>NC_138140.1:1940221-2566714 GCF_964188305.1 Podarcis bocagei | reverse complement strand
AAGAAAGTCAAATCTCTCACTGCCTCCATTTCTTCCCCTTCTATTTGCCAGGAGGTGATGGGACCAGTGGCCATGATCTTAGTTTAAGCTCTTAAGTTTGTCAAACTACACATGCTTGGGTGTGTTTCTTTCCCATGAAAATATACAATGGAGGTTTTGCAGCTCTTAAATTGCTGTGTGCTGTTCAGACTGAGTGTTACATTTGGAGTCTGGGACTTAAGGCCCTGGCAAGGGCAGGAGAGGTCCTTGTGTTGCCTCCTGCCCCTTTCTTTGGAAAAAGAAAGATGGAGATTTGTTTTTGTTGTTCAGATTGCCTTTGATTTGCCTCTTTGTTCATATGGAGATGAGGCCTTTTGTCTTGCCCCCATTCAGTCATCTTGTAAATCCCCCTTTGCTGGACAAAAGGGGTGGAGATGCTCCACAGAGGAGGAGGAGAAGGAGGGAGGCTTCCTTCCGATCTCTATATGCTTCAAAAGCCCAGCTGCCGGTCTGCCTCTACCATCTGCTTTTGCAAATATGTACCAGCCCATCAGAATGGTGTTCTCAGCTACCTGGTGTCCCAGTACTTCTTAGCTCTGATATGCAGAATACCCTGATTAACAATTAGGCTATCACCATTGTAGCTTTAGGACAGGCTTCCCCATCTCAATGCCTCACAGATGTTTTCAGATAACAACTCCCATTGTACAATCATTGATTTCAAGCAGGTGCCTTCACTACAGTCTTTTCGGCACCTGCTAAAAACAGTATTGTTTAGACAGGCCCCCAAATGTTCAGAAAGTTGGGGCAAGTTTTTAGTCTATTGCTATTTTAGCTTTTCAAAAGTCTTAGATTATTGGTGCTATCAGGCAGTGTATAAATTTTATGAAATTTTATGGTGTGTAAATCTAATGAAATATTTATTTCATAAAACGTACACACTGCCTGATTGTAAAAACCCTCTCAAAGTGGTTTACCAAAAGATAAAACAATAAAGTCCAGAATAATTTGCAATCATACTTTTTGTGTTTTAAAGGTAAAGGTACCCCTGACCGTTAGGTCCAGTCGCAGATGACTCTGGGGTTGCGGCGCTCATCTCGCTTTACTGGCCAAGGAAGCTGGCGTACAGCTTCCGGGTCATGTGGCCAGCAGGACTAAGCCGCTTCTTGTGAACCAGAGCAGCACACGGAAACGCCGTTTACCTTCCTGCCAGAGTGGTGCCTATTTATCTACTTGCACTTTGACGTGCTTTCGAACTGCTAGGTGGGCAGGAGCAGGGACCAAGCAACGGGAGCTCAGCCCGTCGTGGGGATTCGAACCACCGACCTTCTGATCGGCAAGCCCTAGGCTCTGTGGTTTGCACACCATATACAGTGCATCAGACCCAGAAAATCCTGTTGGCGCCTCATGACTCAGAGCCTGCCTTGGACAGCAAGTGCTCAGGTTGGTTTTTCCTCTTTTGTAGGATTGCCATATTTCCAAAACCAGAATTGTTGAGCTTTTTTTTGGGGGGGAACAAACCTGCAATACTGAGCTTGGGGGGGGGACCTCCCCCCCCCAGTGATTATAAGCTTTTGGAGCAGTTTCGGCAAAATTAATCCCCGAAGACATTTTTACACCTGAAAACCAGAACATGTTAGGAATTTTCCTGACATATGGCAAGCCTACTCGGTCTTCTCATGAGAAGAGAAGACTCCCTGGAAAAGACCCTGGTGTTGGGAAAGATGGAGGGCACAAGGAGAAGGGGACGTCAGAGGACGAGATGGTTGGATAGTGTTCTCGAAGCTACCAGCATGAGTTTGACCAAACTGCGGGAGGCAGTGGAAAACAGGAGGGCCTGGCGTGCTCTGGTCCAGGGGGTCACGAAGAGTCGGACACGACTAAACGACTAAACAACAACAACACTCTTCTGAAATTCAGCCTAAATTTGCATCTATTTATAGACGTATAAATTAGCATATGCTGTTTTTATGCAGATTTGGACCATAGGCCTGCACCAGTAAATTATTCCATCCCCTTGATCACTCTAAGGTTGCATCCACATGATATGTTTAAAACACTCTTATTCCATTTTAAACCGTAGTTCCTGAAGAAGCCTTGGAATTGTGGTTTGTTGGGAGCTGAGAGTTGTTGGGGTGCCTCTCGCACAATACCAAGCACCCGGAATGAACTAAATTTCCCAGGTTCTGCACATTTTCCAGTTCTGCAATATCCTGGCTTTTTCAGATGGGCCCACCGAACAGAGTTGAACCTAGAATTCCACAGACTACATAAACATCAGGTGCAGGGGCTATGATACTTATTGCACAATACATGAATTGTAGTGTGTTTAAATGGATGCTCTGAGTCTTTCCAACTTCTCAATAAAATGCTTTCAAATTGCTATCAGCAGGGGAGACTTCCTCATCAGCTACTCCTTACTAGCAGTGGGGGCCTGAGCATTTGTGAGCTGTGGTTCTCCCAGGAAACTTGTACAAACCCCCATTGAGAGAGACTCACGTCTGACATAATATCTTAGCGATGACTCAGGCAAAGATTACAGAGCCTTTCTGTAGGCATAGATACTGCAGAGAGAAATATTCCTCGGTGCTTTGGACCTAATCCTGCACAGATAAATGAACTCTCTCTCTCCACCCATTCCTTCCCACCTGCCACCTGCCCCGCCACCTCTTACTCTAGTGAACTCCAGATCAGTATGAGGTTTAAAAATGCAACGTCAGGTGAACACAGATGTAGCACATAGCTCAACAGCGGTGCAATATCAGGTCGGTTTTTGCAATATAGTTTCACACATGTTCCAAAAAGAGACAGCTGTGAAGAATGTTAAAATGTGGCTTTGGCTAGTTCTTCTATGGGGGGTGTTATGCTGTTGGGGGTAGGGGGAGATTGTACGGATGAGGAGAAATTAAATAGTGAGATTAGAATTTGCAGAAAAACCCTCATACAAAACCTTTGCCTCTCGTTGCAATAGATATTGTGGCATAGGAAACATTGGAAGCCAGACTACTGGTCCGTGTTGGGCCACATTCATAGCATCCATCTGAAGCACCGCAATACCACTTTAAACAGTCGTGGCTTCCTCCAATTAATTCTGGAAGCTGTCGTTTGTTAAGGGTGCTCAGAGTTGTTAAGAGACCCCTTTACCACACCTGCAATTTCCAGTGTTCCCTGGGAAGAGGGATCAGTTGTTGAACCTCTCTAAGAACTATAGTTCTCTGTGGGCTCCCAGAATTCCTTGGGGGAAGGCATGACTTTTTAAAGTACAGTCATACCTCGGGTTATGAACGTTGTGGGTTGCGCATTTTCAGGTTGCGGACCGCGCTGAACCCGGAAGTACGGTTCGGAACGGGTTGGAACGGGTTACTTCCAGGTTTCGGTGCTTGCGGATGTGCGGAGACGCAAAATGATGTCATGTTGGAAATGTAAAGAAAAGGAAGGGAATTTTTATCACATGTGGTGGACATGCAATAAGGTAAAAACTTACTGGGACATGATATATAATGAGTTAAAGAAAACGTACAAAAGTACATTTGTTAAAAAAACCAGAAGCATTTTTATTGGTGATAATAGGTGAGGAAATTCTAAAGATAGACCAAAGACTTTTCAGGTATGCAACAATGACAGCAAGGACTTTATTAGCTCAAAAATGGAAGCAACAGGAGATGCCAATGATTCAAGAGTGGCAAATGAAGATGATTGAATATGCAGGGTTGGAAAAGTTGACCAGGAAAATCCAAAACCAGTGGGATCAAACGTTCCAAAAAGACTGGGGTAAATATATACAATATTTGAAGGATAATTGTAAACATTTAACAACACTAGTAGGGCTGACTTAAGAAACTTGTAATGTTGAGGTTATGTACTTTTTTACATATTTATTTAAGATTTGTTAATTGAGATGGATATAATGTAAACAGGAAAAAATAGAAATACGGTGAAATAGAAATAATTAAGGTAACCATGAGGTGGGAGGGAGGGAAGTTGACAGCTCTTTTGAGCAAATAACAAGACGAAAAATATAAAAGTACAGTACTGAAATAATATATAATGGAAAATTCAATAAATATTGTAAAAGAAAAAAGAAAACTTTTATGTGTTCCCCAGAGCCTTGCTTCTTATACTTGATGGTCTGTTGATGTTTGCTCACATCTGACCTGATGGTGGTAGGTATGTCACTTCTGCTCAGTGCAACACATGGAGCTCTGCTTTTTTGTGCCTGGCTTGCCTTTAAATGTATAATTTATACATGTATAAATAGGTCGACCCCCCCCCAAAAAAAAGAATATTCCTCTTAAGTGCATTTATGTATGTTCCTGAGCCAATGCGTACTGCATAATTTGAAGCAAGGAAGCTGGCAGATAATTACATTGTGATCCACTTATTGCTCCAGTTTACTTTTCAAAATGTGGATGAATGAAATCGTCTTCTGTCTGTCCGCGTCTCCCCACCAGTAGCTTCAAGCAGTACAATCCAGGAATTTTTACTTTATTTTCTTAAATAACAACCCCCACATTGCCAATTGCTTCTTGTCTGGATATTTTTGTCCCTCTGAGTTACTGCTGGTGGTGGAAGAATATTTTCTGCTTTTGGTGCGAATTGCAGATGGGCTGTGTTTTGTTTTGTTTCAAGTTCTTTTGTGTGGTGTTGATGTAAGGCACTTTGGGTTATGTTTTAATAAAAGTGGGCTAAAACTATCTAATTAATAGGGATACTGGTAGGTGATTTTGGATGGACTAACTTGGATGGTGGTGGATTCTTGTCCCTTGGAGGTTTTTAAGCAGAGGTTGGATGGCTATCTGTCAGGTACCCCTTAGCTGAGATTCAGGGGGTTGGACTAGATGACCTTTGGTAGTCCCTTACAACTCTACAGTTCTATGATTCCATGTCTCTGGGCTTAATGGACTTACTGGGCATGCTGGTGGGACTATCTATGTGGATTGCTTTCCTTAATTAACGATGTGGCAAGAAAGCCACGCTGTATCTCTGCTGAGTAGCCAAACAAACCTCTGTGTTGCAAAGAGAACGTCAGGAATGTTTAGGCAACACAATGACCATATACATACACAATAGACAAACTTTATAGAACTCCTTCAAACCATAAAAAGTTCAAAATGAAATCTTTAGTCTCAAAGTCTCTGAAAATCTTTGAATGGTGAGGTACCAAACTTTGTACGATGAAAGACAAGCTGTGAAGCTTTGTGTATTCAACAAATATGACGTCCAACACTGGTCTTTGTCTGTAAAATTTTATTTTCCGTTTATGAAGCATTCTATATCCTCCCACCACACTGACGAAGATCTGCGAAACAGTAGTCAATATCCAGAATCACTGTTCAGTGTTGGACATCATATTTGTTGAATACACAAAGCTTCACAGCTTGTCTTTCATCATACAAAGTTTGGTACCTCACTTCATTTAAAGATTTTCCGAGACTAAAGATTTCATTTTGTACTTTTTATGGTTTGAAGGAATTCTATAAAGTTTGTCTATTACGTATGTATATGGTCATTGTGTTGCCTAGACGTTGTTGACATATCTCTGCTGAGTCAGGTCCTGGACTCCTGCACCCAAAGTCCTCCCTTGATGGCACCACTGATTTCAAAAGGAATATTCACTTCAGATGGCCTTCAGCTGAGGCCTGAGGGTGAAAGAGAAGGGGGCATATAGCTCAGTGTTAGAGCATCTGCTCTGCGTGCAGAAAGTCCCAGGTTCAAAGGCATCTGGGAATGCCTCCTGCCTGGAACCCCAGAGAGACACTGCCAGTCAGTGTGGGCAGTACTGACCTAAAGGGAACAATGATCAGACTTGGTATAAGGCAGCTTCCTATGATCCTATGGGGGAAACAGCACAGAAACTTGTAGAATTGGAAGGGCCCCTAAGGGTTGTCTAGTCCAGGGGTTGGCAAACTAAGGGCCGCGGTCTGGATCAGGCCCAATAGCCTTCAGGATCTGGCCCACGGACTGTCCATGGTTCTGCATGGGGATTCCGTTTGTTCAGGCCGTACCATTCCTCCCCCTGCGCCATTCCATTTCCCCCCCTCCTCTCCCTCCCACACACCGTGGCAGCGCCTCCTCCCTCCCTCCTCCTGGCTTCTCCCCGCCCTGCCTAGAGGAGGAAGGAGGCTATGCTAAGCTGGCTGAGCACCATTTTGAGTAGCCCCTCTCCGGAGCCAGCCCTTTTGCGCTGCTCATCTTCCCTCTGCCTCTGCCGCCTGGTGCTCCTGTGGGCCAGGGAGTGGAGCGGACAAGCTCGCTCTGCCTACCCACGAGAAGACGGTGGTGGCGGTGGCAGTGGCCCCTGGGAAGTAAGCGCAGCGGCTGGGGCTGGGGCTGGGGAGGAGGACTACTTGCCCCCCTCGCCTCTTCTTCCAGCTCCCCCTGGTACTGCTTCTCCAGCACACCACAAGGTCTGAGGGACAGTGGACCGCATAGCTGTCAACTTTTCCCTTTTCTTGCGAGGAATCCTATTTGGAATAAGGGAATTTCCCTTTAAAAAAGGGAAACGTTGACAGCTATGGACTGGCCCATGGCTAAAAAATTTTGCTGACCCCTGGTTTAGTCCAATACCCTGCAATGCAGGAGTCACAGCTGACCAATCCCTGACAGAGAAAGCACAAACACACAATATTTAAGGGTAGAGGAGAGTTTCTTCCATCATCCTTTCTGCCCCCCACCCCACGCAAAAAAATGCCTTTTGATCAGGTGCTGGACACAAACCAAACTGGGCTGTTTTTCATAGCTGCACTTAAGCAGAATTACTCTAGTAAATGCCACTAGCTGGGATTTACCTGCAGGCAATAAAACAAGGATAAATTGAATAAGAGGCTGAAGTTTGGTTGGGAGAAAGAGCCCCATAAATTTACATGGGAAAGTTATCTTCTGTAATAAAGTTACTCTCTGTTTTAAAACATGGATATGTATGGATCGAGTTTTTAATGCTCCCCAAACACTTAAGTCTTTCCACTGGGAACCTGATGTGTTAACACGGCCCACCAAAATTTATGGTTGAGCCCCACAGTTCATCTTTTTAAGGGTCCTATTATAGACAGTGTTCTTTGCCTAACTACAGGGGATTATTGATTCCAGGGATCAAATGGCCATCTCCTCCCTGCTTTAGATTCTGCAGCAAACTTGGGGTTAGGGAAACTAACATTTGGAAAGACTCATAACAGGCTACCTGATCAGGGTAGCAGCTCTCCGACAGGGCCTGATGGTCAAGCCAGTGCTGGTGGATAATTATGATGATGACAATTAATTACTAATCGCCTTCCAAACCACAGTAGCAAGGCAATTTGCACATAAAGAAATACCTTTAAAACAAGGCTAAACTCTAGAAGCTGTTGACATTCAGTGAAGCTGAATGCTGGAAGATTCAGGGCAGAATAAAAGGTAAAGGGACCCCTGACCATTAGGTCCAATCGTGGCCGACTCTGGGGTTGCGGTGCTCATCTCGCTTTACTGGCCGAGGGAGCCGGCATGCAGCTTCCGGGTCATGTGGCCAGCAGGACTAAGCCGCTTCTGGCGAACCAGAGCAGCGCACAGAAACGCCGTTTACCTTCCCACTGGAGCGGTACCTATTTATCTACTTGCACTTTGACGTGCTTTTGAACCCCTTCTAGGTTGGCAGGAGCAGGGACCGAGCAACGGGAGCTCACCCTGTCGCGGGGATTCGAACCGCTGACCTTCTGATCGGCAAGACCTAAGCTCTGTGGTTTAACCCACAGCGCCACCTGCGTCTGTAGAATAGTGCATAGTTAAACTAGGGAACTCCCTCCTGCAGTTGATGGTGATGACCACCAACTAGGATGGATTTACCGGTAAATGAGGATTAGACAAAGTAATGGAGGAGAGGGCTATTGATGGTTTCGTGGCTACTAACTACCAATAGCCCTCTCCTCCATTATTTTGTCTAATCCTCATTAATCCTCTGTTCTGCTTCCATAGTTGAAGGCAGCAGTGCTTCCAAATATCAGTTGCAAGAAACTACAAGAGGGGAGAGGGGTCCTGTGCCACTGTGAGAAGAGGATGCTGAGCTGAATGGGCCACTGGCCTGATCCAGCAGCGCCTTCTTAGGGTCTTATGAGACCCCTAACAAGTAGACATTTGTGGTAAAAGACCCATTGATCCAGCTGGGAAAGCCTGTTGGAACAAAAATATATCCAACTGTTTCCAGAGAGTGCAGATAGCAGGTGACTGTCATGTTCCACAGGCCAGGGGCAGCCACACTAAAAGCCCTGCTCCTGGTTACTGCAGAGTGGGCTTCTGAGGTCTTAGGAATTTTCAGGAGAGACTCTCCTGCAGACCCCAGTGATCCACTGGGTGCATAAGAGATAAGGTAGTCTCTCAAGAAACCTGGTCCTGCAGGCAGCTGGTGGGCAACTGCTAGCAGGATCAGGGCTGGAACTGGATGGAAGTCTGAAGAGGGTCAATGCCAGTCGTCAGCAGAGGGGGCAGCCAGAAGGGAGCTGGAATGAGGAAGCCATCACAGGCTTTGTTTCTATCTCAAGGGGCCACTTTCTACCTTGACTCATCTGCTGTGGAACCTCTGTGCACCGTAAGGGGTTCTGGGGAATCTTTGTGTGAGCCCCCAGTTCACTTGTGCGTGTCCCAAACACTCCCCTGCTGCACCTGTGCATTACTGTGGGAGGGATGATCTGACAGGGCTGGCTGTTTTGGGGGGCTGTGCACCCGCCAGTTCCCCATTGAGGAATTTCCAGATGAGGAGTGTTACCATTCCCCTGGCATCAAAAACAGTTGTTGAGAGACCACAGAGTCCAGGGATGGTCCCTGCTCTATGACATTAACAATATCACCTGTGGAGAGATGGTGAAAACACTTCCAGGGACATCAGGAAATAGCACCCAATTCTTTTGGGGGCAGGGGATGCACCTATTGACTCCTTTTGCAGATATCAGATTGGGTTGGAGGAGGCTGGGGTTGGCAAACCCTATGCACAAACACCCTGCACAAACACTATGCAACAGAATGAAGGATCAGTATCCTGCCCTTCTTCCCCCCCCCCCCGCGCTCTCCCCCCCTCTCTTTCCCCACACCCACCGCATAATGTCCTCAGAGCCTCCAGAGGGCGGGGGGGGTGAGGACTCCAATGCCGCCTTAATTTTGCAGAGGCTTGACATCTGCAAATTCTATGCAATTTTTTTGTGCTGAGCTCTGGTCTGCTCACACCTCCAGAACTGGAGGTATTCTGCATAACTTTTGTGTTCTGCATGACACCCTGGCCCTACCCTCTCCTCCTCCTCCTCCTCCTCCTCCTCCTCCTCCTCCTCCTCCTCCTCCTCCTCCTCCTCCTCCAGTGTCTCGCATCTGCCTTTGGACAGACTCCTCTTCAGGGTCTCTCCATCATTCTCTGTTGTTTGTGGCTTACAACCACATAAGTCCTGCTGTTGGTTTTAGTTCTTCCATCACATAGGTGGTTATCCCCTTGGCTTTTTGAGACTGTAGGGTCTCAACGCCAGCACTGCTTTATTCCAGGCACATCCAACAGGTAGATCGTGATGTACCAGTAGATCACTGGACATCTGTGGTAGATCACTGGTAGATCACTGGCTCCCCCTCCCAAAGAAGCTCAGCAACTTTGCCTCCCCTTAAAAAAGTGGGCTTTCCTTTCCTCCTCTCTAAAAATCACTGCCAGTTTTTAACTCTGTGAATAGATCACAGTCTCTTGGGTGTTGGCCACCCCTGCAAGTTTATTCCATTGATCCAAGTCATCTCTTGCCACATCCGCTGCATATGTCCACTTTAACTTTGCAGCCTTTTCTACTACATCCATAACTTTTTATCTTTGTCATATCCAGTTATTTGTTTGTTCTAACTTTTAATGATACCCCTAACGCTGTGTGTTCTATGGCATGTTGTGCTGTTCTTAAGCTGCTCTTAACCTGCCACTAAGAAAATCAGGAAGGGAAATGGACCATTTTTTTAAAAAAAAGAAAAGTAGAATAAATTAGGCATTGTGAGAGTAATTTGGTAAGTGTGCTTAATTTATATAGAGGCTGGAGAATTAGCACACATGTTAGCTAGGTGCAAAGTTTTGATTTGTTTTTTTAAAACAATGGTGCTCTCCATCTCTGCTCCAGACCTACTGAATTTTCCTGATCATCATCAGGTGCTGTGGAAAGGCATCTGTTAGGGAACACTTGGATATGGCAATCCATTCTGTTTGTAGACTCTTTTTAGACTTTCCAGGTTCCTTTTCTCTGGACCCCCACTGCTGACCTGGTTTGTGGGGAAATGGGGGGAAGGTGGGGAAAGTTTAAGGTTAGCTAATTAATTTGCGGGTGCTTCCTAATTGGCACGGGCTTTTGTAGCACTTCGGTGGCAATCCTATGTAAGTTTACTTGGGAGTAAGCCCTGTGGGTCCGGTGAGTAAACATGCATGGCTTGCTCTGCAAGGATCAGGTCCCACCGTTGTAAGACAAGCTACAAGACAACCTTGCCAATAAGCAACAAAAGTTAATAACCTGCGTTTAATATGTTTATTATTCTCTTTTATTTTTACTTCGTGCCTATTGGCTTTTCTCAAGAGGCTGCTGAAACTGTTTGACTTTGTGGCGCCACATATTACCTGCAATTTAGATTGATGCTTGCATTTTTATTCCACTTGATTTTTCAAAATATTGTTCGATTTTGTCCTGTGGCTTGTTAAGATTTCTGCCTTGGGTGTAATGGGACTAGGACAGCATACAAAGATCTCAATCTGGTAGGAACACATTAATTCAATTTCCCCAAATACACAAAGATCTACAGCAAATTTCGGTGTGGGGGGGTCTCCCTAAAAAAGGGCTCATTGGCCAGGAGCACCGCAAAAACATGTGCCTCTTAGGTGACCAAATTCCTCTTAAAAATCTGAAACACTGAAAAAGAACATCAGACAATTATGTCATGTGCCCGACCCTCTGGCTGGTAAGTGCAGTACTTGGACATGAAAAGTTACAGGTAGGTAGCTGTGTTGGTCTGCGGTAGTCGAAACAAAACAAAGCAAAACAAAACAAATAAAATAAAATTTAAAAATACCTTCCAGTAGCACCTTAAAAGTAAAGGGACCCCTGACCATTAGGTCCAGTTGCGGATGACTCTGGGGTTGCGGCGCTCATCTCGCTTTATTGGCCAAGGGAGCCGGCGTACAGCTTCCGGGTCATGTGGCCTGCATGACTAAGCCGCTTCTGGTGAACCAGAGCAGCGCACGAAAACGCCGTTTACCTTCCCGCCATAGCGGTACCTATTTATCTACTTGCACCGTGTGCTTTTGAACTGCTAGGTAGGCAGGAGATGGGACAGAGCAACGGGAGCTCACCCCGTTGCGGGGATTCGAACCGCCGACCTTCTGATCAGCAAGTCCTAGGCTCTGTGGTTTAACCCACGGCGCCACCCGCGTCCCAACAGGAGGCAATGATGGCCCCCAATTTGGAGAGCCTTGATGGAGGTTTGGACAAATCCATGGAGGAGGAGGAGATGAGCCACAGTTACTGTGCTGTGCCTCCGTGGTCAAGAGGCAGAGAGGCTTCTGAATACCAGATGCAGGAAAACACAGGAGAGGAGACCTGCTGTTGTGCAAGGATCCTGCTTGCTGGTTTCCCACAAGCATCTAGTCAGCCACTGTGAGAACAGGACTAGATAGCTCATTGGCCTGATCCAGCTAATGGCTCTTCCTACCTTCATAAGCTTCATCTGCCTGGATGAACAAGGACTGACCTTGCCAGCCTTATATTTTGCAGATGAGCATCAGGCTGGTAAAGGCTATGCGAGATAAACAAACTGTATCGGACAATCAGTTCTTCTTCTTACATTATGGTGTTCCCTAAACAAACCTTCACTTCAAAGCCGCTCTGTTGTGTTCCTCTCTAAACACCGGCTGGAGGGATTGGGGCTTAATCTCTTTGGCCTTCCCAGGTGACAGCAGGGCTCAGCTGACATGGAAACCGTGATCCAAGGTGCCTGAAGCAGCTCAGCCAAAAAGCAAGGGGTAGGAGGATGAGAGAGACAGGTGTGAAGGTGTAGCTCCCGCCCTGTGGAACGCCTTCTCATCAGATGTCAAGGAAATAAGCAGCTATCTTATATTTTGTTTATTTTTTATTTTTAAAGGTAAAGGGACCCCTGACCATTAGGTCCAGTCGTGGACAACTCTGGGGTTGCGGCGCTCATCTCGCTTTACTGGCCGAGGGAGCCGGCATTTGTCCGCAGACAGCTTTCTGTTGTTGTTTTTTAATAATGTTTATTAAAAGTTTAAGAATTAAAGAAAAAAGTAAAAAATAAAGAGAAAAAATAAGCAATACAAATCAATACATTACAATACATATAAAAAAGCAAAAGACACAATACATCAAAACGAAAACAAAAGCAAAAACAGTTAAAAACACGTCCAATATTTCCATATCTTTATCTTTCATTAACTTGTTTCATCGACCTCCTCACACCTCTTAAAAATCTGAAACACTGAAAAAGAACATCAGACAATTATGTCATGTGCCCGACCCTCTGGCTGGTAAGTGCAGTACTTGGACATGAAAAGTTACAGGTAGGTAGCTGTGTTGGTCTGCGGTAGTCGAAACAAAACAAAGCAAAACAAAACAAATAAAATAAAATTTAAAAATACCTTCCAGTAGCACCTTAAAAGTAAAGGGACCCCTGACCATTAGGTCCAGTTGCGGATGACTCTGGGGTTGCGGCGCTCATCTCGCTTTATTGGCCAAGGGAGCCGGCGTACAGCTTCCGGGTCATGTGGCCTGCATGACTAAGCCGCTTCTGGTGAACCAGAGCAGCGCACGAAAACGCCGTTTACCTTCCCGCCATAGCGGTACCTATTTATCTACTTGCACCGTGTGCTTTTGAACTGCTAGGTAGGCAGGAGATGGGACAGAGCAACGGGAGCTCACCCCGTTGCGGGGATTCGAACCGCCGACCTTCTGATCAGCAAGTCCTAGGCTCTGTGGTTTAACCCACGGCGCCACCCGCGTCCCAACAGGAGGCAATGATGGCCCCCAATTTGGAGAGCCTTGATGGAGGTTTGGACAAATCCATGGAGGAGGAGGAGATGAGCCACAGTTACTGCGCTGTGCCTCCGTGGTCAAGAGGCAGAGAGGCTTCTGAATACCAGATGCAGGAAAACACAGGAGAGGAGACCTGCTGTTGTGCAAGGATCCTGCTTGCTGGTTTCCCACAAGCATCTAGTCAGCCACTGTGAGAACAGGACTAGATAGCTCATTGGCCTGATCCAGCTAATGGCTCTTCCTACCTTCATAAGCTTCATCTGCCTGGATGAACAAGGACTGACCTTGCCAGCCTTATATTTTGCAGATGAGCATCAGGCTGGTAAAGGCTATGCGAGATAAACAAACTGTATCGGACAATCAGTTCTTCTTCTTACATTATGGTGTTCCCTAAACAAACCTTCACTTCAAAGCCGCTCTGTTGTGTTCCTCTCTAAACACCGGCTGGAGGGATTGGGGCTTAATCTCTTTGGCCTTCCCAGGTGACAGCAGGGCTCAGCTGACATGGAAACCGTGATCCAAGGTGCCTGAAGCAGCTCAGCCAAAAAGCAAGGGGTAGGAGGATGAGAGAGACAGGTGTGAAGGTGTAGCTCCCGCCCTGTGGAACGCCTTCTCATCAGATGTCAAGGAAATAAGCAGCTATCTTATATTTTGTTTATTTTTTATTTTTAAAGGTAAAGGGACCCCTGACCATTAGGTCCAGTCGTGGACAACTCTGGGGTTGCGGCGCTCATCTCGCTTTACTGGCCGAGGGAGCCGGCATTTGTCCGCAGACAGCTTTCTGTTGTTGTTTTTTAATAATGTTTATTAAAAGTTTAAGAATTAAAGAAAAAAGTAAAAAATAAAGAGAAAAAATAAGCAATACAAATCAATACATTACAATATATATAAAAAAGCAAAAGACACAATACATCAAAACGAAAACAAAAGCAAAAACAGTTAAAAACACGTCCAATATTTCCATATCTTTATCTTTCATTAACTTGTTTCATCGACCTCCTCACACCTCCATTTTTGTGTTCTAGTTATTAATTATTTCAGCAAATCCTTTCCATCTTTCACTGTTTTCTGTCATTTAATTATCTTAATTTATTTTAACCTTATCTTACCATTAAAACCCTAAAACCTATTTATACTTAACTCCTTATAACATTTCTACTAAAGCCATGTAATTTCATTCCAACATTTTTCTAACACTCATTAATTTTGCAACATTTCTCTAAATAAATATTTTTTTAAACTTTTTTTCCAATCTTCTTCCACCGTCTCTTCTCCCTGGTCTCGGATTCTGTCAGTCCTTTCTATCAATTCCATATGGTCCATCCACCTGGTGACCTTCTGTCCGAGGCTCTTAACTCTCTTCCATGTCCCTTCTGCAGATCTTCTTCATATTTATACATGCACTTTACTTTATCTTCTGCTGATCTTGTTCTTAATTTCCTTCCTTTGGCACTGAGGAGTAGATCTCAGGGAAACTCCAACCTAACAATGTCTTTATTCCTTCTCGACAGGTCAGCCCATTCTCCATAGTCCGAACTAAAGTCCAAAAGCTATTTCAGAGCGCCAATCTCCCCCTGACCCAAATCCAGATCCCAAAGGCCAGAGCATCCCTGCATAGGAGGATCTATCCAACTTTCCTTCTCCAATCCAAGCAGGGCTCCATCCCACCAAATCTGGCTTTCTCTAGATTCGATCATAAAGGGCAACAGCTTATGTTCATCAAATTGCCTCTGTGAGGTCGAGGCTCTCTCCACTTGAATTACTTGAGGTTCAACAACAACTTTCTCCTTTGTCTTCTCCACAGCTTGCCATGTCAAAACAGATTCCTGGGTCAATTCCTGAGTAATTTCTGTATAGGTATTCCCTTTTTGTCCCAACTCAGTCATTTTTTGTCCCAAATTGTCAATTTTAATAATCATCACATCCGTCTTCTCATGAAGCTGTTCCAATAAAGCACTTGTCTTGCAAAATGCAATCACTAAGGCTTCTTCTGTCAACATTCTTATCCAAGGTCAGACGCTGATTCTCATGCTCTTTAATCTCTGCAGCTGGAAAATTCCCCAGCTCCACTCCTGCAACAGTTTCAAAAGCTTCCTCTAGGGGAAACAATTTCTATTTGTATCCATCCATTTAAACGCAGATCTAGCGACAAAATTAGTTTCGATTTTCAGTTACTTTTTTTGCTCCTTTTTAAGTGCAAAAGGAAACAATGGAGACAATATCTTTCTCTTATTTAACTATATGTCAACATACGTTTTATTCACAGTCAATGAACTTTCCCAAAACGTCAATCTTACTGGCAGCCCGTTCCCAGGTTCGAAACGGTGGTGATTTATCTTTCTTCACTCTCTTTCCTGCAGGCTTAAACGATCTAGAATTTCCCCTCTCTTCTCCTGCTTCCAAGGGGGGGTTTAGTAATTTTAACTGATGGAGATTTAATCCTTTACAGAAGAGTTTCCAGGCTTCAGCTTGCAACGTCTTTGCTTCAATCTATTTACAAAAGAGGAAGGCGGACTTCCTGTTTGAAACCTTCCCGTTTCTAGGCCAAATTAAGAAGTTTAGAGATCCAATTTTCCGTTCTACTCACAGGTAGTTGTTTAGAGTCCAATTGTCCACAGGAAAAAGTCAGCACTCTCCAGCAACAGCAATACGGCTTCACTCCGTGAAAGAAGCAGTCGATTCAAAGCAACGCGCCGCTCGCCCCACGTCGCTCCGGATCCCCGAAACCGGGTTTCCCCGCAAGTAGGGGAGGCACAAAAGGTGCCAGCCAAATCCCACGTCCACTGGCTTCTCCCGCCTGTGGTTTTTAATGGGTCTCCGCCTCGCCATGGCGGTCCAGACCCTGATTTCCACGGAGCGGATACCTCCCGATCAGAGGAAATCCGCCATTGCCGGAGGCGCTAACCCGGAAGTCCGCAGACAGCTTTCTGAGTCATGTGGCCAGCATGACTAAGCCGCTTCTGGGGAACCAGAGCAGCGCACGGAAACCCCGTTTACCTTCCCGCCAGAGCAGTACGTATTTATCTACTTGCACTTTGACGTGCTTTTGAACTGCTAGGTTGGCAGGAGCAGGGACTGAGCAACGGGAGCTCACCCTGTCATGGGGATTCGAACCGCTGACCTTCTGATTGGCAAGTCCTAGGCTCTGTGGTTTAACCCACAGCACCACCCGCGTCCCTTTTAGTAGCACCTTAGAGACCAACTAATAACTAATACCAATAACTAACTTAGTTGGTCTCTAAGGTACTACTGGAAGGATTTTTTTATTTTTTATTTTATTTACGGTATTTTATTTTGTTTGGACATGAAAACTCATTGAAATCCAGGTGTCACCATAGACTCCACCCTATTCAACCCTGGCTCCACCTGCAGGACTAGTAGCTCAGATGGGTTTCAAGCATCTGCTGCCCCAGAATTCCATGCAAATCCAAACCAAGCATTTAAAGTGAAAATGGTGAATGTTCCCCTCCCCCCTTTACGAAACCCTTCACTAAATAAAAAGCTGAAGATTCCAGTCTGCAGGAGCCTCTTGGGATTAGCAAAGCAACTCGCTTGCCCTCCTGTTCTCTCTGCATTCAAAGCCTGTTGGTGCTTCCAACCTTCCTTTGTGGCTCCCTCTTTCCTGTCCTCCCTTCACTCTTAACTTCTCCCATTGCTAACTGCATTCAGTTTCAAGCAGATCTTGTAGGTTAACATGTGTCTGTATTTCTGGAAGTCAAAGTCATGCATTTAAAAAGATCTGTTTCATGCAAACTCTCAGCGACCTTGGGGAGGGGGGAATAGATTTCTTTTTTTCTTAAAGAGGGGAGTAGGAATCTAAAGTTTCTGCACTTGAAAGGGGAGACCTGGGCATTTGGCTGATTCATCTGCCTCTCTCTCTCTCTATTACTGTCATTAAAGAGTCATTCCTTGCTTTTAAGTGTGTGTTTCCAAGGGAGGGGCAGAATTCAAATTTCATTTCAATATATGGAGAAGATGCCTCTTCTCTTCTCTAAAGTGCAGGGTGTCTGAATTTCTGATAACTCCTCATGGAGCAGGATCCAGGAGGCATCTGCTGCTTTTGAAAAAGATCACATTGAAAATGGGAGGTGTAGACGTGCTCCTTTAGCAAAGCAGGTGTGGAGGTGAAGGGATTAACCGTGCCAGCTTCAAAAGCAGAGAGACCTTGGCAGCAAGCTGCTCTCAGCCTGCGGAAAGGGAGAGGGGGCAACTCAAATATTAGCGGTGCTCCTGGAATTGTCCTCCTGGATTTTGGAGCCTCAGATTGCACACCATCCTGTTTCTAAACTGGAATGGAGAAACACACTATTAAGAATCCTAGAATTGTCTGTCCACCTGCAATTCCCAGCAACTTGTATTCAGAGGCAGAAGCGTGTGTGTGTGTGTGTGTGTGTGTAAACAAATATAGGATTATGACCGGATATTCCATCATGGCATAGCAATGTAACTCAGATTCCCTCTGTCCTTTGCCTTTCAAGCGGTGACTGTGATGCAGCGGAGAGTGTGTGGCTCTTTTTGGAAGGTTTAGAAAACTTTTATTTATGCTTGCTGTTTGCACATTATGCCACCTTCCCTCCAAAGAATGAGCATGCATGCATGGGCTCCTCTCCTCATTAATATCTTCACAACAACCCTGCAAGGTAGATAAAGCTAAGAGAGAGTATAACTGGATCAGTATTTCCCAGTGCGCTTTGTAGTTGAGTAGAGATTTGGATCAGGGATGTTGTTGTTGTTTAGTCGTTTAGTCGTGTCCGCCTCTTCGTGACCCCCTGGACCAGAGCACGCCAGGCCCTCCTGTCTTCCACTGCCTCCCGCAGTTTGGTCAAACTCATGCTGGTAGCTTCGAGAACACTGTCCAACCATCTCGTCCTCTGTCGTCCCCTTCTCCTTGTGCCCTCCATCTTTCCCAACATCAGGGTCTTTTCCCAGGAGTCTTCTCTTCTCATGAGGTGGCCAGAGTACTGGAGCCTCAGCTTCAGGATCTGTCCTTCCAGTGAGCACTCAGGGCTGATTTCCTGCTATTCTGAATAATGCTTTTCATAGGGCAGGCTAGAAGGGGCACCAGGGGTGAGTTTATGGAACCACAGGGGCTGGGGAAAGTATTGGGAAACCAATGGCTTAGGTGTTGTAGCCAAAAGAATCACTCCTCCCCACCCCTTTTCCTTCTTTTACCAACCAGATAATGTTAAGTTCTTACCCCAGACTACTATTTGTACAAAAGGGGATAAGCAGTTTAAATGAAAAACCCCAAAGTTTTGTAATGTGAGTGGAATCCTTTATTTTCATTACAAACAAACAAACAAACAAACAAACAAACAAACAAACAATAATGTGCATGATAAAGACTGGTTCCTTTTAGTGCCTTCAGGGTAGTGGCTTTTTTTAAAAAAGGCAACCCAGTGGAGGGAGAGAGATTCTCCCCTCCTTGTTTTTATTTCCCTTGCTGTGATGTGGGTTTTCTGTCATCGTGACAAGTGTAAGGAAAAATGGCTTGCAGTCTGGAATTACGACGAAGATAATGCCTTGATCCGACTGTCAGAGAGAGAGAGAGAGAGATTAATTCTCCCAAGCAGAAGCTGGCTGTGTGTTACAGAGACTTCACACCTGTGGGAAGGATGGAACACATCCAGGGTTGGGGCATGAGATTTTTATGGCACAGCAAGCCGTGGCAGAGAGATGTGCTCTGGTTCATGTCCCAATGTGAAGGCTTCACACATCAGAGAGGCAGTGGTGGTGCAGTGGTTAGAGTGTTGGACTAGGACCTGGGAGACACCCGGGGACAAATCCACATCTGGCCACATGAAGCTGACTGGGTGTGACCTTGGAGCCATTCGCTGCCTCTCTACCTCACTGGGTTGTTGTGGGGATTAAAGGGTCTTTAAAGGTACTTTAAAGTACTTTAAAGGTACGTCTTTAAAGGTACTGGAAAACTCTAAATGTATACCTGTTTGCAATCTGGATCTCCCAGCTCTGTAACTTGATATTAATGGGCAAACTGACAGCCCATGTCTGAGAGGGTTGAATGAGGGTTATAGCAGCCTCTGAGGACACAAGCAATTTACGGAACGATAACTTTGTTAAAAAAATTAAAGTTCATTACATCACATTAGATATAAAAGCTGTGTTTATACAAGAAACCTATTGCTCCAATGAACTCAAGGTGGCATTGCACACACACTGCCGGAGGAACAGGAGTGTGGAGGGAGCGGACTGCCCCCGGCACCACTATTCCGGGAGGGAGCCATCGTGGCGCCCCCCCCCGGACACGTGCCATGCACCCCCCTGCACTTACCGGGCGCCATGCTCCACAGGCAGCGCATCAGACCCCCCAGAACGTGCGCCACGCCCCTGGGATGCACGCCATGCCCCTGCAACAGTGTGTCATGCCCCCTGGGGGGGTGTCACGCCCCCCTGGGGCTCCAGCCACGCCTCCACCTGCTCTCTGCCCCCAGTAGCGGAGCATGCAGCTTTGCCACTGTACACACACACACACGGTAGCCAGGGTTCTGGGCGTTCCTGGCTTGCTTTCTGCTGGGCTCCTCCTGAACTCAGGGCAAGCATGCAATTATATGGTAGCCTCTCCTCCACTCCCTGGAGTGTCTGCCATGAACCATCGCTGCTGTTGTGCTTCTTTGCAGGAGGAGCAGAAACTGGAATCAAGATGGGGGTTGCCGGAAGAGGGAGGGGTGGGTGAAATGGGTATGCTGCAGCAGGAGCATTGAGGAGGGGTGTGCCGCCAAGGGGGTGGCAGACCCCGCCCTACAAGGAGTGCGTGGCAGCAAGTTTTGACCCCTGCATGCAGTTTTATGCAGACTTTCCCCAAAGGTTGTGCACATTCCTCCGGCTAAAGAATCTGCAGCATGAAATCTGTCGAACTGCAAATTTTGAAGGCAGTTCACTTTGCATTAAAATGTGAACTTTAGGAGACTTAAGAACAGAAGAAAATCCTGTCGGATCAGGCCAAAGGGGGCCCCACCTAGTCCAGGATCTTGTTCTTGCAGTGGTCAAGCAGATGCAGCAGTGGGGATCTCACAAGCACAACCTGAGCACAAGACCCCGCATGGCTCTTTGTGGCTTCCAGCACTGCTGTGTCCGACTGTGGAGACAGAACACCCCTCATGCCTGGTAGCCTTATCTTCCATGGATTTCTCTGACTTTCTTTTACAGCCATGGCCGCCTCCTGTGGGACAGAGTTCCATAGTTTAGTTATGCGCTGTGTGAATAAGTTACAGGTAGGTAGCTGTGTTGGTCTGCCGTAGTCGAAACAAAATAAATAAATAAATAAAATTCCTTCCAGTAGCACCTTAGAGTTTGGATTTGATATCCCGCTTTATCACTACCCTTCAGAAGTCTCAAAGCGGCTAACATTCTCCTTTCCCTTCCTCCCCGACAACAAACACTCTGTGAGGTGAGTGGGGCTGAGAGACTTCAAAGAAGTGTGACTGGCCCAAGGTCACCCAGCAGCTGCATGTGGAGGAGCGGGGAAGCGAACCCCGTTCACCAGATTACGAGTCCACTGCTCTTAACCAGTGCACCACACTGGCTCTGTGGTATTACTCAGAAGGGTGGTGGGAATGGGTGATTGGCTGATAGGTGTGGTAAACCTGTTGACAACTGTTAATGACTGCAATTGGTCTTACAGGGAAAAGCAAGGGCTGAGATGGCTAAAAAAATTATCATGTATAATGAGATAAGAATCCAATGATTCGCCAATTCCCACCACCCTTCTGAGTAATACCCCTCCCCACCCTCACTATATATAAGGATCTGGTGACTTCTGTTTTAGTGTAACTGAAGAAGTGTGCATGTACACGAAAGCTCATACCAATAACTAACTGAGTTGGTCTCTAAGGTGCTACTCTAAGGAGACGCAGGTGGTGCTGTGGGTTAAACCACAGAGCCTAGGACTTGCCAATCAGAAGGTCGGCGGTTCGAATCCCCGTGACGGGGTGAGCTCCCGTTGCTCGGTCCCTGCTCCTGCCAACCTAGCAGTTCGAAAGCACGTCCAAGTGCAAGTAGATCAAAAGGTACCGCTCCGGCGGGAAGGTAAACAGCGTTTCCGTGCGCTGCTCTGGTTCGCCAGAAGCGGCTTAGTCATGCTGGCCACATGACTTGGAAGCTGTACTCCAGCTCCCTTGGCCAATAAAGCGAGATGAGCACCACAACCCCAGAGTTGGTCATGACTGGACCTAATGGTCAGGGGTCCCTTTACCTTTAAGGTGCTACTGGAAGGAATTTTTTTTTATTTTGTATGAATAAGGACTTTCTTTTACCCGTCCTGTATCTCTGAACATTCATCTTCATTGGGTCGCAGACCTATGGCACAGATATGTCTCTGGCTAAGAGAAGGTGGAGGGTGGCTTAGATTTCACCAGTGCCCTCCTGTAAGAAAAGTTGCACAGAAGGGCAAATTGCTGAGGAGGAACCTAGTAAGGGCCCCTGCAACCAGGGACAGCAGGCTGCCACAACTGCTTCTGTCCAGAATTGCCCTAGAATTTCTGCTTTGCTCTGAGAAAATTGCACGTTTGTAGATGTCCCTTGGCAAACCTTCCTCCTTCTGGGTGCTGGATTTAGCCTGAGTGGAAGGGGCGAATCTCCCACATCACACTGACCACAGCCAGGCCTTGTAATTTCCACCCTTGCATGGAAATTTAGGCCTGCTCCCTTCTCGAAGATGAAGCTGAACTGATTTAGCAATTTGCACAAATCTGGATTCCTCCTTCGAGGGCATGAGCCCAGGACAGCCTGTTCTTTGGACAGCTGGCAAATCTTGAGCAAGCTCTGTTTAGGGTATTGCCTCTAGAACCTGTTATGGAAAGAGCTCTAGATTTTGTCAAGTGGAAGCCCGGACCTCTGAACATGTGCAAAGTGTCTTCTGTCAAAGCCCCATAGGGCAAACACACAGTGAGACACAATTTAAACTGGTGCCTTCCTGGTTCATGCATAGGCTGCAACCCTAAGCCCAGTTACCTGGCCACACTGAATTCAATGGAACTTACTGCCAGTGGGGTAGCGTGGGGGGTGCAGGGGGGGCCGGCCGCACCGGGCGCAACATCTGGGGGTTAGGGGGCGCAAATCCACGGGTTAGGGGGCGCAAATTACTTGCCTTGCCCTGGGTGCTGACAACCCACGCTACGCCACTACTTACTGCACTTCACTGAGTGGACGGGGTTAGGATTGCATTGAGTGGGGTTTGTGAAAATACTATCTCATGTTTAACCTCAGTCTCCAAGTAGTGAGAGGATCCAGGCCTTAGTTTCCTTGGCATGAAGACTGTTTACCAGGTTTTGGTTTCCTTAGTATGAAGATCAATGGATACTGAGGGATCTTTAGGATATATAGTTTTATTTACACATCTATACAACCTGAGCTTAGGCTGAGGGGAGGGTGTTCACAGCACCAGCACCCCAGCAGACCTTGCTTCCCCTTTAGGTTTTCAGCGGAGCCCCAAGTCACAGCTTTGAGGTTCAGCACAGAGCAAGACATGCCTCTGTCTCCCCACCTTCCAACATCAGCCAAAACACCCCTCACTGTTCTCCCTCCTAAGATGAGGTGCCATCCAGCCCCGTTGAGGTGGGAAAAATCCCACCCACTTATCTTGATGGTGACCTCTTTGGACATGTACAAGACAGTACTTAACTGGCAATCCAAGACCATTCCCTTAACAAAGGAACTGGTTTGGCTGGTTTCCTCATATAGATTCTACCCCACATAAACAGGATCACAGATTTGGAAGGGACCTGCGGATACCATCCAGACTGACCCGCCCCCCTCAAATCTATAACAATACCTGGTATACACATGAAAACTGTTTTGGATGCCTTGGCAGAAAGATAAGTGCAATCAATCAATAATAAATTTCATTCAACCTGTTGTCACCCCTGCTCTATGAAGCCATGCATGTTTGAATGTGTGTGTGTGTGTGAGAGAGAGAGAGAGAGTTTAGAGAAAAGACAATTAAGAGGCAACTTGATAGAAATTCATAAAATTATGTGTGGGGTGGAGAAAGTGGATAGAGAAATGTTTTTCTCCCTCTCTCATAACACTCGTGGGCATTAAATTAAACAAATGTTGGAAGATTCAGGACAGATAAAGTCCTTCACCATGCAGTTAAACTCTGGAACTCCCTTCCACAGGAGGCAGTCACGACCACCAACTGGAACGCCTTTAAAATAGGATTGGATAGATTCATGGAGAAGAGGGCTGTCTATGGCTCCTAGCCACAGTGGCTATGCTCTTGTCTCCACAGTCAGAGAGAGCAGTACGTGAACGCTGGAAGCCACAGGAGGGGAGATTTGCTCCTGGGTCCTGCTTGTGGCTTTTCCACTGGGGCATCTGGTTGGCCACCATGAGAAGAAGATGCTGGATGAGATGGGGCCTTTGGCCTGACCCAGCAGGCTCTTCCATTGTTCTTATATCTGGGGTGGTGTTTGCAGGCTGCTTTCTCTGGCCAGCAACGTTTGGCAGAGAAGCAGGCTTTTGCAGCAAGCTTTAGCTCCGGTGGATGGCTTTTGCTCATGCCTTTTACACTGGTCCCTGCAGATCAGCACCTGAATTATTCAGAGCACACACTGCTAGTACTACCCGCAGTGTGATGGAAAGCGCACAGAGCTCAAGGCCAACCGGGGGGGGGCACACTGCTGCCTGTAGCTTTCCACAGCCCCTTCTGCTTTCAGCTATATTGGGTAGACAATTCGTTGCACAATCCCTACTTCCCAAAGGCAGGTTTCAAGCAGCCTCTTCCAATCTCCGAAAACCTCCTTCTTGTGGGGTGTAACTACTTATTTACAGACTTGGGGCTGCCACCCTTGCTTGTGATGCCACCCTCTGCCTGCCCACCTACCCCCCAACAACCCCTTCCCTCTTCCTTTACAGCTTACCCAACCCCCAACCCCATGCCTCACATGTCCTTCAAGCTCCCATCATGTCCTTGAAGCTCCTCTATGTCCTTCCACCCCTGCTTAATTCAAATCACTCTTTAAAAACCTGCCTTCTCTCTTCCGCCCCGTTCCCTGAGTTCTTCAACCTCTTTCGGGGGGTTTTTAAATCTTGTGAAACAAATAAACAAGCACAAATCCAGGACTGAGATGCGGTACTACAGATTCTCCAATGGGGACTGCATGATGACAGCCTTCCATATTTATGTACTTAGGAAGGTACAGCAGCCGAGCAGATGGGGGCAGGCAGCACCTACAGGGGGCCAGTCCTTTTAAAGCTGCACCACTTCCTCAAAACAAAAACAAAACCCAGTGTCCTTGGACAACCCCCCTCCACTAGTTTTAAGATCATTTGACACGCCCCCAAACCCCTGCAATGCACTAGACCAAGGGTAGCCAATATGTTGTCCTCCATATGCTGCTGGACTACAGCAACCATCATCCCTAACCACTGGCCATGCTAAGGGGGGCTGATGGGAACTGTAGTCCACCTAACACCTGGAAGGCACTGCACTGGTCACCCCAATCTAGATGGGATAAAACAGCTTCCTGTGTTCCTCAACTTTGGGAATTGGGAAGGGATTGTGCAGAGAGTAGTGCCTTTGAGCGTGTACAAAGAGTCTTCCCTACCCCTGAACGAGTGACTCATTCCTCTGGAATTAAAGGAAATTACATCCTATACAGTATAAATCTACATAAGCTGTGTCCTTTGTAGCTAGGAGTGCCTTTAACCAGCTATGGCTGCTTCTGGGCAGGCATTTGGTAACATCTGCACTGTTGCAATGTGCTCTGCGTGGGGCTACCCTTGGGTCTGGTTCTGAGGCTCCAGTGACTGCAGTGTGCAGTGGCCAGATTTCTGGTGGGGTCACCTGGCCGACAATGTGTGGCCCCCTTGTTGAGGCATCTGCACTGGCTGCCCATCTGCTACTGGGTCAGGGTCAAGGCCCTTGTATTAATTCACAAAACCCTGGGCAACTTGGGTCCAGGGTACCTAAGACCCTTATATCCCAGCTTGATCACTCAGATCAACAGCAGGAGCATCGTAGTCGTTACCTCAATTGGTGAGGCTAATTTGACAACAAGAAGAAACCAAGCCTTTGGTGTCTATCAGCCCAGTCCTGTGGAACACTCTGTCACAACAACAACAACAACAACAACAACAACAACAACAACAACAACAATTTATTTATACCCCACCCATCTGGCTGGGTTTCCCCAGCCACTCTGGGCGGCTCCCAACAGAATATTAAAAACGATAAAACATCAAACATTAAAAACTTCCCTAAACAGGGCTGCCTTCAGATGTCTTCTAAAAGTCAGATAGCTGTTTATTTCCTTGACATCTGATGGGAGGGCGTTCCACAGGGCGGGCGCCACTAACAAGAAGGCCCTCTGCCTGGTTCCCTGTAACCTCACATCTCGCAGGGAAGGAACCGCCAGAAGGCCCCAAGTGTCCTGGACCACTAGACATTCAGCAGTTGCCAACTTTGATGCCAACATTTAAACACCTTTTGGAAATGGTTATAATTGGCTGTAACTTACGTCTGTTGTGTATATATAGATATAGATATATATATGATTTTAATTGCATGGTTTTTTGTTTGGATATTTACAGCATAGCATTATATGAATATTTTTATAAATGAATGAATGAATGAATGAATGGAACCACTTTTGTGTTGGCCTGCACCTCTTGTTTTAGTTAGAAGATATACCCAGGGTTTGTGTGGGTGTGGGTGTGCGTGCATCTGATTGTGAGCACATCATCAAGTGGTTGTAAGGTTTTGTTTTCTGGCTTTCCTCACACAATACAAAAAATCTGTGAATGCTTGGATGTGGCTGATTCATCCAAACAGCTGTCTCCATCCCCGCCCACCTTTTTATTCATCTTTTGCCTATCCACAGTGAGATCCAGGGAGCTCCTGAAGCTGCAAAATGAATGGAGGCCACATCCCTTTGATTTAAAGGCTTTGTTTATGAAGTGGGGAGGGGTGGGATGGGGAGAACGGAGACCCCGACCCCTCAACCAGTGAAAAATTTGTCCTTTGCTCTGAAACTGAGAGGCTCTCTCCAGACCAGGCACAAGATGCAACCTATAATCAGAGCTTGGGTGGTGGCTAATCTCCATCCACTCTGAAAATGTCCAATTATTAACAGATGAGGATGATAATACATCAGGGTAGTGTTGATTTGGTTTGTTTTATTTAAAAAGGTCATTCGGCTGCAATGTACAGGCAGCCTTTGACTGTTCCCTTAATTTTTAAAATAAAACAACAACATGTGCTCTCTCGTCTGCATCCCTTTTGACTGCAGCAAGGAGGCAGGTGCCTCATTGACATGATTTGGTGGGTCTGAAAGAAATAATTCTAGACAGTTGCAAAAGGCCTGTGTGAGGCAGCCTTCCTCGACTGCCTTCTGTCTTCCTGGGGAATTATTTTTGGGACTTGGGATGGCCTGGCAGGGTGTGGTCTGTTTGTGGGGAAAGCTCATGGAATGGATCCTCCTCTCCTTTCCACCCACCAACCTATTACCTAACCTTTCAGTTTTTCTGTTTTGCTATATGCAGGACATCAGGAGTGTGAGGGGAGGAATTTGGTTAAGGACACAGCTGAATGCCAGCCTTTTTTATCTTGTTGGCATCCAACTGTCTTGAGAAGCGATGGAGTGTGTCTCTGGGAGTGAAGCCAAACTGCTGTGTTAGCAGCAACCAAGTGACCTACCAGGAGCACAAGTCTGGGCAGCATGTCTGGAGGTCCTGGGCTGCGCAGACAACAAGACCCTCCTTTTGGCCACACTGATGTGGTGCAAAGGAAAGCAGAGCAAGATGTTTGGCACCAGCTTGGCACTGGGCGGCATACAAGGCGCCATCTTGGGGACTCTGCTCCAGATTTCATCATCATCATCATCATCATTTATTATTTATACCCCGCCCATCTGGCTGGGCTTCCCCCGCCACTCTGGGCGGCTTCCAACAAAATATTAAAATACCGTAATGCATCAAACATTAAAAGCTTCCCTTCTCCTTAGCCTTTTCTTCTCCCAAAGATGTCCTGCAAAGCAGCAGAGCTTGAAGACCAGAGTTTTCCTTCTCCTTCTCCATCCACCTGTCTCCAAATTTTGTGATGAGGCTGAAAGAGGGCATGCAGCAGAGCCAGGGAGATGTGTAGCCTGGAAAGATTTCTCAAGGGCCAGCCAGATAGAGATTCCCCACTGCTGGTTTTGGGAAAATCACACCAAATGTGAGGTGTATCATACAGAGAAGCAACTGCTACCCTCCCTCCTGGGAAGGTTCAGCAGGGCTCTTAGCAGCCTCCCATTATCGTTTCATGCAGGTTCGTGCCTCACACAGCGCCACCAAACACCAACTCACCGCTTGCTGCCTGAGCACCTTATCTCAAGGTTTTAAGCTGGGCCTGCTTCCCAAAAGCTCATCTCCCCCACCTCAGTTGTTTTTATTGAAGCAAGGTGTGCAGCCCAGCAGGTGCCAGGAGCTGCCTCCCACAGGAACACTCCCTGGCACCAGCGGTAACTATTCTCTGTAAACTCTTCCTTTCCAAGAGTACTTTCCAAAGATAACCTTCTCCACTGCATTCAGCAGGTGCTGTCTGGGGGTGAAGGGTGGGGTGGAGAGGTAATAACAGTCTTGAGAAGCCAGAGGGTACTTCCAAAATGGTGCACATTGAAGAATGTAAGAACACAGGAAGAGCCCTGAGGCTGGATCAGGCCAATGGTCCATCAAGTCCACCATCCTCTTCTCAGTGTGGGCAGCCAGGTGTGTCAATGGGAAACCCACACGCAGAACCTGGGTGTAGAAGCAATCTCCCCTCCTGTGTTTTCTAACAGCTAGTATATCTCTGTCAATTTCTGTCTGTTGGTGAGGGAGTCCACCTCCGCAAACAAAATCCTTTTTTTTAGAAAAATGGGGTGGGGTGTGTTTGTGTTGAAACCCCACCACCGAGGCTGCTGTGTTCTATATCTGCCACTCTCAGCCACTTCACAGATGCCACGATGCCTCGCCCCCTCGGTTTTCCTTCCGGCAATCTGCTCTCACCAGTTGCCAATTAATTGCATATTGGTGTCTGCTCTCTTCCAGCAGTCTCGATAAACACAAGGAAGGCAGAATTTGAACAAACTCAGTCCTGACTGCTGCGGGGAGGGGGGGGTGGGGTCTGTTGGCAGGCAGAATGAGAATCTGTCATTGTCTCAGGCATGTTATCTGCTTGCTTTTGAAAGCAGACTTGTGGGGAAGGGGGTGGGCAGAAGTGCTTTGCTGTTTCACTCCAGAGATGGTAAAGGACGCTGATCCCCAAGTGTTGCTGTGTTATTTTCTTCTTCTTCTAAAGTGTTTGATATGATACGATAATCTTTATTGTCCTTGTCCCATACAGAACAACGAAATTGAAAAATCTACATAAAACATTCAAAACCCAACAAGCCTGTTATCCCAGGTATCCCAGCCTGGTTAGCCCCCTAAAAACTCTGATACCCCATTTTAAAATACAGTGGTACCTCGGGTTAAGTACTTAATTCGTTCCAGAGGTCTGTTCTTAACCTGAAAGTGTTCTTAACCTGAAGCACCACTTTAGCTAATGGGGCCTCCTGCTGCAGCTGTGCTGCCAGAGCACGATTTCTGTTCTCATCCTGAAGCAAAGTTCTTAACTTGAAGCACTATTTCTGGGTTAGCGGAGTCTGTAACCTGAAGCGTATGTAACTTGAAGCGTATGTAACCCGAGGTACCACTGTACAATATACTCCCATAGAGACTCCTTACACTGCGTTTAAAACCAAAATCACATTTTGATAGAAACTGAATCTCAGGCAGCTAGTCCTAGTCTTTATAACCCTGGACCTTCTTCCAGAAGGCAGAAGCTGGAAGAGATCATTTCTGGGGTGAGCACTATCCTGCACAATCTCTGCAGCTTTCTTATGACATCCGGAAGCATAGATTTGATCCAAGGTGGGAAGAGTGCACCCAATTATTCAGGGTGGAAAAAGGCTTTTGTTGCTGGACTGCCCTTCAAGTCAAACACACACACACATATATGCCAATTCTGTTTGTTTCAGAACATGTTTTTGTTCTGAAGGACTTCTTTGTGCAGCGTGAAAAAATGTTGGAAGATTAAGGACAGATAAAGTCCTTCAGCATGCAGCACGTAGTTAAACTATGGAACTCACTACCACAAGAGGCAGTGATGGCCACATACCTGGACAGCTTTAAAAGAGGACTGGAAAGTCGGTAGAGCATGAGACTCTTAATCTTGGGGTCATGGGTTCGAGCTCCACGTTGGGCAAAAGGAGGTTGGACTAGATGACCCCCACGGTCCCTCCCAACTCCACAGTTCTATGACTATTTTAAGCACCTGTAAGCATTGCCTCCCCCTCCCTGATTTGCTCTGGCAATAATTGAGTCCCCAAATACTGTATTTTATAACAAGGCTAGTGGACAATACAGTGCAGGCTATTGGCAACCAACCCCAGACCATCAGATTTAGACAGAGCTTGCCTTGCAGCCTGGCGCTTCTAAGGCAAAGCGTGGAAGCCTCTAAGGAGCCACAGACCTGCCAATCTGTCCGTGCTGGGGAAGAAGGCTAGTTTAAGAGGGGATGCTGTATAATCTGTCTGAAATCTGCCCTTAAGGACCTGAGAAAGCCACAGCCTCTCTGCTTGGGTCAGGTTTTTTGCCTCCTCCCCAGTAGTGACATCCCTTCATGGAGAGAACATACTATCTTGCTAATAAGGTATCCTGCACCCTAGGCTGGGCTTTGGCAGATGTGGCGGCCGGTTTAGATGCGACTTTGCACAGTGGCCTCTGGATAACAAAATCTGTTTGAACTTGGCCCTGTAGACCACCGGAAACCAGGTCAAAGCCAAGAGAAGGGCGTCTCTAAGCATCTCCAAAAACCCTCTCCATCCAGACTTTGCTGTTGTTCAAACCGCTGGGAAAGCAGAAAAAGAGTCTATTCGGTGTGCAATCAGTTCGGCGCGAGGGGAAGCCGCACCGTAGTTTTGAGTACATGCACGATCTGTTCTCTCCTCCTATTTCCCGATTCCCAAAGGAAGGGAAGCGAGGAGGAGGGCGGGCCGGCAGCACAAGCGAGGGGACGGGCCGGGCCGGGTCGGGCTCGCCTTTGTCTCCTCCCTTCCCGCGGAACGAGCCAGCCGAGGGAAGGAGGCTGGATTGTGCCCGGGCTAAGTCCGCCTTTGCTGCTGCTGCTAGGTCGAACCCCCGGGAGGATTGGGGCCTGGAACAGAAGGAAGAGGAGCAGCGCCCGCTCCACTCCACTCCCCGAGCCGAGGCAGGCTGGGGAGCGATGGTGGCCAGCGCCAGACGCTGCTCTGTGGAGCTTTCAGCGTGGCGCCTCCTTCTCCGAGGAGACCCGCAAGTGGCGGAGACGGCTGCCAAGGTAGGGGCGCTGCGACACGGCCGGATCAAATGAACGCCCGCCTCGTTTGTTCATCAGCAAGCCCCTCGGGGGTTCTGCTTGCAAGCGCGATTCAGAGCTTGTAATGGGGAGATGGCTCAGCGGCGATCGTGCGCTTCCTTCCATCGGGAATCAGGCCCAGGGAAGGCGGCGGCGCTGGCTCTGCCCGGCGGCAAGTCGTCCTGGCAGCAAGCTCTCTTGCACGCGGGCGGGGGGGGGGGACCTTGCTCCAGAGTAAGTGGGCGTTGGCATGCTAGAATCAGGTGCGGGCTTGCTCGGGAGCAACAACCGGTACAGCGCTGGATGGCGCGCTTGGCAGCGGGGGCAGATGTTGCACGCGCTTCCTCCTGAGGGATGCAGCGGGGTGGTCGCCTACTCCTGAGTAAACGTAGTTCCTGGAGTGGTTGTTTGTGACATGGGGCAGGGCAGGGTTTAGGTTTGATGAGGCCCTGAGCCCCTGAAGGTAATGGGGCCCTTTATATGTTCAGCTGTCCTTTGTCAACAACGAATGGTCCCTGTTTTTTTGTCGAATATATGCTATATGGTAATTTATGGACCTAATAGGTATCTCAAGCCGTTTGCACGTAACAAAATATGTATTTTATCAAAGTAATTGTTGAACTGAAATACAATTAAGAAGAGGTATATTAATAGTGAAATTGGGGGGGGGGCAAGAGAGTGGGGCCCTAAGCTGTAGCTTGTTTAGCTTATACGTAAATCCAGCACTGGGTGGGCTCATGGGGTCCCTTTTATATCCTCACAACAATCCAGTGAGGTGGCCCACCCCCTCAAATCAGCCCCAGCCCACTGTTAGCTCCTTGTTTGAGCAGTAATAGCATATTTGCATAGCTCAACATTTAACACCAGACTTCTCCAACGTGGTTCCCTCCAGATGTTTCAGACTATGGCTGTGTTCATATCCTCTTATTTCATTTCCCCTCCATCTCTCTACCTCTCAATTCTTGCACTATAGCTTAGCTTTCTCTAGGACATAGAAGCATCTTTTTGGAATGCCTGCCAAATAATGTGCAAGTTTAGTTCACTTTGAGCCAGTGGTGGTGCAATGGTTAAAGGGTTGGACTAGGACTAGGAGGTTCAAGACCCCACTCAGCCCTGGAGCTCCCTGGGTGACCTTGGCCCAGGCACTGCCTTCCAGACTGACCCCCCCCCCTCAGTCTTAGAAACTGATATATGAAAGCTAGGAGCTGAATGGCACCTTAAACCTAGGTTGTTGTGCACAGCAACGAAATGTCTAGGCGTCGTTTTTTAATAACAAGAATACTAAGCTGAAAATGAATGAACTGCAGCTAGAATCTTATATTCATTTTTCACATGGTCTAGTCCTCATCTGAAGAATGCAAAAAACAAAGTCATGCTTCCCCCTCCCAACCGCCCCCCTAATATTCTTAAGAGTGTCTCTTCTCCATTCTTCAGAGAATGGCCGGAAGTGGGGAGGCAGAAAAAAAATCTCTTTCCACTCTGCAGACAAGCCCTGGATTCTCCCTAAAAACTCCTTTCCCTCATATAAATAGGTATTTTGGGCTCAGCAATTAAGACATATTAAAGGCCTATGCAACTGATGGCAGAGACACCACCTTGAGTGTCCAGTTTGCAAACCTAGGACTTAAGTGTCCTGCAATGATGCCACTCCAAAATTTGTTTTGATTTTAAGCATCACTGTGAGAGTCTGAGGTAGACAACACTTTAACATGCACTACTTAAACCAGTGATGGCCAAACTTGGCCCTCCAGCTGTTTTGGGACTACAACTCCCATCATCCCTAGCTAACAGGACCAGTGGTCAGAGATGATGGGAACTGTAGTCCCAAAACAGCTGGAGGGCCAAGTTTGGCCATCACTGACTTAAACCATCAAAAACTAACTGGCTTGTATATTTCAAATTAAAAGCACTTTATATATTAAAAGTACATCAAACAAGGCAACTAAAACCTAAACAAAACATGTTGGGTTAAAAAGAAAAGAAAGTTTTCAGGTCCCCAATCCATGCACATTTTACTTGTGAGGAAGCCCCATTGAACTTGGTTGGGATTTACTTCTGAGTAACAGTGGCAATTTTAATCTGAAATCTTAGGTGCAGTATTGCACCCAGAGCTCAGAAACTGCTCGCATTTATGAAATTCCCTGTCGCAAAACATGCCTCGAACAATGGGAGTTTTAAACACTGCCTACCTCAGAGTTGTTGTGAGGGTTTAAAGATGGGGAGACAGAGAACTATGTTCACTATCTTGAGCTCCTTGGAAGAAAAGGTGGGATATAAGTGCAATAAACAACCAAATAGATTTCTGTATTGTTTGCAAATGGATATTTTTCCGGAAGCAAATCACACAGAGTGATAAACTTGCACAGTATTCCAGTGGCGTTCAGAAAGTGGGTTTCACGTCACGTGTAAGCTTCAAATCTAACTTTGGAAATTAACAGGGAAACATCTGGAAAATGGAGGAAACTACCATGTGAATTCAGCTTGTGACTCCCACAGACCCCAGCCAGCATGCAGGCTGAGGAAGGCTGTTCTAGCCATTACACCCCACTGCTTATTTTACTTGCATCCAGTGCAAGGAGTTCTATGCAGGCTGTTTGGGAGCTGAGGCTGGAATGCAGTTTTGGAAAAAGGAAACAACTTCCCCCGTGTTTGAAGCTGCTGCTGGTTATTCTTTGGCCATCCTCCCTCGGTGACTTTCTTTGTAAATTGCCAAACTGGGATTGGCAAGGGTTCAAATCCCCACTTAGCTATGATACTTAATGGGCCAACCTCACAGGGTTGATGGGTGGATAAAAGTGGGGTTCGAGAAGCACGCATGCTGCCCTGATAGGGAATATCATTTTAGGGGAATGAAATGCAATTTTTGCTAATTTCTTAAGTGATTAGTCTTAACAATACATTTTTGGGTGTGAGGAATTCAAATCTGCTATTATTTTTGTGATTGGACAACATTTACGGTAACTTGGCAAGTCTACGTCTGATGAGGAAACACATAAACTGCTTTCAGGAAACCAAATAATTTTTATTTTACCACCTGAAAATTTCATTTCATTTCACTTTTAATTAGTATACTGCCTTTCTATATTACTATACACAAGGCAGTTTACAAGCTGAAGAAATAACAAAGATCACACACCTTATAACAATCTGATTCAATACAAAAGGCCGTAATAACATAACTTTAAAATAAACAATGTATCAAAAAAGTAATATTCAATAATCCATTAGAATATAATAGTACACAATAAAATTTAATATCAGCAAATAATAATTAATGAGAAATTCACTCTTCACAACAATAAATAATTACTAAACTATAATCAATAAAAATAACAACAATTCACAATGCTTAAAATACCACAATGCATGTAAAACCATGTAAAAAGATCAAATGGAGAAACAACACACAACGTATAAAACGTTAAATGGTAATGATAAATGATAATAAGTTGTTGTTGTTGTTGTTGTTGTTGTTGTTGTTATAACTGCAAGCACTCAGCAATCATTTTTAATGATTTATTTGCAGTTTTAGACACAATTTACTTACCAAGCAAAACTAAATTATATTAATTTAACCAAAATATCTTTTGAATTCCCGTCATGTTGCAACTTTTTCGCATCTCTCCTTTTTGTAGTTTGAAAGTTGAAAAATTCAACACAGCTGCCAAAGGTGCAAATCCCTGCATTTGTGTAACAAACAAAACAATGGTGCCATGAAATGGCTAGGCTGAGACTACCTTGAGAAAGTTGCCCCGAATGCTCGATGAAGATTTGAACCCAGAACTTCCTGGCCTAGCCTCTGTGCTCTCTACGTAATGCTTCACACTGGCCTTGATAATGCAACAAAGCACTGCAGACCCTCCCCCCAAAAAGGGGGGTGTAGCTGGGGGGAGGGCTGTGGCTCCGTGCTAGAGCACCTGCTTTGCATGCAGAAGGTCCCGGGTTCAGCTTCCCACATCTCCAGTCCAGGTGGGGTCAGGAGAGCCACTGCCAGTCTGGGCAGCCAATACTGAGTTGGGTGGAATGGTTTAAGGCTTCAGACATTAAACCACTTTGTATTTAGGGACACAAGGACTAGAATGGTGCTCAATTTTGTAAGGAGCTGACCAAAACTTAATGTCTGAGCACCTGCCCTGTTTGCTGAAGGTCACAAGCTCAATTCCCACACCACCCTAGCACCTCCCCACACCTGGTAGGGCTGGGAAAGCTGCCACCCTGGAGCGCTGCTACTGATCAGTGTTGACCCTGCTAAGCTCAAAGGATCAGGGGCTGACTTGTTTATGAGGCAACCTCCCTTGGTTCTTAATATTATATTAAAAAGCAGACCATTTTGTTAGCATCACTCATGAGCTGGGAAATGTCCCTAGGTGCTGAGCATTGAAACAAAATGCGGTCATCTTGCCATGTCTCTGTCTCTCGCTCTCCTGGCTGCTGCTATGGAAAGAAGGTGGATGTTCCATTCCTTACCATTTTTTTCACTTTCGCTTCTTCTTAATTATTCCAGGCTGGTGAGAAACTGAACTAGATGATAAGAGAACTAACCAGATTTCCAGCAGCTGCTGAGATAACCACTCTGGCTTCTAGTCTTTGCTTTGAAAGTTTGTGGTGGGAAAGTGGAGGAGGCGCTTCCTGCCTTCTGAGGTGTCAATTTGTTGACATGTTTCTGTTATTCCTCCTGTTTCTTGGCTCGGTGTACAAAGCAAGCAGCCAGAAAATCAGAGGATGTGAATTTCTTTTTTTAAAAAAGGAGGAAAAGCGAGAGCCAGCCAGCTGCTCCCCCTCCCCCTCAAAAAAAAAAACCCCAATTGCAAGCATCACAGACTTGGATAAAAGCGACACAGCTTTTATTAGAATTTTACAAGTCAGTTCAGTGTCTTGTGATGCTCCGGGTAAGACCTTCAAAACCTTGCTGGTTTGATGCTGGAATCTTCAGAGTGACCCCGTAAAGGGGGACTGTGCTTGTTATACCTATTTGGCAGAAGGAATGATGCTTATCTTAGGCCTTCGGGGTCCATGCATGGCTGAGGGAAGGCTAGCATTGCCCCCCTGTATGCTTGCTAGTCCCCCCTCCAAAAAATTCCATAATGTCCCATTCATGCTCAGTCCTAAGGAACTCTCCTTGTAGTTTGTTGGGGAGGAAGAGGGAGAGAAGTTCTCGTGTTTTGCAAATGTTAAAATGAGGGAAATGTTATGACCTATCTATCTGGAGATATATAGTACGTTTCCGAGCACAATTCAAAGTGTTGGTGCTGACCTTTAAAGCCTTAAATGGCTTCGGTCCAGTACAGTGGTACCTCTGGATGTGAACGGGATCTGTTCCGGAGCCCCATTCGCATCCTGAAGCGAATGCAACCAGCGTCTGTGCGTGTGCGCGGGTTGCGATTCACCGCTTCTGCGCATGCACGCACGTCATTTTTAGCACCTGCGCATGTGCGAGCGGTGAAACCCAGAAGTAAGTGCTGCATAGTGCAACCCGAAAATGCTCAACCCGAAGCATATTTAACCCGAGGTATGACTGTATAACTGAAGGAGCGTCTCCACCCCCATCGTTCTGCCTGGACACTGAGGTTCAGCTCCGAGGGCCTTCTGGAGGTTCCCTCGCTGCGAGAAGCTAAGTTACAGGGAACCAGGCGGAGGGCCTTCTCGGTGGTGGCACCCGCCCTGTAGAATGCCCTCCCACCAGATGTCCATGAGAACAACTTCCAGACTTTTAGAAGACATCTGAAGGCAGCCCTGTTTAGGGAAGCTTTTAATGTTTGAGGCATTACTGTATTTTAGTATTTTGTTGGAAGCCGCCCAGAGTGGCTGGGGAAGCCCAGCTAGATGGGTGGGGTATAAATAAATTATTATTATTATTATTATTATTATTATTATTATTTAGATAGTTTCTGCACTGATTCCTGCATTACAGGGTGTTCATAGAATCATAGAATCATAGAGTTGGAAGAGACCACAAGGGCCATTGAGTCCAACCCCCTGCCAAGCAGGAAACACCATCAGAGTTTATAGTACGTTTCCGAGTACAATGTTGGACTAGATGACCCTTGGAGATCCCTCCCAATTCTACTTTTCTATGAGGTCTTACTTTATAGGCAATGTTTTACAGCAGGCTTTGCCAACCTGGTACAGGAACTTCTGCCTATAAAAATGTGGAAGCTCTGTGTCAAACAGGCACAAGTGTTATCTACATGGGGATTCTTTTGTATGTAAAAAGCAAACTGTGTGTTTGTTTGTGTATGTGGTTACTGTCAGGTTCGGCGGCTGCCTTTTCTTTGGTAGGCTGCTGTGTATGATTACAGTATTTACTTGGCATGCAAAATTTAACTGACCTGGCCAGCTTGGCAAGGAAGCTCTTTTACTGTTTGCAGATTATTATTGCACAGGCTGCTCCACAGCCCTCCTCCTCCTCCCAGCGTTCCTTGAAGCAAACAGCACAAAATTCATGTGTGTGTTGCTGCCTTCACAGCTGCTCACTTGAGGCTCATAGGCAACAACTTGCCTAAAATCAGCTTGTGGACGGTGGCAAGGATAGTAATACTGTTCAGAGAATTGCAGGCGATTTGCATGCATTTTCTTCGTAGGCTTAGCTGGACCCAGGCCAATAACCTGCTTGTATTGTCAGCCTTAGTCCGGAGTCATATGAAGTCATAGTAGAGAGCGTCTCTGAGCCTCTGCAGAGTGTACATTGTGTGGCAAGTGCCAGCTGCATGCATGCATGGCAGACTAGCAGTTAAGTGTTTCCCTGGGTCACAACTTGCTGGCATTACAGGGGGTTGAACTAAATCAGGGGTCAGCAAACTTTTTCAGCAGAGGGCCGGTTCACTGTCCCTCAGACCTTGTTGGGGGCTGGACTATATTTTGGGGGGGGGGGGATGAACGAATTCCTATGCCCCACAAATAACCCAGAGATGCATTTTAAATAAAAGCACACATTCTACTCATGTAAAATTACACACTGATTCCTGGACCGTCTGCAGGCTAGATTGAGATGGTGATTGGGCAGGATCCAGCCACTGGGCCTTAGTTTGCCTACCCATGGATTAAATCAATGTTTCTTAACCTTGGGTCCTATAATTCCCTGACCACTAGTCCTGCTAGCTAGGGACAATGGGAGTTGTAGTCCAACAGCAGCTGGGGACCCAAGTTTGAGACTAAATAAATCCTCTGGGTCAGTTCTGTGGTTTTGTGATTATATAAACCTGCAAACTCCATTCAGAAGCTCAGTTTAATGAGCTCAATACTTTCGTATTCCAGAAATAAGAAGCTGAAGGATGGGTGGGGGTGTGACCCAGGCTATGGGTGGAGTTGTGTACACTCTGTTTTAAAAATAGTTTAATAATCTTCAGCCTGGCAATCCATCTTCCAAGAGAGGTGAGCAAAAGAAGATTCTGTTTTCCCAGGTCAGTGGTCCATTGAGTTCAGCACCCTGTTTTCACACTGGCCATGCCGATGCCCATTATGGGAAACCAGGGAGCAGAGAAAAAGCACAATAGAAACATTTCTCCCCTCCTGTGGTTTCCAGCAACTGCTATTCAGAACTTATTGTTCGTTAAGATCGCACCAGGGTTCTGGTAACGGGCAAGATTCAGATGGCATCAGAAGAAAACATATTATGTCCTTCAGGTATGTTGAAGATCTGGATGTGTAGAATATCTGATGCTGATTGAAGCAAAGGGAGAATCTCAAAGGGAGACAACGACTTCCAAATCAGGATGGCAGTTCCACAGATTGGGAGGTTGAGGAATGAACTATTGCATGATTGCTGATTATGTCCAACCAAGAGGGGCACTTTAGGATGAACTTCAGTGTAATCTAAACCAGAGAAGACTTGGGCTAATGATCATCTGATAAATGGATTTTTAAAAAAAAATCAAATGATTTCTGACCCTTCCAATATAGCTTATTTGGCATTGGGGATGGAATGGGCTGACTGAATTTTCAAACCAGCAATGTATGCCTACTTTTCTCCCCTATTGGCAGAAGAGCTGTGCTACTTTAAATGGCTTAAATAAAAGTGTTTGGTTTTTTTACAAAAAGAAGAAGAAGAAACATTGCTTCCTCTGACTGTCAGAGCAGAGCAAACATGGCTAGTAGCCATCCATCACCTTCCCCCACCCCCATGAATTGTCCCGGTCCCCTTTTTAAAACAATCCAAGTTGGTAGCCCCCACTGCCTCCTGCTGGAGGGAGTTACGCAGTTGTGTGAAAAAGGACTTTCTCTTATCTGTCCTTCCAGCATTCAGCTCCATCGGATGCCCAGGAGTTCTAGCATTACAAAAAAGACAGGGAAACGTCTCTCTGTGCGCTTTCCCCATGCTGTGCATCATTTTATAAACTCCAATCATGTCTCCTCTTACTCACCTTTCCTCTAAAGTAAAAGGTCCTCATATGGGAATCGCTCCATCTCCTCGATCATCTTTGGCCGCCCTTTTCTGAAACCTTTCCAGCTCCAGCATATCCTTTTTGACCCCATGACGTGCACAAGCGAGGCAGATTTGTATGTTCTTTGTTGTAAGCTGCTTGTTCTGTGGCGTCTGAAATTCCACCAGGCGCTGCCCACAAACCTAAGCATCAGCTCTTGTTTGTGGTTTCCAACATTAGAGCGTTGGTCAAGGAGTTGCGACGTCCACTTTCCCATCCCTGCTCTGTTCTGAAGCTCAAGGAACACCAGGCCATTCAGTCACTCTTAGCCTAACTCTACCTTGCAGAGTAGTTGCACAAATAATTTTGAGGGTGCTGCTGCTGAGGGGGTGCTGGCCTCCTCTGGGGAAACAGGACAGGTTAAAAAACTGTTTTTCATGGAAATACACCTTTGCAACAATAATGGCTGCAGATTTGATGACTTCAGTGTGATGCGAACAGGATCTGTTCCGGAGCCCCCTTCGCATCCCGAACAGAACGTAAGGCGCGACAGCACGTGCACGGGTTGCGTTTTACCGCTTCCACGCATGTGCGTGACGTCATTTGGACCGTCTGCGCATGCACGGGCAGCAAAACCCGTAAGTAGCATGCTCCGTAACTTCCGGGTCGTTGCAGAGCCAACCCGAAAGTGCTCACCCTGAAGCGTATTTATCCCGAGGTATGACTGTTCTTAGGAGCAGAAGTGCTGCTCCCCTACCCAAAAAACCCCAATCCTTGCATTGCACAAACGTAAAGCTTTGCTGTGGTTTTATTTCCCCCGGTGATGTTTTTGTTTTTTAAATGAAGAGGTTCATGGAGTACCTTTTTAGTGGCCTTGCCAGAACTTAGGCCCCAGTGTGAGATTTTGAGCCAAGCTGCAGCTTGTGGGTGGCAAGTGGGGGGGGGTGTTGGAGAATACAGATGCCCTCTGCTGAGGTTATGAAGGGGGAAAGAGCTGGACCCAGAGACATGGGCTGCTGCCAAGAGATTTACGGCAAACAATGGGGGGTGGGGTGGGGAGCAGGTGCCAAGGTAATAAAGCAAATGACTTCAGCAGTAGCCTTTAAAAAGAGGATTGCCTCATCGCCCAAGTGAGAATGGCAAGATTCACCTGCCAATAACTCTCTTGGCTATGTCACTTGGGCTTAGGGCATGTCTGGGTGCTGCTGGCAAAAGGCTGGAGGCTTGTGGATGAAGTGGAACCCACCCACCCATATTTTGAGGGGTCAGCACTTTTACAGGCTTTGCCATAACTCTGCCTCCCGTTGATTCAAGATGCCCCTGCAGAAATATGCTGCCTTTTGTTTCTCTAACCAGGGCTGTGTGTAAAGCGCCAGTGCAGTAGGTGCCGAGTTGTCAGTGGCTGAGTGTCAGACTAGGGCTTAGGAAACCAGGATTCGAACCCCAGACTGGGTGACCTTGAGGGCCAGTCAGTGCCTCTCAGCCTAACACACCTTGCAGGGTTGCTGTGGGAGGAGACAGAGAAGCATGCACACTGCCTTGAGCTCCTTGGAGAAAAAGTCGGTGCATAAATGCAGTCAATCAATCAATCAATCAATCAATCAATCAATCAATCAATCAATCAATACTGTAGTCAGCCAGCCAGAGGCTTCATACTACAACTCCCCTGGACCTGGTCTCTGTAGCAGGGCTGTGGTTAAGGAGTGGAGCACCCAGTCTTTTACTCCATGCTCTAGATCAGTGTTTCCCAACCACTGTTCCGCGGCACACTAGTGTGCCACGAGATGTTGCCTGGTGTGCCGCGAGATGTTGCCTGGAGGGAGGCGGGCGAGTCGGGCGGCGAGAGGCGGGGCGGCGGTGGCGAGGAGAGGCCGCCCAGCGCGGGGCTCTCGCCGTCTGCCTGCCTGGCTGCCTGCGAGCTTGGCGGGCAGCGCCTCCGTCCACAGCGCCCGCCTCGCAGCTCTCATTCCCTGCCCCTGCCAAAGCTCACCCAGCCAAGCCGCGCTCTCCTTCCTGCCTTGCTTTGCTGCCTCCTCCCTCCCCACCCCCAAAGCTTGGAGGTTCCCCGGCAAGGGGGAGGGGAAAAAATTGAAACTTTCACTTTCGTGCGTCCCTCCCGGCGTGACGCTGCGCGCTGACGTCACGGGGCTGTAATGGTGGTGTGCCTCGAGATTTTTTTCATCAAACAAGTGTGCCTTTGCCCAAAAAAGGTTGGGAAACACTGCTCTAGATATCTTGCCCTTCTCCTTCTTCTCACCCCTTTTAAAAAGTGAGGACTCCTCCACACACACACCTGGTCCTCATTCACCAAGAGGCCAAATTCTGCACATTGATGTGAATTTCTGGCATGGGCCCAATCCACAAGTCCTCTTTAAGTGCCTAGCAACATTCCTGTAGTGCAGGCTCTTGGCAGGGGTAATGGCGGTTTTGCCTAAAATTCAGGGAAGGCTGAAGCAGACCTTTGGCCTGACCTGGCTTGACTCTTCTTACATTCTTTAAAATTAGGAAGGATTTCATGTAGGGCTTCCCTGGCTCTTGATCCTGAGGCTGCAGCGTGGTTGCTGACAGGAGCGAGGCCTCGTCAGCATCTAATACCTGCGCTCAGAGATCTGCACTGGTTTCTGAACTGCTTCTGGGCCGGGTTCAAGGGGTAATGCTGTTAGCGTATAAAGTCCTGAATAACTTGGGACCAGTTTACCTACGAGATCGCCTTGCCCCACATGTGCCCACTCAAGCACTTCAGTCGGCAGAAGAAATCCATCCTTGAGAATACAGGTGAAACTCGAAAAATTAGAATATCGTGGGAAAGTTCCTTTATTTCACTAATTTAACCTTAAAGGTGAAACTAATATATGAGATCGACTCATGACATGCAAAGCGAGATATGTCAAGCCGTGATTTGTTCTACAGGTGAAACTCGAAAAATTAGAATATCATGGAAAAGTTCATTTATTTCAGTCATTCAATTTAAAAAGGTGAAACTAATATAAGAGATAGACTCATGACATGCCAAGCGAGATATGTCAAGCCTTGATTTGTTATCATTGTGATGATCATGGCATACAGCTGATGAAAATCCCAAATTGACCATCTCAGAAAATTAGAATATTCAAGGAAATCAGCAAAACAAGGATTGCAAATCGAGCAAGATTGGACCTCGGAGAAGCGGAAGCACATCTCGCTTTGCATGTCATGAGTCAATCTCATACATTAGTTTCACCTTTTCAGTTGAATTACTGAAAGAAATTAACTTTTCCACGATATTCTAATTTTTCGAGTTTCACGTGTAGTATCATAGAATTGGAAGGGACCCTGAGGGTCATTTAGTCCAACCCCCTGCAATGCAGTTGTCCTGTATAGGGGTCAAACCTGCGACCTTAGCGTTATTGGCACCATGCTCTAACCAACATTGCTTCATCTTCCACTCTTTGGAACTCCCAGCCTCTTGACACCAGGCAGACACTTTCGCTGTCCTCTTCTCAGCACCTGCGAACTAGCATTTTGTTCAGATGAGCCAACTTAGATATTTAGAAAGCTTCTCTGAGCTTTAATCTGTTTCTCGTCTATTGATTGATTGATTGATTGAATTTATTTATATACCGCCCTATACCCGAAGGAGGGACAAGGGTGGCGCTGTGGGTTAAACCACAGAGCCTAGGACTTGCTGATCAGAAGGTCGGCGGTTCGAATCCCCGCGACGGGGTGAGCTCCCGTTGCTCGGTCCCAGCTCCTGCCAACCTAGCAGTTCAAAAGCACGTCAAAGTGCAAGTAGATAAATAGGTACCCCTCTGGTGGGAAGGTAAATGGTATTTCCGTGCGCTGCTCTGGTTCTCCAGAAGCGGCTTAGTCATGCTGGCCACATGACCTGGAAGCTGTATGCCAGCTCCATCGGCCAATAAAGCAAGATGAGCGCCGCAACCTCAGAGTCGGCCACAACTGGACCTAATGGTCCTTTATACCCTTTACCTTTATACCCGAAGGTGTCACAGCGGTTCACATACGTTTTGAAATATGGCAACCCTAGTAGTGTCATCACTAATGGAACTGGGAAACAAACTCTGTGAAAGGATGAAACTGTTGTTAATTCTTCTCAATAATCCTGTTTGTTTGTTGTATCTTTTTCATAACCCGCTTTGAGGTGATGGTGACTTTTGAATGAAACAAAGCAAATAAATAAAATGAAAGGATATACCATAAGGATGGGTGACCCAGGTGCTGGTTGGGAGCCTTGGCAGAAGGCCCAGGGGGGAACGGACATCTGGAAGGTTTTGTGGGGCCCTGGCAGATGTCAGCAGAGAACATGGGTGATGGCATCAGAAAGGTGCCCCCTACAGGGCTCCGGCCCATGGCAAGCAACCTGGCACCGCTGGTGAGGGCGGGCATGGAAAGCGCCCCGTCAGCGTGGCCGAGATTGGTGATTAATTTGTCACGGACTCCTTTCCACGCTTTTCCTGACAGAGCTCATAAATCCTCATCTACTCTGCTCCTGAGCTCCAGCAAGCAAGGCAGATTGGAGGAGGCAGTTGGCAGGCTGCGCACACTCTCGCTCATTACTGCTTCTGTTACCCGTGTCTGCCTTTTCTCTCCTCCCTCCTGGCACGCCCAACATTTGGGGGAGGGGGCAGGGGACAGTACGCCTTCTAAGCCAGGGCAAGATCAGCAGTGTGGAAGAGAGAGAGAGAGAGAGACAGACAGAGAGAGAGAGAGAGAGAGAGAGAGAGAGAGTAAACACTAAACCTGTTGGACCCTCCTCAAAATAACTCAACACTTCAGTATGGCAGCACCTGAACTTTGGAACTCCCTTCCTATAGGTATTGGGCAGGTGCCTCCACTGTACTCTCTTTGGCAACTGCTATAAACATTTTTATTCAGGCAAGTCTACTCAGATGTTTAGGGTGCTGCTGCCAGTTTAATCAGTCTTTGGTCTGATAATCTGATGGTTCTACAGTGGTACCCCGCAAGACGAACGCCTCGCAAGACGGAAAACCCGCTAGACGAAAGGGTTTTCCGTTTTGGAGGCACTTCGCAAAACGAATTTCCCTATGGGCTTGCCTCGCAAGACGACAGCCCATAGGGAAATCTCCGGGACAGCGGGGAAGCGCAGCGGAACGAAGCTCCGGTGCCGGGCGGGGGGAACGCCTCCTCCCGCCGCGCGGCATCGGAACGAAGCTCCGATGCCGGGCGGGGGGGGGACGCCTCCTCCCCCCCGCGCGGCATCGGAACGAAGCTCCGATGCCGGGCGGGGGGGGACGCCTCCTCCCCCCCCGCGCGGCATCGGAACGAAGCTCCGATGCCGGGCGGGGGGAACGCCTCCTCCCCCCCCGCGCGGCATCGGAACGAAGCTCCGATGCCGGGCGGGGGGGAACGCCTCCTCCCGCCGCGCGGCATCGGAACGAAGCTCCGATGCCGGGCGGGGGGGGAGCGCCTCCTCCCGCCGCGCGGCATCGGACGGCTTTCCTGAAGACTTGGGGTGGGAGGAGGGTTTTCCTTCCCACCGCCAACATTCAGAATGCTGTTCTGAATGTTGGCGGCGGGGAGGAAAAACCCTCCTCCCACGCAAGCCCCAGGAACAGAGGGAAAGCGCTGCGCGCCTTCCCCTCTGTTCCCGTACCTGTCCTGAAGGCTTACGGTGCGGAGAAAAGCCCTTCTCCGCACCGCCAGCCTGGCAAGCGGTTTCCCTAGGAACGCATTAATTGATTTTCAATGCATTCCTATGGGAAACTGTGCATCGCAAGATGAAAAAACCGCAAGACGAAGAGACTTGCGGAACGAATTAATTTCGTCTTGCGAGGCACCACTGTATATGGTTTTCGTAAACTGCTCTGAGGTTTGTTTGTTGCTTTACAATCAAGCAGTGTATAAACATTGTGAAATAAACTAGAGGCATGTCAAGACCTTGCTCTCTTCTGTTTATGGATCGCATAAGCAGAGCCCTACCTGAGACCCTTGAGAGCTGCTGCCAGTCAGAGCGAGAGGCAGTCCTGACCTAGACAGGCCAGCGTTTTGACTCGGAATAAGGTGTGGTGTGCATAAAGGCCATATATTTAAGGCAGGTTCACCTCCCCCCTCCCCAAGTCCTGACAGTTGTAGTTTGCTGAGAACGTGCCCCTATTCCCCTCCCAGAATTGTAGCCCTGGGAAGAGAATACTGGGTGGATGTTAACAACTCCATGCAAAATTTAATTTTATGTAATAAAATTAAAGCAGATGGGAGCACAAAATGGCCATCCTAGGTCATTTGGGCTGTTAATAATATGGTCCTGATACATTTTTTAAAAAATCCCCATTCTATAACTAAGGCACCTGTGATGCTAATTTACAGAGAGGCTTAGTAAGGGCAGCCGCCCAGATAGACTTTTACTGAGATGGCTTCAGTCCTGAGCCTATAGCCTAACACCCTTTGTGGGTCCAGCATTTGTGGGGCAGCAAGATGAAGAAGGTGCAAATACTTAAATAATCAGCAGTCAGCAAAATATACATATCTATATCTGTATCTATATATTGCGCATTGCCAGCCCAAGGTAAAAGCAGTCTATATGAGCCGCAAGAATTTTAAATTCCAGCCATAGCCCTTTCCTGCCCATGATTTTTCATTCCTGCGCTGCAAAGCAGACTTGTTATCTCCAGCGACAAAGTCCACATTTGAAGGGCCGAGGGCAGCAGAGATAAAAGCTTTTCCAAAGGATGCTGAAGAATGCACGGTTCCTGGACTTTGGACTATGACTTAAGAGGATCGGGCCAAGGCATTTTGCTGCAGATCCCATGGGTCACCCTCCCACTTCTTAGCGCAGGGCCCAATCCTCCCACGAAGTTCTCTACGACTCTGGTCGATCCCAGGTGACTGTGGGAAGTTCCCACAGAAGTGGTAGAAGCCCCTTCCCTAAAGGGTTACCCCCCCCTTGTTTCTGACAAAATCCCTGTGCCCGTTAACAGATTAAGTGATGCCACACAGAAATTCATCAGGGAAGCCCCTCTCCCTCCCCCACTCCGCCAGCTTGGCACAGGAAACAAACCAGGTATGACCTTGGAGTCATTGCCTCTCTCAGCGTACCTTACCTCACAGGGTTGTCGTGGGGGTTAAATGAGGAGGTGGGATATAAATGATAAAATATAAATACATAAATAAATGGTACCACTTAGAAAAGGGGTCAGCAAACGTTTTCAGCACTTTCTCTCAGACCTTGGGGGGGCGAACTATATATTTTTGGGGGGGTGATGAATGAATTCCTATGCCCCACAAATAACCCAGAGACGCATTTTAAATAAAAGGACACATTCTACTCATATAAAAACCCGCAGGCCGGATTTAGAAGGCGATTGGGCCGGATCCGGCCCCCGGGCCATAGTTTGCCTACTGTTGACTTAGAACATAGGAAGAGGGGCACTATTCAGTCTCCCGACTCTTCTATGCTGGACCCCAAATTGCCAGATTGCCTGCCTCTCCTAGTTTTCCTTTTTAAAAAGCTTATTTTAAAAAGTACAAAACTTTGTTCACGGGGCACCTGGATGTACTGCAGAGTGTCACACGCCACCTTGATTTTGCTACCCCCTTGCAGATCTGCGCCCAGAGTGCTTTTGAGTTCTTAGCAATGCTCCTTTGTGGATATTTAGGGAGTCCTGTCCATCCAGCAGCCCTCCAGGGTTCCCAGGCAGAGCGGCATCCTTCTCACCATCTCCTGCCTGATCCTTAAAAAGGAAAAGAACAAGGGGGAGCTGCCAGTCTTGGATCTGTCCCCTTCTGCACTCGGAGCATGCACTCTTTGCCGTGCTGGAGGTGGGAGCCCTCTTGCCTGTCCCTTTAAAAGCCCCTGCCTGCTGCAGAAGGAGTTAATAATATTGGCTTTGTCTGCGAACTGGCTGAGGATTGTTCCCTGTAGACTGCGTGCTGGAACAGTTTCCTGAGGCCGCAGGGAGCTGGGCTGGGGCCAAGAGCCAGCATGCTGAGCCCGGCTGCTCACACCATACAAGGAGGTCTGATGAGGAGAGGAGACTTACTTCCTGCTGATGGGTTGGTGGGTGAGGGCTGGAGGAGATGAGATACCAGCCTTTCTTCCCTCCTCCACTGTCTGCCCCTCACCTGCAAAAACAAAAAACAGAAAATTCAGGAAGAGACCGGGAAGCGAAACTCACCATGGTAAGTAAGATCTTGTAAGCTTTGCTGTCCGGAGTTTGTGTTACTCAGAAAACAAAACCATTGCTCATAGTGCATGCTTTCACCATCGCCTCCTTCCGCCTGCAGGCCCAAAGAAAATTCCTCTCGTTCTTCTGGAGCTGCAATCTGGCACTCCAGTTTACACCCCTCCTTCCAAGGGTGATTTTAGAAGGAGAAAAGATTCCCAAACAACCAAACTGTGTCTCAGAAACAGGATGCTCTTTTTATAGCCGGCCTGGTTGTGTTTCACGCAAAGGGTGTTTCCCTCGCCTTCCTCCTGGGGACTCAAATCTGTGCGATTTATGGAGAGGAGGGGAAATGTTGCGTTTTGCCACTTTCTTCTTTTTTTGCAAGCGCGCGGTGTTTCCTGTTTCCTCATCCACAGTGTATTTTGGTGCCTGGGGCTACGTTTACCCAGACTGGTATGTGCCACCAGAGATGCCTCAGGTGATGGTGGGAAGTTCTCACAGACGGAACGAAAGCCCCAAAGGGCAAAAGCGACAGCAGCCTCATTGACAATTTCATTTCCCAGAAGGTAGAAGAAGCAACACAGGGATCATCTATATTGGACCTGGTCCTCACAGATAGGGAGAAACTGATTGGCGAAGTGGAAGTACTGGGAAACTTGGGAGGAAGTGATCATGTCCTCTTGGGTTTCATGATACAGAGGCAAGGGAAAGTTGAGTGTAGTTGGACATGCACTCTGGACTTTAAGAAGGCCAGTTTCGAAAAGCTGAAGGAACTACTGGGTGAGATCCCATGGTCAGAAATACTCAAAGAGAAGGGAGACCAACATGGATAGGAGTTTCTAAACAGAGAAATATTGATATAGTTTAGTTGGTTAGAGCATGGTGCTGATAACACCACAGTATTCCAGGCATGGTCTGACCAGAATAGAGTGGGACTATGACTTCCCTTGATCTGAGCACTCTTCTTCTTCCTTGGCGATCCTTCATAGTCAAGTAAGATTGTCTTCCATGAACATGGTCTAAATAGTGAGTCTGTAAGTGACTGTGGAGGCCAATTCTGGATCCACACTTCCTTCCACAGTGGGGACATAGGTTTCTGGAGCAGGAGTTGATCACGGTGAGGGTTTGCCAGTTGTTCCTTCGTCTTTGCAGGTTTCTCGCTTTTGTCCTGAGTTCAAGTGTCTTCAAAGCCCATGACACCTTTGGTAAAGGCTGTTCTCCAATTGGAGCGCTCACAGGCCAGTGTTTCCCAGTTGTCAGTGTTTATACTACATTTTTTTAGATTTGCCTTGAGAGAGTCTTTAAACCTCTTTTGTTGACCACCAGCATTACACTTTCCATTCTTAAGTTCAGACTAGAGTAGTTGCTTTGGAAGACGATCACCAGGCATCCAAACAACGTGACCAGTCCAATGAAGTTGATGTTGAAGAATCATTGCTTCAACACTGGTGATCTTTGCTTCTTCCAGTACATTGGCATTGTGGTCTACTAAGACCCCTAGATGCTTTTCACATATATACTACTGGCAATTCAGTAGTATAATAGATGTTACTGGATTGCTAATATTATAATCTTCAAATATCTGAAGGGCTGTCACATGGAAGATGGAGCAAGCTGCTGCTCTACAGCACAGGACCCAAACCAATGGATCCAAGTGACAAGAAATGAGACTCTGACTAAACATTAGGAATAACTTTCTGAGGGTCAGAGCTGTTTGAGAGTGAAGTTGTCTCCCTTGGGAGGTGGTAGACTCTCCTTCCTTGGAGGTTGTTAAGCAGGGGTTGGCTGGCCACCTGCCAGGGATGCTATAGCTGTGCTTCCTGCCTTGCAGAGGGCTGGACTAGATGACCCTTGCAGGTTCCTTTCCAACTCTGTGGTTCTGTGATTCTATACAGAGCATGGAACTCAGGAGCTGGAATTATTCTGGATTTAGTGGCCATGTGTGACCTTACACATATCCCTGAAGGAATCTGACACTGAGCATTCAGGGGGTCCAGAGAGAACAGTTGGGGGGGGGGGAGGTTTAGACCAGGCATAGGCAAACTCCGGCCCTCCAGATGTTTGGGACTACAATTCCCATCATCCCTAGCTAACAGGACCGGTGGTCAGGGATGATGGGAATTGTAATCCCAAATATCTGGAGGGCCAGAGATGGTTTAGACTCAGAATATCACCCCTCTGATGATTTGGCCCATTTGAGTTACCCTTTCATGCTGGTGTCCTTGAGGTGTTTCTTACCTCCAAGAAAAGTCACTTAACAAGGAAACCTCATGTTTGCCTTAGCTGAGTCCTAGGTGTGTTTACTCAAGGAATTATATTGAATTCTTGAGATTGACACACCCTGGCGAGTGTGGCTGTTCTGCGGCACTTTTTGCCGTTGGGGTGTGGGAAGACCGGAGTTCTCATAATCAGGTCTGAATAACCCTTAATGGCACTTTTGTGTTTGCAGGTAGGCTTCAAACCTTCTCTCCCTCTGCCCCCGCCCCCACAATAATCATTATTTGCATTAATTACGTGGTGGCTGATCTCTGCCTCCACGGTTGGAGTCAGTGGTGCTTCTCAATCCCAGTTCCCAGAAGCCACAGGAGTGGGGTGAGCAATGCTCTGGTGCCCAGGACCTGCTTGCGGATTTCCCATAGTGGACATCTGGCTGGCCACTGTGAGAAGAGGATGAGATCTTTCTTCACAAAGCATCATCCATCACATTGGCCAGGACTTCCCAGTGCTTCACCTGACCAGATAAGGGCATTGGTGGCAATTACCAAAATCTTACAGATAGTTCCTCTTTCTGGGCTCTTTGTGTGTGCTCAGAGCTGTTGTCATTTTTGCTGTTGCTTCCTGTGTTCAGGGCCAAGACAGGGCTAAGATTACCCCTTTCTCCCCAGTATCTCATGTGAAGCACCACACTAGGGTGCAAGAACACCAAATTCCCTTTTCAGCAGTCCTCATTGCTCTGAAAATGTCAAACGCTCAAGTCGATTGCCTGACTTTTTCCCTCTCTTGCCCTCCCTCCCACCCACCTCTCTTCTTCTCCTTTTTTAAAAAAATCCATGGCTAAAGCTGTTTGCATTAATTATTTCCAGCCTCCCAGATATGTTCCTTTTTGCAGTCCGAGGAAATAATTGGGGCAGATGCTGGCTGAGAGCTGCCTTTCCCATGCTTGGGAAGGAAAGGAGGAGGGAGAGAGAGAAAAGGAAAGCTTGAGTTGGAATTAGATATTTGCAAACAACTGTCATATCTAGGTCACTTGGATATTGTGCGGCAGAGTGGAGGGGTGGGGGGGCAGGAATAAAATCCTTCGAAGAAAGACATTATGGGTGGGGTTTTTTCAAATTTTCTGCAGATCTACAGCCGTTTGGGGCTGTCAGGTTGGAGGGTGAAGGGAGTGGGGTTGTGCGACAGCCGTTTCCGCCCCCCCCCACCAGCACACTTGTCTCCTTGCCTGTCTCACCACTGGTTCCATTGTCAATAATGAATCAGCCTCTGAGGAAGATTAAAATGAAAGGGAGCTGCACTCTCTGTTTTAGGGGTTTTGTGTTTTCTGAGTGCCCTGGGACACAGCAGGAGGTAGGTATCCTTTTGGCTTTAGAGGAGAATTTATTATTATTAATAATAATAATAGTAGTAGAATTTATGTATTCATCCCCTACCACCAGGAGAGTCACTTGCACCAATGTTAATACATCGAGCATACAGAAGGCTCAACAGCAGCAACATAGAATATTAGAATTGTAGAATTTGAAGGGATCCCAAGGGTCATCTAGTCCAACCCCCTGTAAATGTAGGAATCGTTTTGCTCGTTGTGGGGCTCAAACCCACAACCTTGAGATTAAGAGTCTCATGCTCTACCGACTGAGCTATTCCAGGGATGCAGTTATCCTTGTTGCTGTTATTGCCGTTAATTTATTAATTGCCTTCTAAACCACAGTCTCAATGTGATTTACACATAAAATAGTTTTAGACCAGGAAATACGTGGTAAAGACCCATTTATCCATGAAAACCTGATGGGACAAAAATCTGTCCCACTTCTTCTAGTGAATGAAGATAGTGGGCACCTGCAGTATCTCAAACAGGAATGCCATTGCACAGGACAGGGGCAGCCACACTAAAAGCCCTGCTCCGAGTTACTGCGAAGTTGGCTCCTGAGGTCTTTGGAGCTTGCAGGAGAGACTCCCACAGACCACAGTAATTCACTGGGTGCATAAAGGGATAAGGCTCTCTCTCAAGCAATGTATGTTAGTAACAGGGGACATGGGTGGCACTGTGGTCTAAACCACTAAGCCTCTTGGGCTTGCCGATCAGAAGGTCGGCGGTTCGAAACCCCATGATGGGGTGAGCTCCCGTTGCTCGGTCCCTGCTCCTGCCCACCTAGCAGTTCGAAAGCACGTCAAAGTGCAAGTAGATAAATAGGTACCACTCCGGTGGGAAGGTAAATGGCATTTCCGTGCGCTGCTCTGGTTCGCCAGAAGCGGCTTAGTCATGCTGGCCACATGACCTGGAAGCTGTACGCCGGCTCCCTCAGCCAGTAAAACGAGATGAGCGCCACAACCCCAGAGTCGTCCACAACCAGACCTAATGGTCAGGGGTCCCTTTACCTTTACCTTTTATGTTAGTAACAACACCTTAAACTTGGCCCGGTAGCAAATCGGCAGCCATTGCAAGTCCTGTAAGCAAGGGGTTTTGCCCCTTACCAGCTTTTGCCCCTGGCCCTGCCCACAGCTGCCATGTGGCCCTCAAGAGATTGATGGAATGTGACCCTCTGACTGCAAACATTTCCTCTCTTTCTAATCTGCAACCCCCTTGGGATGTTCCTTGAGTCACATCCCCTCTGCATGCTTCTGCAGTGGAGCTTCTCACACCACGAATAGCCAGCCCCTACCTGGCCCACCAGCCCCTCTTTGCTGCCTTAATTAGTCACTGAACAGAGGAAGGAAGGAAGGAAGGAAGGCTACCTTCCTGGGTTGGACTAGATGACCCTCGGAGATCCCTTCCAACTCTACAATTCTGTGATTGTATTAATACACTATTGTATACTGGAGCCTCTAGAAATTTGGGACTTCCAAGGAAATAATCGGGTCGGGGCTGCTGCACGTTCGCCTCGCTCCTCGCCCCCCTCTTTCTTTTCCCACCTGGGCTTTCCCCATCTCTTGCTCTGCCATTTTTGCAACAGGTTAGGAGTGGGGGGGGGGGACCAAGCCAGCTTCTGCAAAATGATTCATTAATGATGAATTAAATTCTCGTTTACAAAACCGTAATCCTGCTTGATCATTTTTGTTCAGCCCTCACCTTTTCGCTCTTAAAATTCAGCGCAAGGGTTTATGAATGTTTAAAAATTGCTTTGTTGGTCCCCGAAGTAATTTGACAAGTCTGTCAGCTATTGATTAAAAAGAAAGAAAGAAACTACCTGGAATTATTCAAGGATTGGGATGACTTGGGGAATTAGGTAGAAATTGTAAGAGAGCAGGGAGGGGCGATATTCCAAACGCGAAAGGAAGTAAGATGTTGGAGAGTAAATATGTTCTCGAAATACTTTCTGAAAAATCCATTATGGCTGTGAAATTAACTTGAAATGAGATGCTCGTCAAGGGTCTTCTTGAGGGTGAGGTGGATGGGCATGTTCTGTTCATGTACTGTCCTCGGAATGGACCCAGTTAAAACTATGGCATTTGCTCTCCCAGGAGGCAGTGATGGCCAACAACTTGGATGGCTTTAGGATTGGACCGTGGGCCTCATCCTGCAGGCTCTTCTTAGGTTCTTATGTTCTTATGACCGGTTCTGAAGAGGCAGCTGCCACCCTTCTGGGCCAAAGGAAGGAGCCCCCTTGTAGACAGCTAAGTGACAGGAAAAAGGACGATGGTGATAAAATGATGTGATACAGTAATTGCACGGGTGGAGTTTTTCTCCATCAGTGGGGTGGGGAGAATTGACCAGTGAAAGGAGCTGCAGGGAATTCAGGAGCAGATCAAAGGGTTTCTTCCACTATGCTTAATGGGCTTAAGGAACTCACTGCCACAATATACAGTCGTACCTCGGGTTAAATATGCTTCAGGTTGAGCATTTTTAGGTTACACTCCACGGCGACCCGGAAGTAACGGAACGCGTTACTTCTGGGTTTCGCTGCTTGCGCATGCACAGATGCTCAAAATGACTTCACGCGCATGCGTGGAAGCGGCAAATCGCGCACTCACAGATGCGGGTTGCTTTCGCTTCAGGAAGCGAACGGGGCTCCGGTACGGATCCTGTTCACATCCAGAGGTACCACTGTATGCATTAGTCACTATTTAAGCTTAGATGGCTGTGAAAGGCAGATGAGGCAATATTCGTGGAGGATCAGTCTCATCAGTTGGCATCTAGCCATCAAGGCCCAGCTAGTCCAGCATTCTCTTCTCACAGTCGCCAACCAGATGCAAGCAGGATTTGAGCAGAAGAGCAGCGCTCTGTCCTCGCATGGTTTTCAGGAAGCATTGCTGCCTCCAACTTCTTGGTTTAACTCTTGAATTCTGGTTGCTGGGAAGCAGCCTAGAGTGAGACAGGCACCCACTTTTGTCCCCTGGTTGTGGGCCTCTGGGCCTGGCATTCGGAGGGTGGGGAAGCTCTGGCCATCCAGATGTCTTTGGACTGCGTCTTCCATTGTCCTTAGCCATTGGCCATGCTGGCTGCTCAGCTGGGAGGGCCCCAGTTTCCCTGCCCTTTCCGTCTAACCCATCACAGCTCTTTTGCACTTAAGGAGATGATGCGTATCTGGAGCAATTAGCAAATGCAGCCCAGTGCCTATCAACTCCGACTTAATTCAGACATCGCAAAATCCGATCAGGAACATTTCATAAGCCTTTGCATGATCCTTCTCTTGCCTCCCTCTCCTCTCTTGCAGGTTCTACCCTTCCTTTCCAGACTTGTAGCAACCACAAGTTTTCTCAGACATCCAAATAGAACTGCAGGCATGAGCTGGAAGTTGCTTGCAAGACATAGTTTGCAAACCAAAGCTCTGGCTTGGTTGCAGCTTCTGGCTGGCAGGTTTGTTTGATTCTGACGAACTTTGGTTATTTGCTTATTCTTCTGCCCTGAACTCTTGGTGTTGGATACTGGAGTTACCAGTAGCATCTAGGGCACTGTCTAAAGACACATGTGGGCAGCTTGCCTTTCAGCAAAGTTGCTGCATCGTGTTCTCTCAGTTTGTAGTCCTTGCCTAATACTGGCCTCCTTTGCAGGGGCGTTGTGAAGATAGTTGCGATAATTCCAGGGCCTACTCTTAACGTGCTGTGTCACAGAACTGTGTGATGTGGTTGGATATTTGCAAGTTACTTTGGCCTCCTAGAAGCCTTTATCTGTTCAACTGCAATGAGTTTGCCTGTCGTGTCCCTGTGTGATTCTTTGTTCTTTCAGCTGTGCCTCTCTTGCATCCAAGTGACAGGTTGAATGCACAGATGCTTCTTAACTTCCCGTCCTGAGATGAGGCTACCCTTTGCAGCTCTTCACAATTGTAGTTCTTGGTTTGCTTCCATCCAGCTGGATGAACTTTTTTCAATGCAGGAAACTGCTGCTGCTGCTTTGGACCTCAGCAGTAGTGTGCCATGGCACTTGGAAGGTTATGGGGCAGTAAATGGAGCAGGTGGTCTTCCTTTCACCTCAACTTCTACCTAATGCTTTGAAGGTGGCAGAGATTGACTTCTGCACCCTGAGCAGGTGTTCCGCCACTGAACTGTGGCCTTCTCCCAACTTGGTGGCTTCTGAGATTTCCTTAGGGCCATGCAGACTTCCCATTGGTCACTTTTTTCGCTCCTGCTGAGCTCTATAGCAATGTTTGCAAAGAGGGAAGAGTCACAAAACATCGGTGGGACAGGGAATGGTATGTAGAAGCGGAGCAATGCCTGGAAGGTGCGTTGCATTTAGCAAGTGAATGAACAGGGAGGGTTTCGCGCCAATTTCACGCCAATTGGGTGGTGGGGTCACCACACACTGCATTGCAGGCTACTTCCTTCGCTTCCTGCTCTTTTGCCTCAGATGGGATGGCAAAGGACACAGAGGTCTTCTGACCTCTGCTGACATCCACTGAGGTGGATGAGCAGATTTCCCCATCCCCAACTTGAGGGCTCTCTTGCACTGTCTGAAGCGACATTTCTCTGATTTCCCAAATCAAAACATTTTCTTTGCATGCCTGCAAATATTTTATTTTTAAAGCAGAGCAGAGATGAGAGGAAGTACAATCGGCCCTCTGTGGAGCATCCCTCCCCATCTCAGTTTCCACCTGACTCACTGTGCTGAGCCGAGCCCTGCTGAGTCAGGCCAAAGGCCCAATCAACTCAGCATCCTGTTTCCCCGCAGTGTCCAGCCAGGTGATGTAAGCGCAGTAGCCTTCTCCTTCTCCCCCCCAGAAGCTGTTATTTAAAGGTAGACTGCCCCTGAATCTGGAGCTTCCCCATAGCCATCAATAGGCACCAGTAGCCCTCTCTTCCTCCATGCATTTAATTTGATACTAGGGAATTAAATATTTAAAAACTGTCAATATCATAATGTTGTACTACGAGTCTATGGTGCTGTGTTCGATTTGAGACACCTCGCCTCAAAAACGATATTGTTGAGTTGGGAAAGGTTCAGAAAGGGGATGGAGGGACTCCTCTGTGAGAAAAGGTTGCAACCTTTGGTAATTTTTAGATTGGATAAAAGGCAGGTAAGAGATGACATGATAGAAGTTTGTAAGACTCTGCATGGTGTGGAGAAAGTGGATAGTGAAAAGGTTTTCTCCCACTCTTGAAACACTAGAACTTGTGGAAGATTCAGGACAGGCGAAAGAAAGTCCTTCTTAATGCAGAAAGTCCTTCTTAATGGCTACTAGCCAGGGTTTTCGGAAGGGGAGAGTTGCACAGTAGTTTATACCTTAGCATTTTAAACCAGAAAGTTATATGGAACTCCCTGCCTATTGATATTAGGCAGGTGCCATCGTTATACTGCTTTCAGACCCTGTCAAAACCTGTTTCGTTTAGGCAAAAATTTGTTTTTTAAAATGTTTTTATTTTACCTATATTTTGATATTATTTTGTCTCCTGTTTTTAAAAGTCTTATTTTATTGCTATTTTGTAATGAATATTTTATGGAAACAGCTTAGAAATTTATTATTATTATTAAACAGTATACAAGGCTTGTGATATAAATAAGTAAGGGTGTACACCTCCCACTTCCCCAGTCAAGGAAGACCTGAAAGCTGAGCCTTCTCTGAATCTGAAGTTGGAGGCAGTGATGCCCCTGGAATCTGCAGGCAGGAGAATATTGCTCTTGTGGTTGGATCCTGCTCCCTGGTTTCCCACTGACGTCTGGCTGACCACTGTGAGAGCAGGATGCTGGACTGGAGAGACTACTGGCCTGATCCAACGGGCTCTTCTTGCATTCTTACAGTCCTACTGAACTTTAAAAAAAACAACAACCAGCCACCCAACTCCACACTTAAATAAATAAATGCAAATTGGGAGAGGCGGGAGGACTTGAGAGGATACCCACAACCCTCACACCTGGGACCCCAGAGCAAGACAGGCAGCTGGTAACCTCAGAAGTGGAGGAGATCCCTGGGAGTTCCTGGGCCATCTTCTCTGATGCTAAAGTATGCAGATCTCATTGATTTGGATACCATAATCCAGTCGTTGAGGTTTTTTTTGTTTGTTTGTCTTAGTATTTGCAGTGCTGGCTTATTGGTGGCCCACAGAAATAAAGGCCAGGAACTCCCCACCCACCCAAAAAAAAAAAAGGCATGGAAGGTGAGTGAGAGGCTTCAAAACCAATCCAGCGCATCCCTCTGAAAGTTTGCATTCCAGGCCTTTCCTCCTCTTCAAAGCGTAACACGTGGGGCGTATTAATACTTCTAGTTGACGTGCATGCGCAAGCAGCCGTCCCAGTTTAGGAATCGGCAGCCCTGCTCCAGACAAGCCGCCTTTCAGCATTGAACACAGACCCTTTCTCGCTGGTCCCTCACATCCCCAGTGTGTGCTCAGCCATTGGGTGGGACACGGTGCCTGGAGACTTAGGAAGGTGAGGGGTGGGTGTGCGAGATAAGAGCAGATCCCCAAGGTATGAGCGGGCTTCGCCAGCAGACTGGCAGGAAGCTCAGCCTTGTGGCCTGCCGCGCAGAGAGATGGCGTAATTAGCTGCTCCTGAGGCCCCTGCGGCCAAAGATGTGCCTGGTTAATTCCAATCAATATGGGGACTTCCAGCTTCCCTCACCTGTGTGACTCAGGGCTGTGAGAAACTCTCAGCTCTGCCCACCTTCTGGCCCGGTTGCGTTCCCTGCTTCAGCCTCCTCTCAATTCTTAAGAGCATGGGTAGGCAAACTAAGGCCCGGGGGCCGGATCCGGCCCAATCACCTTCTAAATCCGGCCTGCGGACGGTCCGGGAATCAGTGTGTTATTACATGAGGAGAATGTGTCCTTTTATTTAAAATGCACCTCTGGGTTATTTGTGGGGCATAGGAATCCGTTCATCCCCCCCCAAAAAAAAAATTATAGTCTGGCCACCCACAAGGTCTGAGGGACAGTTGACTGGCCCCCTGTTGAAAAAGTTTGCTGACCCCTGCTTAAAGGCGTCAGAAGAGGCCTGTCGGTTTAGGCCAAGGGCCTGTCTAGTCCCGCTTCCCAAAGTGGTCAAAGAGATACTATTATCAGTTGTCATGTTTTGGTATATTTACACCCCATGTTTCCTACAAGGAGCTCGAGGTAGTGCACACACTGCTCCCCCCTCCTCATTTCACCCCCCACCAACAACAACCCTGTGAGGAAGGCTAGGCTGAGAGACTGCCCCGAGTGTGGATTTGAACTCTGACCTCTCCTACATCCCGGTCCAACGCCCTAACCACTACCCCCTCCCCACTCAACCTTCCTTTTCTTCCTGACTTCTGCACAGAGTGCTCTGCGTCCACAACTTCCTGTCCTTGCCCCGGCAATTGCAGATGCACAGTAGCACATAGATAACACACTGCCAAAAAGCAACCTTGGAGCAGTTCTCATTCATTGCCTCTATCGCAGCGCTTTTGTGGTGGGGTGGTTGCATTTTACCAGCACGCAAGTGAGCAGTAGCGCACCTGGAGGAACCTTACTGCAAAAAGAGCCTTATTGTGTCAATGTCGAGATGACCGCAGAGCGGTGGGATGGGGAGAGTCCGAAAGCAAAGGCCTTTCTGCAGCCTCAGTTTTTCCTTTGCAGTTCAAAGAGTCGGTTTCACAAGACACGTTTTTGGCTCCTTCTCTCCCACAACTTTGTGGCATCCCAGCTGTGTTCAAGGCCTGTCAGACACCTGAACATTGGCTGAAGCTTCCACCTTGCGTGGGAAAAGTGGAGATAAAAATGGTTGTCAATGCCACTTTTGCTCCGTTAAACCCCTGAGAAGTACCTTCTCCCTGGAAAGATGGCAGCAGCCTACTTTGTGTAGTGCCAACCTCTTCCCAGATGTTTCTGCGTTGAGTCTGGGGCCCTTCTCCTGCTGTTTTTGCCTCACGTGGTATTCCAGGGTAGACTGCCTCTGAAGAAAGAGGTTCCATTGGGCTTCCATGGCTGATATACATCACCCTCCAGCCCAGGGGCTGTTGCTCCTTCTTGTTGCAAAGGCACCCTTTTCTGAATCGTAACTGCCAAGCCATAAATCCTGTTCATTAGCCTGATTTCACAAGACACATGTAGCGGATGAGTAGCTCTCTGAAAGATCTTCCATGACTCCTGCCCCTCTGCCCTCACCCTTGTCTTCCCGGCAGCCTTGTGGACTAATTTGATTGGAGGCAGGGTGTCTGGATTTCAGCCCTCTAAAGAGGTCTCCAAGCATTGTGGATATTATAGTTCTTCACGGCTGATCTGGAAGCTCCGTTTCTTCAGACGCAAGCCCAAAACTGGACAAACGACAAACCTAGCTGAGATGTACAGCCTCTCTCAATGTCCAGCAGCCCAGACTGAGTGAGCACAAGGCAACTGGGAGCTTTGGAACTCTCTGCCTCTTGAGATGAAGCAGGCACCTTCACTGTACCCTTTACAGCACCTGCTAAAAACACTTTTGTTAGACAAACCTACCCAGGTGTTCAGAAAGTTAATGCAAGTCTTAATCTGTTATTCGTCTATTGTTGTTTTAACTTTTGAAATGTCTGAAGTTATTGCTGTTAATTTTTCTTAGTGGTACTTTTATTGTTCCATCTTTTCGTAAACTGCTTTGAGGCTTTTTACAATCAAGCAGTGTATAAATTGTAGGGACGCGAGTGGTTTTGTGGGTTAAACCACTGAACCTAGGGCTTGCTGATCGGAAGGTCGGTGGTTCGAATCCCTGTGACGGGGTGAGCTCCCGTTGCTCGGTCCCTGCTCCTGCCAACCTAGCAGTTCGAAAGCACGTCAAAGTGCAAATAGATAAATAGGTACCACTCCGGCGGGAAGGTAAACGGCGTTTCCGTGTGCTGCTCTGGTTCGCCAGAAGCGGCTTAGTCATGCTGGCCACATGACCTGGAAGCTGTACGCTGGCTCCCTCGGCCAATAAAGCGAGATGAGTGCTGCAACCCCACATTCGTCCACGACTGGACCTAACGGTCAGGGGTCCCTTTACCTTTTTGTATGTACCTATGTACATAGGATGCTGGCATCGAATTGGCCCATTCTAGTTTCACACGAGTCGAATCCCTAGTCCAGGGGCATTCTAAGTTGGTGTGTGCACCTGTCCCACCTAGAACAGCTAGTGACTTTCTTTCTCCAGCTGGCAGCTCCTGTGGAGCAGAGAGCAAGGGGCCCCTAATAGTATCAGAACAAGCCAACTTCTGGGTCAGACCAAAACTCCACTTAGTCCAGCCCTCTTCAGAGTGGCCAGCCAGGTGCCCATGGAAAGCCTGGCCTGAGGGCAACACCAACTCTCCCCACCTGTGATTCCAGGGACTGGCATTCAGAGGCAGACTGCCTTTGACAGAGGAAGTAAGGTCAAGGGGATGAAGCTGCTCACCTACAAAGAAATGTTCTCATTCTGGAGGGCAAGAAAGAGGTGATATGGTAGAAGTTGGAAGTACTGTTTTTGGGGGGACAGGAGGCGGGCAGGTGTGGTGGACTCCCTGGTTCTGAATGGGGCAACTGTGCCCCTGAAGGACCAGGTGCACAGCCTGGGAGTCATTTTGGACTCACAGCTGTCCATGGAGGCACACGTCAATTCTGTTTCCAGGGCAGCTGTTTATCAGCTCCATCTGGTACGCAGGCTGAGACCCTACCTGCCCGCAGACTGTCTCGCCAGAGTGGTGCATGCTCTGGTTATCTCCTGCTTGGACTACTGCAATGCGCTCTATGTGGGGCTACCTTTGAAGGTGACCCGGAAACTACAACTAATCCAGAACGCGGCAGCTAGACTGGTGACTGGGAGTGGCTGCCAAGACCACATAACACCGGTCTTGAAAGATCTACATTAGCTCCCAGTACGTTTCCGAGCACAATTCAAAGTATTGGTGCTGACCTTTAAAGCCCTAAACAGCCTCGACCCAGTATACCCGAAGGAGCGTCTCCACCCCCATTGTTCAGCCCAGACACTGAGGTCCAGTGCTGAGGGCCTTCTGGCGGTTCCCTCCCTGCGAGAAGCCAAGTTACAGGGAACCAGGCAGAGGGCCTTCTCGGTAGTGGCACCTGCCCTGTGGAACGCCCTTCCAGCAGATGTCAAAGAGAAGAACAACTACCAGACTTTTAGAAGACATCTGAAGGCAGCCCTGTTTAGGGAAGTTTGTAATGTGTGACATTTTAATGCATTTTTAATCTTTGTTGGAAGCTGCCCCAAGTGGCTGGGGAAGCCCAGCCAGATGGGCGGGGTATAAATAATAAATTAATACTATATTATTGTTATTCAGGATGGATAAAAGAAAGTATTTATTTACTCAGCGCATAGTTTAACTATGGAACTCACTTCCAAAGGAGGCAGTGATGGTCACCAAAAGCTACTGGAGAGTTTCATGGAGGAGAGGGCTGCCGATGGTTGCAAGCCACAACAGCTTGGAGGCAGCAAGGCTTCTGGATACCAGGTGCGAGAAGGAGGAGAGAGGATTGCTCTTGTTCTCAGGCCATGCCTGCAGGGTTTCTCATTGGTTGGCCACCATGAGAAGAGGATGCTGGACTGGATGAGCCCTTGGTCTGACCCAGCAGGCTCTTCGTATGCTCTTATCCACAGGAATACTGGTTTAAACCCTGTGCTCCCACACAGTGGGCTGGTATTAGCATCCATCTTTTGAAAGAGTACGCGGAATTGTTTGCTAAGAGAGAGAGGGAGAGGGCAACCGGGTCATTTCACAGCAACCCATGAAGGTCGCAACTAAGCGGTCTCCTGAGACCTGAGCAGGATGCATCCCACCACTTCTTTCTGGTCTCTGGGTTCAGGTAGAGTCATCTATCAAGAGTGAACCTTTGAAGGAAGTCAGAGAGAAGAACGGATGTGTCAGCAGGGGGCTGAGTGATTGATTTGCTGGGAAAGGCTCCAGCCTTTGGAGGGATGGATGTTTCTAGGTTATGACGGAGCCCTTTCCTTTTATGAGTAATCATGAAGGATTGGGGAAGGGCTGTTGCAGGCAGTTGCTGAGGCTTTGGACCATAGAATTGCAGAGTTGGTGGGGACCTCAGGGGTCCTCTAGTCAGCCCCCTGCAAATGCAGGAATCTGAGCTGAAGGATCGCCGTGATGGTGCTCTGCACATGTCCAGAAGACTGGTCTTACACTTTTAGAAGTAATATATTCATTGTGACAACATACATACATACATACATACATACATACATAAATATTTATACCCCGCCCTTCCCGGTTCAGAAAACCGGGCTCAGGGCGGCTAACAACAAATGTAAAACACGTAATTGATGCAACAAAAAACAGCATAAAAACATGAATAACAATAAATTTAGAATTCAAAAATCAATTGAGGGTGGTAATCCATCCAATAAACATTAGATGATCACCAGGGCTAGCTGGCTAAATTAGTCCTACTTGGGCCAACGAGGAGACCAGGGGAGAATTAGCTGTGGGATCCCAGAGTGGGGAATCTTCATAAAAAGGGGAGGGAAGGAAGGAGAATAAAAGATCAGGCTGAATTCAAATTAAAAGCCAGGTGGAATAGCTCTGTCTTACAGGCCCTGCGGAAGGAAGTGAAATCCTGCAGGGCCCTGGTCTCCTGGGACAGAGCATTCCACCAGGTGGGAGCCATCACTGAGAAGGCCCTGGCCCTGGTGGAGGATAATCTGGCTTCCTTAGGGCCCGGGACCTCTAAACTATGGTTATTCGTGGACCTTAAGGTCACTTTGACTATATAAACTGTAGAATCATGCAATTGTAGATTTGGAATGTAACCCCAAAGGTCATTTCGTTCAACCCCTGCAATGAAGGAATCATAGCTAAAGAACCACTGGCAGGTGGCCATCCGAGCTCTGCTTAAGCACCTCCCATCAGCCCACCACCTTTCTGCACAAGGCCACAATCCTGCACCCGCTTCCTCCTGAGTACACATGGGTAGGACTGTGCTGCGATGCTTTCCTGACCACTGGCTGGCAACCTCCGCTCCTCCATGAGCTGAACTCATGGGGAGGGGGGGGTGCTCTGCTTTTTCATCTCTGGAAGATTCTGGGTCACTCATTAAGCCCTAGGAAATTGTTGGTGCCAGCGCCAGAGGAAGTGGGGGGCAGCGCTTCTGTGGCTGCGAGGAAGGAGCAGGTCAGGTTGCAGCTTGGAGACTTAAAGAGCTGGTAGCAAAATTAGAGGGCATAAACCATTCATCCAATCAGCCCGTCAGTTGGCTGGAGCATTGGGCTAGGCTCTCACTTGAACCGCTCAGTGTATGCAGGTTCCAGTTTTAGTCGCAAGCAAACGGCATAGTTAGCAAGCATATAGCAAGTAAATGCCCTAGAGCAGCGGTTCTCAACCTGTGGGTCCCCAGATGTTGTTGGACTACAACTCCCATCATCCCTGAGATCTGGCCTTGCTAGCTAGGGGTGATGGGAGTTGTAGTTCAACAACATCTGGTGACCCACAGGTTGAGAAAGGCTGGTCTAGGCAGTGTTCCCCAACCTTGGGCCTCCAGCTGTTTTTGGACTACAGTTCCCATCATCCCTGACCACTGGTCTTGCTAGCTAGGGATTATGGGAGTTGTAGTCCAAAAACAGCTGGAGGCCCAAGGTTGGGGAACACTGGTCTAGAGCATGGGTAGGCAAACTAAGGCCTGGGGGCTGGATCCGGCCCAATCACCCTCTAAATCTGGCCTCCGGCAACCAGTGTGTTTTTACATGCGTAGAATGTGTGCTTTTATTTAAAATTCATCTCTGGGTTATTTATGGGGCATAGGAATTCACTCATTATTCCCCCCCCCAAAAAAAATATATAGTCCGCCCCCCCCCCCACAAAGTCTGAGGGACAGTGGACCGGCCCCCTGCTGAAAAAGTTTGCTGACCCATGCCATAGAGCTAGGAAATAGGACCCTTCCATGAAGCCCAGATAAAGCCCCCCTCCCTTCACTTTGGAGGATTATTTATTTATTTATTTATTTATTTATTTCATCATTGTTACCGTTTATTAAATTTATATAACACTAGACTTTGTGGACATCTGATGAAGCTGAGTGTTGTAAGATTCAGGACAGATAAAAGGAATAACTTCTTTACTCAGCATTAAAATACAGTAATGCATCAAACATTAAAAGCTTCCCTGAACAAGGCTGCCTTCAGATGTCTTCTAAAAGTCTGGTAGTTGTTATCTTGGACATTCTGGTGGGAGGGTGTTCCACAGGGCGGGTGCCACTACCGAGAAGGCCCTCTGCCTGGTTCCCTGTAACTTGGCTTCTCGCAGGGAGGGAACTGCCAGAAGGCCCTCGGAGCTGGACCTCAGTGTCCAGGCAGAACGATGGAGGTGGAGACGCTCCTTCAGGTATACTGGACCAAGACCGTTTAGGGCTTTAAAGGTCAGCACCAACACTTTGAATTGTGCTCGGAAACGTACTGGAGGTTTTGACACGAAGGTTGGGTGGCCACCTGTTAGTGATTCCTTATCTGTGACTCCTGTGTTGCAGGGGTCGGACTGGACGACTCTTTGGTGGTCCTAAGTTTACAACTGGATGATCTGGTTGGCCACTGTGAGAACAGGATCCTGGGCGAGGTGCGCCACGGGCATGATTCAGCAACCAGGCTCTTCTTACATCTATCTGCTTTTGGGGAGATCTCTTTGGACCACCAATCTGACACCACCTCACCACTTGTCCCAGGCCCTGAACTGCGGGGTCCATGGCACCGCTCCTCCACGTTCCTCACAGTGCGCAGCGGGTGCTCATTTGCTTGCTCACAAGCGCACGGATGTTGACATTTTCGGCAGCTGTGGCTCCCTTCCCCAGCTACAGAGCAGCCAATCAGCAGCCGCGGGAGCCAGATCAAGCTCAAAGCTCACAGTGTGTGTTTGTGTGCCTCTGCTGCTTAGGCGATGCTGAGCGGGGGCCAGAGGAGGGGAAAGGAGGTGGGATGGGCGAGGAGGGGGGAACCAGGTGGTTGGGAGCAGTGGGGGAGAGCCCCCCCCCCCGTTCAGTTTCCCCTTTTCTCAAGCTTTTTCGGCACAGAATAGGAGGTGCCCAGCTCTCGCCTGACTTCTCCCGCAGCAGATGTTCCATGCCAGGCCACAGCTGCGAGGCGGTGATGGGGCAGCGATGGAAGTCCTTTTTGGTGAGGCTTGGGGAGGGGAGGGAGGACAGGGCTGATCTCTGTTCCGGAGAAAGCAGCATCCCCAAAAGCTTAACCCCTTTGCGCCTCTCCTGCAACGGCCTTTTGGAGTGTTGGTAGCTGCCTGCACGGACACTAACAGCAGATGTTCCCTGGGGTTTTTCAGGCAGGGGATTTTAGAAATTGGGTCCTGGAACCTTCTGTGGGCAAAGCATGGGCTCTGCCACTGAGCTGTAGCCTTCCAGGGAATTTCAGGTAGGTTGGTCTTCGCCAGCCCTTCCCCAGACTTGCTGAGAATTGAATGGGGGGGGGGGACGGACCCTCCACACACAAAGCATCAGCTCCCGGTGTCTGAGCTGCCGCCCCATTTCCTTTCCCATAACTGTCAGCCTTTAAACTGTAGGCTCCCTGGGGCCAGGGAGCTATCTCCTTTCCCTTCTGCATGTACAATAGAGAGGCGTCGCAATCCAGAATGGTGTAGTGGTTAGCATTTCTGAGTAGGACATGGGAGACCAGGGTTCAAATCTCTGTTGGGCCATGAAGTTCTCTGGGTGTGACCTTGAGCTGGCTTCTCAGCCCAGCCTACCTCGCGGGGTGGTTGTGAGAATTAAACTGAGGGGGGGAGGACCATGTAGCTGCCTTGAGCTCCTTGGAGGGGAAAAGGTGGGATATAAATGCAATTAATAATAATGATAATATTTAATGATTGCTCAGTACCCAGTTTAAATAATAGAGTTGCATCATCTGATGAAGAAGCGTTGCCCGGTTTCACCCTAGGAGAGCCATACTTTAGCCCAACCTAAGAACTTGGGACTTCTATAGACGCAGAACCTTCTTCTGCCTCTCCCTCCACACAACACAACATCCCAAGCCTCCATGCTTCTTCAGTTTCCATTGTGTCCCCACATCATATGTCAGGAGTGCTCTGATGGTGTTTCCTGCTTGGCAGGGGATTGGACTTGATGGCCCTTGTGGTCTCTTCCAACTCTATGGTTCTATGATTCTATGATTCTAGCAGTTTCTGGATTGTAAATCCCCTTCAGCAGAGACCTGTTCTATACTTTGCAAGCGCCAAGGACATTGCTGTGTGATGGGAACCCTTATTATTAAGAAAAGGCAATGGATTGATTTAAATAGCTGGTGCAGTTTGTATCTGGGCACAGCCAATTGTCTGGAAGCAAAAAACGCTATGCTCCCTTCTTTTCTTTTGATGCATGTGGTCTTATTGAAAGGGTTTCCCATCTGGAAGAGAGATCCAGTGTGGTGTGGTTAGAGCATTGGATTAGGACCTGGGAGACAAGGGTTCAAATCTCCACTCAGCCGTGAAGCTGACTGTAGGGCCTCGGGGGCCAGTCGCTGCCTCTCAGCCTAACCTACCTCACAGGGTTGCTGTGGGGATTAAATGAGAGGAAGTACCTAACATATAGGGACGCGGGTGACGCTGTGGGTTAAACCACAGAGCCTAGGACTTGCCGATCAGAAGGCAGTGGTTCGAATCCTGCAACGGGGTGAGCTCCCGTTGCTCGGTCCCAGCTCCTGCCATCCTAGCAGTTCAAAAGCACGTCAAAGTGCAAGTAGATAAATAGGTACCGCTCCGGCGGGAAGGTAAACGGCGTTTCCGTGCGCTGCTCTGGTTCGCCAGAAGCGGCTTAGTCATGCTGGCCACATGATCTGGAAGCTGTCTGCGGACAAACACTGGCTCCTCGACCAATAAAGCGAGATGAGCCCCGCAACCCCAGAGTCGGTCACAACTGGACCTAATGGTCAGTGGGTCCCTTTACCTTTACCTAACATATGCCAGCTTCAGAAAAAAGGTGGGGTGGAAATGGAATGCAATATAAGAATAGAATAGAATAGAATAGAATAGAATAGAATAGAATAGAATAGAATAGAATAGAATAGAATAGAATAGAATAGAATAGAATAGAATAGAATAGATATTTGGGGAATAAGAAAATAGGAACGCAGATGTGATGGTGGTACTTGGCGTCTTAATTTTGTGTGTATGGGACCTTCTGCATGCAAAACAGGTGTTCCACCACTGAGTTATGGGTCTTCCATAAAGTTCTGTTCTTGCCAGGTGTTCCCTTCCTCCTTATGGGGTACCTTCAACTTTCTGCATCATCCCTGGAGCCCAAATTTCAAGTTTACAACCCATTCCAATGATCCAAGGGAGGGATAAGGGGGGAAACAGATGGTTGTGAAAATCTGCACTGGTTTTTGTCACTATCTGCAGGGAGGTTTTCATTTATCCTGCGTCTTTGCTCTTTTCCAAGACACCCCGAGTATTTGTTTTCTTTTAAGCTGCTCTGGGACCTCAACAATGCCCATTCTGTCCTTGCTGCATTGTTGTGCCTGACTTAAAATTATTCCCATCATTGTCCAAAGAAATGAGGGGCGGGAAATGTTCTGGAGCCGGCTTCCTTTCCCTTTCTGTGGGCGGGAAAAGATCACACAACAATCTTCAGCAGATTTTCATTCAAACCCAGGAATGTAAAATTATTATCATTAGTAATTACCCGCACTTTATCTTAAGGTCACGGGGCAGGTTGCAGCACTAAAACACAGCATTAGAAACTGTTTAAAACAGCCTACAATCACAAAAAATAAGGTGTGTTCTAAAAAATATGCACTCCTCATGTGTCAAAAGGCATTTGCCGGAAGCCGAATAATCAAGGTGCCTGACACACCTCTTTCTGGAGGGAGTTCCTACCAGCTGTTGCCAATCCTCTCAAATCTGCCTTTCCTTTCCCTGAATTCCCTGCTTGATCTCGCACAACCAAAGATCCCATTCAGTCAGCCTTGACCATGAGCCCAAGAAGGTTAGTAGCCTGCAAACATGTTTGCTAGCCCAGTGGAGCACACACACCTTCCTGCTGCCAGAGAGGACATAGTGCTCTTCCCTTCTCTGTGTGCTCACTCACCTGCACATATGCAATTCTAGGTTACCTGTGGCTACCTGGCTAATGCTTAAATGCAAGGGTGCACCGTGAGCCACCCTAGCTTGTGACCTACCAAGCCCCACACAGCCCCACCAACTGCGTTTAGCAGCCCCTCCTGCTTCGGCTTCCAAAGAGAGAAGGTGCTCTCTCAAGCCCTTAATACAGTCATACCTCGGGTTACAGCCACTTCAGCTTGCGTTTTTTCAGGTTACGCACCCGCCGAAACCTGAAAGTACCGGAACAGGTTACTTCCGGGTTTTGGTGGTCTTGCATGCGCAGAAGCGCTAAATTGCACTTTGTGCATGCACAGAAGCGTCAAATTGCAACCCGTGTGTGCGCAGACGCGCTGCTGCGGGCTGCGAATGCTGCGGGTTGCAAACGTGCATCCCGCATGGATCACGTTCGTAGCCAAAGCGTCCACTGTATAGCCAGCATGTTTCATTAGATACAGTGGTGTCCAAACTTTTTTTCAAAGAGGGCCAGATTTGGTGAAGTGAAGGGCCGTGAGGGCCAACCAAAGAGCCAACCAAAGTTGTTGAGCTTTTTTCAGTTAGCAGGCTTCTATTTAATGTGTTAGCAGGCTTCTATTTAAAATCTCTATTCTATTTAAAATCTCTGATCCTCAGAGTCTTGGTTTACAATGGTGCTGATGGCTTATTGCTCTTCCTTATTGGTTTTTAACCCAATCCTATTGTTTTACCTTGTTTTATTGCTCTTGTGAGCTACTTTGGGGACCTGTATGGGTGGGAAGGGCTGTAGATCAGGGAAAGTCACCGGTTTGAGCCCCGCTAACCTCTCCAGGTGGGGCTGGGAGAGACCCCCTGCCGGAAATCCAGGAAAGCCTGGTGGACAATATTGAGCTACTACCCGTCAGTGTAAAGCAGGCTTCTTCAACCTCGGCCCTCCAGATGTTTTTGGCCTACAACTCCCATCATCCCTAGCTAGCAGGACCAGTGGTCAGGGATGTTGGGAACTGTAGTCTCAAAACATCTGGAGGACCGAGATTGGGTAAACAATACTGAGCAGGATGGGGCCAATGGTCTGACCAGGTACAATGTATGTGTTTTTGTGTTTTGGTATTGTAAACTGACCCTCGGATGATGAGTGGTATAGAAATTTGATAAATAAATAGTGAGACAGATTGTTACATTCCTAAATACAATCTAGGTGTGCTGTTGGTCCAACCTGACACTTCATTTTTCAAGGGCTATCGTGAAAAGCGGTGCTTGGTCCTTTCCGTGGTGCTGGAAGGGTGTGGCTCTGATCTTCACTGTTCTTGCCTTCCTCTCCCTCCAGATCCCATCTAATGCCCAGGCTGAAGGAATCTCGCTCCCACGAGTCACTGCTCAGTCCAAGTAGCGCTGTGGAGGCCCTGGATCTCAGCATGGAGGAAGAAGTGGTCATTAAGCCTGTTCATAGCAGCATCCTGGGGCAGGATTTCTGCTTCGAGGTAAGGTGCACCCATTGACACCCAGGAAGGCTGCTGGCCAGATGCCCTGCTTTCGGGGTGGGTGGGTGTGCACTCCTGAGAGTTTGACCCCTGTGGGAAACGGGAGGTTGGACTCGGTGGACCTTTGGCTTGACCCAACAGGGTTGCTTTTATGTTCATTTTGAGCCACGACAATCACTTATGTATTGGCTTGTTTTATTGCTTTCCATCCAAAAAGCCTGCCAGGGCGGCTTGCATAGAATCAGAATGAGGCAGTCCCTGCCCTCGCAGACTTGCACATTTCCCTTTAAAAAAAGAAGAAGACTGTAACACACAAGGGGTAAGCTGCAGGGAGGGAAAAGGAAAAAGAAAAACCCAGGCACAGATTCCTATCATAATCACCTGGCACAGTTCAGGGGCTGGTGGAGTGAGCTCTTCTGCTTCCCATCTGCCCCTGTAAGGCAGTTTCATAGAATGGCTGCCCCCCAGATGACAGGTGAGGTGGGAGCAGGCCGATGGGGCTGACCTGTCACACCAGTTGGGAGTGGAGCCTCCATAGTCAGAGGCAGTCTGCCTCAGAACCTAAGGGTGGGGCTGCTGCTGCTGCTTTCACAGAACCATAGAATTGTAGAGTTGGAAGGGATCCTGAAGGTTGGTCCACCCCTCTGCCATACAGGAATATTTTGTCCATTGTGGGTTTCGAACCCATGGCCCTGAGATTAAGTATGTCATGCTCTATTGAGTGAGCTATCCCAGCTGCCCTGCTTGGCAGCTTCCCAGAGCCATCTGCCTGGTCACTCCTGCAAGCATAATGGTGCTTGCTTGAGAGTAGGGCAGTGCCTCAGTGGCGGAGCAACTGCTTGGTGTGCAGAAGGTCAGAGGTTCAGTTCCCTGTGGCACCTCCAGGTAAGCCTGGAAGAGACTCTCAGCCTGAAACCCTGGAGAGCTGCTGCCAGTCAGTGCAGACAATACTGAACTAGATGGACCAAACCTATGACTCTGTATAAAGCAGCTTCTTTTGTTGCTATGATTTGGTTGGCTCCAACAGGGTTCTTTCCTTCTGTTCATACAGCAATCATCTGTAATTAAATCCACGTTAATAATTTTAAAAAATATTTCTAAATGTGTTTTTACTGGAAATGTGTGTGTTTCTTTTTCTTATCCATTGTGGTACATTTTTTTCTGAGTTGGAGAGTACAGTGCAAAATTCAGATAGGTGTGAAATCCAAAGAAAAATTTTATTCCGAACTGTATATTAATCCAGGAGATGCAAATGGGTTCAGTGGGCTCAGGCCAAATGAAATTTCTCTTCTGCCCCTTAGGTTATATCCAGTGCTGGTCCTACTCAGAGTAGACCAACTGGGTCCTTAGTGGCAGAGTGTCCCACAGGACTGGGTCGATGAGACTAAAGTCTCAGTTTCTTGTTGTCAAACAAGCCTCACCAACTGGACCAGTGATGCTTCTGCTGATGATCTGAGTGATCAAGCTGGGATATAAGGGTCTTAGGTACCCTGGACCCAAGTTGCCCAGGGCTTTGTGAATTAATACAAGGGCCTTGACCCTGACCCAGTAGCAGATGGGCAGCCAGTGCAGATGCCTCAACAAGGGGGCCACACATGGTCGGCCAGGTGACCCCACCAGCAATCTGGCCACCGCACTCTGCAGTCACTGGAGCTTCAGCACCAGACCCAACGGCAGCACCACATGGATGCTGAGACTGCACCCTTGCATACAAGATGGGCTGGTGCTTCGCTTGAAGTTGCGGCTGATCAAGGAGGAAAAGGGGGCACACACAGGTGGGAGAATGTGATGCATCTATTAACTGCATTTCTTAAACAGGTCACAAAGCTCCAGATAACTGGACAGGTGGCCACATGCCTTCCTGTGTGTGTAGGACTGTGGATCGGGTCTGTAACTTGCTACCAGGGCCTGTCCTTTTCATTTTTGCACTTTCTGTGCAAACATTCAATTTTTAGTATCTTGGGAAGGAATGAAGCAGATAGGATTTGTTTCTAAAGTTTCTTGGCTCCACGGGAGGACCTAGCCTGGTGAGCCAAATGTAATGTCAATTAGATAGTTAGTGAATGTTGTGGGAGGCAGGATAGGATATATTGTTTCATGATATCCTTCCTAACTTGCGTTAGCAAGTTCTGTGTCTTAGCAGAGTTTCAACATTCCCCTTTAAATGCACAGCAGTTTGCTTGTTGCAGGTTCGTCTGAACCTCTCTATATAAGATTTCTGGTAAGATCCCTTCTTGTCCCTCTTTTAAAAAATATACACAACAATTTTATTGTTGTGTATATTTTATAAAAGTCGTTTACTCACATTCATTCAGTTGACAGTTAGATCCCTGAAGGCAGTCTTAGGTTACAAAAGTATATATACACATGGAACTATCCCATAAGGGAGTTAGTCCCAAGTGACTGCGAACAAGCAGTGCGCATGCAACATCGAGAGGGCGCAGGCAGTCTGACTGTTTGGCACAAAGTGCGTGTTTGGGGCTGCATGGGGGGAGCTTTGTGGTGATGGGAGGGTGCAGTGAGCAGAACTCTTTTCCGAGGTAAGGTCCAGTTGCAGAGCTTTGTTGCACTGCACCTTCCGCTGTCCTCCAAACTTTGCAAAACGCATCCATGCAGATGCCTCCGTTTGCATAATTTATCTGGGTTGCAGGATTTCTGCCTGCTCTTTCCACCCACAAGCTTGCCCTGACTTATGAGGACACACAGCAGCCACTAGCCTTCCCTCCCATCGCTCCCGGCGTCCTGCTTCCCCCTGCCCCCTCCAGAGGTGAGCACATTGCTCCACAGGAAGACAGGAAATCAAACATTGATCTCTCTGTCTCAGTGTTGCTTACACTGGCTGGAAGCAATAGCTCTCCAGCGTTTCAGAACAGAGTACCCAGCCCTAACTGGAGATGCAGGGACGTGGGTGGCGCTGTGAGTTACACCACAGAGCCTAGGACTTGCCGATCAGAAGGTCGGTGGTTCGAATCCCCACAACAGGGTGAGCTCCCGTTGCTCAGTCCCTGCTCCTGCCAACCTAGCAGTCCGAAAACACGTCACAGTGGAAGTAGATAAATAGGTACCGCTCTGGTGGGAAGGTAAACAGCGTTTCCGTGCGCTGCTCTGGTTCGCCAGAAGCGGCTTAGTCATGCTGGCCACATGACCCGGAAGCTGTACACCGGCTCCCTCGGCCAATAAAGCGAGATGAGCGCCGCAACCCCAGAGTCGGCCACAAATGGACCTAACGTTTAGGGGTCCCTTTACCTTTACCTACCTGGAGATGCCAGTGAGGAATTGTACCTTGGGGCCTTTCTGCATTAAAAGCATCTTCTGTATACCATTCAGCTGTGGTTGTCACCCACAAAATGGACCAAGATTTTTGTCCTCGTGCTTCCAAGTAACATGCTGATGTAGCAGCACCCAATGAAGTTGCCTTCCACCAGTACTATTTTTCTAGAAAAAGAGGTGGTGGAACTCACCATTAGTGCCTCCCTTGTTTTCTTACAATGGCAATGGTGCTCACCTGAGAGGTGCCGGAACTGAGTTCCATTGAGTTACGGCTGAAAAAGCCCTGCCTTCCACCAAGACAAGCCCTTGGCCTATCTGGGTCTCCCGGGTCGCAGGCAGGGGTCCTTTCCAGACCTGGGGATTACACCGGGTTCTTTCTGCATGCCGAGCAGGTGCTTTCGCTGCTGAGCCACAGCTCTCCCCCACCCTGGTATCGCAAGCATAATGCCACCACTGCCCTTAGCGCCTCCCTGCCTGTTGCTTCTCCATGCCACCCTCATGACTGTCCTTGAGAGAGGCTGGGCTCTGCATTTCAATAAGGCGCTTGGCTTGCAGCAGAAACACCTTCCAGAGTTCCTCTCTACCTTGCTTTCGTTTCAGGCAGCAAGCAAAAATTGCAGAGTGCAATTTTGCCTTCTCTAGGAAGAGCCACCCACCCATGGAACAAGGATAATGAGGCAAAATTAGTTAGATTTGAGAAACTAATGATTTCCTCCCTCCTCGCTGCACTAATTGAATTTTGGCCTGGCAAACTAATACCTGTATTTTTTAAAACTTTATTAATAAATAAAACACACATAACAGCCTGGGCTTCAATGCAGTATACATTTTATTGGGGCTTCCCCACCCATTGCATAATGTGCTTAATCTATGTGGTGCCTGGGCATGTGAAAGAGTCCCCCCCCCTCCCGTGGTGCTGTTTCAGATTTTCTATTGTACACCCAAGAGTCATAGAATTGCAGAGTTGGAAGGGAACCTAAGGGTCATCTAGCCCAACCCCTGCAGGGATCAATTTATATTTCTGTTTCTCCCCCCACTGTTTCTTTCCCCCTGGCTTAAGTGCCACATTCCCACATCAAGTTGTGATCTTAAAGGTGCATTTTTGGGCAAGACACTATTTTCATCTCTGTATGTATTTTGTGTGTGCAGCTTCCCCTCTAGATATCTACACTTCTTTTTTGTATACTGTTGGCTGGTTAGAGCATTTCTTGTGATGATAGGATGGCTTTGCCTTCGTCAAAAATATCTTACAGAATCGCTGTCGGGCAAGATACAATCCACATATTTCCTTATAAACCAAATTCCAAACCTTTTTGACTAAAACACAATCCCAGTACGGTGGACGCTTGGTTTGCAAACGTGATCCGTGCGGGAAGTACGTTCGCAACTCGCAGCACCGTGTCTGTGCATGCATGGGTTGCGATTCGGCGCCTCTGCACAAAGCACAATTTAGTGCTTCTGCGCATGCGCAAGCGCCAAAACCCAGAAGTAACCTGTTCTGGTATTTCCGGGTTTGGCGTGGTGCGCAACCCGAAATCGTGCAACCTGAAGTGTCTGTAACCCGAGGTATGACTGTATAAGTTAAAGTGTGTATATTGTTGATCAAAACCACACACAAAAAAGTCATGACATTGTTGAAAACATAATGGATCAATGGATCATAGAATTGTAGAGTTGGAAGGGACCCCAGGGGTTATCTATTCCAACCCCCTGCAATGCAGGAAACACAGCTAAACCACCCATGACAGGTGGCTATACACCCACTGCTTTAAAACCTCCAATGAAGGCAAGTCCACAACTTCCCAAGAGAGTCCATTCCCTGTCGTACAACCCTTACTGTCAGAAAACTCTTCTCTGATGTTTAGTCAGAATCTCCTTTCTTTTAACTTGAAGTCATGGGTTCGAGTCCTGCCCTCCAGAGCAGGAGAAAACAAGCTTGCTCCATGTGATAGCCCTTGAGATATTTAAAGATGGCGCAGAGGTTAGAGCAGTGTGGGGGCCATGTTTTTCAGGCCCGAGGGCCACATTAATTTCTGGGCAGCCTTCCTGGGGCCACCTGCCAGGGGTAGGTGGGGCCAGAGGCAAAAGGGGGTGGGGCGATAGATGCCATTTCCCGCTGGTCACTCCTCTCTGTCCTCCATCCAGAGAAGCTTTAATGGACGCAATCCAGCCAGGCATGAAACGTTCAAAGGGGCCCGCGAGGAGACCCAAACTCCAGGTAGACAGATCAGGAAGGCTGCATTTGGGGCTCTGGGGCCTGGGGTTCCCCACACCTGGGTTGGAGTGGTCCAACTAGGACTGGCGAGGTCCACGTCCACAACCCTCAGTTACGAAATCACTGTGAGACTCTCAGACATTAATTCACCCAGCCTTAATCTACCTCACAGCTCTTTTGTTCATTCATTTATTTACTGGCCACCCATTTGCCATGTGGGTTTGGGGGTCTTGTTCTCAGGTTCCCACCAGCTCTCCTTTTGTGCCAGCCTCATGATTAGCTACGTCGTGGCCCCAGACCCTGACTCCTCCTTCGTTAACCTTCCTTTCCCCAAGCTGGGACATGCAGTGGTTTGATATTTGATTTGATTTATTGAATTCCTGTGCCGCTATTCATTCTAAGGAATCCCAAAGTGGCTTACAAACAATAGCTAACAGTAGCACGGCAGAGCATAACAGAACATCACAAATGCAGCATAAATCATATGGAATAATTAACAAATCATCAGTGAAGCAATTACAAGCCATAAAACACTGTTAACAAAGCAACAACTGAAGAAATAAACTAAGCGTCAGAATGAAAGCAAAAGTCGTGTTGTGCGGTTGACAAATCAATACAGCATTAATAATCTATAAAACGATATTAACAACATTAACAAAATAGCAGGCAAAATGTAAGATAAGCACTGGTAAAGTCATACACACTCCGTTCAGCTTATTAAAATACATATCCAGGGCAGCAACTCCCTTCTGGTGACAGTTTTGCCTTGTTGCATCTGACCAAAAGTCCATCTAGCCTAGCTCTCTTATTGCAAGCATACTGGGGAGTTAATCATTCCCTGTGAGAGCCGAGCCTCTCCATCCAGAGGCATTCTACCCCTGATGCTGCAGGCAAACAACAAGAGAGAGGTGTCCCCTTTATTCCTTCCTTCTCAGCTTCCTAGAAGCACATGGCTGGTCGTTGCTGGACCCTATGGATTGTGCTTTGATACATTAGGGCAGTTCTGAGCTGTGATGGTATAATTAGCAGGGCCATCTAATCTCATCCACTTCCCAATACAGGACAATGTAGGTTAAGTAAACTATAGTTAAGTAAACTATGTGAGTATCTGGAGTTAGCAAAATTGACGGATATAATAAGGCATAAATCTAAAACTATGGTGCAGAAACAATGGGAATGCTTAAAAGAATATTTACACAAAACAGGGATCAAACACGAAATTTTGGTTGTGCTTAGACTAACCTTGTGAAGAATACAGTACAGAGAATACAAAGATTAGATGGACTATGAAAGAATTTAAGGAAAGGAAGTGACTGAAGAACAGATATAAAAGTTAACTAGATAACCAAGAGATGTGTGGTGAAGTCTTTTATAATATTTAACTAGGATTTAAATATTGTAATGTTTGAAGTATGAATCTGGAATAATTTATGATGAAAAGTATTTTTTCTTTTCATTTTTTTCTTGTTTCTTTCTTTTATCTTTTGCCTTTCTTCTTTTCTAGTTTGCATTCTGGAAAATTGTGTAGATAAAACGTTTTTATGTATGGTTATGTATTGTTTCTATTTCTTTTTTTTGGTAACATTTAATAAAAATTTTAAAAAATTTAAAAAAGGACAATGTAGGGCAGGGTCTTACAAGGATGGCACATATCACAGAGATACGTGGCTCCTAAGGTTGGGTCAGCTTGCAAGAAACTCTCGCTTCTTTCCTCTCTTCCAGGTGACGACGTCATCCGGGAGCAAATGCTTTTCCTGCCGCTCTGCAGCAGAGCGGGACAAGTGGATGGAGAATCTGCGCCGTGCTGTGCACCCGAACAAGGTACCGAACAAGCTAAGCAGCAGCTTCACACAGTACATAGCTAAACTGTGGAACTTCAGGACACAGTGGTGGCCATCAACTTGCTTGGCTTTAAAAGAGGATTGGGCAATCCTGCGGAATCTCCAGTGGCAGAGAGTTCCACAGGACTGGGCCAAGGACACCATAAACCTCTTGTTTCTTGTTGCTGTCAAATGAGTCTTGTCAACTAGGGGAGCGAACAATGACGCTCCTGTGGATGACCTTAGTGAATGAGTGATACACAAGTTCAAGCGGTGCCTCAGGTTCCCTGGACCTCAGTTGATGGCTGTGCTGTGCTTCCATAGTTGCAGGCAGTCTGCCCCTGGATGTTAGTTGCTGGGAATTGCAGGTGGGCAGTGTTGCTGTTGCAATCAGGACCTTAGGCTTCTCAAGAGGTGTCTGGCTGGCCACTCAGAGAACATGATCCTGGACTAGACAAGCCCCCAGCCTGATCCAGCCTCAGGGCTCTTTTATGCTCTTATTCCCAGGTACGTGTCCATAGATGGCAGAACCAATACAGTTCCTCTTAAAATAACTTCCAAGAGTAGTGCAGGCTGCAGGCGTATAATAATAATAATAATAATAATAATAATAATAATAATAATAATAAATTTTATATATACCCTGCTCTCCCCAGCTAAGACCGGGCTCAGGGTGGCTAACACTGAATATAAATACAGTAAAAACATTAAAACAAAAACAAAAAAACCAGTTGATTAAAATATAAGTTAGAATACAGTTTCAAATGCAGCTTAAAATGCAGCCTTGTTTTAGTGGTAGCCTATAGATCAAAGCCATAAGGGGAGGAAACGTCAAATATTCACCGGGGCCAACTATCCATGCTGGTCCTACATGGACCAGCAAAAAGAGCCGAGGGAAAATTTATATACAAATCCCATATGAGGGGTTCCATTAAAAAATAAATAAATGAGAGGGGGGGCTTAGACTGAGTCCAGCCCAAAGGCCAGGCAGAACAGCTCCATCTTGCAGAAAGATGTTAAATCCCACAGGGCCCTGATCTCCTGCACTAGGGCGTTCCACCAGGCCGGGGCCAGAGCTGAAAAGGCCCTGGCTCTGGTTGAGGCCAGTCTGACCTTCTTCGGGCTCGGGACTTCCAAAGTGGTGTTATTTATGGACCTTAAGGTCCTCCGCAGGACATACCAGGAGAGGCGGTCCTGTAGGTTACTTCCTCTTGTTCTTTTTTAAAAAGGTGAGTTTTGGCAATTGTGTCGTCCGTGGATCATGCATAAATTTAACTTTCATAAAGTTTCTCCTGGGGGAGAGTTGTGGGATTCAATATGCAATGAGCCAGCCTTTACCATCCCCTTGTCCCTGAATGTTCGGCGCTCCAACTCCCACCAGACCCAACCAGCTTGGCCATAGGCTGAGATAATCATTGTTGTCAAAGGCACCAAGGCTTAGGCAACTTTCTGCCCCACAAGAAGGTCCTCCCTCTCACCTGCCCACCATTTTTGCTCATGCAAATCCTTAAGTATGACCTCCCACGCATTTATAGGCATTGCCTTTTCTTTCAAAACTCTGCCCCTTTTAAAGAGGGTGGGTTTTCCTTTTTGGCTGGGGGGCTGGGGCTGTGTTTATGCATTTGCGGTCCCTGGTACCTGATGTGAAAAGCCAGCAGTACTATCCCATTGCTCAAGCCCAGTGGAGAAATTGCGGCACAGCGGAGGGAACACCTGCAGAACAGTTTTCTGTAGTCTACAATTTGTTCTCTTTTCTCTTAGGGCGCCCCCCCCATCCCCACACCTTTCCCTTTAATTTTGAGGCTCTCCTGGCTGCCAAATTGGAAGCGGTGAAATAGGTTTTTTTGAAAGTGAAGCATGTGTAGTTTTGGGGGGGAGGACAGAGAGAGAGACAGGTTCTCAGCCCTCCTTTCTTCTTGCAAATTGGTGCCAGCGAGAGAAGAAATCATAGTGATATTTGGGAAACGAGCATAAGCGGGGGTTATTATGCAAATTCCCAAGAGCCAGTAATTTCCTTAAAAGTTAAAAATGTAATTAAGGATTGGTTTTCTGTTCTAGCACGTTGCAAATAATGAAGCCGTTCGTTCTTCCAATTCTCACAGCGGGTAATTGCTTCCCCCCCCACACACCCAACACACCCTCCACACGCTGAAAGTCCTTCTTCACACAGCACGTAGTTAAACTATGGAACCCATAGTTGCAGTGATGGTCACCAACCTGGATGGCTTTAAAAAAGAATTGGACAGGTTAATGGATGAGGAGAGGGCTATGGATGGCTGGCAGTCACCACGGCTTGGCTCTGCCTCTACAGTGGGAGGCAGCACTGCTTCTGCATACCAGATGCTAGAAGCCACAGGAGGGGGAAAGTGTGGCTCTTGGGTCCTGGTTTTGCCCTGGGGGCCACTGTGAGAACAGGGTGCTGGACTAGATGGGGCCCCTTTGGCCTGATCCATCAGGCTCTCATAATAATCATAATAATCATAATTTATTATTTATACCCCACCCATCAGGCTGGGCTTCCCCAGCCACTCTGGGCGGCTTCCAACAAAATATTAAAATACAGTAATGCATCAAACATTAAAAGCTTCCCTAAGCAGGGCTGCCTTCAGATGTCTGGTAGTTATTGTTCTCTTTGACATCTGGTGGGAGGGCGTTCCACAGGGCGGGTGCCACCACCGAGAAGGCCCTCTGCCTGGTTCCCTGTACCTTTGCTTCTCGCAGGGAGGGAACCACCAGAAGGCCCTCGGAGCTGGACCTCAGTGTTGTCTGAGCAGAACGATGGGGGTGGAGACACTCCTTCAGCTATACTAGACCGAGGCCGTTTAGGGCTTTAAAGGTCAGCACCAACACTTTGAATTGTGCTCGGAAACGTCCTGGGAGCCTTATGCTCTTACCGCACATCCTTCCTTTCTTCTTGACTGTGTCCCCCCCCCCCCATTGCATCTCTTCTCTAGGACAACAGCCGGCGGGTGGAGAATATGCTCAAGGTGTGGATTATCGAAGCCAAAGACTTGCCGGCCAAGAAGAAGTACCTGTGCGAACTCTGCCTGGACGAGGTCCTCTACGCACGGACCACATGCAAGTTGAAAACGGACAATGTCTTCTGGGGGGAGCACTTTGAGTTCAACAACCTTCCATCCCTGAGGGGCATCACGGTCCACCTGTACAAGGAGACCGACAAGAAGAAGAAGAAGGACAAGACCAACTTCATTGGGCTGGTCAGCATCCCAGCGGGCTCCGTCACGGGCCGGCAGTTTGTGGAGAAGTGGTACCCGGTGGTGACCCCCAACCCCAGCAAGGGCAAGTCTGGGGGCCCCATGATCCGCATCAAGTCGCGCTACCAAAGCATGAGCATCCTCCCCATGGAAATGTACAAGGAGTTTGCTGAGTACATCACCAACAACTACATGGTCCTCTGCTCAGTTCTGGAGCCAGTCCTGAGTGTGAAGAACAAGGAGGAGATGGCCTCAGCCCTCGTCCACATCCTGCAGAGCACAGGGAAGGCCAAGGTAAGGCTCTCGCGCCCTCGTGCTCGGAGATGGGTTAGAGGCTCTCGCGCGCATTCATCAATCCCACATGTGCTGCAGCTGGACGCCTGAGGCTGTGGTCCACCTTGAGTTTGGGGGTCTTGCCAACAGGTGTTTAGCCCCCGTCATCCACTTACACCAGTGGTTCCTAAAGTGGGCAGTGGGATTACCTAGGGGGCATGTTAAGAGGCAAGGGGACAGTAGTTGGGGGGGGGCAGAGGAATAAACAACTATCACACTTTGAAAACTGGTATTACTGGACCAGGTTCATCAGTTTTGTGGAATTAGTTAAACTACATAGTTTGAGTTGGATTTTGAATAAATGTGCAATTAACTGTTTACTGTTTTGAATTTTGTTATTACTATTTTCGTTTGTGGGTCGCACAAAGCACTATTCTGAATTATGCTTTTTGTAGGGTAGGGGGCACTGGGGGTAAGTTTATGGAACCAAGGGGGTGGGGACTGAAAAAGTTTGGGAACCACCAGCTCTCACTGTTCTGTGGTGTGGTGCCTTGTGATCCCTCCTTTCAGTGGGTACTAATTAGATCATGGGTGGTTTAGACCATCTGCAGCCCCTGAGATGTTCTTGGACTACAACTCCCATCAGCCCAGCCAGCACGGCCAGTGGTCAGAAGGAGCGGCTGAGGAGTTATTCCTGAAGCAATTATGGACGTACCTCCAGAAAGCCATGCTTATGGGACCTGTATGTTTCCACAATGGCAGAGTGGTACAAAAAGGCATCATTCTGGGTTACGCGATGCATTGCAGAGGTGGTTGTAACTGCTACCCATTTTAAATTGCAGTACTGGATTAGGAATTGTTTTATGCTGCTGCTTTTAATCTAAGCTTCTTTCTTTTAGACATTGGCTTTAAAAGGAGATTTGGTTGTAAGCTGTCTTGGGAAAACTCCCATTTGCAAGGAGTCATGTACAGTCATGCCTCAGGTTACAGACGCTTCAGGTTGCGTTTTTTCGGGTTGCAGACCGCCAAGACCCGGAACTACTGGAATGGGTTACTTCTGAGTTTTGGTGGTTGCTCATGCGCAGAAGCGCTAAATTGAGCTTTGCGCATGTGCAGTTGCACTGAATCACAACCCACGTGTGCGCAGATGCGCCACTGCAGGTTACGGATGCTGTGGGTTGTGAACATGCATTCCACATGTTTGCAACCCAAGCATCCACTGTACATTTTTAAATGCATTTGGGATGGGTTTGGGTGGACTTCCACCAAGCCTCCCTTCTCCTTCAGACAAATCCGTTTCTACTTGGAGTTCAGTGGCAGGGCACCTGCTATGGCATGCAGAAGGCCCCGGGTTCAAATTTTGAAACCTCCAGATTTGAAACCTCCAGTACAGATCTTCTCCATGGATGAGGATGATTTCTTTCCCTGCCCAAGACCCTGGACAGACTCTGCTGGGTCAGAGAGAGGACCCATAACTCAGTAGAAGAGTGCAAGGTCCTTTGGCATGCAGGAAGCCACGGGTCCAAGGTATGGCGACTGTGGGGAAATGAGCAGGCCAGGGGGGCTGCTTGAGACCCTGGGGAACTTCTGCTAGTCAAGACAAGGTAGCACTGACTGAGCATGTTGGCTGACAGGTATGGAGATAAAGGAAGAACACCTGCTGGTCAAAGATGGTACATAGCCCAACATTGCTCAGCTGGTAGGACATGAGTCACTTAGTCTCAGGGATGTACTGTCAAACCCCACGTTGGGCAGAAGATTCCTGCAGTGCAGAGGGTTGGACTAGATGACCCAGGGGGGTCCCTTCCAACTCTACAATTCTATGATTCCACAGCAATGCTGATCTAGGCATAAATAGCCTCAGTAAAAGGCACCTTCCTTTGCCTGTATATACGTTAACCTCACAACTGGTTGCTTCAGCCGTCCTTGCAAATGCATCCACTGAAATAAGGCACACACTGGCGGGGACCATAGGACTGTCTGTTTTCTACCCAGAAATTTATGGCCTAAAAGGATCCAAGTTTTAAGAAGGCTCCCTTCTGGTCGCTTGGGGGCAAAATTTGTTCGCCCCAGGCCACCACACAAGTGGCTGCTTACAAACCATTTCCCCTCCCCTCCCTTTCCACTTGTGTCTGTCTCTTCTCACTTTGTGAGCCTGCAGGCGAGGACTGATGTTCTTCATTGTTCTTTGGGTTCTCTTGCCCCATTTCCTCTGGGGCACTAACCTTTCAGCTTAGGGCTTTTGAGGCTGAGTGTTGCACTAAGGGTATCTCTCCCGCCTGTATTCCTGGTGATGAATTATCTTTTAAAACGCACCTGTTTTTTTATGTCCGTTCTTAACCTGAAACTGTTCTTAACCTGAAGTACCACTTTAGCTAATGGGGCCTCCTGCTGCTGCCGCCGCGCCTCCTCATCCTGAGGTATAGTTCTTAACCCGAGGTACTATTTCTGGGTTAGTGGAGTCTGTAACCTGAAGCATCTGTAACCCGAGGTACCACTGTACAGTAAAAACATTTTTTTAAAAAACAAAAAAAAAACAGTTGATTGAAATATAAGTTAGAATACAGCTTAAAATGCAGCCTCGTTTTAGTGGTAGCCTATAGATCAAAGCAATAAGGGGGGAAAATGTCAAATATTCACCAGGGCCAGCTATCCATTCTGGTCCTGCAAGGGCCAGCAAAAAGAGCTGAGGGGAAAATTATATACAAAAACCTATATGAGGGGTTCCATCAAAAAGAAAAAAGAAAAAAAGAGAGGAGGGCTTAGACTGAGTCCAGCCCAAAAGCCAGGCGGAACAGCTCCGTCTTGCAGGCCCTGTGGAAAGATGTCAAGTCCCGCAGGACCCTGGTCTCTTGGGACAGAGCGTTCCACCAAGTCAGGGCCAGTACTGAAAAGGCCCTGGCCCTAGTTGAGACCAATCTAACTTCCTTAGGGCCCAGGACCACTAGGGTGTTGATATTTATGGACCTTGAGGCTCTCTGTGGGGCATACTGGGAGAGGTGGTCCTGTAGGTCTTAAGCCATGAAGGGCTTTAAAGGTCAAAAGCAGCACCTTAAATCTGACCCTGTACTCCACTGGGAGCCAGTGCAGCTGGTAAAGCACTGGGTGAATATGCTCCCATGGCAGAGACCCCGTGAGGAGCCTCGCTGCAGCATTCTGCACCCGCTGGAGTTTCTGGGACAGCTTCAAGGGCAGCCCCGCGTAGAGCGAATTACAGTAGTCAAGCCTGGAGGTGCCCGTCGCATGGATCACTGTGGCCAGGTCAGGGCGGGAAAGGTAAGGGACCAACTGCTTAATACGGAGGAGATGGGAGAAGGCCGCCCTTCCTCCAAGGAGCTCAAGGTGGCTGAAATAGTTCTCCCCATTTAATCCCCACTGCAACCCTGTGGGGTTGGTTAAGCTGAAAGGCAGCAACTGTGCCACGGTCACTCAGTGATCTTTGTTTATGGCCCAGAGGGGATTTGAACCTAGATCTCTCTGAGGTCCTTGTTTGTTTGTTTGTTTGTTTGTTTGTTTGTTTTTTAAATAATGTTTATTAAAGTTTCACAAACAATAAAAAATTTCAAGATTTAAACATAAGAAAAACTTCAAGAGTAAAAGCATACAAGAACAAAACATATAAAAAATACACAGTAACAAAACATTAGCAAAAGAAAGGAAGGAAGAAAAAAGAAAAGAAAAGAAAGAAAAGAAAAACCAAAAAACAGAACAGAGAATAAATTAATATTTTCATCTCTTATAGTTCATTCACTAGTTTCTTGACCTCCTCACACCTCCCATTTTGCATTCCAGTTCAGATATTAAATTCAGCAAATCCTTACCCTCTAGCATTTATCCTTTATCAATCCCCATTTACATTTTCTTTAAAATCTTTTTACCAATACCACTTCTTTTCAATCAAACGTCATCTGAGGTCCTTGTTTGATGCTAAATGCTACACCACAGTGGCTCTCTCACACAGCCTCCACATCGCAAGGAAGCCCACCAATCCTCCACCCCAGAGTGTTGACCACGTAGCAGCCTGTCCATGGATTTGCTGAGCCACATGCCCATGGCTGCTGCCTCGTGGTCTTACAGTGGAAGACAGGAGGGCCTGGCGTGCTCTGGTCCAGGGGGTCATGAAGAGTTGGACACGACTAAATGGCTAAACAACAACAACCACCATCACTGCTGCCACTTCCTTCCCTATCCACCCAAAGAGACAAACTATCTGTTTTTTGTTTTTTTACAACAGCAGTTAGTCCAGCTAGTTATGACTTTAATCATTTTGCACACACAAACGAGCTCTGCCCTCCTCCGGGCAATAATTAGGTTGTTTGAAGGGGGTGCAGGCCAGTGAGTGGCAGCTCCAGAGATAAGTGTGAATGCCTCTCCTCCTCTACCCACCCTGATCTATGCTGTGTTGCACACAAGGAAGAACATCTGGGCATCCCTTGCAGAGCCGTTTCAACTCTTAATTGGAGTAATAATAAAATAATAATAAATTTTTATTTATACCCCACCCTTCCTGGCTCAAAAACCGGGCTCAGAGCAGCTAACAACAAACTTAAAACACTTAATTATAAAAGCAGCATAAAATACAGTATAAAAAACATGAATAACAGTAAAATTCAAAAATCAAAGATCAATTAGATAATCCCCAGGGCTAGCTGGCTGAATTGGTCCTACCTGGGCCAGCGAGGAGGCCAGGGGAGAATTAGCTGTGGGGTCTCAGAGTGGGTAATCTTCATAAAAGGGGAGGGGGAGGGAAGAGAAGGGAAATAAAAGATCAGGCTGAATTCAAATTGAAAGGCAGGCGGAATAGCTCTGACTTACAGGCCCGACGGAAGGAGGTTAAATACTGAAGAGCCCCAGCCTCAAGGGACAGAGCATTCCACCAGGCCGGTGCCATCACTGAAAAGGCCCTGGCCCTGGTGGAGGATAGTCTGACTTCCTTAGTGGAGTATCTTGGAGCAAACATGTTGTTTGCTCTGACGGACTCTTTACAGGCTGATGTGCATCTTCGCTTCCCCTTCTCCCATTTGCCACAACGCCTGCTTAAGGCGTAAGGCTAAAAGGATTGTTGTACTGGATCAGAATGAGGTCCCGTGGGCTACTCCAATAGCAGGATAAAGGTAAAGGTACCCCTGCCCGTACGGGCCAGTCGTGACTGACTCTGGGGTTGCGTGCTCATCTCGCTTAAGAGGCCGGGAGCCAGCGCTGTCCGAAGACACTTCCGGGCCACATGACGAAGCTGCTCTGACGAGCCGGCACCAGCGCAGCGCACGGAAACGCCGTTTACCTTCCCGCTATAAAGCGGTACCTATTTATCTACTTGCACTTAGGAGTGCTTTCGAACTGCTAGGTGGGCAGGAGCTGGGACCGAACGATGGGAGCTCACCCCGCTGCGGGGATTCGAACCGCCGACCATACGATCAGCAAGTCCTAGGCACTGGGGTTTTACCCACAGCGCCACCCACGTCCCTAATAGCAGGATAGGTGCCTGTATAAAAAACCTGCAGGCAGGGCTCCAAGGCCATTACTTCCCCCTGCCGTTTGAAATGGTACCATAGTGCTTTAAATGTTCTGTCTCAGTCTCCAAGTGGTTCTGTCTGCAAGGAGTTACACTATTTTATTTACATCAATTGGGGCATATCTGCAGATTAGCTTGCAACCCATTTCAGCCAGTAATGACCCCCCACCCATGTCCGCAGAGACAGTGTGCTCCTCCTCTCCCACAGGGCTTTGGAACGATCTTTGAATTACACATTAATCATATTACCTTTATCAGTGAAAGCCTCTTAAGGATAGGTCAATCTCATTAATCAGGATTGCTTATGAGAAGAGACCTTATTACTTCACAGTCAATCTGCTTGCTGGTCACTTGTCACTGGGGCAGAAGGGCCTGCGTCTCCTGCTTCTCATTTTCACTGCATTTATATCCCACCTTTATAAATTTATTGCATTTATTGCCCACCTTTTTTCACCAAGGAGGTCAAGGTGGCAAACATGGTTCTCCTCATTTAAATCCCCTCAACGACCCTGCGAGGTAGGTTAGGCTGAGAGACAGTGGCTGGCACCCAAGCCCACCACCCACTGAACTTCACGTGTCTGAGTGGGGATTTAAACCCTGGTCTCTCCCTGGTAATAGTCTGACATGTGTTAACTGCTGCACATCTTAACTGTTATATATATTATATATGTATATGTATATGTATAGTTAGGGACGCGGGTGGCGCTGTGGGTTAAACCACAGAGCCCAAGACTTGCCGATCAGGAGGTCGTGGTTCGAATCCCTGCGATGGGATGAGCTCCAGTTGCTCGGTCCCTGCTCCTGCCAACTTAGCAGTTCGAAACCACATCAAAGTGCAAGTAGATAAATAGGTACCGCTCTGGCGGGAAGGTAAACGGCGTTTCCGTGTGCTGCTCTGGTTCGCCAGAAGCGGCTTAGTCATGCTGGCCACATGACCCGGAAGCTGTACGCCGGCTCCCTCGGCCAGTAAAGCGAGATGAGCGCCACAACCCCAGAGTCGGTCACGACTGGACCTAGTGTTCAGGGGTACCTTTACTTTTATCTTATGTATAGTTAGTTGTTTTAACATAACATTTCCAACAGTCACATAACATAACTTCTTATCTTATACATTGTTTTAGACTTCTGTCAACACCTCTGGTGATTTTCTGCTCTTAATTATCATCAACGAATAATTCTCCTCATAGTCTTTCTTGAAATATTTCATATAGTCCTCCTTACAAAACTTATTGCAGTCCTACTAGCGTAATCTGTTCATTACTATTACTTTTCAAATAAATCGTATATTTGCTCCAGTCTTCTAAGAATCTCTGGTCCCGCAGGTTTCGAAACCTTCCTGTTAATTTATCCAATTCTGCATAGTCCATCACATCTTAACTGTTCAGGGCTCACCCAGCAGAACCCTGGGATTAGAAGGGAGCCCCTGAGTGAGGCATCCATGCAATATGCTTTCAAATTGGGTAAGGGATCACATGTTGAGATTCCTGCATTGCAGGGGGTTGGACTAGATGACCTCAGGTTCCCTTCCAGCTCTACAGTTCTATGATTCAATCCCACTTGTGCTTAAAAACTCCACCACCATCTCTGGCATTCCCTTCCAGTGTCTAATCATTGCTAAGTTCTTCCTAAGGGTTCGTCAAAATCCTTTTGTGATGCTGTTTTATTATTTCTTCCTCTTACTAGTTGCTTTTTTAAAAGAAAAAGGAGACACAAAGTGACTTACAATATAATACAAAAATTAAAACTAAAGCAGAACAAAAGCTATAAACATCCAGATACAGTCATACCTCGGGTTACAGATGCTTCAGGTTGCATTTTTCCGGGTTTCGGCGGTCGCGCATGCGCAGAAGTGCTAAATCGCACTTTGTGCATGCACAGAAACACCAAATCGCAACCCACACGTGTGCAGACACGCTGCTGCGGGTTGCGAATGCTGCGGGTTGCGAACGTGCATCCTGCACAGATCACGTTCACAACTTGAGCATCCACTATACATAAAAAGCTGTCGTAATGCACCTTGCCCACTAAAGAAGGTTGATATTTAAAGCCTGCCTGGAAAGAAACGTGTGTTTTTGTGGTGCATAAGAGTGGTCAGTGATGGAGCTGGGTGTGCCTTCCTGGGGAGAGTATTCCATAAGTGGGGGAGCCATCACTGAAAAGGCCCATTCTTGCGATTCAAGTAACAGAAAACAAATCTACTCCATCCTCTGTGTGACAGGGCTTCAGATATTTGAATATGACTCTCATGTTGCCTTTTAATAATAGAATTGTAGAGTTGGAAGACACCCCAACAGCCATGAAGGAGCGTCTCCACCCCATCATTCTGCCTGGACACTGAGGTCCAGTGCTGAGGACCTTCTGGCGGTTCCCTCACTGCAAGAAGTGAGGTTACAGGGAACCAGGCAGAGGGCCTTCTCAGTGGTGGCGCCCGCCCTGTGGAACGCCCTCCCTTCAGATGTGAAGGAAATAAAAAACAATCTGACTTTCAGAAGACATCTGAAGGCAGCCCAGTTTAGGGAAGTTTTTAGTGTTTGATGTTTTGTCAGGTTTTTCATATTCTGTTGGGAGCCCCCCAGAGTGGCTGGGGAAACCCAGCCTGATGGGTGGGGTATAAATAATAAATTTATATTATTATATCTACTTCAAACCACCCATGAAGGAGAGTCTGCCTTCTAAGGGAGTCTGATCCTCTGTCAAACAGCTGCTGCCCTCAGAAAGCTAACGTATCCAGGCTTTTGTTGTTTAGTCGTGTCCGACTCTTCGTGACCCCCTGGACCAGAGCACGCCAGGCACTCCTGTCTTCCACTGCTTCCCGCAGTTTGGTCAAACTCATGCTGGTAGCTTCGAGAACACTGTCCAACCATCTCGTCCTCTGTCATCCCCTTCTCCTTGTGCCCTCCATCTTTCCCAACATCAGGGTCTTTTCCAGTGAGTCTTTTCTTCTGATGAGGTGGCCAAAGTCTTGGAGCCTCAGCTTCAGGATCTGTCCTTCCAGTGAGCACTCAGGGCTGATTTCCTTCAGAATGGATGTGTTTGATCTTCTTGCAGTCCATGGGACTCTCAAGAGTCTCCTCCAGCACCATAATTCAAAAGCATCAATTCTTCGGCAATCAGCCTTCTTGATGGTCCAGCTCTCACTTCCATACAACACTACTGGGAAAACCAGAGCTTTAACTATACGGACCTTTGTTGGCAAGGTGATGTCTCTGCTTTTTAAGATGCTGTCTCCAGGCTAGACATACCCAATTCATCAGGCTTGGTTTCCAGATGTTGGATTATTCTGGCCTCCCTCCTCTGCACATATTCCAGCTTGTCAATATCCTTCTTAAACTGTGGTGCCCAGAACTGGACACAGGACTCCAGGTCTGATCTGACCAAGGCAGAATAGAGCAGGACTACTACTTCGCTTCTGTTGATGCTGCCTAGAATAGTATTAGCTTCTTTTTGCTGCTGCATCACACTGCTGACTCATATTAAGCCTGTGGTCTACAACCCCCCCCCCCCGATCCTTTCCACAGGGACTGCTGTCAAGCAAGGTGCCCCCCCACCCTTTTATTCATGCATCTGGCTATCCCTGCCTAAGTCCTAAGTGCAGAATCTTACATCTTACTGTTTCTCCCTGCTGAAATTCATTTTGTTAGTTTTGGCCCAATTCTCTAATCCATTAAGGTCATTGTCTCCTCTGTGCGCATAGGAGGGTTCGTTTTGCAGGCTGCTGGTGTGCGCCAGCCCACACTTCCAGGATTGTTGTAAACAAACCGTTTCTGCGTTGCTGAGCTTTGCTGAACTGGGGTTAATAAAGGACTGGGAAGATGGGGAGTGGCGGGGGGTGGGGGTGGAGCGAGGTCACCTTTCCTGCCACCATCAGGAATCTGCTAATCTTTTCTGAGCTGAGAGACAGAGCCTTGCAGCTGCCGCAGCCAAGGCAGGCAAGAACGTTCCACTGCTTTAAGTGCTAATAACCCATTCCGTCACTAATAGCCGAGCTACTAATAAAATCTGCTAACTTTGCAAATCTTCCCAAGCCTCTGAGGATTGCAGTTGAGCTTAGGAAGGCTCCAGTCACTCTTCTCGTCTTACCTACCCCTGCATTGCTATTCATGGTGGGGTGTGGGGTGAAGAGAAGGAAGGTAGGCAGGACACCAGGCCTATGGGCACGATCCACGTGTGGCCCAGAAACTGCTTTATGCAGGGGGAGGATTCACAGACAGAGGCAGATCAGTTCTTTGCTTTGGAATATAATTTTGCTGCAACATTGCTCTCTCGCCAGTTAGGCGTGAAACAGCTTATTATATTTACCTTCATTGGGCTTATACTTAGGACAGTACTTTTGTACTGTTTTATTGTTGTTAGCCGCCCTGAGCCCGGCTTCGGCTGGGGAGGGCGGGATATAAATAAAATTTATTATTATTTTTTATTATTATGGGGTCAATCTGGATGATGCCACGAGTCCCTTCCGATTCTTGGGGTCCTGTACCCAGGGAGGGTTAGAATCAAAGAGAGGGTCCTACTGCTGAACTGGCCAGGCAAGTTTCTTTGTAAGACGATGGCCTTGGCTGGCCACTGCAGTGTCCTCATCCACATCCCAAAAGGATGGGCTCCATTGCAAGAGCTGCAACAAAGGCAACCCCTGGATTCTCTCACCGCTCAGAGACTGGAGTGGCATGGAACATTATTTAAGATGCTATCTTCACGGGCAGGAATGGGGAACATTCAGATATTGCTAGTCTTCCATCAGTCCCAGCCAGCATGGCCCAAGAGTTGCTGATGATGGGAGTTGGGGTTCAGATGTTTGCCCTTCCTTGTTTGCCCATTCTGGCTGGAGCTAGTGAGAGTTACAGTCCAAAACATCAGGAGGGCACCAGGTTGGAAAAGGGTAGCTAAAGGGGTAGATAGGCATTCAAGCACTGTCTCAGCCACTATATAATCATGTGTTGAGTTGGCAGGGACCCCACAAGTGGTCTACTTCAGCCTCTGCCTTCGTGCTGGCTAGGGATGATGGGAGTTGCCGTCGCAACAACATCTGGAGGGGGTCGGCCAGCAAAGTCTCATCCAGCCCAGCCCTCTGTGCAATGCACAGTCTGCCCCCTCCCACAGACCTCTTCCCTAAAAGGAATTCTGTTTTTTTTATATAATATTTTTTATTCATTTTCAAATACAAATTTATACAACCCTATCAGAATTTATCACACATTCTTCTTTTTTGACTTCCCTCAGTTTCTCTGCCAATCTTCCATTTTAATTTTTTCCCCCTAAAAGGAATTCTTGTTGGACAGTGGAATGGACTCAGTCACAAGGTAGTGGGCTCTCCTTTCTTAAGGACCTCGTATTTACGGGACCGCCTCTCCTGGTCTGCCCCACAGAGGACCTTAAGGTTCATGGATAACCATAGTTTAGAGGTCCCGGGCCCTAAGGAAGTCAGACTATCCTCCACCAGGGCCAGGGCCTTCTCAGTGATGGCTCCAACCTGGAGGAATGCTCTGTCCTATGAGACTAGGGCCCTGCAGGATTTAACTTCCTTCCGCAGTACCTGTAAGACAGAGCTATTCCACCTGGCTTTTAATTTGAATTCAGCCTTATCTTTTATTTCCCTTCCCTTCCCTTCCCTCCCCCTCCCCTTTTATGAAGATTACCTGCTCTGAGACCCCACAGCTAATTCTCCCCTGGTCTCCTCGCTGGCCCAAGTAGGACCAATTCAGCCAGCTAGCCCTGGTGACTATCTAATGCTTATTCGATGGACTTCCCCCAAATTGATTTCTGAACTTTGAATTTTATTGCTATTCATGTTTTTATACTGTATTTTATGCTGCTTTTACAATTAAGTGTTTTAAATTTGTTGTTAGCCACCCTGAGCCCCGTTTTCTGAACCGGGAAGGGCGGGGTCTAAATAAAAAGTTATTATTATTATTATTATTATTATTATTATTATTATTATTATTATTCCTTGGATTTTCTTAAACAGAGGTTGTTGAGTGGTCCTCTGTCAGGGGTTCTCCAGCTGCAATTCCCGCATTGCCAAGGGGTTGGGCTAGAGGGCGGTCGAAGTTAACTTCCAGCTCTACAAGTCTATGATTTTGCTCAGCTGTCAAATAATTATTTTAAGTGTGTTGCCTGAATGTCCTTGCTTTGAATCAATTCATTTGTTGCCTCGATGACTATCTTCTTTTTGGGGGTGGGCAGGGTAGACTTCTCTGTGACAGCATGAAAAGAGGGAGCCAGTCAGCACTGTGGATAGCCAATTCCATCTTTGGTCCTGCAGACCTAGTGTGCTGGTTTGGTTCCACCCCCCAGTTGTTATGGTTTTATTGCAGTTGTATTTGTTTATCATCCCTGCAAATCGACCAGAAAATGTCAGCAAATGGGCTGCCAATAAACTGTAGGAAAGTAAAATGAAATAAACCGGGGGGAGGTACACTTCGAATGGAATGGAGTGGGGATCCCTCCAAAGGATTTTTACATCTGTCTCTTCCTCGCAAATTGGCTCTTAGTACTCGTATTTGGGTATTAATTCCCCATATTGGCCTTTGAGAAATGCTCAAAGGTTTAACAAGGTTTAACAATCAATAAGCTGCATTGCACAAGGGGTGATCAACGCCATGGACATTGGCCCAAAATGGAGCGGAATATTCCTCAAACTTTCCTAGCAGCTCAGGGAACAAAACTGTCAGAATGTTTCCCATTCGGCTTCTGTGAGGGAAGGGAAAGCTTAATGCAAACTTTGGAGACGGGTTTAGCTTTGCAAGGCAAGTTGGAAAGACACCCTGGGAAACAGGAAAGCCAGAGGAGAAGCAAGCAAGTTTGTAAATTGCATCACATGCATCTCTTCCTAGCACAGGGAGGCGGTAAAGTCCAGTTTGGGGAGCATTAATCTCTCCCTGCTCCCCATAAAGCAGCTGAGCTTCTTTTTCTTGGCTCACTAAGCTTTGAAGTTACGCTGCTGGTCAAGGGAGTTCAGATCCCCTTTGGAAAGAGAAGCTTTGCCCCAGCTGTTTCTCAGCTTCTTGAGAAACGCATGGCCTGACTCTGCCTAACCTCTCTCTCTCTCCAGGCCCTTCTGCCATGGTCTCTGGGGCACCTTCACCTGGTTTCTCTCTGCCTGGCCACCTCCCCACTCCCAGTGTACATTTCAATTCTGATCCTCAGCTCAGCCTGACGGAAGGTGCTGATTCTCAGTTAGGGGAGCCTCACCTTGGCTCTCCCTCACGAACTGCCCCTGTCACTTCCCAAACATACTAATTACCTTGGGAACATGGAGTTTTACAGCATCTCCTCAAACTCGGGATTTGGCCGGTCTTGTCACTTGGAAGTTTTGGGCTGGGAGGGAGGACAGGGCTGGTTGGGGTGGGGGATGCAGCATGGCCGAAATCCCATTGCTGTAGCCGCGTCCTCCTCTGAATCAACATAATGTCTGCTTGAGGGCAAAGGAAGTGAATTTCTGAAGTCATTTAAAAAAATAAGCTCTTGCTGGGTTTCTCTGCATTGTGCAGACACACCTGGAAAACCTTACAGGCCTCTCTGAGCAAACATCCCTAATGGAGAACCAAAGAGATCACTTCCTTGCACGTACACTTTCTTGTGATTGGGGCCTGCTTGTGGGCATCCCATTGAGGTGTGTGCTTGGCCCCTGTGAGAGGAGAATGTTGGACTTCACCTGTTTAGGGAAGCTTTTAATTTTGATGCATTACTGTATTTTAATATTTTGTTGGAAGCCACCCAGAGTGGCTGGGGAAGCCCAGCCAGATGAGTGGGGTATAAATAATAAATTATTATAAAGTCATACCTCTTGTTACGTTTGCTTCATGATACGTTTTTTCAGGTTGCGTCCCGTGGCGACCCGGAAGTACCGGAAAGGGTTACTTCCGGGTTTTGCTACTCGCGCATTCGCAGACGCGCAAAATAGCGTCATGCGCAGAAGTGGCGAATCGTGACCCGCGCGTGTGCAGATGCGGGTTGCATTCCTTTCAGGTTGCGAACGGGGCTCTGGAACAGATCCTGTTCACAACCAGAGGTACCACTGTATTATTGTTGTTATTGTTGTGTCGTTGTTGTTCTTGTCTGAGAGCCCCTCAAACTAGGAAAGGGGAACCTGTGGCAGCTATTGTGACATGTTTCTCTGTGTCTATCTCCTGCCTGATCTTGCATCAAGTAGCAAAGCCACCAAGCAGAAATGCCCAAAGTGAATGATTTGTGTTCAGCTGTGAACCCAAAGCACATATCTACATGGGGAGGCTGCCTGCTGCATCTGTGAATGAGTTTCTGCACTTGCCTTGCTGTCTTCCAGCCTGACCCTGCTGGGTAACTCTACTGAGTTTCTGTGTTGTTGGATCGTTCAAATAGCACCTGCAGAGTTGAAGAGCTGCCCGTTGAGCTTCAGAATGAGTTACTGCTCTAGAACTGGTTTCCCTCCCAGCAAGAAGCCTGTGCAGAACTCAGTCAGAAATGTGAGGATATTTTGTGTTTCTGAAAGTTTTCTGTGTAAAGAAAGAGCTTGTTAGTTCAGGCAGGGAGTGGAGCAGGGTGTGAATTTTGGGGGACATTATCCTTAGATCTCCTTCTCTGCAGATGCTACTCACCTAACTTACCACCCACCTTTCTTTCCCTCTCCTCCAGGATTTCTTGACGGACCTCATGATGTCCGAGGTGGACCGATGTGGCGAAAATGAGCACCTTATTTTCCGAGAGAACACCCTTGCCACGAAAGCGATCGAGGAGTACCTGAAGCTGGTGGGGCAGAAGTACTTGCAAGATGCCTTAGGTAGGTATGGGGAGTGTCAGTACCTCTCTGGGTTTCATCAACAGAAGCTTTCTGGTTTGGGGCCAGGATCCAGGGAGCCTCGATGCTTTGCAGATAATTAAGAATAGTCTTAAGGAACCACACCAAAGAGGTGGGTTTCAATAAGGACAGAAATAAGGTTCTGCACATGGGCAGGAAGAACCAGATGGACAAATATAGGATGGGCAACACCTGACTTGCTAGCAGTACATGTGAAAATCGTCCAGGGGTCTTGGTGGACCCCACAAGCTTAACATGAGTCCAAACTGTGATGCAGCAGCAAAAAACGCTAATGCAATTCTAGGCTGCATCAACAGAAGTCTAGGGTCCAAATCATGGAAAGTAATAGCACCACTCTCTTCTGCCTTGGTCAGACCACACCTGGAGTCCTGTTTCCAGTTCTGGACACCACAGTTTAAGAAGGATGTTCATAAGCTGGAAGGTGTGTGAAGGACGACAACCGGGGTGATTAAGGGTCTGGAAACCAAGCCTTGTGAGGAAAGGTTGAGGGAGTTGAGGATGTTTAGCCTGGAGAAGAGAAGACTGATAGGAGAGACGGTAGCCATCTTCAAATACCTGAAGGGCTGTCAGATGGCAGGTGGAGCAAGCTTGTTTTTTGCTGCTCCGGAGGGTGGGATCCAGACCAGTGGATTCAAGACAAGAAAGAAGATTCTGATTAAGCATTGGGAAGAAGAGTAAGAGCTTTTCAGCAGTAGAACAGACATCCTCAGAAGGTAGTGGGCTCTCCTTCACTGGAGGTTTTTAAGCAGAGTTCAGATGGCCACCTGCCGCCGGTTCTTTAGCAGTGATTCCTGCGTTACAGAGGGTTGGGCTATTTTAATTTTTTAAATAATATTTTTATTAATTTTACAACAACTAAACATCCCATGAAAAAGAAATACTGTTCATCAAAAAATTAAAACAACTATACTATACACAATCCACATTGATCCAAAACATGGGGCTACTAGAATCCCATGACTTCCCTCCATCCCACCCCCCGGTTCCCTTGTTCTATATTGTTCATGCATGTCCATAAATTCTTTACCTCATTTTACGTTCCAGTGTTATACCTTATATTACAAGCATTTTTCAAAATCCTGCTAATGTATTAACTTGTATCCCCTGCTTTTGTATATATGCAATAAACATTCCCCATTCCTTTTAAAATTTATTGTCTTCTTGGTTTCTAATTCTCCCGGTTAATTTAGCCATTTTCGCGTATTCCATTAACTTAGTTTGCCAATCTTCTTTAGTGGGGACTAGCTCTTCTTTCCTGTGCTAATAATATCTGAGCAGCCGTTTTTGCATACATAAACAAATTATTGTATTTTTTCGGTAAGTCCAGTCCTGTGGTACCTAATAAAAAGGCTTCTGGTTTTTTAACGAAGGTTATTTTGAACATTTTTTTCAATTCATTTTTTTCATATCATTTCCCAAAATTTCTTTATAGCCTTACATTGCCACCACATGGTAAAAAGTGCCCTCCGCTGCTTTACATTTCCAACACTTATTATCTCTTGTTTTATATATTTTTGCCAGTTTAACCATTGTTAGGTGCCATCTATATAACATTTCCATATCATTTTCTTAAAGTAAAATACAGGCTGTAAATTTCATGTCATTCTTCCTTAATCTTTCCCAATCAGTCATTTAAATATTATGTCCCACATCCTTTGCCCACTTTATCAAAACACGTTTAACCTCCTCATCCTTAGTTTCCCATTCCAACAACACATTGAAATAAAAACATCATTTTTGGCAATACATTCTTCTTAATTACTGAAACCCTTCCCAGTAAAGACACATTCATTCTTCTCTAAATTCCTTTTAATTTCTTTCCATATTTTTTCATAATTGTCTTTAAATAAATTTATATTTTTTGCTGTTAACCATATCCCCAGTTATTTCAATTTTTTATATACACTTATTTCAGTCTCTTGTATCTCTTTTTTATCTTGCTCTGAGACATCTTCAACTAAGAGTTTGGTTTGGTTTTTATTCAGTTTAAAACCTGATACTTGTCCAAATTCCTGTATTTTTTCTAACACTTTCAATATTGAATTTATAGGGTCTTCCACCATGATCACCAAGTCATCAGCAAATGCTTTCAACTTACATGACTTCTTACCTACTGTCATTCCTCTAATGGTCTCATCTGTCCGTATATTTCTCACCAGTACTTCAAATACTAGAATAAACAATAATGGTAACGGGACATCCCTGTCTAATTCCTTTCATTATTATGCATTCTTCTGCAAGAGTTTTGTTAATTACTAATCTTGCTTACTGTTCAGAATAAATAGCTTCTATTCTTCTTTTAAATAGCTCTCCAACATTCATTTCCTCCAGGACTTTCTGCGTAAAGTCCCATGAAACATTATCAAATGCTTTTTCAGCGTGAATGAACATCACGGTTGCCTGTTTTTCATTTCTTACTTCCAAGTATTCAATTAATATCAACAACATTCCTTATATTTTTTCCCTTAGGGGCATAAATTCCATCTATTACATTCTTTTCACCATGCATTATGGTTTGCACAGCTACTACCATTCCTTGCTCATCTTTAAATAATAATTTTGGTCTAATATATAAAAGCACTCCTCGTTTTTTAGTTTTATCTGAAGTTACAAATTCCATTCCAGTCCTCTTATTTATCAGAATTCTCCTATGTATTTTAGCCACGTGTGTTTTCTGCAAGCAAATTACTATATCTAATATTACATGTTCAATTCTATTCCTTTTTGTTTTATTATTTTATTTAACCCATTTACATTCCAACTTAATATCTTCAAATCAGCCATATTTATTTCTGTTATTACATTCTTTTCTTTTTTACCTTTTTTTCTTTTTCTTTTTTGTTCTCCTCCTCTTCTTCTTCTTGGCTATTTACACTTTCTTGTGATACTTCTGGTTCTTGTCATCCTACAGCTCCCTCAGGTAATTATCCCACTTCTCCAAGATCTTTGCTATATCTCCTCCAAAACTTATCCGCAACTTCCAAATCCCTAGATCTGAATTTTTTATCCTTATAAGTGAAGGATAGTCCTTCTGGGAATTCCCATCTGTATCGTATCTCATTTCTTCTTAAAGCATTGGTTATATATTTATAACTAATTCGTTTTTTAAGAAGACCAGCAGGGATTTCTTTAATGTTAAAGAATATTTGTTCCATCAGTTTGAAGTTTATTAGTGTAGTTGGTTTGGAAATTTTTATCCCTTAAATATCCTGAATTTAAAAAGATCAGACTATCCCCTGGTACCTTCCTAATATTTGCTATTTTGGAACTAACTCTGTAAATCTTATCCACTGAGCTATCCAGAACTCCTTTATCAATTCCCAACCACTCAGCCATCACTTCATCTAGATATTCTCTTAGATCCTGCTCATCTTCTTCCGGGACTCCCCTCAGCCATTCCACATTTTCTCTCTGTCTCATCTCCATAGCAGCTAAAGCAGGCATTCCCAATCTTCAGCCCTCCAGATGTTTTGGACTACAATTCCCATCATCCGTGACCACTGGTCCTGTTAGCTAGGGATCATGGGAGTTGTAGGCCAAAACATCTGGAGGGCTGCAGGTTGGGGGTGCCTGAGCTAAAGCATTCCAAGCCATTTCTTGGGTTGTACATAATCCACCTACATCTGTCTTTAATTTTCCTGATCATTTTTCAGGCCTTTCACCTCTTCATTCACCCGTATTGTTTTCTTTTCCATACCTTTTACCACCGTTTGCACCTTTGTAGTTCTCACATTCAAATCTTTAATTTGGCCTATTGCTTCTAACATCCTATTTGTATTCTTATCAATCTGGGTGGCTAACGCACCAACAGCCTCCTTTATTTCACTACCCATTTCCTTTTTAAATTCTGCAAATAGTTCAACAAGTTAAGATTTAGCCTCTTATACTGAGGCTTTTCGTCCTTGTATTGGGGTCAGAGGCCTCTTCGCTGCCATATCCCTCCTTAACTTTTTATTTATAAGGTCTTAGCTGTGATTTAACTTTCTCGCAACTTGTCTGTTCTCTCTAGCAGCCAAATTTCAAAACAAGAATTTTTCCCAGCAGAAACGGCTATTTTAATCTTAATCACCACCTGTCAAGGTCACTTCGCTGAGCTTGGAAAGTTACAAAGTTCGTTACACTTTCCCTTTGTTCTTACCCCCTCCCAACACCCAGCTTTTACACAAATGTTAACAATAGTAAAGTAAGTGTGAACCTAATTAAAATCAGGGAATAGAAGTAGGACTTTAAGGAAGAGAAAAGAAAAGAAAAAGAAAGAAAAGGAAGGAAGGAAGGAAGGAAGGAAGGAAGGAAGGAAGGAAGGAAAGAAAGAAAGAAAGAAAGAAAGAAAGAAAGAAAGAAAGAAAGAAAGAAAGAAAGGAGTTAAGTCTTTTACACTAATTTTCTGTATGTATGATTGAAATAAAAATAATACCAAATTTGTCGCCGTTCTAAGCAGCCTGTAAAGATCCAAATTCCAGGGACTTAATTACAATTGTAGTTTTCAATGTCCAGCAGAGATAAGTCTTTAAAGGTATAAATTTAGTTTTAAATCCAAGGCGGTCTTGTCATTGTATGTAAATAATATAGTCCTCTTCTTTTAATCTTAAAACTTGACCAACCAGAGTCTTTTAGAACACTTAATCCACAATGTCTGTATCTTCTCAATCTTTAAAGTCTCAAGATCCTCTTCAAAAGAAATCCAACCAAATATGTCTTTAAAATCATGGATTCAAAGCGTATCTTCCATTTTTATAAAATTATAATCAGTCTTTAGTTCAAGTTCAAGTCACAGTTTAAATACTGTCTCAAGTTCAGGTCAGGCTTGGTTCAAGTTCAGTATTTTAAAAGCTCAGAAATATCAAGATTGTTATTAAGAAAGCTATGTATAGTCCTTTAATTAGCTGGCTTTAACTCCAGCCAGAAAGTCCATAGACTCTTTACATGTAAGATTCCACATGCATAATATAACAGCAATAGGCGGGAGTGGAATTCCTTTTAATCCTCCCGCTCTTGCCGAATTAATGAAATTAATTTTCCTCACCTTTGCAATCAGCTTGGATTTTTTTTTTTTTTTTTTTTTTTGAGAAGTAGACCACTGTAAGGCTGACTTGGAGACTTCACTTTCACAGAGTCGCGCTGTTGCCTAACCGTGACACACACACACACCCTGACTCCCCGTACCTTTCACCACAGAGGCAGAAACTGGAGCTTCGGAGATGCTGTTTGTGGGCTGCAGGACTTCTCAACACCTCAAAGACCCTTTTGAGGGTTTTTTGGGGGGTGCGCTTCGCCTTAGCGCTTCCCCCGACCCTTTGTGAAATCGAATCTGACGGAGCTGTCAGATTTGCTGTCCGTCCTCCATAGTGCAGCCACCCGGAAGTCACAGAGGGTTGGACTAGATGGCCCTTGGGGACTTGCTCTCAACTCTGCAATTCTTTGATTCCTTACATTGGTGTGTGCCAAAATCCTCCTTCCAGTTTCTGTAGTTTTCTTCCTCTGAGAAAGAGGCTCTTTGCTTCAGAGGATCAGACCAAAGGTTCCTGTGGCCCAGGGTCCTGCTACTTTGATGACTGGGAATCTCTCAAGCAAAGGACGGAGGCAAGAGACCCCGTCTTTTGTTGCTGCTGCCTAACATTTGATATCCAGAGGGAGACTGCCCTTGTAAATGGAGGTTTTGTTTACGTAGTACTTAAAGAACCTGAGAAGACCTCTGGCTATTGGATCCGACCTGCAAGCAGGTTCAGCAACCAGCCATAGCCAGGCAGTCACCCAAAATCAGAAATCGGCTAACTATTGTGGAAACATGTGTTCTTGGTTGCCTGCACAAGCCTGACAGAATGGGGGGAGGGGGGCGTAAGCAGGCATTTAAAAGATTGAAGCAGAAGGTGCTTGCTGAATGTCTAGTGACAGAGAGTTCCAGAGGACTGCACTGATGGCATTAAGGGCTCAGTTTCTTCTTGTCAAATGAGCCTCATCAACACAGGAAATGGCAAAGAACACCCCCTGCAGGTAATCTTGGTGACAGCTGGGATATAAGGGCTCAGGCCGTCCCTTAGGTACCTTGGACCTTAGTTGTTCAGGGTCTTGCAAATCAGTGAGCCTGGCTTGGTAGTAGGTGGGAAACAAATGCAGATGCTTTAACAAAGGTGTCACGTGTTGTGAACCAGATGTCCACATCAGCAGTCTGGTTGCCACCTTCTTCACCAGCTGGAGCTTCCAGGCCCTAGGGCAGCCCCACAAAGAACTCCCTGCAGTAGTCCAGCCTCAAGGCTGCCAGCACATGCACTTTAGTAGTTAGATCGCTCTACTTCTGACTCCATACAGGTGATGACAGGGTCAGCTGCTTTTGTATTTGGGGGGGGGGGGGCAGCTCCTGCATGCAGCCCAGGAGCATGTCAAGGAGAGACTGCTGGGGTTGCATTGTTTACTTGTAAGATTTTAAAGGCAGACCCATCTAGGGCCCTTGTGACCCACCAGTGTGCTTTTCCACAGACAGGAGACCTGCAGACTGGCAGCAGGGTGGGCTTGGGGCAGGGGTTGTCAAGCTCTGCTCCTCTGCCTCCCACCCCCCTCCCAAGTAATCTCCTGGTCTTTTAGCCTTTTGTTATAAAGATAATCTCCTTACTTTCCTACAGCCAAAAGTCATTAGGAGCCTAAAACTGCAAATAACCCTTTCTGCAGAGGTTTGCTTCAGTTGAATCTCCTACCTGATTCCACACACACACACACACCTGTCCAGGTTATATCCACACCTCTTGGCCTGAGCACACCTGTGCAAGACAGTGTTTACAATCATCCCATCACTGATGAAAACTGTGCTTCACAGACTCAGCAGATGCAAAATGGTGGGTAAGGGAGGCAATGTGCTCTGTGTGGGGCTTCCCTTGCGTTTTGCAGCACAATTGTTTTTATTGATAATTGTATTGCATTATTATTATTATTATTATTATTATTATTATTATTATTATTATTAACTTCTGTGAGGGTTTCCCCACCCCTTACAATCAAGCTATGTATACATTTTATTAAACAAATAAATATCTCTGCACCGAGGACCTTAGAAATTGGGGTGAGCTTTTTCGTAAGGCGGTTGCATTTTTATCAAGAAAGGGCGTGAGCGGCAAAAGAAACGGGGAATCTAAAAAACAAACTGCTGCTCCTTTACCTTTGTTTGGCTGCAGCATCTCAACAGTCCTGACGCCCGCAGCCTTTCAAGTACAGCTTTCCAGCCACAAGAACTAGTAACCTGAACTGCGATTCTGTGCTTTGTTGCTGAAGTTTAGCCTTTCTGTGCTCTCCCATGGAATGGCTGTGTATATGTCTATGCATTGCTTTTGGTTTTTCCTGGAGAATTTCTGTCTGTTTCTTGGAAGTACCGTTCCATACCACCTAATTGCAATACCTAATAAAAATAAAATAGAAACAGGGGGAAGGTATCTCCCATCCTATATTTGTGCACCTGGCTATTCCTGCCTAAGTGCAGAACCTTAACCTTGTCATACTGATAATAGCAAAGCAGAGCAAAGTCCCCGTCTGCCTGCTGACTTGAAGGGGCACCGATCAGGTCACTGCATTCCAAGTTTGCAAAGCTCAGTTTTCTTGTGGCTCTCCTTAGGATCTATCTGTTTATTTCTTGCCCTCCTGGTGCTTTCAGGCGAGTTCATCAAGGCACTGTACGAATCGGACGAAAACTGTGAGGTGGATCCCAGCAAATGCTCCTCCTCAGACCTCCCAGAGCATCAGAGCAACCTGAAGATGTGCTGTGAACTGGCCTTCTGCAAGATTATCAACTCGTACTGGTCAGTGGACGGGGACTGGTGGAGTGGGGTGCTTTGGGGTGCTAGAAGTGAGAGCCCGGGGGTGGGCAAAATACATCCCCATTGCCCCTGCTTTGTGACCAAACAAAAACAAAAAACACACCTCCCCTCTGGCAAAAGATAGGTAAATCAGCAAGTTAATTTTCATTGTGAACTAACTCTGTCCTTGTACAGTCATACCTCAGGTTACAGACGCTTCAGGTTGCATTTTTTTGGGTTACGGACCGCCGAAACCCGCAAGTACTGGAACAGGTTACTTCCGGGTTTCGGCGGTAACGCATGTACAGAAGTGCCAAATCGCACTTTGCACATGCACAGAAGTGCCAAATCGCACTTTGCACATGCACAGAAGTGCCAAATCGCAACCCGCGTGTGCGCAGACATGCAGCTGTGGGTTGTGAACGCTGTGGGTTACAAACATGCATCCCATAAAGATCACATTCACAACCTGAGCGTCCACTGTACAGTGATACCTTGGGTTAAGAGCTTAATTCGTTCTGGAGGTCCGTTCTTAACCTGAAACTGTTCTTAACCTGAGGTACCACTTTAGCTAATCGGGCCTCCCACTGCTGCCGCTGCGCCATTTCTGTTCTCATCCTGAGGTAAAGTACTTAACCCGAGGTACTATTTCTGGGTTAGCGGAGTCTGTAACCTGAAGCATCTGTAACCCAAGGTATGACTGTATTGGTTTTCACAGACGTATAATGTGTGTGTTTGTGTGACCGTGACATCTAGGTGCTCCCTATTGGGGTTGGGGTGTGTTTTCTTCATGCTTAGAGGTAATCATATTTCTCTCTCTCTGAAGAAGGGGCAACTGCAGAGATGGCAGTAAATGTGTGATGCTCCCAAAGGACCTGATGTGGGAGAGAGTAATAGGTTGCCAACTGACCAGAAAAATAAGTGTGCCCTGCTCTTGTACTTTTAACAGCAACTTGAGATGCCGGGGGGGGGGGAATAGGTCCTAATCCTAACCCTTCCCCTATGCAAGGATAAGCTTTTACCTGGTGATCCCGGCTAGTAGATGTGAAAGACACAGAATCAGGGACCATTTGAAGAGTTGGCAGCAGCCCTGGTCGCAAGGGCGGTCAGCAGGACCAGCTAGGGCCTGCAAGAGACTTTGCTGCTGCATCTCGTGACACCTTGGCTGTTGTGCGCTTACCTGCAGTTTCCAAACAGAGAAAGCTGGTCCTCTGGGACATCTGGGTGAACCTGAGTTCCATCACACAATTAGCATTTGTTTGCTTTGTTGTTGTTTTTTAGTTTTGGTTTTTTCAAAAGGAAAAAAGGTTGGGCTACTGCAAAGTCAGTCTAAAGAAAGCCTCAAAAATTAGCCCAAGGGAAAACTGCAGCTAGAGCTTTGCGCCATGAAGAGGCAGAGATGGAACTACCAGGAAGCAAATATCATTTAGATCCAGCTTTAATAGCTGTTGGTTTTTGGCTCAGGGATGCAGAATCTGCAGCCCTCCAGATGCTGTGGAACTGCAGCTCCCAGCAGCCAGTGTGGCCAGTAGGCAGAGATGACAAGTGGGCTCTTTCATCATCTGGAGGCTGCAGGTTCCCTATTTATGGCTTAGTTCAGCCCAGTGCTCTTTGGGTACTTTGGACTACATCTCCCATCAGCCCCTGCCAGCATAGAGCTCTTCTGACTGACGCTGGTGGGAACTGAAGTCTGAGGTCACCTTGGCACCATAGATTTAAAGCACTTCAGTACCACTTTAAACAGTCGTGGCTCCACCCCCCAGGAATTATGGGAGCTGCAGCTGGTTAAGGGTGTTGGGGGTTGATAGGAGACTCTCTAGTCCCCTCCCAGGCCTACAGTTTCCCAGTATGGATTAACAGCCAATCTTTCTTCCCATTCCAACTTGCACTGTTACAAGTGTCACATAATTCCCATTCTGCATTTGTAAACGTGTTGGTCTTTGAAATTCCCTACCTATTGGCACCAGACAGGCACCTTTGTTGTACAGTGGTACCTCAGGTTACAGATGCTTCAGGTTACAGACACTTCAGGTTTCAGACTCTGCTAACCCAGAAATAGTACCTCGGGTTAAGAACTTTGCTTCAGGATGAGAACAGAAATCGTGCAGCGGCCGCAGGAGCCCATTAGCTAAAGTGGTAAGAACAGTTTCAGGTTAAGAACGGACCTCCAGAACGAATTAAGTTCTTAACCCGAGGTACCACTGTACTCTTTTTGTTTAGGCAAAGCCTGACAAGATATACAGTGGTACCCCTGGTTGCGAACGGGATCCGTTCCGGAGGCCCGTTCGCAACATGAAAAGAACGCAACCCGTCAACGGTGCGTCTGTGCACGCATGGGTTGCAATTTGTCGCTTCTGTGCATGCGCATGACGTCATTTTGCGCGTCTGCACGTGTGAGAAGTGAAACCCAGAAATAACTCTTTCCGGTACTTCCGGGTCGCGTGGGACGTAACCTGAAAGAACGTAACATGAAGCGGACGTAACATGAGGTATGACTGTATAGGATTGCTGATGTGATTTTTGGTTAAAGGTTGGCTTTAATTTTTGGAATATTTTTGTTTTCTTTTACCAATAACCATGCTGTTTTATAAACCTCTTTGAAGTATTTTCTGCACACCAAAGCGGGTATATGAATCTTAGGGAATAAATAATAAATACTTTCAATGCAAGCGCCAGAATAGGAGAAATTTTAAAATATTTTTTTGGAGCTCAGGTTTGATTTGTGCTAGAGGAGGACTGAGGGGGGCTCTTCCTTGCCTCTGGAAGCCCACCAGAGGGTCTTCTCCCCCCAAAAAAGATTTTCCCCCAGGGGGAGCAAAAGGCCTCGCACCCACCTTCCCTCCTCTTGCCTCTCTTTGCAGCGTCTTCCCGAGAGAGCTGAAGGAGGTCTTCGCCTCGTGGCGCCAGGAGTGCAGCAGCCGCGGCCGCCCAGACATCAGTGAGCGCCTGATCAGCGCCTCGCTGTTCCTCCGCTTCCTCTGCCCGGCCATCATGTCGCCCTCCCTCTTCAGCCTCCTCCAGGAGTATCCCGATGACCGCACAGCCCGCACCCTGACCCTGATCGCCAAGGTCACGCAGAACCTGGCCAACTTTGCAAAGTAAACCTTTCCCCAGGAACTCCTCTCTCTCTCTCTCTCCGTCTCTCTCTCTCTTAAAAACGACCGGGAAGTTGCCTTAGGTCCAGAGGCTGAGCACTCCCAAGGCTCACCATTTTGCCCACATAAATGGCTATAAATCTGCCCAATCTGCAGATTCATCTCCCTCTGCCCCAAGTGCTGTGAATCTCATCTGGGCACCCTTCTGGCTTCTTAAATTTCAACTGGCAACAGTTGTTGGCATCTGTCTGTCTCAGGAGACAGTGGAGGAGTGCGTCTTTGCAGGTGATGTCCAGCTTATTGGCAGGCTGCAGCGCCTGTTGTGGCTGTGGGGAACAATACAGGAGAGACATGTTTTGTTGCAGCTGGGGCAGATGAAGGTGTCCAGTTGTGCTGCTGCAGATGCACCAGGGCGTTTCTTCTCTCTGCGCTCCTCCCAGCGGTCATTCCTCCTGTGGTCACTGCTGTGGCTGCACGACCTGGCTGTCTGTCTCCACGCTTGGCAACAGTAAGGGACTAGAAACTTGAATTGAAGCTAAGATTCTCAGGCAGCTGCGTTCTGCACTCAGTAACTCATCCCGCAGCTTGTAGGGTCAGACCAGCAGCTCTGCTCTCCATCTGCTTCTCCGAAGGTCCTTGGGAAAGACACTTTCCAGCTCTGTTAATCTGAGATCGTACCAAACGGGGGTCTTCTGGGGGCTGTGATTTATCATAACTCAGGGGTGGGCAACCTCAGGCCAGAGAGCTGAATGTGGCCGTCCAGGCCTCTCTCTCTCTCTCTAGCCCTTGGCCCTCTTCCAGAACACACACCCTCTAGTCCACACCCATTCATTAGCATTGCTCCAGGCTCTCCCTGAGTCCTTGAATTGTGCCAATGCCTCCTGTTTGCCTGGGTGGGGAGGTTTCTGGTGCACAGGAGCCTCTGTCTTCTGCACGGCTGGAATGTAATCCACTGTACAAAAGTGAGAGTTGCATCTGATGCTCCAGCAACTTTTTTTTTTTTAATGTTCTGTTGGGAGCCGCCCAGAGTGGCTGGGGAAACCCAGCCTGATGGGTGGGGTAGAAATATTATTATTACTATTGTTATTATTGCAACCCATCCCACCCAACCCTTTGCCCCAGAACTTCACAGGGAGGGAAAGAAGGATAAGGATGCCTCTTCCTTGCTATTAAGTGACTGGATAGAATTATAGAGTTGGGGGGGGGGACACCCTGAGGGTCATCTGGTCCAGCCCCCTGCAATGCAGGAGGTCACGGCTGATCACAACACACTTGCAGTAAGGCAAATCACCCACATCACCCCAAGCTTTAAAGCGGGGTTGCGCGGGACGGTGTTTCTTTTTTAGCACAATTCAAGGAGGAAATGGGTGATCAGGTTTGTTTTTGCAGTTACCTCTCCAGTTGCAATAGAACCAAGCTCACGAATGGAGCCAGGATAGGCTACATGCTGGACCCCACACTCTGCACAAGGCTCCCCCCCCCTTGCACACATACACTTCTTGGCGCTATGATTTAAAGCCCCTAAAACCAGGAGGATCAGCTCTGGCAGGGGAAACAGCCGTGCTGTCAGTTTTCTAAACTAAGCCTGTAGGTTTGGTGGAAACAAAGGGGGAAAGATTTCAGAAATCTCCCCACTGGCTTTGCTCAGGAGCTCTGAGCTGCTTATCCTGAGCTGTGAGATAGAGAGCGAACGAAAGAGAATCTCTGCGCACACACAGAGAGAGAGAGAGACAGAGAGAGAGAGACAGAGAGAGGGTAGTAGCAGCAGTGAGTGAGTTTGCTGACAAAAGCATCTTAAGATGGGGTCTGCTGGAACAGAGGAGACTTGCATCTGTGTCGCATGAGTTGACAGGATCAGCCCTCCTCCACCATCTCTCTCTCACTCGTACACCCACCTGCTCAAATTGCTGGCCAGCCATCCTCCCTGCCAACGCGGCCGTCTAATTTGGCATTGCCCGACCGCCCAATAATCTTTTCAGCGAAGGTGACTTTGTCAAGGCCTTGGGCGCCCCTGGTCTGTGGAAGTGGGTGAAATTACATCATCTGGAAGGCCAGTGATTTGGCTTTGGCTGGGTCAGTCGTAAAGGGGTTCAGGCCGAAATCCAGCTCTTGGCCCACCTCCTGGCAGCCCCTGCCCACACCAGCTTCCTGATCCACAGACTCTCTGCTGCCCAACAGCATAGAGATATAAGAGGAGAGGGCTATTGAGGGTTACTAGCCATGATGGCTCTGCTCTGCTACCACAGCTGGAGGTAGCAATGCTTCTGGTATCCTGGTTGCTAGAAGCCACAGAAGGAGAGAGTTCCTCTTGCACTCAAATCCTACTTGCTGGTTTTCCACAGGCACCTGGTTGGCCACAGGTGAGAAGAGGATGCTGGAACAGATGGGCCATTGGCCTGATCCAGCGGGCTCTTCTTGGGTTGTTCTGGCCCCAGTTCCGTGGGAGAGTGCCTCCTTTGCACCCAGGACACCCCAGATTCAATCCCCAGCATTTCTGGACAGTACTGGAAAAAGATCCCCATCTGAAACTGCTGCCAGTCAGTGTAGGCCATACTGAGCTAGGTGGAACAATGGTTGGACATGGTATAAGGCGGCTTCCTACCTACCTACCTGTTGGGGAAGGATCATAGCTTCGTTTTGCATGCAGAATAACCCAAGCTCAATCTGGGCCATCGCCAGTTAGGGCTGGGAATGGTCCCAGTATCAAATGCTGGAGGAGTGCTGCTAGCCAGTGCATACAGTACTGAGCTAGATGGATCCCAAGACCTTCATGGGTTGAGTGGGGGTAAAACCTGGTCTCCCAGCTCATAGCACAGCACTCTCTAATCCAGGGATTCTCAACTTTTGTTATTGGACTACAGCTCCCATCATCCCTGACCACTGGTCTTGCTCACTAGGGATGATGGGAAGCATAGTCCAACAGCAGCTGGAGACCCAAGGTTGAGAAAGGCTGCTCTAACCACTACACCATCACTGACTCAACAGGAGAAGTAGCTTTATTTCCAGACATTAGCACCCCAACCAGGTGCATTGTTGGTGTGTGTTTTGCACCAGGCACTGGATGATCTTCTCCTCCCCTCGCTATCACCAAGTTTGTTTACTTTGCTTGCAAGGTGGGTGGTCTGCAAAAGCACGGCTCCGGCGGGAAACACACCTGTTCACCATCTTCCCTTGGGCTGTGCATCTTTGCTCCAAGTCTCTGGTGTACCTAGCAACACCCCAAACCCTGGCTAATTGGCTCTGCCATCGTGGCATGCTAACCCACTCAATGTGGGTTGTATCTGAGTCTTGTAAGAACACTGCGAGAGCCTGGCTGCTGGACAGACCAAAGGCCCCTCTAGCCCCACACCCCAGGCGCACCCAAGCAGGATGTGAGGACAAGAACCTGCCTGATCCCTTAGAAACCAGTATTTATGGGTAGACAGCCTCTGGCCATAGAGGTTCCATTCTTAATGAGCATCAGGGGAGCCTGGCCACTGGGTCAGATATAAAGACTTCTCTTCTCGGGCCTTCTCGGTGGTGGCGCCCTCCCTGTGGAACGCCCTCCCACCAGATGTCAAAGAGAACAACAACTACCAGGCTTTTAGAAGACATCTGAAGGCAGCCCTGTTTAGGGAAGCTTTTAATGTTTGATGTATCATAGTATTTTAATATTCTTTTGGAAGCCGCCCAGAGTGGCTGGGGAAACCCAGCCAGATGGGCGGGGTATAAATAATAAAATATTATTATTATTATTCTCCCACCGCCCTGTTCTCACAGCGGCCAAACAGACCGCTTCATGTGCTTTGTTCGTAACAGGTTTGGCAGCAAAGAAGAATACATGTCCTTCATGAACCAGTTCCTGGAGCACGAGTGGACCAACATGCAGCGGTTCCTGTTGGAGATCTCCAACCCAGAGACTCTATCCAACACGGCCGGTTTCGAAGGGTACATTGATCTGGGCCGTGAACTCTCCACCTTACACTCTCTGCTCTGGGAGGTTGTGATTCAGCTGGACCAGGTACCCGTAGGCTTGTTGAATTTGTATAGCCACCCACCAGTAAACTACCCCACCAAAGCAATAATTTAAAAATGCAGTGTATAATCATGTGAAATCAACAGTGAACAGTACGTACGTCGGCATTTGGACATTCCTTCTTTGTCAGGAAAGTCTCAGTCAGCATACAAAACGGGGGGTATGTTTATAAGCAAAGACAGGCAAGCTGAAAACATGGAACTCAGGAACGAAAAGGAGTTCTGACTTTGACAGCAGAATTTGCATGCCAAATCCATCCTCCAGGCACATTGTTGTGCGAACAAAATTAGGTGCATTTTTTATGACCATCAGACTCTGCAGGCTTCTTAAAAACCATAGTGAACCTTATTTGCACCTAACTTAAGTTGGTCCTTGCCAGCTCAAGTTCTACATTTTTGGCTGTTGTTGTTAAATGTTAAGTAAATAATTATTTCTTTTTTTAAAAAAGGCAAAACAAAATTCTCTATTCAAACGGGACAGTCTGGAAAACAGGCCTTCCCTCAACTGGTGCCCTCCAGGTGATTGGGGACCTTTCATTCCTTGGAAACACTTAACCAATTTTTTTTTACAGTACGTGCAGAACCCTCCTTGTTTCTTAACTGGAGTTGTTTCTCACTCTTAACATTCAACCATTACGTTCCTCCTTAACTGGTTCTTGCCAGTTTTGTGGCCAGGCTGTATTCCTGTGTTCCGCCTGGCCGTTGGCTTGGAATCCATTTGATTCCCTCCCCCCCTTTCTTTTTTCCTTTCTCCTTCTGTGATGGAACTCCTATTTGGGGACTTCCCTGGCTTTTTTCTGGCCCATGTAGGACCAGTCTGCATAGTTGGCCTTGGTTAAGACGACATTTTCATCCTCCAAAAAGTTTTTGATTTGAGTTTCCATTGAAATGAGGCTGCATTTTAATGTTTTAATGATGTTGTATTTTAATCTTGTTTTTTAAGTTGTATCTCAATCAATTTGTTTTTATATCAGGTGTTAGTGCCCTGAGCCCGGTCTTGGCTGGGGAGGGCAGGATATAAATATAAATTATTATTATTATTATTATTATTATTATTATTATTATTATTATTATTATTACATGACACTGGTATCTGACCCACTGGCATAATTAGGCACGGCACAGGTCTCAGTTTGACACCTAAGGCTGTTTTCCCCCAACCACACTCGCCTGCCCATGCCCATCTGGTTGGCGCATCTCTGCCTGGTGAATGAGGGGCATAGTTGAACTGTGGAACTCCCTCCCACAGGAGGCAGTGATGGCTGTCAACCTGGGTGGCTTTAAAAGAGGGTTAGGCACTGTGAGAACTGGGTGCTGGACTAGATGGTCCATAGACCCAATCCAGCAGCACTCTTATCACATTCTCTTGAAACGAGGAAGTCGAGTGGGGTGATCTGTCCTTCATGTGTAGATGGGGAAGGGCCAACCCCAATGTCTGGTTTCCATCTAAGGTATTCAGAGTCTTCAAGCCCCATAAGGGGAACCTCTTGCGTCAAACTGATAGTGGACTCCAGTTAAAATATTTGTGTTGCGAAGAGAAAGTCAACAATGTCTGGGCAACACGATGACCATATGCATACGTAACAGACAATCTTTATAGAATTCCTTCAAATCATAAAAAGTTCAAAATGAAATCTGTAGTCTCAAAGTTTCTGAAAATCTTTAAATGAAGCGAGCTACCAAACTTTGTACAGTCATACCTCGGGTTGAATGTGCTTCAGATTGAGCACTTTCGGGTTGTACGCCACAGCAACCCAGAAGTAATGGAGTGCGTTACTTCCAGGTTTCGCCACTCGCACATGCGCGGACACTCAAAATGATGTCATGCGTGGAAGCGGCAAAATGGGGCACGTGCAGACGCGCCATCCTGTCTTACGTTTCAGGATGTGAACGGGGCTCCGGAATGGATCCCGTTCGCATCCCAAGGTACCACTGTACTGTTTTGTCACTGCATACTACATTTTTACATGAGCGCTGTTCCACAGCATTCAAAGTAAGATGGGTTTATGAAGCATTCTATATCCACCCACCACACTGATGAAGAATTCTACGAAACAGTAGTCAATATCCGGAATCACTGTTCAGTGTTGGACATCATTGTTGAATACACAAAGCTTCACAGCTTGTCTTCCACCGTACAAAGTTTGGTACCTCGCTTCATTTAAAGATTTTCAGAGACTTTGAGACTAAAGATTTCATTTTGAACTTTTTGTGATTTGAAGGAATTCTATAAAGATTGTCTATTACGTATATATAAGGTCATTGTGTTGCCTAGACGTTGTTGTGTGGCTGGGATAGGCATGCTCAGTGATGGCCCTGCTTGTGTTTCTCCCCACTCCTCCAGAGCACAGCAACAAAGCTTGGACCCTTGCCACGCATTCTGAGGGACGTCAATTCGGCCCTCAGCAACCCGTCCTGCGTGCAAGTCTCCGTCACAGCAGATCATGCTGCCTCGACGCCCAACGCCAGCAACAGCATATCTGTAGGGCTGCAGAAGATGGTGATTGAGAACGACTTATCTGGGTAAGGACGGGCAAGGGCAGGGGGTGGGGGTGGAGCAGAGATGAGCCCTGCCAGGCAAATAGGGGAGGGCTTTTGTGGAAAAGCTGGCTGAGGCAGCCCCGAAGGATCCTGGGGGTGGGGGACAGCCATGGACGGGGGGAGGCTAAAAGGTGGCCATGGCAGATGGACACTTCGCCCACTAAAGGTTTCTGCCGCCTTGCGCAGCTCCTCGTTTTGAAATGTAAAACATCGAAATGGATAAATTTCAGGTGGAAGCTGTGTGTTTAATTAGAGAGATGAGCAATCGGAGAGGGGTGGCGGCGGCAGCAAGAGTCTCTCTGCAATTGGGGGTGGGGGCGATTTAAACGATGCACAAGGCTGGATCTCAAAGCAGCATGCTCTTAACCACCCTTGTAAAACCACCCCACCTTTGATCTGGGCTTAAGAGCATTAGCTGTTGCAAAAACCCATTTTCTTCCCCGTCGTTGAAAATCAATTGTTCACCCACATGGCAGTTTGCAGAACAAGAGGCTTTCTTAATATAATGGTTCCGGAGCCCTGAGCTGCTGCAGGGTGAGCCAGCCCCAGATGCCTATTGGGAAGAGCAGCCTCCCCAGCACAGGCAGGCAGCGTCCATCTAGACAGGTCGGCTTCTTATCCGTAATTCCTGCGGTTGGACTCGATGACCCCTGAGGTCCCTTCCAGCTCCCCAGAGCTGTGCTTCTCTGTATACACAAAATAATATGCATGCCATTAAGATAAACATAACTTGGTTTGTAAAACAAATACTGTAAGCCTCCCCAATAAAATAAAATATTTTTTTGGCTCATAACATTAGGAAGCATCCAGTGGGCAGAAAGAAACAAGGAGACTGCTTCTCAGAGAGCCTTAGGAGTCCATTCCAACTCCATGATTCTCTAAAAACAGCTGTTTCTGAGCTGTTTACATGACACCCTCCCCCATGAGGAAAGCCTTTTTATTGGACTGAAATGTATTGGTAACAAATCAAAATCATGAATCTCCATCCTCTTTAAGATTGTCTCATTTTATTTTCTCACTTATTGCATCTGTACGCTGCCTATTTTTTTCTCTTAAGGAGCTCAAGGTAGCAAGGGTGCCCCCCCCCATTTTAACCCCCACAACAACCCTGTGAGGAAGGTTAGGCTGAGAAAGACAGTGAGCGGCCCAAGTATAAGCTTCATGTCCAAGTGAGGGAGTTCAAACCCTGATCTCCCGCTGACACTAGAACCCAGTGCATTCCAACTTTGAGTCCTCCAGCTGTGGTTGGACTACAGCTCCCATCATCCCTGACCACTGGTCCTGCTAGCTAGGCATGATGATGGGAGTTGTAGTCCAGCAACACCTGGGGACCCAAGTTGAGAAACACGGCTGTAACCGCTATGCTACCACTGGCTCTCCTTTACTGCTGAGCATCCCTGTGCCTGAGCTGGGCTGTGGGCAGCCCCCTTGGGCCAGGTAACCCCGCCAGCTAGTTGACAACCAGCAAGAAAAGCCAAGAGGGGGATTTGCCCACAGGCTGCCTCTTGAGGGCTGCCTGTCACACTGTATATTCCCAGGAAGGAGGTGGCCTCAGAAGGCAGACTCCTGGAAGTGCTCTTCCTTGGTGTACCTGTAGTACCTGGTGCTGGCAGCCACCTTCCCCTCAAATGCTGCACCTGTACAGCATATCCTTAACAGCACAACGGGGGCGGAGGCTGACTTGCCAGCCACCAGAAAAATAAGGGAGGAGTAATAATGAAGGGTTAAACCACAGAGCCTAGGACTTGCCGATCAGAAGGTCAGCGATTCAAATCCCCGTGACGGGGTGAGCTCCCATTGCTTGGTCCCTGCTCCTGCCAACCTAGCAGTTCGAAAGCACGTCAAAGTGCAAGTAGATAAATAGGTACCGCTCCGGCATGAAGGTAAAAGGCATCTCCATGCGCTGCTCTGGTTTGCCAGAAGCGGCTTAGTCATGCTGGCCACATGACCCGGAAGCTGTACGCCGGCTCCCTCGGTCAATAAAGTGAGATGAGCGCCACAACCCCAGAGTTGGTCATGACTGGACCTTCAATAACGAAGGTCTAGGACCGTAGGAAACTTCCACCAGGGTCAGTGCTGCCTACACTGGTTGGCAGCTGCGCCTCAGAGTTCAGGCAGGGGACAGTTCCCAGCCCTATTCCCAGTTGGGGATGGAGTACGGGATCTTGCATGCAAGGCAGGTGTCCAGGCCACAAGCGGTGGCCCTTTTAGCATGGAGAGCCAGCATTTCCCACCTGGCGTGCCACATCCAGGAGACGTCTGCCCTCCCAACAGCCTGCGTGTGGCGCATGAGTGTTGATGGCGCTGGGGTGTTTTTTGTTTGCTTGCTTGCTTGCTTGCTGTCCTGCGAAAGAGCTGCTGCCTCTCGTGCAGCGACCACAGCTCTTTCTCTCTCTGTCTCCTTCTTTTCCTCCTCTCCTTCTTTTCCTTATGCGTTTTTATTTCCCCCACAGTCTGATAGATTTCACACGGTTACCGTCTCCAACCCCTGAAAACAAGGACTTGTTTTTTGTCACAAGGTCTGCGGGGGCCCAGCCCTCACCTGCCCGGAGCTCCAGCTACTCGGAGGCCAATGAGCCCGACGTCCAGATGTCCAACGGCAGCAAGAGCCTCTCCATGGTGGACTTGCAGGACAGCCGGGTTCTGGATGGTGTGGCCGCCCTCCCGGGGCCGGCTGACCCACTCGGCGATGGGCCCCCCTCCATTGGGCAGGCCCCGGGCCCCTGGGGCACGCGGACTCAGCAGAACGCCGTGGCCGCCATGGCCACCGTGCGCCGGGCAGGCCAGACCCCCACGACACCCGGCACAGAGGGCACCCCCGGACGGCCCCAGCTCCTGGCACCCCTCTCTTTCCAGAACCCTGTGTACCAGATGGCAGCAGGTCTGCCCCTCTCGCCTCGTGGGTTGGCGGACTCGGGCTCCGAGTGCCACAGCTCGCTGAGCTCCCACAGCAACAGCGAGGACTTGGCAGTGGTGGGCAAGCACGGCTTTGGCAACCCCGCTGTGGTTGCTGCTGCAACAGAGGACTTCAACCGGCGGGCAGGGGAGCTAGCCCGCCGGCAACTGTCGCTTTCGGACAAGGGTGGTCAGCCCACCATGCCCCGGCAGAACAGCGGGGGGCCCCAGAGGCGGATAGACCAGCCGCCCCCGCCTCCACCACCCCCGCCAGTGACTCGGGGCCGGACGCCACCCTCGCTGCTGAGCACGATGCAGTACCCGCGCCCCTCCAGCGGCGGCATGCTCTCCTCCTCGCCCGACTGGCCGGGCAGCGGGGCACGGCTGCGGCAGCAGTCTTCCTCCTCCAAGGGAGACAGCCCAGAGATGAAGCAGCGAACGGTGCATAAGCAGGTCAGTGCGGGCGTGGCAGGAGGGGCAGGTTGGGGAGAGGGGGCAGAGAGGGCACTGGCTGAGGACCTCGCTTCTCCAGCCGGAATCTGCACCATCTCAGGTCTGGTTCGGGGCGGGAGTGTGTGCAGGGGGCGGGAGGCTGTCCCTCATCTCGCTCTGCCATCCAGCAGCTGCTTTTGCCCATAAATGTTCCGGCTTCCCCCACCCCATCCCACGCCACACCAGATCCAGTGCCATCTCACGATCTTGCTGCTTCCGTGTGCGGCAAAGGAACACCACTGGTTGGAGTTGTTCGGCCGAAGCTAGAGAGAAACTGATAGCAGGTTGGTCGTTCCCTGTGCCCTCCCCAGCCAAAACACGTGCACACTGGTTGAGGGTGTTGGGAAGCGCTGTTCAGAGCAGGTGAAGGGTCAGGTGAGAGGAGTTGCCACGCTAGGCCAGCCAGCTAGATGACCCCTTGGTGTCCTTTCCTCTCAAAGGCTGTGACCTTTGCTCAAAAAGGGACTTGCAAGCTGCTGGAGTCATTCCAAACAGCCCCATTTGACCAGAAACTACAGCAGGAAAGGGGTCAGTGGTTGGATCAAGCCCTCCCCCCACCTGCACCTGAGCCTGGTGCCATGATCTCCCCTCCACCATCCCCTCCTTCTGGTGCTCATCCGCATCCCTCACCTATTAGCTTGGAACACAATAAATAATGAAGCTCCTTGTTCAAATTCAACCATGTTAATTGTTATTTGAGGGCTAATTAAGGCCTCAGTCACATGCACTCTCTCTAGGTCTGCTTGTAGCTGGTGGGTTGGGAGCATGCACAGTGCCTCCCGCTCCCCAGAGTGGGGAGGTTGCAAGCAGGAGCTGTGAGCCAGGGTTGTTTCTCCTTTAGAGGTCAGCTCAGCCGCAAAACAGATTTGGCTGTTTTCTTAGGGAGGCCGCAGGGAGATAAGGCGTTGATACAGATTTCAAAATTCTTCAGCTCATGAAGTGGGGGGTGAATTTCGGAGACAAATCTGAGAGAGGGAGAATCCAGATCTCCTGATGGGTTCAGGATGCTGGCAGCAGGTCTCTATGTGGTAAACCTGCTAGCGCCACTGCTACCCTATTTTTCTGATACATCTGTCATTTTCTTTTTCCCATTATTGTGTCATGGGGGGTGGGGGGTGGTGCAGGGGCAAGATTTCTCCCAGGTATGCCCTGGAACAGCATTACATTGGGGTGGGGGGGATACGAGACATTTAAAATACCTCTTTCTAGCAATAGAGAGCTGCACCCCCACCCCAAAACCCTCCTAATAAAACTTTGCTAGCTCTGTCCACTGTAGTGGGGGAAATTGCCCCTCTGTAAAAAGCACCTCCAGATATGGGGAGGAGACTTGGAAGGGGCAGCCTTCTCATTCAGGGATGGAGCTGGCCCTGAAGTAAGGTTGGAAACGCAGCGCAGTGACACCTTGAGCAGATTTAACTCGCATGATTTCAACCATACGCAGGTAGAAATTCCATGAGCTGAACGCAAGCAAAGGAAAGAGCTTAAAACGCTCTCTTTTCCCCCTCTTGAGATTTCCTGGTGTGAAAAGAACTTTTGAGCACTCTGCCATCACTTGGGGGAGCGTCAAAGCCCACTTGGCCCCAGAAGGCTAGTGGTGCTTGTATAGGGGGGGTTGGTTGGTTTTGAGTATATGCATTTGTGTGCATACACGGGACCCTTGCAACAGAACGCCTGCATAGAATGCGGTTGTAGTGTGAACCATTTCAGGCTCAAAACAAACCATTTCAGGTTGGCAGGTGAAGCTTCCCTCCAGTCTAAAGTCCTAGAAAAGGCTTGGCTCTAGGAAGACTGCCTACTAAACCCAAGACCCAAGTGTTGGGTATTTGAGACATGTGCTCTCTGTCTTTCTCTAGCTTCATGTCCATTCCGGTTTCCCCTTTTTTTCTTTTTCTCCCCCCCCCCCTCCACTCCCTCTTTTCGCTTGTGGTTCTATGTTTCATTTTAGGCCCCTTCTCCTGTGAACCCCAATGCCCTGGACCGCACAGCCGCTTGGCTTTTGAATATGAACGTGCAGTTTTTAGAAGAGGAGAGCAGTGACCCAGAACCCAAGCACAGGGATAAGATCCGGAATAAAGAGGAGTTCGGCCAAGGGGAAAAGGTAACGCTGGGCAGGACGCAGAAGTGGCCTCTCCAGAAGGAGAGAGAGTTGCCTTTGTAAACACATCCACTCCCCCGCCTGTGCCGTTCAAAGGCTGCAGTGGCCCTTGCTCCTTGCCCACTACTGCTTTTCATGTAGGGCAGGGCGTTGGGGGTGTAGGTCCTGCAGCCCTCCTGATGACCTCAGGCTGCCACTCCCACCCTCCCTATTGCCTTTGTCTCTTCCCTTTTCTGTTCTCCAAGGAGAGCAGTTCCTGCCCCTCAGCCTAACCTGCCTCACAGGCTGGCGGTGGGAATTAAGTAAAAAGGGGTAAGAGCCTTGCACAGACACTTTGAGCTCCTTGGAGAAAGAGAGGCAGGATATAAAAGCAATAAATAAGTGAAACAGGTATATAAACACCATTGGTCTGGCCAGCTCAGCGTTGTCAACACTGGCTGGCAGCATCTCCCCAGGCTTTCAGGCAGAGAAGACTCCCAGCTGTATCTGGAGAGGCCCTTCCTACAGAGAGAACCTGGGCAGCAGGTTATGTCCCTCCTCCTTCCCCAGCCCACACCTCCAAAGAAGGGGCCTGTCTTGCCTTGACAAGAGCAGCTCTGAGCATTTTTATATTCCCAGCCTGAGGCTCAGAGCCTCTGTTCGCCCCCTACGCCCACCTGGCATTGCTCATTTCCTGCATTTCCGTTGTGCTGTTGTCATTCCCTTGCTGGCTCCATTGACATAATCCATGCCCCATTCCCTGCCCCACAGACACACCTCCCACAGCTGTGCCACATGGTAAGATCTGGACGGGAGGAGAGCAGGCACGGGAGCAACTGCTGTTGCTTCGCTGCCAGTGCCACCCTCATTGCCACTGTCTCCACTGGAACCATACTCTCCGGTTGGCACGAGTGCCTTCAAATTCTCGCCTCTTTCTCTGCCTCCCACCTGTTTCCTGCCTGCCTCTCCCGAAGCCGCCCAGTTAAAAGGGAGAGGTGAGACGTTTCTCCTCCTCGGCGTCCGCAGCTTCATTTGTTTCTTTGTGAGGGTGCCGGAAGCTGCCTTATACTGAGCCAGGCACTTGGTCCATCTAGCTCAGCGTTACCTACACTGAGGGGCAGCAGCAGTGGCCCTCCAGAGATTTCAGGTGGGGAGTCGCTTCCAGCCTTACCTGGAGATCCTCGTGGGAGCTGAACCTGGCGCTCATGCCAGGCAGATGCTCTGCTCCTGAGCCACTGCCACTAAAGCTCTTCACTTCTCCTGAATTCCAGGGTGGCTCCGTAAAACGGATGTGCGTGGGCACCTTTGCCATGGCTTTGCACTGTCTCAGTTCCTTTGTGCATACACACACACACAGAGAGAGAGACTACTACACTGACCAATCCCTCCCTGCTGTTTATTGATGGAACTCCTGTAAGGAAAGAATGCTGAGAGGGCTTCCACAAAGTTCTTTCATTGGAGATTCCTGCAGCGTTTGCACGGGTCAATAAAGCACGGCAAATAAAGTCCACAGCAAAAGAATCCTGATACGACCACATGGCATGCGCACACGCATGTGTGGCAGGCTTTGAGTCAATGGAAACCCCTGCATGCTGTTTATCCATTCATTTATTTAATTAAATTTACGCACGACTTGACTGCCTCAAAGCGGTTTACCAGAAAAGATAAGAAGCATTAAAATCATAAATAAGAAAAAAATAGCAGCAGTGGTTTCAATCTTCCATATTTTGGCTGTATAGGGCAGTTGTGGGCTGTTGGGGTGGGGAGGCAGAGAGGATTAAAATCCGGAGCAAACTGCCCGTTTGCAGGGTGCTGGACAAAATTAGGATTTGCTCCTCTTTTTTTTTAGTGGAACCATTTTAATGCCCTGTTTCCACTGGGGAAGCAAGACTAGGTAATAAGGGAATCCAGCTCCTAGGAGCCAGCATGCGTATTTATTTCATAAATTTGCACCCCATTTGATTGTAAAGAAACAAGCCTCAAGGCAGTTTATGAAAAAGAAAAAATTACTACAATACTTTAAAACACAGACAAAATTCTGAAAAAGGCTAAGGTTTGTCTAAACAGGAATGTTTTTAGCAGGCACTGAAAAGAATACAGCGAAGGCACCTGCCTGGTATCAATAGGCAGGGAGTTCCAAAGTGCAGGTGCTGCCACACTAAACAATTGGGTTTTATGTGGCACCTGTAGTGGTGCCAGTTCTCCCTGTCAAAGTAGTCAAGTGGGTGCCTTTTGGGGTAAGGCAATCTTGCATGTAAACTAGGCCCAAGTTGTTAAAGGCTTTATATACTAACTCCTTGGGGACGCAGGTGGCGCTGTGGGTTAAACCACAGAGCCTAGGACTTGCCGATCGGAAGGTCGGCGGTTCGAATCCCTGCAACGGGGTGAGCTCCCGTTGCTCGGTCCCTTCTCCTGCCAACCTAGCACTTCGAAAGCACATTAAAGTGCAAGTAGTTAAATAGGTACCGCTCCGGCGGGAAGGTAAGCAGCAGTTCCGTGCACTATTCTGGTTCACCAGAAGCAGCTTAGTCATGCTGGCCACATGACCCGGAAGCTGCACGCCGGCTCCCTTGGCCAATAAAGTGAGATGAGCGCCGCAACCCCAGAGTCGTCCACCACTGGACCTAATGGTCAGGGGTACCTTTACCTTTACCTTTAACACCTTGAACCTGGCCCAGATGCAGATTTCTTGTAGTCCAGCAACATCTGGAGGAGCGTAGGTTGTGTGTTGCCTCTCCACACCCACCCACTGTAGACCGCTGTCGGCAGAAGTGCCCGAAATCAGAACACACACACACACCTCCCACTATGACTTGCCTTGCTCCTGTCTTGCCCCACACTAAGCTGAAATCCCCTCATTGCAGGGAGTTGGACTACAGGACCCACTAGGCCCCTTCCAATTCCATGATTCCATACGATTCCATACGGAGTCTTTCCAGTGTGCAATACACACACATACCTGTGAACAGGTGGCGTTGCTCCAGTGGTTGCTTGGAGGAGATGGCTGGGCAGAAACAGAAGGGCTTTGAGTGGCTGACCAGGGTGGGTGTGGCTGCTGGCACAAGCCCCGCCATGCTGTGTGGAGCAGGGGAGTCCATGGGTGGCGAGGGTGCTCACAGCCCTTTCTCCTGCATGTTTCCTGCACAACAGCAGTATCAGCAGGACGTGGTGGTCCTGCAGGACAAGCTGCGCATCTCGAACAAGAAGCTGGAGGAGTACGAAGCTCGCTTCAAGTGCCAGGAGGAGAATACTCAGAAGCTGGTGCTGGAGTATCAGGCGCGGCTGGAGGAGAGTGAGGAGCGTCTGCGGCGGCAGCAGGAAGACAAAGAGATCCAGATGAAGGGCATCATCAGCAGGTAGGAGGGGCCCTGAGACAGGCTGAGGCAGCCATCTTGGGATGCGGAACCCCGTGGGCAAAGCCATGTTGGTGGCTTCCGGTGAGACCCCCTCCGTTCCGCCATGTATCACCAAAATCTTGCAAGGCCTTCATGAGAGCCCACTGAAATCTCGCAAGATCTCTTGCACCCTGCAATATTCCATGCGCTTTGTGAGATCTCACCTAAATCTCACAAGATAGTGTGCACGCTCTGTGAGATGTTGCCGAAATTTAGCAAGGTCTCTCTCGCGCTCTGCGAGTTCTTTCCAAAACCTGCCATCGTCATCACTGCATTGTGGGCGCTACTGTGCGACCCAGGTAAGGGAAGCTGCTTTCTGTCTCACCTCAGGCAGTGAAACAGCACACACTAGCTCAAGGCGCCAGTTGGAGGCACCTAGGAGAGAGGCCCTGAGAGTGTAGTGGTTAGAGCAGGGGTCACCAAACTTTTTCACCAGGGGGCTGGTCCACTGTCCCTCAGACCTTGTAGGGGGCCAGACTATATTTTGGGGGAGGGGGGATGAACACATTCCTATGCCCCACAAATAACCCAGAGATGCATTTTAAATAAAAGGACACATTCTACTCATGTCAAAACACACTGATTCCTGGACCGTCCGCAGGCCGGATTTAGAAGGCGATTGGGCCGGATCCAGCCCCCGGGCCTTAGTTTGCCTACCCATGGGTCAGCAACCTAAGGTCCATGGGCCACAAGCGCCCTATGGAGGTTGTTTAACCGGCCCACAAGCTGCCCCCGAACGAAGCCATACGCTCAGTGAGTCCCCGCGCGCTGCACTAAACCAGCATGATTCGGGGACTCAATTCTGCAGCACCGGAAATCGCGTCTGCACATGCACAGATGCTGGAAATCACATCTGTGCAGACGCTGGAAATCGCGGGTGCGCTATCCAGCCCACAGAGGGATCTCCACTGGAGTGACCTGGCCCAGGCAAGGTAAACCTTGCCAACTCCTGGGTTAGACTCAGACTAGGCTCCTGTGAGGACTTGGGTTTTGCTATGTTGCAGCACCACAAGTGGCCTGGGAGTGGTCCTGCAGCTTCTGACGTTCAGGTGACCCAAGGTGGTTCTCCCTGGCAGTATAAAGCTGACGATTTGACACCCAGTTCCCTAGTCTAGCCAACACGTTGCTCGAGTGCTGAGGGGGCTTCCCTGGCCTCACGACTGAACAGCCTACTTGCCCCACCAGCCTTAAACTGGCCACAGCACCACACCTGAGCCAGTGCAGCAGTGTTGTGCTTAGAGTGTCAGACTAGGACCTGGGAGATCAGGGTTCAACTCCCCGCTTGGCCATGAGTGAAACCAACTAGAGGGTGACCCTGCGCCACTTGCTACCATCTCTCAGCCTAACCTAACTCACAGGCTTCTTGTGGGGACTAAATAAGGGTGTGAACTAGGTACGCCCCCTAGAGCTCCTTGGAGAAAAAGGTGGGATACAAATGCAATAATTAAACTAAACTAAACTTCAGTATCGCACTAAAGCCTTCATTCCATGTGGGCAACCATTTCAGCTTGCCAGACACACTCCCCCCACCGCTCCCTGTGTGCTGTTTGGGGGTTCTCCCTAAACCCCACCACCTCCGCACCGCCCCCACTGGAGCTTCCTCTGAAGGGATTCATAAACTGAATTCCACCCCTTATTTAGAACACCGTAACTAAGTTCCTGGTCCATAGGGTTTTTTATGCTGGATGCTACCTTGATAATTCATTTCACTTTTAAATTCAGGGTACAGTGGACACTCGGGTTGCGAACATGATCCATGCGGGAAGTACGTTCACAACCTGCAGCGTCCGCACCCTGCCGTGCCGCATCTGCACATGCGCAAGTGCCAAAACCCAGAAGTAACCCATTCCGGTACTTCTGGGTTCGGCGCAGTGCACAACCCGAAATCACGCAACCAGAAGCATCTGTAACCCAAGGTATGACTGTATAGGCTTTTGAAATACTCCAAGGATGTCTGGAAAGGAGACAGGTTCAGTAGTGTTCATCAGCCATGGGACAGCCCCCCACCCCCTCTCTCCCGGGTTTGTGATGAAATTCCAGGCTTTCATCCTGATGATCCACAGACTGGTTCAGCCACTGCCGTTGCCCCTTTGGCTGGATCCAGCTGCAGCACACTCCAGATGTCCTCAGCCTGCTACCCTTTTGCCCTAAACAAGTTTCCAACCTTGCTTTAATGGTTTGCTCCAGGCTTGTAGCCACAAATTGGGGTGGGAGTTATAAACTGCAAAAAAAACCAGCAAAGGAGGGCAGTTAGACTTGAAACTATTGCAAATTTTCCACCAACAGGCTGATGTCAGTGGAGGAGGAGTTGAAAAAAGATCACGCAGAAATGCAGGCAGCTGTGGACTCCAAGCAGAAGATCATAGACGCACAGGTAGGTGCCTGCGAGCAAAGCTCACCTGCAGCTGCCACAGGTCTCCTGCAGCACCTGTCTACCAGGCAGGCACACATTTTGGTCCTATAGCACCAAGCAACTCCAGAGTTGTCACAAGACCTTGCTGGCTACTAGCCAGCAGTGCTTCTGTATATAAGTTGCTGGAAGCCACAGGAGGGGTCAGTGTTGCTCTCGTGCGTTGGCCCTGCTTGCAGATTTCACATTGGGGCATCCGGCTGGCTGCTGTGAGGACAGGATGTTGTCCTTATGCTTCCATGGCCGTTTCCATGCCTGGGTTGCCAGCTTCTCAAACCTGGCCATGCTCCTCTGCTGTTTAGCAGCTGTAAATTTAGCCAGCGACAGGAGAGAGAAATCTTTGCCTGCTCTGTCTCTGCCCGCCAGGCTACGCAGAGGCCTGGATTGGAGGCTGTGACCTTGCCCGCAGGGGATTGGTGAATGGTTTTGCAGGCAGAGCACTGGGGACGGTGGAGAGAGAGTCTATTATCTGAGCAGGCTCTGGGGATTTGCTCAGCTTCTAATTCCAAAGACATGGCCCTCCCTTGCTGCTCTGCGCCATTAGCAGGCAATCAGAGAAACTGCTGGCCTATGCAAAGGCACCACTTGGCTGGTTCTTTAATTAGTCTCTGGGCACTATTCAATATCGAAAATCAGACAAGTCTCCGGGAGATCTTCATCAGCCTGTTGCAGATGGCTTTGGCCCAAGGCAAAGGGCTTTGGGCACACTCTGTGCACAGGCAGGTAGAGAAAGTGGCGGGAGCTTGTGGCCTCTTGTCACAGACATTCTGCTTTTCCTGCTCCCTGGGTGGGGGCCACCCCTGCACTGCCAACATCCACACCCCAACTCTCTTATACAACAGAGGAGGAAGGAAATAATTATCAAACACACAGCTTGGGGTTGTCCATCAGTCCAAGAATTTTCAGACTCTTAATGGTCTGTGTGATGGAGACTGAGGGCCACTTCACCACCTTTTCAGCATCTCCAGGGGCCATATGCCAGCAGTGGCCCAGTTGGCAGGTGTATTCACACACTGAGCTGCCATTATGTACACATTGGAGTGTGTACGCACAGGCACACACGGAGGTGGGATGCAGATCTCTCCCCATCCTGCCTGCTCAGTCTCCTCTTTGCTTCCTCGCTCCCTGCATTTTTTTTTTTAACCCCTTTGCATTTAGAGTTCTGTGTGCAGTTCTGGTGGCCTCACCTCAAAAAACTGGGAAAGGTCTGGGAAAGAACAGCAGAAATTATCAAAGGGATGGAAGGGAACACACACACCCAAAATGAGGAGAGGCCGCAGGATTTGGTTTAGAGAAAAATTGAACAAAAGGTGGCATGATAGAAGTGTATAAAATCATATACAGTGGTACCTCTGGTTGCGAATGGGATCCGTTCTGGAGGCCCGTTCGCAACCTGAACAGAATGCAACCCACGTCTGCACATGCGCGGGCCGCAATTCGCTGCTTCTGCGCATGCACATGATGTCACCTTGCGCATCTGCGCATGCGCGAGCGGCGAAACCCGGAAGTAACCTGTTCCGTTACTTACGGGTCGCCACTGGACGCAACCTGAAAATGCGCAACCTGAAGCAAACGTGACATGAGGTATGAGTGTGCTGCATGCAGAAAGCAGAGAGAAGCAAGCTTTTCTCACTTTCTCAAACCATGAGAACTCCTGGATATCCAATGAAGCTGAGTGATGGGAGATTCAGGACAGAGAAAAGGAAGGACTCCTCCATGCAATGCAGAGTTAAACCACGGCACTCGCTTCGCTAGGAGGCAGTGATGGCCACTAACTTGGATGGTTAAAACAACCCCCAGATCTGACTTGGCGAGAGGCAGCTCCCCCTGTTCCAATGCTGGTCTCTTTTTTCTTTCTCTCTCTCTCTTTCTCCCTCTCTCTCTGTTTTGTTTTCTCTCTCCCCCTTCCGCTGCAGGAAAAGCGCATTGCCTCCCTGGATGCAGCCAATGCACGGCTCATGAGCGCCCTCACCCAGCTGAAAGAGAGGTACAGCTCGCAGACCCGTAACGGGATCTCCCCTACCAACCCAACTAAATTGCAGATTACCGAGAACGGCGAATTCCGAAACAGCAGCAATTGTTAGCCCGGTGGGAGTTGGCGGCTGCTGCTGAGGGAGATTGAGAGGAAAGGAGAGAGGAAGGAGAGGAGAGGAAGGAGGAGGAGGAGGAGGAGGAGGAGAGAAAGAGAGGAGGAGAGCCCGGGCAGAGAGAGCGGCGGCGGCGGCGGCAGCAGGAAGGAAGGAAGGGTGAGCCACCACGTTGCAAGGGTGCTTGGTGCTTCCTACCCGCCCACCGGCCCTCCCTGAGCGGGGGAGGAAAGAGAGAACCCCACAGCCCTCTTTCGCCAAAGACGGGGAGCCCTGACGTCCCCCCAGCCTGACCCCGAGTTCGAGGGACGAGGAGACCATCGGCCGTGCGGAGCAGATCATTGCAGGGGGAGAGTCACCGCCCTTTTCTACTTCCTGAAGGACACACCTCAGGAGCCCGCTAGAGGCCGAGGGACAAGCTAGCAGGACTTGTGCGAAAGGTTGCAGGACCAAACCGCCGCCCGCCACTGGCCCAGCTGCGTTGCTGGGGAGCCCTGCCCTGCCGCGCTGGGGTGTTCTCTCTAGCTGCGTCCCGCTGCTGGCCATCGCCCGTTGCCGCCTCTGCTTTGGGATTCGCCCTGGCCTCTCCTCACAGGTGTAGGTCATTCCCCAGGAGGGCAGAGAGGAAGGATGAATGGAAACCCCACCTCCAGATAATGCTCCACCTGTAGGAATGCCACACAGGCGTCGGAAGGTGTCCTTCAAGCCATGCCTCCACACAAGGCGGGGGGGGGGACACACACAGCCATCACAGTGAGCTTGAAAGGAGCTCCAGAATGACCTCTGCAGTAGCCAGTGATCAGACTGCTCATAGCTCAGTAGTAGGGCATCCGCTTTGCATGCAGAAGGTTCCAGGGCCAGTCACCCAGTGGCGTCTCCCAAAGGGCTAGGTGATAGATGACCGCAGAGGCCCATTTCTGCATGAGAGCCTGGAGAGTTGCTGCTTAAGGGGGAGAGCATCTTTCTTGCATGCAGAAGGTCCTAAATTCAATCCCAATGGCATCTCCGTGTAGGGCCAGGAGAAAGCCACCGCCAGTCAGAACAGGCAGTGTTGAGCAAGGTGGACCAATGGTCTGATTCAGTTTATAGCAGCTTCCTCCGTTCCTAAGGTAACATACCTAATAACATGTATAAAGTTGCTGGAGAGTGGCTGGGCCATTCATTTTGGGGGCCCCTCTGCCATGCTGGAGACAAGGCTATGCACCAAGCCATAACCTGCCCACAAACACACAATCTCACTCGCCAGCTTGGGTCTATTGTCCCTCTCGCTGGCTAAGCTGCCTTGGGCTTGCCTACCGCTGGCAAAGTAAATTATCCTTGTAGAGAGGGCTAACTTTCTGAGAAACTGCACACTGCAGAAGTTTTCCTTAGCATTGTGGTTTATGTCAGTTTTTACTGCCCAGGCAGTTCCCATGTCTGGCCCAAGTCTCTGCATAGGTTCAGTCGGCTTGAGGCTTCAGTTGGGTTCCCTTGTGGTCCAGAATCGCTGGACCAAAAACTGGGACACTGGAGCAAAAAGTCTGGGAGGCGGCAGAGAGTTGCCTGTCTTGCTCCAGATTGTGCCAACTCAGTGAACACTTGTGGTGATGAACTGTAGCTCACCGGCAGAGCACGCAGGAGGTTCTGGGTTCATTCACTGGCAGATCGGCAGATGGATGGGGAAAGCTAGTTCTTAGCTTAGTGGACAGAGCATCTCCTTTGTATGTTAAGCACACCCCGTTTCAACCCCTGAAAACATTTCTAAGGTAGGGCTGGGAAGGAAACCCTGGAGAGCTGCTGCCAATCAGTGCAGACAGTACTGAACTAGACTGGCACATGGCCTGACCCGGGCCAAGGCACTGTACAGCATGTCATGAGGTTGTTGAAATGTGGCAGGGCCAGAAGACCAGGAAGCCTTTACCCCTGCCGCTAGTTGTCTATAAACTATAAGAGAAACATGTCTATGAAGACTCCCGAGTCACACAAGTGTGCAGGGCCAAGTGCAATGTAGAATACGTAGCGGCAGATCCGTGCTGCCTGTTCCCCAGTCTCTTCATTTGACAAATGGGGAAATCAAGGCATTAATAATGTGCCATTAATGATGCAAAACGATGCAGCAACAACAACACCCCTTGTTCCTCTTTGCAGATCTGCCAACTTAGGTTAAGGTACCCATTTGCAAGAAGCTCTCTCGGCTACACTTTAGCATCAGGGGTCCTTCACCTGAACCAGGGTGGCGGTTGTACTTCAGATGGGCAGCATTCCCACATACCCCAAACTTGCACGCATGCACGCGCGCACACACACATTCTTTCTCTCTCTCTCTCTCTCTCTCTCTCTCTCTCTCTCTCTCTCTCTCTCTCTCTTTTCTGGCATAGTTTAGCTTTCTGGAGGTTTGTTAGTGGAAAGGGTTGTGTTGCGTGAAGCCTTTGCTGCTGATGGCATCGCCGCTAAACAGCCGGACGAGGTGGACAATGAAGGGGTGGGGAACCGGCCTCACAGAAGCATGAAGATCGGTAACTGTTATCTCTTTTCTTCCACAGTCTGCGTTAGGAATAAAAACAGTCCAAAAAATAAACCCCAAGCAGTCCAGTTTCTGGAATACTATCCTGTTTTAATGGGGAGTGGAGCAAGGACGGCAGCTTCTGAAAAATGTCTCCCCCTGTCAGGATCGCCATCAGCCCAGGATTAGTGGTTCCTAACTAACCCCTGCCCTCCAGGGAAGGGGTCAGCAGCAGCATGGCAGGGGGCGGGTGCTGTGCTTACTAACCTCCAACCAGCTTGTGGGTTGATTTGTTGGTGCTTAGTCCTGAGGATTCCTCACCGCCTTATCAGCCCATCCGTCACAGCGGTGGGTGGATCAAAGCGTAGGGGAGCCGAGGAGCCCCTCTTAAAGAGAACGTGTTCCATGCACACACAGTCTTGGAAGAACTGGGACTTCCTTGAATTCCTCGTGGCTCCAGCATGGTTTTGTGCTGCCACGCACCAAGCCCATAGGTCCAGCACAAACCTTGTACCCAGCCCTCAGAAACGTGGACTGTTACAAGAACGAACTTCTCCCCTCTCCCCGCCCCACAGGAGATGGGGTTTCAAATCTAATTTGAAAACTTGCAGCCCTACTTTACTATGCCCCGTGAGTCCATAAGGGCCCGAACAGTCTGCGGCCTCAGACAATCAGCTTGTTTTGATGCACCCTGATCTCTGCAAGGGGCGCGGATGAACCACTAGCATAAAACAAGCACCGCTGAATGTGTGAACCTTAAGAATTCCCTGCCTCCTTATACTTGCCCCCCACCCCGCAAAAAAAACAAACAAACCAAAAACATGCCACCAAGTCACCTGTACGGATGGGGAAAAGATTTAATAGATCAGGGCACTGTCTGAGTTCATGTCCCAGAATGAGATCTGTCCAAATAACGAGTCCTGTGGAAAGTATTGCAAGGTTCTCAGTATAAGATTTTAAATGCAGGATGCGCCACCCCGGCAGGAACCCCTCTTTGCAAGAGACTTTTTGTGGGGGCAGGGGGTGGGGGTTGTAAACATTTTGAATGTGCACCTTTTAAAACGCCAGGGAGGATTTCTAGTGGGGAGTGGTCCCTATAGGCACTTTTGGAGCAGCTTCTTCCCCTCTCCCCTGGCCCTCCACTGTTGGTTTAGGTTTGCAGGGTGGGGGTCTTTCACGGAGGAGAGGCCCTGTTGCCTGGGCACCTCTAGTACCCAAATCTTCCAGTTCTGCGCTTGCACACAGAGGTCGATACGTCCATTGGTGTATGCCCATGGTAGCTTAACAGATGCCCTCTCCTGCGCTCTTCCTGGCACTCCCCTTTGACACAGCTCTCGTGCTCAATGGAGATGTTACTTGCTCCTTCTCCGAAGTCATTTTAACAGGTTTGGATTTCCTGCAGAAGAGGAAGCTGGTCCTTGGGGGGGTTGGTTCTTCCCAGCAGTTTGCAGTCATTCCCCCCCCCCCCAGGCTCAAGAAGAAAGGCCCAGAGCGCCTTAGCAAACAGATCTCAAACTCCATGCAACTTCTCTCTTGGGGCTTTCCACTGGCGGCTCCTGTTGTCCTTCCTAAAGCTGTGCAAAAGGCACAAGGGGCAGCAGCTTGCCACCAGCCAAACACTCTTCCGCCGCTCCCCCTGCCCTGCTCGGTTTAATTTCTGCCCCCCAACGGTGTGCGTCCACCGTGCAAAAAAGAAACTTGGCCCTGCTGGAGCCTTTCTTCCTCGTTCTCGAGCTTTCTGCTGTAAGAACTTGTTATATAATGCAAACAATCTGTAAGTCTTTTTTATTATTATTATTAATATTATTATTATTATTATTGATGATGATGATAATACACAGATCTTTATGACTAGAAATCGTACAGGTTCTTTTTGTAAGCCAACGAAGATGTTCTCGAGTGTGTGATTGTAAAATGTGCCATTTTTGCCTAACGACTGTACAAAGCAATTTTCAGTTCCAATTGGTGTGGCTGCTTTGGCCAAGATCTGCAGTCTGCTGTTACTGGCTACGTACACAGTGGTGTGGAAATGGGGCTCACACACCTACCAAGTTCAGATTGCCATTGTATTTCTTAATGGGCGGTAGAACCCAGCTTCTAGTTTTGCCATCAGTGGTTGGCTTTGGAATCCACTGGATCTTGGGAGTGTGGGGTGGGGAAATGAGATTCCTTGTTCCAATCCAGCCTCCAATTCCAGACTGCAAGAGATCAAGGGGGTTTCCAAGCAGGGCCTAATCTGCAGATGAATCATTGAGGTATGGCACCATTTATTTATTTATTTATTTAATTCATTATTTAATTATTTATTGGCCTGCCAAATCCTCCGAAAGGGGAAATCTGGATTAAATGGGAGAAAAATGCAGGATCTTGTTTCAATGCCGTTTATGTCCTCTATGAGTAGTGCCAAAAAGAGGGGAGTGTCACTTCCTGCACTTGTCCCATAATAAACACCCATCTGGGCTAAGCAAGCTCAGTGGAGACATGGATGGCTTGGAAGAGGCAAGGAACTAACAGGAGCCACACACAAGTTGCCCTCATCTTTGCTTTTGCCCTGGGGATTGTGGCAGGTGGTTTGATAAGGGAGAGCAAGCAAACCCAGAGGCCACATCCAAAAAAACAAAACTCCCACCATGAAAAAAATATATCCTAGATCTTCGCGTATTTCGATCCTGGCGTAAATCAGGTGTGTGGTGCAATGCATCTTTCAGTGTGGATTCTCATAATCTGCTTTTACCCACACACAAGCCCTGCTTCAAAACCTTGACTTGCAGGTGTATCAGGTCATCTCTGGAGCTCCAATGGAATTTGGTGGAGATGCCAGATATTCCACAATGTGCACACACACACACACACACACCATAAATTGGGTACTACAGTTAACAAGCAGGAGCTTGCATTTGTGTAAAAAAACAGCAACCAAAAACCAAACCAATCAAAAAATCATGACAGTAGAAAGAGTGTGATCTGGTTGAGTTCCACTATGTACAACCCAGCTCACAAGCACATTGCCTGATTTGTTTCAAGGGGAAGGACAGCTGCACACTGGAAAAGGGAACTGGATAGAGATTTATCTCACCTGCTCTGGAACAAGTGGAAAGCCCACAGGCACCAGGATAATGTCTGTTTCTGGTTGATTTCCATGGGGGCAGCAGAAAATAGTGCCCATCCGCCACTTTATCCAGCTTCACAGGCAGCCTCAACTACTCTCTACCTGCTCCACCAAACTGCAAAATCCAGCTGGAGAAAGCAGCTATTCCAGCAGACAGAACTGTTGTGTGTTTGTCATTGAAACATGGTTAGTAGTCTGCCCCTGCTGTCCTGCTGCAAAAAAAACCCCAAGCTATTCCACAGGCAAGAACCACCCATGGCCAGAGTGCAGGAGGAAACAGCAGAATGGTTTGGGTTTAAGATTCCCCAGCAAGCCGGTCCTTAACCTGCACAGTTTAGTCCAGTTTAGGCCGAGTTCAGAAAAGTGGTGAGGTCTCTTGTCACATGAGCTTCTTGGAAGGACTCTGCCCCCACATGCTTCCAGTTGAATAGTCCCTGGGCAGGCATCCCAGAACTGAAAGCCTTTAAGTTGGAGTCAAAATGGGAAGGTGTTCTTGATTAGCTAAAACAGGGAAGGAACCAAAAGGGCAAGCCTGTAAATTATTGCACATACATGTTCGGAACCCAATGCAAGGAAGATGGACTGAGCAGTCTTACACAGCAACTCCAGAACAAACCCTTCCAGGTCTGTGTGAGCTGTAAACATTCTGTGTTTTGACACCCAATATTCACAAGTCTCCGTGTCCACCTGTTTAGGTTGGTTCCCCCTGCAACTGCTGCCCTTTCATTTCTGCATCACTGTGTCTGAAAATATACCCCTCTCTCAATTTATCTCTGTATGTCTGCTTAGGATAATCCTAGTTCCTATCAAAAAGCAGTTAAAATGATGTTTTATACCCTCATACAAAGGAAACAAAGCAAATAATAATAAATTTTTTGTAAGTATGTTTTTTTTTAAAAAAAAAGTATTGATGCTGATAATATGAAACGTAAGGAGCCAGGCTGGCCAAATCTCTTTCATGCTCTTTTAAAAAGAACCACCACCATGTAATAATGTACAGAGAACGTAGTTGGTGTCGAGGGGGGGGAATAATGAATTGATTTGAGTGTGCAATTTATGTACATTTGCAATTAGAAAATATTAAAGATTTATTTAGCTATTTTATCCAAGATTCTCTCTGTGGGCTGCTTTTTCACGCCAAAGTCAGCTGCAGGGACGAGGGATTGGCCTTTGGCCCATGATTTTTTGTGACTTCTCTGTCACGCAGGGAGTTGGTCAGGGACTATTGGGAAGTGGCTGGTTTAAGAACTCCCACACCCCAATCTTGGGGGGGGTCAAAAGCACACAAATCTATGGGGCAACCACTTCTGGAGTAGTGCTGTGCCTCACCTTGAAAAGGATGGTTCAGAAAAGGGCAACAGAAATAAACAGAACCAAGCAGCTCCCCTGCGAGGAAAAGGGGCAGGGCTGGAGACTTTTCTGTTTAGAGAAAAAGCAGGTAAGAGGCAACAGGACAGAAGTTTCTAAAATTACGCATGCCATGGAAAAAGAGGAGAGAGAAAAAATTTTCTCCCTCACAATACTAGAACTCAATGAAGCACAGTATGTAGTGTTGGAAGATTCAAGACAGATGAAAGTTTTTCTTCACTCAGTGCAGCTAAATTATGGAGCTCCCTCACCTAGGAGGCAGTGATGAACACCACCTGGATGGTTTTAAAAGAGGATTGGACTACAGTGGTACCTCGGGTTACAGACACTTCAGGTTACAGACTCCGCTAACCCAGAAATAGTACCTCAGGTTAAGAACTTTACCTCAGGATGAGAACAGAAATCGTGCGGCGGCAGCAGGAGGCCCCATTAGCTAAAGTGGTACCTCAGGTTAAGAACGGACCTCCGGAACAAATTACCGTATTTTTTGCTCTATAAGACGCACCAGGCCACAAGACGCACCTAGTTTTTGGAGGAGGAAAACAAGAAAAAAAATATTCTGAATCCCAGAAGCCAGAACAGCAAGAGGGATCGCTGCGCAGAGAAAGCAGCAATCCCTCTTGCTGTTGTGGCTTCTGGGATAGCTGCGCAGTTTTTAAAAAACTGGGCAATGGCCCGCCGCCCGCCTGTGACTCCCGAGCCTCCCCCGATCTGTCAAAACAAAGGGGGAAGGGGGCAGGAGATCAAATAAGGCTTGGGAGTCACAGACAGATGGCACGCCATTGCCCAGGAGGGGCACAAGACACGCGGTTTCTCTGCCGGGCAAGGTGCAAAGCCCTTCTTTCGCACCCTGTGAAACATAAATACGCAGAGTTTTTAAAAACTGGGAAACTGTGCACTGCCCATGACTCCCAAGCCTCTCCCAATCTCCTGCCCTCTTCCCCCTTTGTTTTGACTGCTCAGGGGAGGCCCACCCACAACTCCCAAGCCTCCCCCCAATCTGTCAAAACAAGGGGGGAGGCAGGAGATCTGTACTGCCAAATGTCCCCAGTTCCACTTTGGCAGCAGTGAGCAGCTCCTGAAGCCAGCCAGAGCCTACTGCGCTACCAGGCTGGCTCCGGGCTGCTGAGGCTGCCGCTGCCATGTTTCCCGGGGACAGATTTGCAAATCTGGGGACTGTCCCTGGGAACCAGGGAAGTCTGGTAACCCTACAATAGAGGCATCTGGTTGGCATTTTTGAGAACCAGATGCTGGACTGTATGGGCCAGTCACCCAGTCCAGCAGGTTCTTCTTACATACAAGAGTACCTTTATTCACATATTAACACTGAACACAAGTAGATGCTGCCTCTATATATTATTTTTTCAAGCTGTAGATATTTTGCTTAGTTGCTGGCATTCCTAAGCATGTTTGTAAGAATGTTCGTTCCTTCTAGTGCAGCTAGAAAAACCCATCCCATGGAGTTGGAGATGCATGGATGGTGGAAATGGCAGGGCTTTGGAGCAAGCAAACAGGATTCCTACGGAAATCTTGTAACTTTTTGTACCTCAAATATTCTGGGAGCGTTTGTGCCACTTTTCTTGCGACATAGTCCCTCCAGACAGCAATTGTGCAGCAACATCAGGGAAACATCACAAAACAACCTACAAGGCCGAATGATGCACCGACAGCCCAGTATGAATGCGCCACTGATATTACTGCTATTATTAGTGCTATTACTGTGTCAATGGCATGGTGCCAAATACATCCACACACAAAAATGGGGGCATTTTCCTCCTTCCTCCACCACCTTGACCTTGCATAGGAAGGGAGAGGGCAGAGTGGGGGAGGGGGAGTGGTTATCAGGTACCCACAACAACTAACAGAAGGGAAACAAACATGAGCTGAGGACAAATTGTGCTTTTTAAAACTATCCAAAGGTTGGGGCTCACAGTCCATGCCATGTGCACAGGAGAGCTACACAATTTAAACTTGTGGTTTCTAGGTTTTGCTTTTATGTCAAAACGAAGCACAGTAACAAAGATTCTAGTTCTAGTTCTTAACCCTGAAAAGGTTTCAGGAAAGCCCAGGTGAAGCCTCCCAAACCAAAGTACGGCTCAAATGATGGCTGGCCAAGAGGCAAAGGATGCGGTCCCCTGATGATCTTAACAGCCCCTTCACATGGCTGGGAGTGAGCCAAATCAAATGCATTTGCAGGGGGAGGGTGTTTCAACACGATTTCTGACAGTCAAGACACAGCAGCTGCGCAATGGGAAGCAGCAGAAGCAGCCTACTTGATCATAGGATTGTAAAGTTGGAAGAGACCCTGAGTGTCATCTAGTCCAACCCCCTGCAGTGCAAGAATTACAGCTAAAGCATCCCCGACAGACAGTTATTGAACGGCTGCTTTAAAACAGCTGCAATCAAATTTGCAGTCGTTCATACAGCTGTGACTCCTTCACAGCAGGGGGTTGGGCTAGATGACCCTTCACGGGGTTCCCTCCAGCTCTGCAACTCTTGTTATTCTACAGGTTATAGCACTCGGCTCCTGACACAAGAGAAGTGGTGCTCCCCAGGACCAGAGGGCAAAGGGGTGGTTGCCTTTGGTGGAAATCCTTGCCTTTGGAGCAGAACACATGTGCCTAGAGCCAAGCAATGGAGGAGAGAGAGAGAGAAGCTTGTCTGCGAGTAACCCCAAATGGTGGCTGGCATTAGCCACAGGAACTACACACCAGTGCCAACCAAGCCGTCTGCTCCTCTCTTGGCACAGACTCTGCCTGGCTCCCTGGGCCCAACAAGGCAACGTCTTCCTAGCTGCCAGTGGCTTGGCTTGTTTTGATGTCAGCAGCCTGACTCCTGCAACCCTACAAGGAGCTAATTATGTCATTCGTAATGAGGCACAGGTGCTAATTCTTCCCAGCATCTAATGAACCTCCTCCAAGTTTGCCTGCGACTCCCTAAAATGTTGGCAAGGGCACTTGGGTTGGGAGAAGACGTCAGGCCCATGTAGAACCCTAGGAGAGTTCTGTTTTTGCCCTCTCTCCCGGAGGGGTCAGCCCCTCTTGCGCTGGGGTTCTGCTTGCAGAAACCAAAACATTAGAAACAAAAGTAGTTAAATAGGACTAGCCACAAAATGTTGCTCCAGGGGGCATTCTCCTGTTCCAGGTCCAAGGGATGCTATTCCATTCCCTCTTCCCCACCTGTCTCTTCTCTCCCACCCTGCACCCCAGGTCCATGATGATCTGATCCATTTTTCTTGTGTGAGGGGCATCATTTTGGCTGAATCAGAATGGCGCTGGGAGAACAAGTATGCTGTTCGTATGTATGGTTCGTGGCGCAACTTGGGAACCTCTATCCCTTTATATACTTTTGGACTTAAAGCCAGCACAGGGTAGTGACTGGAGTGCCAGACGATGACCTGCATTCAAACTCCCACCCAAGGTGGGTGACCTTGGGGCCCAGTCCCTACCACTCTCAGCCTAACCTACCTCACAGGGATGTTGTGGGGATTAAATGAGGAGGGGGAGAACCATGTCACCTTGATCTCCTTGGTGGAAAAAGCAGGATAGAAATGCAATAAGTAAGTACAGTGGTGCCTCGCAAGACGAAATTAATTCGTTCCGCGAGTTTTTTCGTCTTGTGGTTTTTTCGTCTTGCGAAGCACGGTGTCGGAAAAGTTTTGGAAAAGCTTCAAAAATCGCCAAAAACCTCAAAAAAGGCTACCACACCGCGTTCTATGAGTTGCTCCTCGAAGTCAAGTCGCAACTGTATTAACGGTGTTAAGAAAAAGGAAACAAACTTGCAAAAAACGCAAGACATTTTCGTCTTGCGAAGCAAGCCCATAGGGAAATTCCTCTTGCGAAGCAGCTCAAAAACCGCAAAACCCTTTCGTCTAGCGAGTTTTTCATCTTGCAAGGCATTCGTCTTGCGGGGCACCACTGTACCATATTTTTCGCTCTATAAGACACAATTTCCCCCTCCTAAAAAGTAAGGGGAAATGTGTGTGCATCTTATGGAGCGAATGCAGGTGGGAGGTTCTGCTCAGTGCTCCCTTTAAAGAGCCGCGTGGAGCATGTGTGCAGCTCTTGGGGGCTTTTCCCAGGGAGGGAGAAGGGCTGCCCTTTTCCCTCCTCGGGGAAAAGCCCCCAAGACACACCCCAAAACACACACTCCCTGTGCTCTTTAAAGGGAGCGCGGCTCTTGGGGGAGACTTAGCTGCGCGCAGCCTCTCCCAGGCAGGGGATGAAGGTTCCCCTTGCCCAGGAGAAGCTGCATGCAGCTATCCCATAAGCGAGGACAGCAAGCGGGATCGCTGTGCAGCGATCCCGCTTGCTGTCCTGACTTCTGGGATGCAGAATATTTTTTTTCTTGTTTTCCTCTTCCAAAAACTAGGTGTGTCTTATGGTCTGATGCGTCTTATAGAGTTAAAGCAAGTTCTCACAATCTCCATGGCCAACATGGCCAATGGTCAAGCAAGATGAGAGCTGTAGTCGAGCAACATAGGGGAGGCTGTAAAAAAACAATGTGGGAGGCAGCAGTTACAAGTTATGGGTCTCAGCAGCCACAAGCAGGCGCTGCGATTCTCCAGCACAGGGGTCAGCAACCTTTGTCAGCTGTGGACCGGTCCACCGTCTCTCAGACCATGTGTTGGGCTGGACTATATTGGGGGGGATGAATGAATTCCTACGCCCCACAAATAACCCAGAGATGCATTTTAAATAATAGCACACATTCTACTCATGCGAAAACACCAGGCAGGCCCCACAAATAACCCAGAGGTGAATTTTAAATAAAAGGACACATTCTACTCATGTAAAAACACACTGATTCCTGAACCATCCACGGGCCAGTTTGAGAAGGCAATTGGGCCACATCCAGCCCATGGGCCTTAGGTTGCCGACCCCTGCTCCAGCAGCTGGACTTCACCCCTGGAGGCCCCCTCCTTTGGCTCTCGAGACAGACAACAGATCATAGAATCATAGAATCATAGAGTTGGAAGAGACCACAAGGGCCATCGAGTCCAACCCCCTGCCAAGCAGGAAACACCATCAGAGCACTCCTGACATATGGTTGTCAAGCCTCTGCTTAAAGACCTCCAAAGAAGGAGACTCCACCACACTCCTTGGCAGCAAATTGCACTGTCAAACAGCTCTTACTGTCAGGAAGTTCTTCCTAATGTTTAGGTGGAATCTTCTTTCTTGTAGTATGGATGTAAGGGTGAGATTGGCCAAGCTGGTGGCGAGTGGCTCTCGCTCCAGGAACTGCGATCTTCAGATGTGGTCCTTTCTTTCAAATCTTCATGAGAGCCAGAAACTGTAAACAGCTCTTTCTCCCACTAGGAACGACCGAGAAAGGATTTCAAACACAGAGGACATGCCTATTACTGAGCCAAAGGGCTGGTGCATTTGGCCAGGGCTATTAACTCTTAATGGGCAGAGAAAGTTCATTCCAAACGCCTGCTGGTTTGCACATAAACCAGCTGCATTGCCCCAAAGCAGTGGGCTCAGCTGAGCTCTGCTGGGTCTCTGGCAAAATCCAGTGGGAAGGAAGTGGAGAGAGAGAGAAGAGGAAGGGAGTGGAGCTGGTGTAGAGCAGGGGATTCACAGGCAGTGAGGGATGGGAGAATTCTACAATTCTGACTGCTATCCTACACGGGAATCCTATGGATGCATCTCGAAGTGTGGGTTTCAAAAGTGCCTCGATTTGAATAAACTCTCTTTGGTGGGGGCTGAGTTACAGCTTCGTTAGAACAAAGCCCAGCACGCCTGGAAATCTAAGTGGCACAGGCACAGCTCTGAGCTTTTGACAGCAGCGCTCTCTGCCAGCTGAGGCCTCCCTGCCTCCTTAGTCTCCAGGCCGGCTGCACGTCACATGGAGAGGAGTTGTCAGCAGGGAAGAATGAGACTCTGAGTTGCAAATCATTTTGACAGATCCAGGCAGGGAGTGGGGGGGGGGAGAGAGAGAAGGGGTATGTTTGGGGAGAAAGAGGTGGCTGGAAGGAGAGAAGCAGACAGTGTGTCAGGGGGAGGGTCTGCAGAGCCCTCCCAAGCCCCAGATTCATGAACATTAATCATGCTTTCCTAATTTCACTCGCTGAGATGTGCAATCCACTTCGTATGCATGAGAGCAAGTCTTTGCTGTCTGGGACACAGTGCTGCCACCACAGTCTGCTGTTCAAGGATGCGGTAGGAGAGCAGGGCTGCGTTGCAAAGCGAGGTGCTGGCCCTGTTCTCCAGCTTGACATGATGTGGGGCTTGTGGGTTATGTAATAATAATAATAATAATAATAATAATAATAATAATAATAATAATAATAATAATAATAATAATTTATTTATACCCCGTCCATCTGGCTGGGTTTCCCCAGCCACTCTGGGTGGCTTCCAACCAAATATTAAAAACAATACAGCGTCAGAGATTAAAAACTTCCCTAAACAGGGCCACCTTCAGTTGTCTTTTAAAAGTTAGATAGTTGTTTATTGAGATCTGCTGGGAGGGCATTCCACAGGGCAGGCGCCACCACTGAAAAGGCCCTCTGCCTGGTTCCCTGTAACCTCACTTCTCATTGTCTGGTCCTGGTTATAGCACCACATGGCCAGAGTGTGGCATGTGAGTATATCCCAAGGATTTCTGGGGAGGATAGTATCCAAGTTGAGTACATGACTTCTCCCTTAGAGGATTATGGAGGAAGATGATGTCCAAGTCCGCCTTTCCTTTTGAAGCAAAATTTCATTGAAATGGGGGAGAAATGTCCTCGCATGAAGTCTTGGGTTTCCAATTTTGGGAGAAGGGATACTGCAGTGCTGGGGAGCAGGCAGGCTGGCAAGGCCCCCTAGATGTAGAGGTCCGAGTTGCCCTGCCCTCGCATGAAGTCTTGGGTTTGCAATTTTGGGAGAGGGAAGACTGTCTGCGGTGCTGGGGAGTGGGCAGGCTGGCGAAGCCCCCTAGATCTAGAGGCCCTAGGCTTCAGCCTACTTAGCCTATGCATAAATCCAGTCCTTCATGTGACCCCATTACACATTCTAAAGGATGGGAGGAGCAAGGAGATGGGGGGGGCATTCTAGAAAATGTTTTCAGTAGCAAATGAAAGGGACCATTCTAAAAACATCCTTGGAAACTAATGGGTGAAATGTTCCAGAAAGAAATGTAAGGTGCTATGTATTCAGTGATCTGTGTTTGCCTGACTAAGGACTAAGGATTCTGAGCTGCTGTGTTCTGATTCAACACATGATGTCCAATCACAGAACATTTCAGTATTTTTGGCGCCTGCCATTGGCCCTTGAACTCTGAGTCATGATTCGCAGCTTGGAACTTTAGACAGCCCAGGCTTTCAGGTATGTATATAAGCAGTTGCTTTGCCCCTGTTCCCCAGTCATGTAGTTCAATAAAGGTTCTTGCTGCCATCACTGTGTCTTGCCTGGTGGGAACCCACCTACACGTCAGGCATTTATTATGATTTTATTTCCAAATAAAAGATAGGATCTTATTAGAACAAATGGATATTTTGGATTTGGAGAGCTACAGTAATAGATACGGATGGCATGCCTACTTTGGATATAACAAGGTTAAAGTCTACAGAGGGTTTAACAACCACATTCTCAGAAATGCTCTTTATAAAGTATGAACCAAATATCAAACACATTTAGAACCACAAAACTCCATGGTGGCTGTCCCTGTTGGAAGCCTTGGCTATCAAAAAACTAAATATGGAGAGGAATTGGGCAACCTATAGGCAATTACTGATGGAAGATCAAGGCCAGTTAAAGTTGAAACCATTCGAAGAGATAAGGCATAATATAACCCATTGGCTTCAGTATCATCAGTTAAACAGTGTATTTAATTTGGATAGACAGAGATGATTTGGAAAGGAGGATTCTAAATTATATACGGTATTGGTAAAAATAATAAGAAATTACTGTCTCAAATTTATGACTTACTATTAGAATGGGACCTCAAACAGGAAGATGTAAAGGAGGTAATGGTCAAATGGGCCAAAGATATTGGCTATACAATTCAATTAGAACAGTGGGAGAGACTTTTTAATTCACTGCCTGTTACACCATCAAAGAGAATATGATGAAAATGTTTTATAGGTGGTACAGTGGTACCTCGGGTTAAGTACTTAATTCCTTCCGGAGGTCCGTACTTAACCTGAAACTGTTCTTAACCTGAAGCACCACTTAAGCTAAAGGGGCCTCCTGCTGCCACCACGCCGCTGGAGCACGATTTCTGTTCTCATCCTGAAGCAAAGTTCTTAACCTGAGTAATATTTCTGGTTAGCGGAGTCTGTAACCTGAAGCATATGTAACCTGAAGCGTATGTAACCCGAGGTACCACTGTATTTGACACCATCTAAACTTGCCAAGATCTATCAGTTAAAGTCCAATCTATGTTGGAAATGTGAGAAGCTTGAAGGGACAATGTTTCATGTTTGGTGAGGCTGCAATAAAATTAAGAAATTTTGGGGAAGTATTCATGAAGAGCTCAAAAAGATGTTTAAAATTTCCATAGGAAAAAAAAAAGAGATGTATTTATAAGGGATATTAGGGAATATATCCCAAAGGAAAAGAAAATAATTTTTTTTATATGGCACAGCCGGCCACCATATTAGTTATTGCCAGGAATTGGAAAGGAGATATTATACCTACAAAAGAAGATTGGATATGCAAACTAAATGAATTCATAGAATTTGCAAAGTTAACAGCAGCCATAAGACATCAGACAAATCGAAAACTAAAATCAGAATGGCAATGTTTTGAAGATTATATGAGAAAACACTGTCCTAAAGAGAATATGTTGACATGCATGAACTAGGTATGTAAAGTATAAATGAAATTAATAAATAGTAAGGAATATATGAGAAGTAATATATAAAAGATGCAATGATAGATGAATTTCTAGGACTTAAGGTTGTCAAGTTGCAGTGGAGGGAAGTCATGGGGGTGTTTTGGGTGGTAGTAGTTAGGGTATGTATGAATTGTGTCTTCTTTCTTTGTCTGTTTTCTGTGTTTGTATGGAAGTTTTAAATAAAAAACTTTCTAATAATAATTTATTATTTGTACCCCGCCCATCTGGCTGAGTTTCCCCAGCCACTCTGGGCGGCTTCCAACAAAGATTAAAAATACATTAAAACATAACACATTAAAAACTTCCCTAAACAAGGCTGCCTTCAGATGTCTTCTAAATGTCAGGTAGTTGTTGTTCTCTTTGACATCTGGTGGGAGGGCGTTCCACAGGGCGGGTGCCACCACCGAGAAGGCCCTCTGCCTGATTCCCTGTAACTTGGCTTCTCGCAGGGAGGGAACTGCTAGAAGGCCCTCGGAGCTGGGCCTCAGCGTCCGGGCAGAACGATGGGGGTGGAGACACTCCTTCAGGTATACTGGACCGAGGCCGTTTAGGGCTTTAAAGGTCAGCACCAACACTTTGAATTGTGCTGGGAAACATACTGGGAGCCAATGATTTTATATATGGTTATTATTATGTTTTTTATGCTTGCTGGAAGCTGCCCAGAGTGGCTGGGGAAACCCAGCCAAATGGGCAGATATAAATAATAGACTTCTTGTTGTTGTTGTTGTTGTTTGCATTCTAGAAACCTCAAAACAAGTAGAAAGGTACACCCTAGAAAACATATTTAGAAACAAATGAAAGATGGGGGACACCTGGCTTGAGAGCAGTACATGTGAAAAGGATCTAGGAATCTTGGTTGACCACAAACTTGACATGAGCCAACAGTGTGACGCGGCAGCTAAAAAAGCCAATGCAATTCTGGGCTGCATCAATAGGAGTATAGCATCTAGATCAAGGGAAGTAATAGTGCCACTGTATTCTGCTCTGGTCAGACCTCACCTAGAGTACTGTGTCCAGTTCTGGGCACCACAATTCAAGAAGGACACTGACAAACTGGAACGTGTCCAGAGGAGGGCAACCAAAATGGTCAAAGGCCTGGAAACGATGCCTTATGAGGAACGGTTAAGGGAGCTGGGCATGTTTAGCCTGGAGAAGAGGAGGTTAAGGGGTGATATGATAGCCATGTTCAAATATATAAAAGGATGTCACATAGAGGAGGGAGAAAGGTTGTTTTCTGCTGCTCCAGAGAAGCGGACACGGAGCAATGGATCCAAACTACAAGAAAGAAGATTCCACCTAAACATTAGGAAGAACTTCCTGACAGTAAGAGCTGTTTGACAGTGGAATTTGCTGCCAAGGAGTGTGGTGGAGTCTCCTTTTTTGGAGGTCTTTAAGCAGAGGCTTGACAACCATATGTCAGGAGTGCTCTGATGGTGTTTCCTGCTTGGCAGGGGGTTGGACTCGATGGCCCTTGTGGTCTCTTCCAACTCTATGATTCTATGAAAGGGCCATTCCAGAAACAAATGAAAGTAACATGGTAGTAACAAATGAACACTCTAGAAACATTCCCAGACACACAGTAAAGGAAATGTCCTAAAAGGGAATGAAATTGTAGAAATACTCCCAGAAATAAAAACATTGTTAGAAATAAATTAAGGAAGCATACTGCAAAGAAATGAAGAGAACACCCCAGGGCCTAGAAGCAAATGGATGAAAGGATTTTTTCCCCTCCCCAGCTAAATGGGAGGAGGCAGGAGGGGGGCTGTTTTTGTTGGGTAATGAAGACAAATATCTTAACACTGAAATGCCATACCTATCTCCCAACACACACATACCTTCCCCACTCAATTGACAGGGCCATTAGTGTAAATTATTAGTCAATTAGAGCAAGGATGTGGCCAAACCGAAAAGAGAAAGCTCCAGGGGTCTTTGGAGCTCAGGAGAGCCTTTTAAGCTGCAAACACACCACACATTTTAATACCCACCCACCCCCCTGGAAATTGTAGTTTGTTAAGGGTGCTGGGAATTACAGCTCTGTCTGTGGCGATGACTTGCAACTCCCAGGTTTCTTTAGGGGAAGGTATGCTGTGGGTTAAACCACAGAGCCTAGGGCTTGCCGATCAGAAGGTCGGCGGTTCGAATCCCTGCGGGTGAGCTCCCATTGCTCGGTCCCTGCTCCTGCCAACCTAGCAGTTTGAAAGCACACCAGTTCAAGTAGATAAATAGGTACCGCTCCGGCAGGAAGGTAAACGGTGTTTCCGTGCGCTGCTCTGGTTCGCCAGAAGCGGCTTAGTCATGCTGGCCACATGACCCGGAAGCTGCACGCCGGCTCCCTCGGCCAGTAAAGCGAGATGAGCGCCGCAACCCCAGAGTCGGTCACGACTGGACCTAATGGTCAGGGGTCCCTTTACCTTTATGTCATGTATGGTGAGTCAATGTGGGTGCAGAGAGGTCTGGGGCACAATCCTGAGATGAAGATTGTGCAGAGATGGTTTGCACAATGTATCACTTGAGTTGCTTGGACAGGGGAGTGGGGGAGGTGGGTCAACCTGTGGCCTTCCAGCTGTTTGGGATTACATCTTCCATTATCCCCAACCATGGCTATGTCAAATGGGGTTTGCAGAAGCTGAAGTCCAACACCAGGTTCCCTGACTCTGTTTTACACCAGGATAACCCACTTGAGTGGCATGAACTGGCACTGAACCAAATTTATCCAGCCCCGGAAGCTGTCTGCGGACAAACGCCGGCTCCCTCGGCCAGTAAAGCGAGAGGAGCGCCGCAACTGGACTTAACAGTCAGGAGTACCTTTACCTTTACCTAACAGCAACTGTATTAAGCTTTGCAAAGGGGGTCCCTTGTTTTGTTTTTTGTTTTTTTTTTGTTTTTTTTATAAAATTTTTTATTGATTTTACAACATTTTTATAGACAATACAAACAAATAAAAAGACAAAACAAACATGTATAAATTCATCTCCTTTTTTCATAAACTTCGTTTCTCTGACTCCCCCAAACCTCCCCTTTCTACATCCCAATTCCAAAAAATGTTTCAGCAAGTCCTAAATTAAATTTTTAGCAAATTTAGTTCCTTATTTGTTCTTTTCTTTTACTTAGTCTTTTGTCGCTGTAATCTCCTTTTCTTACTGAGAACCTCAACATTTTAGCATTCATTAATTTTATAATATTTCTTAAGATAAGTTTTGAATTTCTTCCAGTCTTCCTCCGCCGTCCCTTTCCCCTGTTCACGGATTCTGTCGGTCATTTCAGCCAATGTCATATAGTCTATTACCTTCATCTGCCATTCTTCCAAGGTGGGTAGATCTTGGGTCTTCCAATGCTTTGCGACGAGTATTCTTGCTGCTGTAGTAGCGTACATAAAAAAATTTCTTTCTTTCTTCGACACCAATTGGTTACTAATGTTTTGTTTTGTTTTTTGGCGCACAAGGAAAAGATGCAAGGATTGTACGCTGAAAGAAAATTATATGAAAATGATGTACCGATGGTATCTGACTCCTACTAAGTTATCTAAAATGTATAGAACAAGCTCCAATATTTGTTGGAAGTGTAAAGAAAAGGAGGGTACCTTTTATCATACGTAGTGGTCATGTAAGATACCAAAGTCTTTTGGGGAAATGATATACAATGAATTAAAAAAATGTTTAAGATAACATTTGTGAAAAAATCCCCAGAAGCTTTTCTGTTGGGAATTACAGCTTTCGACATCCCAAAAGACTGTTTATGCATGCAACAACAGCTGCAAGGATGCTACTAGCCCAAAGATGGAAAGATCCAACAGCTCCGACTAGGGAAGAATGGCAAGCCAAACTGTCGGACTGTGCTGAAATGGCAAAACTGACTGGGAGACACATTGAATCAAGATGATAATGAATGGGGAAAATTCATAACTTACATTGGAGACCATTGTAAACAAATAAAAAAGTTAGCTGGACTTTAACTTATAAAGAAACAAAAGATATGGATAATTTAGAGAGATGAAAACTGTGGAGAACGTAATGATCTGTAGTTTTAGAAAAATTATTTTAAGGACCCATGCAGGGGAACTCACGAGATTTAGAGAATTTCAAACATGGATATGTGAAAAGTTTTTTTCTCTTTGTTATTTTAAATTTGTTATTGTAAAAACTAATAAAAAATATTCCAAAGGAAAGGAAAAGGAAAGGAAAAGATGCAAGGAGTCTCTATTTCCATTCAGGAGATGCAGCGTTGCAGTCTGATGGAAACAGGAAAAAGCAAACCCTGAAATACAAGGGCATAACTATGTGTTCACCTTCCCCTGCACCCTTTTTTGTGATGTTGAAGGTCAGTGCTGGATTCAAGGTGGTGCAGGCGGTTCCCCGCCACCCCACAGGGAGCCGAGGTTTTGCAAGATTGTGAAGATCCATAATGTAGAAGATACATTTGGGGCACCAAATTTTGACACCTTATAAGGCTTCCATATTGTGAAAGGTTGCCCAAGTCTGCCTCTGTTGAAAGTCCATTGAGAAAAGGCACCAACTTCTCAAAAACATTGTGGAGGCCCAATGCAATGTCATGATGTCATGCACGCAACATCATGCAGAGCCAAACGTAGCGGCAGCCTGGCCTCAGGGGCCCCTGTCCCCCCCCCCTGCCATGCAAGGGAAAGACGGGAGAAGCCGCCCCCCAGCCAGTGGCGGCAGCATCAGCAGGAGTCACCGACCACTGAGCCATACCACAGTTACTTCCATGTTCACCCCCTGAATCACGGGGCGGCCCTAGGAAAACATGGGGGGTCCCCCCGGGAGTTGGTGCCTATGCCAAGGAGTCAGCCAATTTGGGGAAAGGCAGAGCATCTCCTCCGCAAGCAGGAAGCCTCAGCTGTAGCCTCCAGTAGCATGAGCAGAGACTCCCACCTGGAGAGTCCCTGCCAGCCAGTGTGGCCAACAGTGAACTAGAGTAGACAGAGCTGTGGTCTGACTTGGTAGCAAAACAGTTCCCTATGTCAACATCTTGCCAGGCTATTCAGTCATCTGGCAGGTGTCTGCGGGGAGGGGGGCGGGGAGAGGGTGGAACCATAATAATTCATCATTGCTCTCAGCATGTAGGATCCTGTCCTGGGGTGACTGGAAATAGGTTGGCTGCTAATATCCAACAGGCAGGCTGCCATCCCCAGGCCCCAAAACCAATTGGAAAAAAGGCATGAAGTCTAGGGGCTGGGGCTGCCTAGCTGGAATCCAGATGCCGCTCTGTTTACTCCCTGCGTCTGACTCCATTATGATCAAAGCAGTATGTGGTCCAATCCTACAACTCCCGGGAAAGATGTCATCTTTACTCCTGGATCACTGATCTCTGTCCAGAAGGGAGGAGACACCTGCCAGTGTGTGTGTGTGTGTGTGTGTGTGTGTGTGTGTGTGTGTAGGTAGGTAGGTAGTTTTCTGCATACAGTGGTACCTCCACACTGGGGGCCAGTGTGGTGTAGTGGTTAAGAGCGGTGGACTCGTAATCTGGTGAACCGGGTTCGTGTCTCCGCTCCTCCACATGCAGCTGCTGGGTGACCTTGGGCCGGTCACACTTCTCTGAAGTCTCTCAGCCCCAGTCGCCTCACAGCGTGTTTGTTGTGGGGCAGGAAGGGAAAGGAGATTTGTTAGCCGCTTTGGGACTCCTTAAGGGGAGTGAATGGCGGGATATCAAATCCAAACTCTTCTTCTTCGGGTTCAAGAAACTTCAGGTTACAGACTCCGCTAACCCAGAAATAGTACCTCGGGTTAAGATCTTTGCTTCAGGATGAGAACAGAAATCGGGCTCCGGTGGCACGGCAGCAGCAGGAGGCCCCATTAGCTAAAGTGGTGCTTCAGGTTAAGAACAGTTTCAGGTTAAGAAGGGACCTCTGGAACAAATTAAGTACTTAACCTGAGGTACTACTGTATTAGGCAGAAAGACCAAAGGTCTGTGGGCTCTTCACCTCCTCATGAAGACAAACAAAAGCTAAGAGCCCCTCTTACCCCACCATCCTTCACCCCCACATCTCTCAGGTGCTGCTGGAGGTGGGGTGTTAACTGGACGTCCCTGACCTGCACCACGCAAGGGAAGGAATGAGAAGTGGCGCCACAACAACATAGCACTTCACTTTGATTTATCACCGTGACATTTCCCACACCAATCCTGTATTCTCCCCCAAGCACCACTGTTGCCAGACAGAAGAGACCGTGGAGCAAAAAAGAGGGGAGAGGGTTGCAGAAGGCAAGGTGGGGAGTGAGGCCTGTAAGAGGAAACATCCAGGGCTACCCTCACCTCACCAGTTGCCAGAATGAGGCCATTCCCAGGGGGAAGAAGTGGTTGTCTTTTCTGGCCACATGAGAACCAAATCCTGACCCAACTGTAATGGCTGCTAGTCAGTTTCTGGGAAGTTTGTGGCCAGGTGGGGATTTGACCCTCTAACCACCACATCACAGTGGCTCTTAGAAATCAAGTGCCCTCAAGGGGGATATTTCTAACTCTTCAGTCCATGGAAAGTGTTTTTAACACACCTTTTCTGCTTCACAGTGGATAAAGCCCCAAGCTCCTCTGTGGAATTCTAACCACCCCCTGGCGAATTTAGAATGGTTTAATAATTGTTTTCAATCTAATTAAAGCCGAGTTAATAAAGCCATCTTTAAAGCAGGCCCTACTGTGGGGTGTTCATGAGGTGGCAGAGATAGCCACCTGGCATTGGTGGAGACAGCTACCTCCCAATCCCAGTTGTGTCTTCTAACCATAGGAAACATTTTCACAAAGAATAATAGAATCACTGAAATGCAGAGTTGGAAGTATGTGGGGAGGGTAGCTATAGATCACCCATCATTAATAAAAGACTTGGTGGGATCCCTGTATCTAAAGCACAGGGCTAAACACACTATTCAGTAAGAGACCCCATTCACAAAAGATGCAGTGTCAGTGAAGTGTTAGGAATATAGGCTGTTGGGCCCTTTTGATATCCACTGACAGCGCTTCCTTGTTCCTATACGTCTCACAATGAACAGACCACACCATTATTAAGTTTAAATGCTTTACTTACAAACTCCAAAGGCCAGGTTCATGTGTTATTCCATGCAGCAGCAAGACCACAGGTAGAAAATTCTTGGGTTACAAAATACAGAAATATACTTCTCAGCACGTGGTCTGGGCTTGAAGAGATCAAGCCCAGGTGTGTTGCCTGGTCAGCTTCACGTGGAAGAGAGTAAAGGAAGAAGCTTCAGTTTCTCCTTCACTGGAGGTGACGGGGTGTGACCTGACGGAGTGTAGGAATACAGCTCTGAGGCCTTAACCCCTTTATTCATTAACAAGCCCTAAGCTTGCCAGTTATATTTGACTGCAATTTCCCGCTGGATATTCTTCCTAATGTTTAGTCAGGATCTCCTTATTTGCCATATGAATCCATTGCATAAAGGCCAACCCACCACAAAACAAGGCCAGTGTGGAAGAACATTCTTTTTCTTGCTCTTGATACTAAGAAATTATATTCTATTCCCCATGCTTTTGTGCCTTCTCGGTAGAGGGTCCCGCTCTGTGGAACACCCTCCCATCAGATGTCAAAGAGATAAACAACTACCTGACATTTAGAAGACATCTGAAGGCAGCCCTGTTTCGGGAAGTTTGTAATGTGTGACATTTTAATGTATTTTTAATCTTTGTTGGAAGCCGCCCAGAGTGGCTGGAGAGGCCCAGCCAGATGGGCGGGGTACAAATAATGAAATTATTATTATTATTATTATTATTATGCTTGATCAATAGGTTAGATGTTAAGGAACACATTATCAGCAGGCCAGTTTCACAGGAGATTAAGAGAATGTTTGCATACATAACTGAATGGTGCTGTGAAAAGTGTGGGTTTGAAGGTTTAAAGTGAAACAGCAAAAGCTGACAAACTCAAACTTCTGTCTTGAACATGAAATTTTTACCTCCTAGGCCGAGTGCTTTAGGTTTGCCAGCATCCTCTCAATTAATCTGCTTCTGGCATTTGTCAAATGTGACAATGTGTCCAAACTTGTCAAATACTAACTGCCATTGGATGTCTTCTATTAAATGCTGCCCAGTACTAATACCATTGTGTGTTGTCTGTCAAATACAGCCAGTTATCAACTGTCAAGCCACACTAAGTCCTGCATTCGAGTGTCAAAAAACAGATTAGCAAACGTTATAGTGAGCATTTAAGGAAATACATTTTAAGAATATATGAAACAAGATTTTGGGAAGAATAAATGGGTTGGGGGCTTTTCTCATGTAGCTCTTAAGAAGCAGCTCTGAGGCTTCTCTTGTGCTGCAGTTGCCAGAAATACGGCAGGCAAGAAACCAAACATCCATTCCAGGCAACGTCGTTTCCAGAGATTTTCACAGAACTGGGTGTCTGCATTTCAAACATGAAATTAATCTGAAATTCTGGGCCCAGGAAGCGCTGCCTTAGGCAATTTGTATACATTTTTGCAAAATGAGCAAACAATAAATTAGCTGAAACAGGTTTTGCTCATCACAGAAAGGCAGAAAATGTACCACCTTCAGCTGCTGAAAATATTTGCAGCTCTGGCTTCTGCAATTTCAACATGCACTGCTCACCCACATATTAATATTCATAGGGACTAGAGACTAGCTTTCTCCCCAAAATGAAAGCCAAAGCCCTCCCCACCCCCCAAGAAACCAGCCTGAGAACCACTGTCCTAGATTAGCCTTCACCATGTGCCCTCCATGTGTTTTGGATGACAACTCCCATCAGCCCCAGTCAACCATACAATAAAATGATGTGCAATAATCCAGCTTTTACCAAATGCTTAGGAGCTGGTTCAGTGCAACCCTAAACCAACCCTCATCACAGCGCAAGGGGATCTGTCTTCAAGTGTCCAGGCCTAAGAGAGCTCTGGGCCTTTAAAAAGCTGGGTGGAAGGCTGAAGGCAACTGTGCTTATTCTCCTGCCACAGCATCAGCATGTCATGAGAAGTTGAGCTGGCAGAAATTCTCACCACCATTGACTACTGTAATTCGCTCTACGCAAGGCTGCCCTTGAAGCTGTCCCAGAAACTCCAGCGGGTGCAGAATGCTGCAGCGAGGCTCCTCACGGGGTCTCTGCCATGGGAGCATATTCACCCAGTGCTTTTCCAGCTGCACTGGCTCCCAGTGGAGTACAGGGTCAGGTTCAAGGTGCTGCTTTTGACCTTTAAAGCCCTTCACGGCCTAGGACCCTCGTTCCTACAGGACCGCCTCTCCTGGTATGTCTCACGGAGAACCTTAAGATCCATAAATAGCAACACCCTAGTGGTCCCGGGCCCTAAGGAAGTTAGATTAGCTTCAGCTAGAACCAGGGCCTTTTCAACACTAGCCCCGGGCTGGTGGAACGCTCTGTCTCATGAGACCAGGGCCCTGTGGGATCTGATCTCTTTCCGCAGGGCCTGTAAGACAGAGTTGTTCCACCTGGCCTTTGGCTCAGAATCAGTTTGATTCCCTCCCACTCTTTCTTTTTCCTTTCTACTCCTATGAAGAGATTGCACCCTAATGTTTTAATGTTGTATCTTAATTTTTTAAATTGTATTTTAATCCACTTGTTTTTATTTTTGGTTGTTAGCCGCCTTGAGCCCGGTCTTGGCTGGGGAGGGTGGGGTATAAATAAGAAATTATTATTATTATTATTATTATTATTATTATTATTATTATTATTATGGCATCAGAACGCCTGGCAGCAGGCAGCAGCCGAAGCTTTCTTTCTTGTATTCCCCTCCCCTTCCTCTGACACAGCAAAATGGGTCTCCCTCTTCTCTTGCTTATAGGTACCAATTAGCTAGCTGATCTAATTATAGTAATTGCCAATATATATATCATATGCCGTACTTTGCACAAATGCCTAATTTCTTGGTGTGCTCTGCAGCTGTGCTTGCACAATCTGCAATACAGAACATGGGACCCTTCCTCCCAGACAGCAGGTAGAGAGGCCTGAAGCCCAACAGGCAAAAATCCAACAGGTACAACTTTTCCTAGCATGGAAAGTAGTGGGGGGGATGTATTTGCCCCCCCCCCAGCTGTAAAACAGGAACAGAGCCCGGAAAGAGAACAAGGGGCACCTGAAGGAATGTCCTATGGGGGCAAGCTTGTTTTCTGCTGCTCTGGAGTGGGGGGGACAGGACGCGAACCAATGGATCCGAATGACAAGGTGATTCCGTCTAAACCTTAGGAAGACCTTCCTGATGATAGGAGCTGTTCGGCAGTGGAGTGGACTCCCTCCAAAAGTGGTGGGCACTCCTTGGTTGGCGGTTTTTAAACAGAGGCTGGATGGCCACCTGCCAGGGGTTATCTATCCATGATTCCTGCATTGCAGGGGTTTGGACTAGATGGCCTTTGGGGGTCCCATGCAACTCTACAATTCTGGGATTCAGGTGAAACTCGAAAAATTAGAATATCATGGAGATTGACTCATGGGATGCAAAGCGAGATGTGCTTCTACTTCTCAGAGGTCCAATCTTACTCGATTTGCAATCCTTGTTTTGCTGATTTCCTTGAATATTCCTAATTTTCTGATATTGTTAATTTGGGGTTTTCATCAGCTGTACGTCATGATCATCACAATGATAACAAATGAAGGCTTGACATATCTCACCTTGCATGTCACGAGTCAATCTCATATATTAGTTTCACCTTTGAAGTTGAATTAGTGAAATCAAGGAACTTTTCCATGATATTCTAATTTTTCGAGTTTCATCTGTATGTCTCTTACTTCTGTGGATTACCAGATTTCATCTAGCACACTCTGCATCTTCGTGGAGGCGGAGGTGGCGGGGCAGGGGGGGCGGTCACAATGAAACAAATCAGTTCGGGTGGGGGGGTGGGAGGTTCCCAAATACACAACAATGGCTTTAAGTCCAATTATGAAAGGATCAGTGCAGTCTTAATCCAACTGCAAAGGAGCAGAGTCTTCAAATTATTTTAATTAAGAATATGCTGAAGCAATAAGCCATCCAAAGTGGAGAGTCTCAACTGGGGAGGTGGGGTGGGCAAGCTGGGCGGCGGTCAATAGCTTTGGCTAACTAATATTCCCACATACTGCTCACTTCAACACAAGCACTGGCTATGCTTGTTAGGGCTGATGGGAGTTGTAGTTCAGCAACATCTGGAGGGTACAGGTTTCTACACTTGGCCTGGGCCTTCAAAGAGTCCACGTCTGGCTCACAAATGATAGAATTGGAAGAGTTGGAAGGGACTGCCAAAGGTCATCTAGCCCAACCCCCTTATGGAAGCACTGGAATACCAAACTTGATAAGATACTATCAGGCAGCAAAGCTCTTAACAGTTCTCAGTTGGACTAGACATACAGATGAAGCGCTACTGAAAGCAGAAGACGAACTTTACAGGAAACCCTAGACCAGGTAGCTGGGAGGTTGCTGCTCTTGGTGGGGTTACACACCTTCTGAAGGAGCAGGTACACAGCAAGCCAGGAAGGGCTGGGCAATGGGCTTTGTGGGGGTGTTGAATGCTTCCCTCTGTGAGGGAGTCTTCCTGGATCCCCTTAAAGAAGTGATTATTCAACCACTTCTTTTTAAAAAAAGCATTCAATTCTTGGGCAAAGTGATTGAGCAGGTGGTTGCTGAACAACTCTTCCAGTTGGGATTCGGGACCGATCCCAGGACTGAAACTGCCTTGGTCATGCTGGTTGATGAACTCTAGCTGGCTAGGGACAGAGGTGAAAGCTGTTTCCTAGTTCTGCTGGATCTCTCAGTGGCTTTTGACACCACTGACCATGGTATCTAGGGGGTTTGGGAGCTGGGGGCACTGATGGGTTTCCCCAGCCACTCTGGGCAGCTCCCAACAGAATATTAAAAACACGATAAAACATCAAACATTAAAAACTTCCCTAAACAGGGCTGCCTTCAGATGTCTTCTGAAAGTCAAATAGTTGTTTATTTCCTTGACATGTGATGGGAGGGAATTCCACAGGGCGGGCGCCACCACCGAGAAGGCCCTCTGCCTGGAGGGAACTGCCAGAAGGCCCCTGGAGCTGGACCACAGTATCTGGGCTGAATGATGGGGGTGGAGACACTTCTTCCTCCTGGGCTGTGTCCAGAAAGTAGTGTTGGGGGATTAGTGCTGAGACCCCTGAGCTCTCACTTGTGGGGTGCCTCAGGGTTCCGTCCTCTCCCTGATGCTTTTTGACATCCATATGAAGCTGCTGGGCAAGATTATCAGAGGGTTTGGGATGGGTGTATATGGCTGATACCCAGCTCTACTTCTCCTTTAAATCAGAGACCAGTGAAGACGATGAATGTCCCGTGTGAATGTCTGGAGGTGGGTGGAAGGTGTTTAATGGATTGAAGTTGAATTCTGACAAGACAGAAGTACTGTTTTGGGTGGACGGGGGAAGACAACCAGGTGTATAGCCTAGGAGTCATTTTGAACTCACAGCTATCCATGGAGGTGCAGGTCAATTCTGTGTCCAGGGCAGCTGCCTACCAGCTCCATCTGGTCCACAGACTGAGACCCTCCCTGCCCACAGACTGTCTTGCCAGAGTGGTGCATGCTCTGGTTATCTTCTGCTTGGACTGCTGTCATGCACTCTACATGGGGCTACCTTTGAAGGTGACTCTAATCCAGAAATGACAACTAATCCAGAATGCGGCAGCTAGACTGGTGACTGTGAACAGCCGCTGGGACCATATAACACTGCTCCTAAAGGATCAACACTGGCTCCCAGTCCATTTCCGAACACAATTCAAAGTGTTGGTGTTGACCTTTAACGCCCTAAACGGCCTAGTATACCTGAAGGAGCGTCTCCACCCCCATCATTCTGCCCGGACACTGAGGTCCAGCTCCAAGGGCCTTCTGGCGGTTCCCTCATTGTGAACAGTGAAGTTACAAGGCACCAAGCAGACGGCCTTCTCGGTGGTGGCGCCCGCCCTGCGGAACACCCTCCCATCAGATGTCAAGGAAATAAAGAACTACACAACTTTTGGAAGACATCTGAAGGCAGCCCTGTATCCAGAGGTTTCTAATGTTTAAGAAGTTTTTGTATATACTGGAAGCTGCCCAGTACGATGGGTTGAGTATTATTTATTTATTTATTTATTTATTTATTTATTTTTCCAACTCTACCATTCTGTGGTTTTAAGTCTCAGGTTTGTGCAGGTGGCAGGCGGTTGTCCCTCTCACTGAAAACAAGCAGCCAGAGGCCCTGTGTGAGTCCTGGAACCCCTTAGGCGTGCGGTAGCAAAGGGTGGACTTCAATCCTCACCCAAGGAAGCTGAGGAGTCAATTAACTCCCTGTGCTTGGGGTCTGTGAATATCCCACATCCCCTTGAAGGCACCATGCAAATGCATGAGTTTGTGCTGAGTGCAGAATGCAACATTCCAAAATGAAAAGCTTTCATTTAGGGAAAAGTGGTAGTGGAAGTGAGGCCTTATTCACTCCATCTGCCCTCCTTCCATATAAATATTAAGTTTAAAGTCAAAACTTTGAACAGGCAGCCCCCCCCCCATCTCCGCCAGTTTACTTTAAAGAAAATAGGAGTAAACCAAATAGGATTTTAATTTTTAATTTTAGTGCACAATTCCAAAGCCCACCCCTCCCAACGTGTGAAGTTCAAGGGCAGCCAGCTCCCCTCCCTCATTCCAGGCAAACTGAAGAATTTCCGGCGAGGCGAGGCTAAGGCTGGACTCTTCCTCCTCCAGTGTCAGTTCATTGTGTGATCAGCCCGGGGTGCAAGAGAGCCCTATCTGTTTATGGCAAAGAGAGAGAGAGAGAGAGAGAGAGAGAAGGGAAACAAAGGGTTAATTCAGGTGTGCTTGTCTTGCACCTGCATCTGGTTAGTGTGAGGCAGCAAACTTGTGAGAGTCAGAAAGTGACTCAGCAGTTCCATCACGCAGCGCAAAACCTCCAGATTAAAAACCTGGCAAACCAAAGGCTTATACCACCCAACAGACTTCTACAAAAATAACAAACCCCTATCAACACAAGAAAAACAGGACAAACTAGGGGACACCCAAATGCCCTGGGCTAAGACACCACCAATTACATGCCCTCTTAGACTTCCGGTCTACTGCGGAGGCTAATGGCGGTGTGCTCCATGTCATCTGAATAAAGAGATGACACGGTCCCAGCAAAGTAGGGTTTGAGGGTGCCACCAGGGCTCGGCGCACCCTCAAAAACCTCCTCCTAACAACAAAGGGACAAGGCAAAGCAATGGTATCTGCAATCCAAAATCCCACAAAACGCCCCAGACGTAATAAATAAAAAATGGGATGACGAGATAGGCTATGAGATTAACTCTACCCAAAGGACTAGAATGTGGTCTAAACCTCCCTTTAAATCCGTATCAGCAAACGCAGTCTTTCATGGACGGGAGCTTCTGTAATTGACCAGCATGTCGGTTGCCGGGCGGAGGTGGAGCCTGTTCTGGTGGCAAGTCACCAGGGCCACGCGTTGGTCACAGCTGGCGCGCTTCTTGTCCTGGGCAGCCAAGTTGCACTCCGCGAAGTCAATGAGGAGCTCCACCTGCTCGTGCAGAGAGAGGGACTTGTACCTCCTCTGTGCCAGGAAGCAAATCGCCTCCACAAAAGCGTGCAAGTCCATCCCTGGAAGGAAAAGGAAAAAGAAGGCGTCAGAAATCTCCCAAGGCTTTCATTCTGCACTGTCTTGGTTTATATCGCTTATTGAGGGTTTACAGATAAAGATAACAACAGCTAAAAACATAGGGAAAATGATTAAAAATCAATTAACCTATGATAGAATATCTATATATGAGATATTAATAAAAATAGGACAGCGCTACAGAAAATCAGTTGCTTGGGAACTATGTGAGGGGAGAGGACGGTTCTTGTGGTTGGGACCTGTTTGCTGGGTTTGGCCACCGTGCGAACAGGATGCTGCACTAAATGGAATATAGGAGCCCTCCTGGATCAGGCCAAGTTATTTTTGCAGAATAACTGAATGCTCCCCCACTGCCAGCTTGGCACTCTCAGCGCGCGCGCGCGCACACACACACACACACACACACACACACACACAGCGTCTGTGGATTATTCGTAAAAAATGGGGGGGGGAGCACCACAGGTGCACCTTGCTGACAAAAAGGCACCACCCGGGTGGTTTGTGCAATTAGAAGCACCCCCGTATTTCTGCTTCTTGGGAGAGCATGGAAGTGGGAATGGGGAAAGAGGGGTATTCACCTACCCCTCCCCCCATCCCAACTCACTCTTAATTTGCATTCCCAGCTCCTTGGACTGAAAACTTATTCATGGATGTTAAAATAAAGCCCATCCATTACATTTTTTAATAAAACCTGGCAATTAAATCGGCACAAGAGACACAAAATGGAGCATTTAAAGGCTTCCTGTTGTTAACGTTCATCGGGTAACACATATTAAAAACCTGACGGGGAACAGAAAAGAAAGGGGGGGTGGAGGGAGAGAGAAGCCCCTTGCAAAATAAATTTTCCAAATGTGGGTTTTTCATTTTGGCTCTTTGTGCGTGTCCCCCTTTTATGGGCCCTCAGTGTGATGCTGTTCAAGGCTTGTCTTCCTACGGAGCAAGGATATAATTGAAATGGAAATACTTTATTGCCACTTGTACAACTTGTATACAGTGAGATTACACGCGCATCCCCCACTCAGCTCTCTTAGTCTTAATTCCCCTCGTTTGCTGACGCACACCCACCAAACCCGAAAGTCAGTTGCCCTGTTGTTCTCTTTTCATTCAGCAGCCCATGGACAGAAGCTGTTCTTTACCCTGTTGGTGCGACTAATCATGCTTCTGTATCTTCTGCCTGAGAGCAGGAGATCAAGAAAGTGCCGGCCAGGGTGTGAATCATCCCTGAGAATTTTCCTCACTCTCCTGAGGCAACGTTCTTCTGCTATTTCATCCCGCGGATTAAGGGGACAGCCCATAATATCTTGTGCTGTATTCACCACCCTCTGTAGGCACTTCCTATCAGTTGATGTCAAACCAGAGTACCACACCATGATGGGGTATGAAAGGACACTTTCTATTGTGGACCGGTAGAAGGAGATCATCAGATGTTGACTGACATCGCTCTTACGCAATACTCTGAGGAGATGGAGTCTCTGTTGGGCTTTCTTAACCACCTGGGTTGTATTGATTTTCCAAGTAAGGTCTTCACTGAGATAAACTCCTAGGAATTTAAAGGAAGAGACTCTCTCCACACAGCCCTCCCCAATGTACAGCAAGCATTTGGGCTGCAAATGACAACCTACCTGTGGCCCCCACTTCCCTTGCCTCATGCCTGACAACTCCACCTGCACTGCCAGAGAAGAACACAGGAAGAGCCTGCGGCTTCAGGCCACCGGTCCTATCACCAGCCAACGAGATGCCTGTGGGAAATCCGCAAGCAGGATCTTCCAGGATCCTCGCCCCTTGTGAGCTTTCCAGCAACTGGTATTCAGAAGCATTTACTGCCTCCAAGCGGGAAGGCAGAGCACAGCCAACATGGCTAAGAGCCATCGCTAGCCCTCTCCTTCTCTGTGAATTTGTCCAATCCTCTTTTAAAGGCATCCATGTTGGTGGCCATCACTGTCTCCATGATGGAAGCCAGCCCCATAGTTTTAATGGCGCACAGTACAATGAAAGTACTTCAACTGGTAGAAGGAAATGTGCCAGAGCACTACTGCTACTACTACTACTATTATTATTATTATTGTTATTATTATTATTAGTTTCATCTCTACCCTTTCACCCACCCCAAATTGCTTTGGAAGTGGCTTGTAGCCAGGACAATTTGTGGACCAGATGTATTTTGTGTGGCTCAAGAGTAAACATTCGGATTTCAGAGGAGGAGGAGGAGGACGAGGGGTGGGAAGAAAGAGAGGAACTCTTGCTACCTTGAATGCAACACTAAATAAATATTTTCCTCGTCACCCGTCCCAGTCAGCAAAAAAAAAAAGAGAGAAGGCGACGACATATGATGCCAATAAACATACTGCACACACAAAAATCTGTGCTAGCGATACTCCACAAACAACAGATTCTGCTTATCCACAGAAAAAATTTAGGGTGGAAAAAGGGGAAAGGAAAATAAAACCTCTCACCAAGCACTAATCCCGAATTAACAATAGGCCAGATGGCAATGCTTGCTTGTAGAAATAAACGTAGGGGGAAAATAAAGCTTCCACTTGCTCTGGTTGCCCATCAATTCCACTAGTTACTAAAGAAATTCAGAAGTTGGGCATTTCCTCTAAACCAGGGGTAGGCAACCTAAGGCCCAGGGGCCGGATGGGGCCCAATCACCTTCTCAATCCGGCCCACGGACGGTCCGGGAATCAGCATGTTTTGACATGAGTAGAATGTGTCCTTTTATTTAAAATGCATCTCTGGGTTATTTGTGGGGCATAGGAATTTGTTCATGTTGGTTTTTTTTCAAAATATAGTCTGGCCCCCCACATGGTCTGAGAGATGGTGGACTGACCCACGGCTGAAAAAGTTTGCTGACCCCTGCTCTAAACTTTTTGCAGCAGCAATTTCACTACTGCCATCAGGATACGGATCCTGTCTCAGCCAAATTTCAGCTTTGGGGGAGGGGATTTGGAAGGGTGGGGAGTTGATGGTGAGGAGCCTGAGTCCCTAAAGTGAAACCTATTATGGACACTAACCCTCAGGAGGCCTCCATTTCAGCAGCCAAAATAAAATTGCAGGGGTTGGACTAGATGACACTTGGGATTCCTTCCACCTCTACAATTCTAGGATTCCCTCTTACTGACTTTGGGTCTACAATACTTTGATAGGGAGGCCTCCTGCATTAATTCAGTGAATTTTTAACCCAATAAAAAAAGTGTTCTCTTCTTCTTTGCTAATACAAGCCCTTGAGACCTTCTACAAAGAGCCCTGCTGCATCAGACCAAAGGAGAAAGGCGTTCTACTGAGTCAGACCCCAAACCTATTTAGCTCAGTCTTGTCTACACTTGGCTGGCAGTAGTTCCCCAGGGCTTCAGGTCAGGGGGGCAATTATCCCAACCCTGCCTATTTTGGAAAGTGCTTTGTCTGCCCCTCGTTTGTCCATTCGTCTGTCCATCTGCTCTCTATGGGTTCGGACTCCTCTCGAGACGTCATCACTAAATTGAGCATGAGAATTCCCAAAGTAGGGGCAATAGCCTTCATAAATATTTGGATGCTGGGTACCATTCTGAATCAAGGTGGCAGACAAAACACGTGAATTTGAAATGACTTCACCCATATCTGGGCACAGTTTTGGCCACCTCTCAAGACATCATCACTACACATGGAACCAGAGTGCCTGAGGCAGGACTGACAACCCTCATTGACATTTGGGTGCTGGTCACCAACTTGAATCAAGATGGTGGACCAAAACATGGCTTTTGTATGACTTTGCCTGATTTTGGGCATGACTGGCTCAAACTCACAAATTACACCATCCATCACAATAATTTTTTGGTTTCTACAAATTCCCAGGCAGTGCCAGGCATTCCCTACTTGTTATGTACTGAGTTGAATAGGATCCAAAATGCAGCAGTCTGATTGGTCTTAGAACAATAGGATTCAGAATGCAACAGTCTGATTGGTCCTAGAACAATAGGATTCAGAATGCAGCAGTCTGATTGGTCCACAGGAGCCACCCAATCCAGCTCCAGGTGGAAGTGAATCTGCAACCTGATTGGCCTACAGGAGAATCCCGGAATTAGCCAATCACATGGGGCCCATTGTGTGAATAATGTATATATAGCAGACATTCTGGGGGAACTTCCATTCTTCCTCACCACTAGGAGCTGAATAAAGAGCATGAAATCCACTCTCGACTCCGAGTATATTTCACTACTATATAATAAATGCCCACCAACTGGCCATAGGAAGTGTCTGGTTTCCTATTTTCCCTTCTGTCCTGCTACCTTGTGAGTTATTTACTCTGCAAGTGCTGTTCTCCCCTGCATTCATTAACCATAAATCTAGCCCTGTAACTTGTAAACTTTTCTAGGTTTGGACTTCAGAGAGCCTCACTGCAACGTTCTTAACAGCCCTTATGTCTTAGGTATTAATTATTCATCCCTCCCCCCATGAAATCAAGGACAACTGGGGATGTGTGTGGAATCAATTTTCCTCTTCCCTCCCTGCCCCTTTCCCCTTGTATGCTATGCTTATTTTTAGACTGTTAGCCTGCCAAGGACAGAGGCTGCCTTACTTTTGATTGTATGCAAACTGCTCTTGGGAAGCTGTTTGGCTAAAGAGGAGCAGGGTACAAATGCTCCACGTAAATACATACCATATTTTTCACTCTATAAGATGCACCCAACCATAAGACACACCTAGTTTTGGAGGAGGAGAACAAACAAAAAAAATATTCTTTCCCTCTCGCTTTCCTGGCTTCAGCGATAGCTGCACAGCCTTCCATTCATTCCTTACTTTTTAGGAGGGGGAAAGTGTGTCTTATAGAGCAAAAAATATGGTATACATGCACTACCCTGCCCTACCCCCTACCCCCCAAAAAGGTCTGCACCCAGAATAATGCAAGAGGGCTTACCTGCATCTCGCTGATCAGCAGTGATGCCATACCGCTTCTTGGTGATGTCAATGTACAGGATGTCTGCGGAAGCCATGCTGAAGTCACTGTTGCTTATCTTGCTGTTCCTGGTGTCAGGAAAAGAGAACTGTGAGGGAATAATCCTGGAGGGGCAGAGCAAACTCCCAATGGCACCATGAACTAAAGCAGCATTCGAGGCAAAAGACAGAAGCGCTATGAGTTTTGCCTCCTTTGGCAACCTTTTTTTTTAAAAAACCTTTATGTTCTTGTCATGGGTGTAGCCAGAGGGGGCTGTCCCCCTCCCCAGATGATGATGATGATGATAATTATTTTTTTAAAATATATATATATATATCGGGCCCTCCCCAGCCGAAGCCGGGCTCAGAGCAGCTAACAACAATAAAAGCAACACAGCATTCTAAAATCAAGTAAAACAAAATAAATACTTAACTAACTGAACCAATCACGTCATTCTGCCCCACCCCAAAGTCCTCTCCCCTAACAAAAATCCTGGCTATGCCCATTATTCTTCAGACTGTTTTTTTTTTAATTTTAGAAGCTAATTGGGGGGTGTATTGGTTTGTTCTGTTCTTGTTTTTGTTATGTATTTTGTGTTTTTCATATTGTATTTGCATGTTGTGAACCGCCCAGAGATCTATGGATGGAGGATGGCATATGAATTTAAATAAATAAATAAATAATAGGGGAGCTTTTGGTACTGGTCTCCCTCACCTTTATTTCTTATTTCCCACTTGATTATTATTATTTTTAAAAGACAGAAGCCCCGGCTTCAAATCTCACCTCAGGCCCAGCTGAGTATATGGTATACTGATACCCTCTCTGCCTCAGCCCCACATAAGGTTACCAGATGTCCCTGTTTCCCGGGGACAGCCCCTGGATTTACAAATCAGTCCCCATACAAAATCCATTGAAGTTGAAAAGTGTCTCTGGATTCATTGGGGGGGGGGGGAATCTGGTAACCTTACATACAGTGGCTGGCATTTGAGGCAGACTGCCCTTGAAAGTGGAGGCTCCATCTAGCCATCTTAGCGAAAGAGAAAGGTAGTTTTAGCTAAGGAAGATCTGCTCAAGTCAATTCCTGATGTCTCCAACAGGGAAAGATGACATACATGCACGGCAGTACTGGTCCCCAACCATCGCAATAAAGATTTGATTTGATTTAAATGAACGACTCTTTATTGATGGTACAAGTTCTTAAATTAGATCCGAAAGCAAGTTGGGGGGCAGCGAGTGTCAATCTGGAGAGGGCGATTAATGCTTTATTGATCTGTGACACACTGACATAAGAACCTATGAAGGGCCTGTTGGGTCAGCCCATGGCCCATCGAGTCCAGAATCCTGTTCTCACAGTGACAAAGCAAAGGCCCATTATGAGAAACCTACAAGAAGGACCCTGCAGAGCAGAACCACTGTGGCTGGTAAGCAATTCATAGCATTATCCTCCTCCATTAAACTGCTCAACTCTTTTAAAGTATGGTTACCAGATATTTTTCAATGAATCCGGGGACACTTTTTTAAAACTTTTTTTTTGAAGCTGAGTAGCACCAGGGAGTCAGTAGTGGGGATGGTGAGGCAAAAGACCCTGGGCCCAAGCACACATGCCTATTGTATAAAGGTGCAAAGCTCTTCTTTCGCACCCTGTGAAACATAAATGTGCAGTTTTTAAAAAACTGGGCAATGCCCGCCCACAACTCCCGAGCTTCCCCCACTCAGTCAAAACAAAGGGGGCAGGAAATCTGTACCACCGGACATCCCCGGTTCCCCTTCAGCAGTGGCTGACAAGACACATCATATGGGGACTTCCAGAGAGGAAAAATGGCGGACGCCACGGCAGCGAGCAGCTCCTGAAGCCAGCCAGAGCCAACTGTCCTACCAGCCTGGCTCCGGGCTGCTGAGGCTGCCGCTGCCACGTTTCCCAGGAACAGATTTGCAAATCCAGGGACATTCCAGGGACGGAATTTGTCCGGGGATAGATTTGCAAATCCGGGGACCTTTGATAACCCCATTTTAAAGTCACCTAGGTCAGCAGACATTGCTCCTGCAGGAGTGAGTTCCATGTGCTGCATAAGGAAGTGCTTTCATTTAACTGACCACGACTGGGTTGGTCCAGTGGGAACAGGGTCCAGGTCTTGGTGGCTGGCCAGCCATTCCCTCTGTTCTTAGTGGACCATGTTATTTATGACGGATTCAAACTGCTAAACATCAGAGAGAACTTCCTGACAGAAGGAGCTGTTGTGACTGTGGAACGGACCCCCTTGGAATGGGGTGGGCTCTCCTCCCTTGGAAGCTTTTGAACAGAGTCTGGGCAGCCATCCATCAAGGATTCTTCAGGTGAGATTCCTGCATTGCAGGGGGCTGGACTAGATTACCCCTGAGGGTACCTTCCAACTCTACAATTATCTCTGATCTTAAGGGGAACCACATCCAGGCATTTCAAACAGTGAGTTACCTTTGGAAAATTATTCTGGAAGATCCCCCTCACCTTATAAACATCCGGAAGCCCGTGGGTCCCAATTTTGTCGTCCCCTTCACGCCCAGGAAACGGATGAACAAAGCTGCAATCCGGTCAACCAGCCGCAGATAGTCAAATTCCTTTGCGTACTTCGGATACACCTCCCTCAGGCAAATGGAAGGGAACTTGGCTTCTGAGGTCTTGCTGTCACCCAGCTCTGGGTTTTCCACGGACCCTTCCTCAAGCAAATCATTCTCCCTCTCCCATTCAGCCTCTGAAGCCTCAGCTCTGCAGGGCAAACAGAAAGACAAAGATTGCATCAATGCATCTTCATTGCTTCCCATCTCGCAGCTGCCACTGCCATGATCCCATTCGAGAAGCGACCATATCCATCCATTAACACCCTTGCCGGCGTTCAGTACCGTAAAAACTCATTTTCTTTTTTTTATAAATATTTTATTAAGTTTCCACAATAAAAAAGCATACAAAGACAAAGAAAATACGAAATCACACACACACACACACACACACACACACACACACACACACACACAAAATACAATACAAAAATACAAACATTAAACACATAAAAAAGAAAAAAGAGATAAAAACACATACATTAACAAAAAACAAAAATTCCCTCTTTCTTAATTTCTTATCTTCAATTAAATTATTTTCCCGACTTCCTCACGTCTCCCATTCTTGTATCCCTTTTTAGAAATTAATTCAGCAAATTCATATCTTATTAATTTATCTGTTGTTAATCCAATCTTACATTTTATTTTGTTGCTAAAGCCCCTGCAATTCATTTCAATGTCCTTAACATTCATAAATTTTACAGTATTTCTGCAAATAAATTTTAAATTTCTTCCAATCTTCCTCCACCGACTCTTCTCCCTGGTCTCGGATTCTGCCAGTCATTTCCGCCATTTCCATGTAGTCCATTAGTTGCATCTTCCAATCTTCCAAGGTGGGTAGATCTTGTGTCTTCCAATGCTTTGCAATGAGAATTCTTGCTGCTGCTGTAGCATACATAAAAAAAGTTCTATCCTTCTTTAACACCGATTGGTCAACTATGCCCAGGAGGAAGGCCTCTGGTTTCCGTAAAAACTCATTTTCAAGGGCTTAGGAGAGAAACTGGGTGCAAACATTTGCTCAGGCTTTAGCAGAAAGCATTTCGTGCAATAGAAAAAGGGTGGTGGCGGCGGCGGCAAGAAACCTTCAGTTCAGCCATTGCTAAGGCCCTTGAAAATAAAAACACACCTGTGAGCATCTATCAGGCCTTCCAGCTATCTGTGGCATGTTTGTGGTCAAGATTCCTGCTGTTTGGCTTACGCCAGTATAGGCCTACACAAATGCAATGGAGCCAATGGAGCACGGGGAAGGTTGTAGCTCAAATGGCAGAGCATCTGCTTTCCATGTTTTTATTTAGTCATTTGTTTATTAAATTTATTAGCTGCTTGATACACCATATTATTTCTCTATCGTCTACACATTTTCTAATACTAATGATGTGAATGTTTATTTAAATCCTGCCATCAAGTCTATAGACTTTCTTTGTTTCTGCAGATATAAATATAAATGGCTCCTATTCTTTTTCAAAGTCACTGTTGTCTTTTTCTCGTAGTCCGTCAGTCATTTATGGTGCCTCAGGCGCTTTATGGTTTAAAATAAAGCAATATATATTGGCAAATATTGCTTTATTTTAAACCATAAATAAAGCACCAAAGTACATGAAAGAAAGACCTCCCTCAAAAATATATTGACAGCCCCCTGCCCTCAGGTGTCAGCAAACTGATATTGGACAGGGAAGAGAGGGGCAGTAGGATACAGGTACAGCAACACATGGCTTGAAAATACGTGCACCTATAGAACTGTACACTGAATAAAATTAACAAGGCAGTGATATTCCTTTTGAATACTCCAGCATGTTCTGAAGTTTTGCAAGAGACTTCAGTCAGCCTATTACGACTCTCATCACAACATTTTTATTTATTTTTTTGCTTTGTACATTTTCTGTTTCTGCTGGAGGCATCATATACCGTGGTGCTGTTTTTATTTAATTTTTCCCCCATAGTGAAATTATTTAGTATTTATGCAGTTGAGACTGGGACAGCCAAGGAGAACAAGGGGTGAACACATCTGGGTGCCATTTCATGCAAGGCTGGGTGTGACAGACAGCGGAGCTAGACTGCAGGGGTCAACAAACTTTTTCAGCAGGGGGCTGGTCCACTGTCCCTCTGACCTTGGGGGGGGACTTTATTTTGGGGGGGGAGGGGAATGAACGAATTCCTATGCCCCACAAATAACCCAGAGATGCATTTTAAATAAAACCACAGATTCTACTCATGTAAAAACATGCTGATTCCCGGACCGTCCGCAGGCCGGATTTAGAAGGTGATTGGGCCAGATTCGGCCCCTGGGCCTTAGGTTGCCTACCCATGAGCTAGAGCCTCCCCTTAAAATTCCATCAGAGGGCTGGAACCTCTCTTTGATTGGCTACAAAGTCAGCCAACCACAGAATGGGGAGGAGCAGCACTTTGGGAGGGAGAATAAAAGGAGCCGGTTCTGAGGGAGAGAGTTAGATAGGGCTAAGGCTCAGGTGAGAACTGGACCATAAAGAAGGCTGATCGCCGAAGGATTGATGCTTTTGAATTCTGGTGCTGGAGGAGACTCTTGAGAGTCCCATGGACTGCATGAAGATCCAACCTCTCCATTCTGAAGGAAATCAGCTCTGAGTGCTCACTGGAAGGACAGATCCTGAAGCTGAGGCTCCAGTACTTTGGCCACCTCATGAGAAGAGACTCCCTGGAAGACTCCCTGGAAAAGACCCTGATGTTGGGAAAGATGGAGGGCACAAGGAGAAGGGGACGACAGAGGACGAGATGGTGGGACAGTGTTCTCGAAGCTACTAGCATGAGTTTGACCAAACTGCGGGAGGCAGTGGAAGACAGGAGTGCCTGGCGTGCTCTGGTCCAGGGGGTCACGAAGAGTCAGACACGACTAAACGAATGAACAACAACAACAAAAGGTTCAGGTTAAGAGAAAGGGCTTCATTTGAGGTGTTAAGACAGGAGAGATAGGGAGGAGGATAGGATTTGACTGAGGAGACCTGGTTCCGAGTTCAGTTAAACATCCATGCTGAGGAGACAATCCATAGCAAGAGGACAGAATCTTTCGGAAGAACTTTATGAGGGCAAGAGCTGTTAGACAGCAGTATGGACAACCTCAGAAGATGGTGGGCTCTCCTTCCTTGGAGGTTTTTAAGCAGAGGTTGAACAGCCATCTGCTGGGAAATGTTCAGCTGTAAATAGTGCATTTCAGGGGGTTGGAATGGGTGATCCTTGGGGTCTATTATTATTGTTTCCTGATACTATTTTGCTGTATCTGCTGAACACTCATTTTTTACCATATGCTGCTTTTGGGAGTTCCAGCTGAAAACCTCTCTCCAAACTGAGTGAGCAGGCAGTAAACTGGCAAATGCAGTTCAATGCAAATTCCATGCTGGGAACCATTAGGAAAGGAACTGAAAATAATAAAACTGCCAATATACCAGTCTATGGTGTGGCTGCATTTGGAATACTCTGTACATTCATCTCACAAAGGATGCTGTTGAGCTGGAAGACCAAAACGGCTAAGGGGATGGAGCCCTTTGGGGGTTGGACTCGATGGCCCTTGTGGTCTCTTCCAACTCTATGATTCTATGAGGGCTTCTTAGCTGAGAGAGAAGGCAAGCAAGAGGCAACATGACAGAAGTTTATTTTTAAAAAATATATGCATGGCATGGAGAAGGTAGAGAGGGGAAGGATTTTCTCCCTCTCTCACAACACTAGAACTTGTGGTCATCCAATGAAGTTGAATGTTGGAAGACACAGGGCGGACAAAAAGAAAATACTTTTTCATGCAGCATGTGGTTAAACTGTGGAACTTCCTCTCACAGCAGGCAGGGATGTCCACCAACTTGGATGGCTTTGAAAGAGGACTAGGCAAATTCATGGAGGAGGAGAGGGCTACTAGCTACAATCCTTCTGAATACCAGTTGCTGGAAACCACAGGAGGAGAGTGTGCTCTTTTGCTCTGCTTGTGGGTTTTCCACTGGTGCATCCGGGATTGACCACTGTGGGAACAGGATGCTGGTGTCAGGTGTGCATGCAGGAGCCAGGCCCTGTGACCAATAGGACTTTGCAGATCTGGGGCCTTCCTAAGTTTGTTCTGAAGAGGCACAGGTGAGGCTGATTGGTAACTCACAGCACCTGGTGGCAAGAGCTGGGAAGGGATATAAGGTCAGCATTTCCCTTTGGCTCTTTGCCACAGCAACACGTTCCTTGCCTTGCTGCGTTTGACTCCTTGCTTCTTGACCCTCGGACCCCTGACTTAGTGACTCCTTGCTTCTTGACCCTCGGACCCCTGACTTAGTGACTCCTTGCTTCTTGACCCTGGGACCCCTGACTTAGTGACTCCTTGCTTCTTGACCCTGGGACCCCTGACTTAGTGACTCCTTGCTTCTTGACCCTCGGACCCCTGACTTTGTGACTCCTTGCTTCTTGATCCTCGGACCCCTGACTTCATGACTCCTTGATCCTCGGACCCCTGACTTCGCGACACCTTGCTTCCTGACCCTCTGACCCTTAGCTTCCTGACTCCTGGACTCCCGTTCCTGCTCCCACCCCGCCATCTTGCCCCCGGTCCTGACGTCCCCAGCCGGGACTTTGATCGCCCGTGAACCGGACCGTGACAGCTGGACCTGATGGGCCCATGGCCTGATCCGACAGGCTCTTCTTACGTCCTTATCGTGCTCTGGGGGCTTCTGCTGAGAATCAGTGGTGGCTCTTTGCTCTGGCAGAACAACTGAGGGCAAGTCCTCTGGAGCAGACCTGCTTGGAAGTGGGGAGAGGGGGCCAGGGAGAGAGGGTGTGTCTGCTCCATAGAATTAAATTGTCTGACTGGCACAGCAGAGTCAGATTAAGCGAGCAAAAGGTCAAACCACATGGAAGGGCTTGCAGCGACACACGGAATAAAAAGCAGCACTTCGTTTACATACTAATGTCTGACCCCAATACATTCATTTCTCTAATTTTGCAGCTTGTGACAGATCTCCCTTCAGAAGGGATCACCAGCAGAGAAAATATTAATGACTTTTAGAGGAAGGGAAAGGAAGGTTGGAGTGGGGAGAGGGAGGAATATCAATTTGAACAAAGCTTATGAAAATCCCAAAGACTGCTTATCTTTTATACATGATTACTAATTTATTAATGTCCCCCCCCCCCACTCCATGTCTGCACAATATCCTCTTCAGTCTCAGTGGCCTTAATCTTTATGCTAATGCACTTCCTCCTCCACCCCCTTTCTCGGTCCCTCAGCTACATTTCCAACTGCTAATTAAAGGCTTTGAGATTTTCGGGGGGGGGGGTTGCTTGGGTAGATGCCCAAACGGCAACCGTCAAGTTCAAAGCCAAACAGAGGCTCAAGCTGCTGTTGTAAGGCTGGCTCACATATATGCAGAGCACACTTAGGATATTTCATATCAGAGAAAATGGTTCTTAAACCAGACTATTGTCACTACCCCTCAGATTAATGGCAACCTAGGTTAGGTAACTAGGGACTCAGGTGGCACTGTGGGTTAAACCACAGAGCCTAGGGCTTGCTGATAGGAAGGTTGGCGGTTCGAATCTCCACGACGGGGTGAGCTCCCGTTGTTCCCGTTGAGCTCCTGCCAACCTAGCAGTTCAAAAGCACATCAAAGTGCAAATAGATAAATAGGTACCACTCCGGCGGGAAGGTAAACGGTGTTTCCGTGCGCTGCTCTGGTTCGCCAGAAGCGGCTTAGTCATGCTGGCCACATGACCCGGAAGCTGTATGCCGGCTCCCTCGGCCATTAAAGCGAGATGAGCGCCGCCACCCCAGAGTCGGCCATGACTGGACCTAGCGGTCAGGGGTACCTTTGCCTTTTTTAGGTTAGGTGTCTTATACATAGTCAGATCATTGGTCCACCTTGCTCAGCACTATCTGCACTGACCTGCAGAAGCTCTCCAGAGTTTAAGACATGGGACAATTCCCAGTGCTGCCTGGAGATGTCAGCAGCCAAGTTAATAATACAAGAGGAGCCTGCTGGATTGGGCAAATGGCCCCTCTGCTCCACCATCCTGTTCTCAAAGTGGCCAGTCAGATGCCCCCGTGGGAAACTGGCAAGCAGAGCACAAGAGCCAGCTCCACTCATTTGGTTTTGCTGCTTCCAAATGTGGCCATTGATAGCCTTATTCTCCTCCGCAAATTTGTCCAATCCTGTTTTAAAGCTATCCAAGCTGGTGGCCGTCACTGCCTCCTGCAGGAGGGAGGTCCATAGTTTAACCTACGCACTACGTGAAAGTGAGGCTTTTTGCAGTGCATGGTGCTTGCACCAACTGACTCTGTGGAGCACCTTCATACAATGACTCTGTAGATTGGCTTACCTGCCCACTGTCAGCCTATAGGGCAGGCTTCTGCAACCTGGTGGCCTCCATTTGTTTTGGAGTACGGTTCCCATCACCCCCAGGCCAATGGCCATGAATAATGGGAGCTGTAGTCCAAAACAGATGGTACTTGTCCATCTGGGAAGGCAGCCTGTCTGCGAGCAGGAAAACTCTGACCCTAAACCTCTCCTGCCTTGCGGGATATCTTCAGAAGAAAAGGCTCAAGAGTAAGCCCTACACAAATCCAGAGCAGAGTCCTTAAGATGGTTGGGTAGCACCAGTGGCGTAGCGTGGGGGGTGCTAGGGGTGCCGACCGCACCGGGCGCAACATCTGGGGGGGCGCGAGTCCAGAGGGAAGGGACAAGTTCCTTCCTCCGCCGGGCTCCCCGCCGCCGCCGCCAGCCTTGCGCCCTAGCGCGCGCGCCCCCCGCCGTCGCTGTGGCTGCGCTCCGCTCACTGCTCGCAGGAGGAGCAGCCGCTGCAGCAGCGCCGACGCCGCCACCGACGCCTGGCCGGGCACGGGCAGCCTCTGCACCCTGCCGCCGCCGCCATCCCCTCGGCCCAGCCACAGGCGGCGGCTGCTTCTGCCTCCATCCTCCTCCGGGCAAGCAGCGTTGTTTGCGCGGCAGCGCCAGCGGCAACTTGCAGGTTAGGGGTTGGGGGGGCGCAAATTACTTGCCTTGCCCCGGGTTAGGGGGCGCAAATTACTTGCGTTGCCCCGGGTGCTGACAACTCACGCTACGCCGCTGGGTAGCACCTTGTATGCTTCCTTCCGGCAACTCCTGCAGACAAGATGATGCCTCAGGGAGGTCGAGAGGGGGTCTTGTCGCCTGGGCTGCCCAGGACCTCCAGACCTCGCTTGTGCCCTGGGAAGGTAACTTTGGTGCTGCTAAAGCAATGGTTTGACCACACCTCCAGAGGCACACTCCATTGTCTCTCAAGACAGACCAATGCCAGATCCCTCAACCGTTCCCCATAAAGCCGGGTTTCCAGACCCCATATCAACTTGGTCACCCCCCTCTGCACACCTTCCAGCTTGTCAACATCCTTCCTAAATTGTGGTGCCCAGAATTAGACACAGTATTCCAGGCGTGATCTGACAAAGGCAGAATAGTGCGCTGCTGGACACTAATACTTCTGTTGGTGCAGCCTAGAAGAGCATTAGCTTTTTTTGCTGCTGCCACCACACTGTTATGTTAAGTCTGTGATCCACCAAGCCCCCTAGATCCTTTTCTTATATACTGCTAGTAAGCCAGGTGTCCCCATCTTATTATTAGTGCATCTGGTTCTTCCTGCCTAAGGGCAGAACCTTACATTTGTCCCTATTGAAATTCATTTTGTTAGTTTGAGCCCAGTTCTCCAATCTGTTATAAGGTCATTCTGAATCCCGATTCTGTCTTCTGCAGCACTAGCTACCATTCCCAGTTCAGTGTCATCTATAAACTGGATGTGCATTTGCTCAATTCCTTCATCAAGTTACTTATTCTTTTCTACACTTTGGATTACTGTGGGCACCAATTCACACCCTTGGACATGAAGTGTGGGCCAGACACAACTTACTGCCATCTTGCAGATAGCACTCTCCAGCTGAGTGCTGTTTTGCTCCATTTGCAACATGTTTTAACAGCTATGAAACCTTAAAAAGTATTTGTAGCTGGCCTCTTAAAAACAACCCTAACCCCTAACTTTCATGACTTATGTACACCTTTTTCTAGCTCCCTCACAAATCCGGTTAAAAAAACGAGACTGCCTTTTATACCAGGAAGCACGAGTACTCAGAAATAAAGAGTGCCATTTAGCAAACTAGCAGAGATATCATGTTAGCATCCTAATGCAATTGCTAACATCAGGAACTAGCTCAAAGGACAATTTTAATAGACTTTCACAGAACTCCTGGGCTATATAAAATATCATTTAATTAACCCAGACAAATTCATATTTTTTCTTCATTTGCCCTTCCAGACCTTGTTCTGTTCCCATTCCGTGAACACAGCACAGAGCTTCTCTTCCACCAAGAACTGTGGGCAAGTTACTTCTTCCACCACCCTGTTGCCAAGAGAATCATGAGTCCCAAGAATGTGTTCGGAGGGGCTGGTCTGATCAGGATGAGGGTCTGGGGGAGCTCTAGGAGATGCCGAGTGGCGGGCCTGGGGAGGGAACCCGGCCAGCTACATCAGGACCCTGGGGGTCATCCAAGCTTTCAAGGGTGAGTCTGAGGAAGAGGAATTTGACCAGTGTGATTGGCAGAACTTGCACCGTTACAGGTGCCACATAAAACCCGCTCCACATTTGTAACAACTCAAATCTTTCAGTGTGGCAGCGCCTGCACTTTGGAACTCCCTGCCTATTGACTGCACACTGTATACTTTTTTGGTGTACATCAAGCAGTGCATAGATTTTACGAAAAGTAATCCCTGCACTTTATTGCTCCAGATGTATCCAGATTCCCACCACTCCAGTTCTGCAAAAATAAAAATAAAATGCAGCCATATATAATCTATTATTTGATCAGGTTGCAGGGGAGAAAAGCACCAAGTAGTTTAAAAGACAAACCGAGTTTTTAAAATAGAATTTTAATTTTGACAAATGCCTTGGGGAATGAATGCTTACGCTGCTTTATCTCCCATACCTGGTGATTAAGTTAATTTATACTTAATGGAAGAGGGTCTCACTCTAATCTCCAGGCAGCCTCGACAGCTGCCTCTGATGATGGTATTTCTTGGGGCCTTTAAAGCCGCTTGCAAAGTGGAGGTAATGAAAAACTGGAGAGGTTGCTAAATTCACACCTGAAGGATGCTTGTCACGCAGGGGAACAATGAGTGATGCCACTCAGGCGATGAGAAAGTCATTGTTGTCCTGGCTCTCATTTAGGAATGAAGAACTCAAGCTTGGGGGGTGTTTTCCGTTATAAAAGTGTTACCCTGAGATGGTAAGCACAAAAGGGTTCAAAGGCTCAGCAGCTGCCATGCTATGTGTTCTGTGTTTTCTTTTTGTATTATGTTGTGAACCAGCCTGTGATATTCAGATGAAGGGTGGCATACAAATTTAATTAATCTTCATCATCATCAATAGCAACACACTAGAGGTCCCGGGCTCTAAGGAAGTCAGATTAGCCTCAACCAGAACCAGGGCCTTTTCAACACTGGCTCCGGCCTGGTGGAACGCTCTGTCTCATGAGACCAGGGCCCTGCAGGATCTGATTTCTTTCCGCAAGATCTGTAAGACAGAGTTCTGCCTGGCCTTTGGCTTGGGATCAACTTGATCCCCTTCCCCTCTTTCGTTTTTCCTTTCTCCTTCTGTGATGGAACTCCTATTTGGGGACTTCTCTGGCTTTTTTCTGGCCCACGTAGGACCAGTCTGGATAGCTGGCCTTGGTGAAGACTTGACGTTTTCATCCCCAAAAAAGTTTTTGATTTGAGTTCCTACTGAAATGAGGCTGCATTTTAATGTTGTACTGTATTTTAATCTTGTTGTATTTCAATAAATTGTTTTTATACCTGGTGTTAGCTATACTGAGCCTGGTCTTGGCTGGGGAAGGCGGGGTATAAATAAAATTTTATAATCATCATCATCACAATCATAATCCTAATAAACATCTGGTCTAACCAACTGGAATCACAGCTAAAAGAATTCCGCCTCAAAGATGCTCATGCAACCTCTGCTTAAAAACCTCCAATCAAGCTGTTTTCCAGCAACTGGTATTCAGAAGCATGGCTGCCTCAAACTGTGAAGAGCACAGCCATCACGGCTAGTAAAGGTAAAGGGACCCCTGACCATTAGGTCCAGTTGCGGACGACTCTGGGGTTGCATCACTCATCTCGCTTTATTGGCCGAGGGAGCCAGTGTACAGCTTCCGGGTCATGTGGCCAGCATGACTAAGCTGCTTCTGCCAAACCAGAGCAGCGCACGGAAACGCCGTTTACCTTCCCACCGGAGCGGTACCCATTTATCTACTTGCACTTTGATGTGCTTTCGAACTGCTAGGTTGGCAGGAGCAGGGACCAAGCAATGGGAGCTCACCCTGTCGCGGGGATTCGAACCGCGACCTTCTGATCAGCAAGTCCTAGGCTCTGTGGTTTAACCCACAGCACCACCCGCAAGCCATAGTCCAATCCTCCTTAAAGCTATCCTTGTTGGCAGCCATCATCGCCTCCTGTGGGAGCAAAATCTGCAGTTTAACGATGCCCTGAATGAAGAAGTGCTTTCCTTTCTCTGTGCTGAATCTCCCAACATTCAGATTCATGGGAAACTTACAAGCTCTAGTCTCACGAGAGAAGGAGAAAAGCTGTTCTGCATCTGCAACAAATAAAATTGATGGAGGCAAATTCTGAGTGATTTATCTGAGAATGAAGGGACAAGAACTCTCTGCTGAAAGAGAGGAGGTGTGCAATGCTACCCGAACGACTGTAAGATGCTGTAGCTGACAGAAGCTGTAGCCTGAAACAGCTGGAGGGGGCCACTGGACTGGCAAAGGCTGGATTAAATCATCCCGCCAGAAAGGTGGGAACCACAGAATTATGGACTTGGAAGGAACCCCAAGGGTTATCTAGTCCAACCCCCTGTAGTGAAGGAAGTGCCAGTATGGTGGTCTGGGCTGCTCCGCCAGGCTTTATTCTGATCAGACTATATTATGCGGCAGAGAAAACAGCAACACCAGTTTCGGGGAGTGGAGCCAGGCAGTGCCAGCCTGATCACGGCACTGGGAGCCCCGAGGTAATACGGTTCATTAACTGCAAAGTGTTGCTGCATATCCAAGGCTGAGAACTAAGGAATAAATTATGCTTGAAATGTAAGAGGCAGGGACAGCATTATCGCCTTAACTGTGTAAATGGGGTGGGGGGCGGGAAGGGGAAGCCTCCCCTTAATGCAGAAGAAACATCCACTGCTCATTTATTCTTCCTCCTTTGAGCGTTTCTTGCTGTGAAAGAGATGAAGGCAGAATTTGCAGGAGAGGGCGGGATTTGCAGGAGGAGACATGGAGGTGGGGGCTTCTCCCCCTCTACACAGAATACTTTTCTAATCAAACAGGCTCCAGAGGCAAACGGAACAAGGCTACATTCCCAGCACGAATTCTGATTCCAAGATATTCCTCTGTTGGGGCCGAGGAAGAGCCTTGCCAAAGGAAACCCAGCGCTGCTCTACTCCAGCATCTGATTTCCAACGGCAATGAGCCAGCTACATCAAGCAGGTACATGCCGGCAGGAGCCACCATCGCTCTTTGCCTCCAAGCAATCGCTACTTAGAGGTAGATTGCTTCAGACAATGGAGGTTCTAATTCACCATCATAGCTGGCAGGCATTGATAAACCACATCTTCCGCAGGGCCTGCAAGACAGACCTGTTCCACCAGACCTTTGGCCAAGGCACAGTCTGATCCCCTCCTTCAGTAATCCCCAAAGAACTCTAGCTCCCCCTCCACCACTTTCCCCCCTTTCTTCCTAATGTCTCAACAAATGAAACTGATTTGTAAAAATGTTACATGGGGGGGGGGGAATACGAGAGAGAGACATTGCAAACACTTCTGTAAATCAAGAAAACCTTTAATAAAAAAGAAAAAAAAAAGAATTCTAGCCCAATGGTTGCCACTAGTTTGATTTTGAATTGATTTTAGAATGAATTGATTTTAGAATGCATTTCAATTGATTGACTGTGATTTTATGTGAACTGTGTTGCTTTTATTGTTGTTCGCCGCTCTGAGCCCGGCTTCGGCTGGGGAGGGCGGGATATAAATAAAGTTTTATTATTATTATTTATTAAACAATTTTTTAAAAGCTATCTGAGGCACAGACCAAATATCAAAGTGAACCAGAACCAGGACAGGGCAGTGGATGAGGGGAGGCTGCAGCTATCACTGCCTCCTGTGGAAGTGAGTTCCACAGCTTAACTATACACTGCACAAAAAGGACTTTCTGTTATCTGTCCTGAATCTTCCAATATTCAGCTTCAGTTCTAGCATTGTGAAAGGAGGAGGAACACTTTCTTCTGCCCAGTGGGAAGCTACAAGGAGATCCCATTTGGCCTGTGGCCCCACAACCTTGATATGTCTCCCCACTGCCTCCAAATTTACTCAAGGAACTTCCAAACGCTCATCACAAGTCTTGTGGAATAAATAAAAAAAAAGGGAAGTGCAACATTTTTAGTGACAGAAATGGGTGGCCAAAGAAGCTACTCTTATTATTATTCGTAAAGAAGAAGAAAAAGCCTCTCCCAATTTTTCTCTGGGCTAATTAGTGCTAATAAAGCAAGACTCAAATATTTCCTTTTGACGCGACAGGGAAGCAGAATCATTAGTGCTGAAGGGAAAGAGACTGGGAAGACGGGGGAAGGCACTTCAAAAGCCGTTTGGAGTGTATGCAGGCAAAAGTGATACACACAGCTTCCAATTAAACACCAGGCAGGCAGGCAGGCAGAATGCCTGGTGGCGGGGGAAAAAAAAAAGGAAGGAAAGGGAGCCCCCTCCCCCGTTTAAGCCTCAGAAATCTAACATGAAGCATCATATTCTCCTCTGTGTACACACACACCAGACACCTTCCAAATAAACCGCCAGCAATTAAATCCTACTTTTGCAACGTTTTAATTTGGTAGTTTGCTGCGCCTGCAGAGCTGGCGTCTCCACCCATCGCTCACCCACCTGGCAGGAAGGAAGAGAGTTTGCAGGAGAAGTGGACGCTTTCTCATTCAGAAGGGAAAATCCTGCATCTTTCCCTGGGATGGTGGGGGGTGTGATAGGAATTTTGAGGTCTTAGATATATGTTAAATGTTCATAAGTGTACCAACCAAGCACGTACATAGATCAGCACAGGAAGACCAACCTGGAACCATTTTGATTCCCAAACTGAGCAAATGTTTTCTCTGCAAGGTCAAAGGAAAATGGAAAAGCCTCCCCATTGTCTTTTCCTTCACAAATCCTGTCTTAAGGGCACATTTAAGATATGAATAGGGTGTGAGCCTATGACCTGGCTCAGGAACTAAGTATTTATCATTACAAAAGACTGGCCAGGCTCCCCAGGGTATCCAATCAAGTAAGCATTAACAGGTAACCTGGCAGACAGGAGGCAAACAACGCACTCAGATTTCTGCTGTAGACCGCCCTTTCTGTGATATAGTTATGATGTATCTGGGGATGGTCTTGGACTCCAAGGTGGGCAATTTAAACTGTCTATATAAGGGCAGGCACACCTTGGTTCTGGGATCCTCCTCTTTCCTGCGTGTGAGGGGAGCACCCTGTTGCAACAGATCAATAAAGATCAGGCTTACGAGCTGCTTTGCTTCTCAATATTCTCTGGTTGGCCTCTGCTATTTTCTCCTACCAATAGGAAACCCACGTAAGGACTCTATATGGGCTCTTGGGTACCCCATAAGGGAAAAAGGGCAGATTTTGTTTATGACACGGTTGTCCAGGTTGGTGACCCATCACTATATCCTGAATTCCACAGCTTACCTTCCCTACACCTTCCAACATTTAGCTAGTCGGATAACCCAGAGTCCTACTATTATGCGAGGGGGGGGGGAATTCCTATTCACTTTCTCCGCACGAGTTCTCATTCCTATATCCCTTATTGGTGATCCAAAAATAAATCACACTGCAGCTCCTGGCAGATCTGGAAGCACTTTCAGAGAGAATTGAGATGCATGGTGCAATGGGGGGGGGGAATCAAAGCAGGGCATTATTAACTCAATGTAAAAGATAAACATCGCTAGGGAACAATATGCACCTTCTATAAAGGGCATCAGAATGTTTCTCTGAGCCATTAATTTCTCACGACTGTGAAAGGCTTTAGGGGAGGTATCTTTAAAATCCTTACTTTCATTCTGATGCTTCATTTGTTTTAATTGAGGAGGCAATTAGTGGCAAATCAAATCTATCCACACACAGGTAGCTTCACCTACTGGATAGTGGCGTATCAACTGCCTACAATGTCAACACAGGCCACTGGACTTTATTAGATCAAGGAAAACAGAATCTAAAATTTGTATCTATTCCCCAGAAGAAAAAAAATCAGTTGGAGGGCGGGGGCAGGGCGGGAGATTTTGGTCAAAGAAACAGTACAAAGGGATTTTTTGCTGGAAGTGTTGAGATGCAGCTCATCTTGTCCTGGGGAAGATCGAGAGAGGAACCTCCAAGTTTGCTAGACTGTCCTTTCTGACCTAACCTGTACTCACCTTCCCTGTATTTTATCCCTCTCTCACCACAGTGGAACTTGTGGACCACCAATGAAACTGAGTGCTGGAAGATTCAGCACAGATAAAAGGAAGTCCTTCTCGCAGCACATAGTGTGGAACTCACTCCAACAGGAGGCAGTGGTGGCCACCAACACGGATGGCTTCAAATGAAGAGTAGAAAAATGCATGGAGAAGGCTGTCAGTGACTACATTCCATCTTCACAAGTCAGAGGCAGGAAAGCTTCCGATGGCAGCTGCTGGAAGCCACCTGAGTGGTGTTATTAACCAAAATCTGCCCTTTCCCCCAAGAGCCCATATACCCAAGAGCCCACCTTACGTAGGTTCCCTATTGGTAGGAGAAAATAACAGAGGCTAACCAGAGAATATTGAGAAGCAAAGCAGCTAGTAAGCCTGATCTTTATTGATCTGTTGCTCACCCCTCCATACATCATACATACATCACAGAAGGGGTGTAACCTAAGACCACCCAGATACCTACATCACAGAAAAGGTGGTCTAAAACAGAAATTTGAATGTTGTTTTTCTCCTGTCCGGCAGGTTACTTGATTGGATACCCTGCTTAGTAGATTGGATTGCCTGGGGAGCCTGGCCAGTCTTTTGTAATGATAAATACTTAGTTCCTGGGCCAGGTCACAGGCCCACACCCTATTCATATCTTAAATATGCCCTTAAGACAGGATTTGTGAAGGAAAAAGACAATGGGGAGGTTTCTCACTTTGACCTTGCAGAGAAATAATTGAGGTCAATTTGTTCAGGACCTTTTTTCTGTGGGGTTTTCAGACATGTGGTTTATAAATTTATGTACGTGTTTGCTTGGTACATTTATGAACATTTATTACATATCTAAGACCTTAAATCCTGCCAACATAGCAGTTCGAAAGCACGTCAAGTGCAAGCAGATAAATAGGTACCACTCCGGCAGGAAGGTAAGTGGCGTTTCCGTGCACTGCTCTGGTTTGTCAGAAGCGGCTTAGTCCTGCTGGCCACATGACCCGGAAGCTGTACGCCAGTTCCCTTGGCCAGTAAAGCGAGATGAGCGCCGCAACCCCAGAGTCATCCGCGACTGGACCTAATGGTCAGAGGTCCCTCTACCTTTTTAAGACCTTAAATTTCTTATCACGGTGGAGCGTGGGCTGCTGAGTAATCCTGTGGCTCATGCCATCCCTGTGTGCTTCCCAGAAGAGGCATCTGATTGGCCACCGAGAGAACAAGGGGCTGGACTAGACGAGCCACTGGCCTGATCCAGCAGCCTCTGCTTATGTCCTTAACACTAAGGAGGACAGACAGGGGCGGCTCTTGAACTCATGCCCTGCTTCCCAAGAGGCATCTGGCTGGGCACGGTGGGAGATGGGACGCTAGACTTTGATCCAGCAGGGCTCTTCATACGTGTGTTTGATACTGGGGGGCAAGCTGCAAGCTGGGGTGGGCTTTGCTGCACCAGCATGAAATACACACAGTAATTGGCCTGCAACCAATTTGTCTTAGCAGGGCACCCAGAAAGAGAGATGCTTCTCTTGGCAGCTATTTCTGGAAGGATGACATTTCACTTTGTATGGTCTGTTGAGTTCTACCCAAGACTGTTTTGTGCCTGCTTGCCTCTGAATTGCGGAGGATTTCACAAGGACTGCCTGAGTTCATTCCCCACCCCCCTGCCCCAAGCAAGAGAGTAATGTCTACATGCAATTTTCACACATTTTAGCCAGGATGAGAGGAGCAATTCCTCACCAGCCTGCCGTCAGGCCTTCAATCTGAATGGGTATGCAAATCTGTTGCTGCGGGATTTCAAGAATCAAAAATATGTAGAACAGAAAGTGCAAATTACTAAAGACTCTCGGTTCTAATATTAGCTGGAGTGAGTATAATGAAAACGTATCATGGGTGGAAGGAGCGGCAAGGAAGGAGGGGAGCAGGACCGCAAAACAATCTCTACAGCAAAACTGATGCTTTTAAAAAAATCATCTAAAGAGCTGGCCATTTGCAGCCCTTTAATGTAAGTTTTGTTTTCAGTTTTCAATAATTTACAGATACACATCTTACCATCTCGTATTTCCATTACAAATACATATCAGATTTCCCTCCCCCACTTTTATGGTTTCTTCTCTTATTTAAATTTTTAACCATGCATTTTCCACTTTAATCCATTTCTGAATTATTCCACAATTAATCCTGAGAATATTTTTAACTGCTTGATTTAAGTTGACCCTGCCAGTGCACTTAGTTGCATTACCATGATTTTTCACATATTCCACAAATATTCTCCACTCCTTAATATTTTCTCTCCTCTTGGTTTCTTTGCACTCGTTAATTTTGCCATTTCAGTATAATCCATCAATTTAATCAGGCACTCTTCCTCGGCTGGAGTAGCTTCCTCTTTCCATCTCTGGACAAATACCATTTGGGCTACGGTTGTGGCATTCGTAAACAAATTTCTAAGCTTCTTCAGAATTTAAAATGTGGGGTTTGGGGGGGGAATTATTGGGTTGTTGTTTTTATTTTGAATATATATTTTGTGGTTTTATGTTTTGATTTTGTTCCGTGAACCTCCCTGAGACCTCTGGGTATAGGGCAGTATAAAAATTCAACTTTTGTTGTTGTTGTTGTTTCTTTACTCACTATCCTTAAAAGAAATGTTTCTAGTTTTTTTACTAAAAGTTATTTTAAACACTTTCTTCCATTCATTATAAACAATTTCTCAGAAAGCTTTTGTTCTCTTACAGGACCACCACATATGGTAGAAATTGCCTTCCTTTTCTTTACATTTCCAGCACAAATTTCATTTTGATTTATAAATCTTTGCATGTCTGCTAGGAGATAAATACCACCTGTACATCCTTTTCAAATAATTTTCTTTTGGTGTATAACATGCTGTGAATTTCAAACCAACATTCCCTACCTTCTCCCATGCAGCCATTTCAATATTGCGACCAAAGCAAGACTGCTGCTGTGGCAGATAAGAGTTCATTCCGCCAAACATTTCAGTGGAGGGCTACAGAAGGAACCATCTCCTTTGCCTATCCCTTTTCACCCAAGCAACAGCATAACGGTACATTCTGAAATGCAGGTGCTGCTATTCTTCTTCTTCTTCTTCTTCTTCTTCTTATTATTATTATTATTATTATTCATTGTTAGTCGCTGTATCTTCCCCAAAGCAACCCAAAGCAACTTGCAAAAACAACTCCACATAGATATATTAAGACCAAGGCAGGCAGAGAGAGAGAGAGAGAGAGAAATGCATTTAAAAGATTCCACCCACTTCTAAAAGCCAGAGATAGTTAACGGCCAAAGGCCTGGTTATAGAGCTGTTTTTGCCTGGCACCTCAAGGTATGTAGTGAAGGCTCCAGGCAAGACTCGCTGGGGCGAGCAATTCCACAAACATGGAGCCACCCCAGAAAAGGCGCCTTCTCATTCTGCCACCCTCTGGACCTCTCACGGAAGATGCACACAAAAGTAGTCCTTGAGGTACTGCAGTCCTGAGCTGTTTAAGGTTTTATAGGTCAAAACCAGCACTTTGAATTGGGCCCAAAAACTGTCAGCCAGTGCAGCTGGGGCAGGATTGGTGTAATATGCTCAAACCACCTTGCCCCAGTGAGCAACCTGCGTTTAAGACCAATTGAAGCCCCACGTAAAGCTCACGGCAATAATACGTATAGTAGCTTTGTATGTATCACAGCTGTCAACTTACAGATTTGAAAATAAGGGACCAGCAGCCTCGAAAATAAGGGATCAGCAGCCAAAATAAGGGATTTTCAGAGCACAGGTATGTTCAACTTCTGAGCCCCTCCAAGCCAAAGGCAGAAAGCCCAGCCAGAAGCCAAACGAAGCCTCAAGCGGTGGTTCCCACAGCGCAGCAACCCAGCAAAGGGGATGCAGCAAGGAAAACCACCATCACCTCTCTGCTGGGAAGCGCTGAGCAAAGGCGACTCCCCAGGCAACGCGGCCGATTTGATCGGCACAAGGCATGCAAGCTCCACCCCCCAGTCGTTCTTAGACTCCTTATTGGGTGAGCAATGCAACCAAGCAACAGAGTTGGACCCTCCCTCCTCCCTGGCTGGCAGGGAGGGAGGGAGAGGAGCTGCTTCCTTTGAAACCCGGGAAATTTAAGGGACATCATCAATAAGGGACAGCAGCGGGACACAGCGCTGGGATAAGGGACTTTCCCGCCAAATAAGGGACGGTTGACAGCTATGGTATGTATGTCACACCTTAGGGGACACTAGCATGGAGGAAGGGGGCAACAGAATTGGAGGTGTCTGCAGACTCCCAATGAATCTCATGTTTCCATTAAAAATAAAGTTACTAGCCATTATGATTGCAGAGATATGCTTGAAAGTCAGTTTGCAAGGCCTGCTAAAATCGGAACTGGGATGTATTATGCAAAGAAGCAAGGGTTACAGAGAAGGTCACTTGTGCAGGTTGCAGAATCCGGCTGCTCCTGATGCAGAATTTTGACTGCCTGGTCACTGAACTCTAATATGAGAAAGCAACTCCCTTCCGCAAAGAACAGACATACAATCTGATAATGGACATGAAATCAATACACACTTACAATGTATTTTCCTTCCTTTTCTTGCGTGGGTCCACTAACCGAAGGGTGTCCCGGATGACAGAGACTTTGACTGCTTCATCAACAGGGCTTCGGATGTACTCAAAGACTCCCGGAGAAACCTTGGATTCAAATAGCGTACACTGATGAATGACAAAATTCTCCCTATATTGGGTATGGGGAACCTGTGAATTCCCAGATGCTCATGGACTACAACTTCCTTCATCCGTGACCATGCAACTGGCTGAGGCTGATGGGAACTGGAGTCCAATAGCTTCTGGTGGGTCAGAGTTTCCCCAGCCACAGTCTACTGTGTTGCATTGCTCCAAGCCTACAAAAACACACACAGAACAGAGGTGCACTCACTGCTCTGTATTAGACATCCTTAGGCTACTTCCGTGCTGGGAACAGGCATGCTTTGCTCATACACTTTTATGGAGCTTCTGCACAACTGTGAGCAAAAGCTGCTTGTCTCTTATTTCTCCTGTTCAACTTGCTCTGTGTGTGTGTGTGTGTGTGTGTGTGTGTGTGGTGTTTTGCAGAACCCAGAAAAATCCAACCTTTTATGGCAGACTTCCGGGTTGGCGCCATCGCCGAATGGCGGACTCCCTCCGAGCTCCGGAGGGAGTCTGCTCGGCAGGGGCTGGGTCCTACCGCGCCGGCGACGCGGGGACCCTTAAAAACCACAGGCACGGAGCCCGTGGACATGGGGACTCAGCTGGCACCGCTAGCGCCCTCCCGACTCGTGAAGGAGCCTTTTTAAAGGCTTCGGATCGGGTGCCGGGGAGTGGCGTGGTGCTTTGAGTCTACTGCTTCCCCTGCCGAGCGCAGCCGCATGCCATTCGACGGAGAGCGCTGGCTTCTTCCATTGGAAATTCGGACTATCAACAACAACCCGTGAGTAATTGGGAAACCGGGTACAAAAGGAGAAAAAAAGGAATTTTTTTCGGATTCGGCACGAGCGGGGGTGATCTAAAAAGGAAGTCAGTCCCCCCCTGATTGTAAACATTCTAAAACAAGGACTGGGTAACCAAGATCGAAAGAGAAGTTTATTGCTGATAAAAATCATTAATTCCACGATGGGAAATTACAAGAATTGTGCTGGAGGAGAAGAGTGGAGGGTGAGAGGGAAAATGCAACCCCCCCTGGGAACCGGGGCGATTCGTAGAGCCTGGTGAAGAGAGACGGAGACTTTGACAGCTGTCAAAGTAGCTGTCAAAGCTGGAGAATATAAAGAGGACTTTGTTACAAGGATTTTGCTGGCTAATTCTGTTACAATTTGACATAATATGGATATAAACTGTCGGAAAATAAGGAACAACAATTTGACTTTTGGATTAGAGGATACAAAGTTACTACAATCCCCCTAGAGGGGTTTCGGGACATTACAAGTGGTCGTACGTGGAAAATTACTCTGGGATTCGCACAGGACTTATCTTCTGGGAAAGCTGCAAAACTGAAATACTATTTTGTCTACAGAGGTGTTTACATTAAAAGGAGACAATAGAATTTTCTATTGAAGAAAGGAAGGGACTGGACGTAAGTTTTTGTTCCTGAACAACAAACCTCTGTAGAGATACCAGATCTCGAAATAAGAACGTTTTAGCAGCTGAACAAGACAAGAAACCTGAGAAAGTAAGGAATAAAAAGAACAAAGGACTAACTACGACACGGAAAGAACAATGGGAGGAGCAACAAAGACCAAGGAAATTAAAGGCCTCTATTAGACTGGATTTTTGAAGTTAAACATCATTAAAATAAACAAATTAAAAGAAAACCGGCAAGGTGGAATGGGAAAAAATCTGGCCATGGACTTGAGTCCTCCAGGCTGACAACATATAGACTGATGGACATGGGGAATTCAAACCGGGGAAGGGAGGGGGGAGTTTTGGAATCCAAAGGCTATGTAACCAACTTTTTGAATCCTCTTATATTTTTTATCTTCTATTTCTTTATATAACTTTTGTATATCATGGTATTTTGATTTGACATGTTTAAAAAAAAGGGAATTCGTGGAAGGAAATTGGGGCAGATCTTGGGGAAAAATCTTTTTTCTTTTTCTGTTAAAGATGAGGGGCGATGGTAAGATTGTATAATTTAAATTGGTTAATGGGTCAAACATATTAAGTTTTAAACTGGGAATGAGAGCTTGTGGAACCAAATTAATGAAAGGGGAATATAGTCGGGAGGGGGAGGAGGGAGTCCTAGAAAGAAGGTAACGAAAGTAAGGTTTTAAATATATTTCTATCTTTTCTATCTTTTCTTTTCTGTTATATTTCTATATTATTGGAAACTCTAATAAATATGATTATTATTTTTTTTAAAAAAAGAAAAATCCAACCTTTTATGGAATAGGTGAATAATTTCCCTGGGTGTAGCTGATCCATTGTACTAGATCTATTCAACCACTTTCCTGGCTGGTTACAGCCTGTATAGATTGCACTCTGGCCATTTTCTTCCTTACCAGGAGCGCAGTGGGAGGGCTGGAGCAGGCAGTACAATATGATTGCATTTAACTTGTGTGAATTCAACCATATGCAGTTGAAGTCAGGCTGGCCGGCTGGCTGAAATTCTGCAAGCAAAGCAGTGAGCTTCAAAGTTATTTTCACGCTCGTGGGTTTCCCTGGCACCAAAAGAGATTTCAAGCTCTCTGCCTTGCTGGGGAGACAAGGCCCAGTTCTGGGATACTCTTGCAAGATCTCGCAGAGCCACCCGAGATCTCGCGCAAGCATCGCTAGCTTTCCAGAGCCAGCACACGGAGCTGTTTGCATTTAACATGTGGGATTTCATTCAGCAGACCTTGAACCACTTCAAAATGATACAAAGTTAGCAGGAATCACAACATTAACAGTAGTAAATCCCCAAATGTTCTATATTCTGATCAATATAGCTGCACACCACTGTCCCCATGAGGTTAAAATTTATTTATTTATTAAAAAAAAAGAATGATGGGGAAGGAAGACAGAAGCAAAAGCCATAGAGGATTGATATTTATTGTTTGAGGAATTTATATCCTCCGGGCTTTTAAAAGTTTTAAAAAGCTGCTGCCTCCAATCTGCTCTTGCCTCTCTTCCTGCAAATGGTTTTGAAATTTTATTTTATGGCATGGTTTTACGGTGAATGGCTCCATTGGTTGTATGGTAGCGCAGGAATATTTAAAATCAACAAAGTGCTGCACTGTGCAAAATATGAGCAAGCCAGGGCTGAACTGATATTACCCTTGCTGGTACCTTTCCTGGGAAAATCAGAGGCTCACCACGTCAGGTTCCTATTGGAAGACCGGACAAACGCTAGAACATTAGCAGTGGCAAAGTTGTTATCGGTGATTGCAAGAACCAATGATCCCTATCTTTTGAACAAAATGCTTGTTTAACCTGGAGGTAGGCTGTATGAATTGTGCATTGCTTTGTAACGATTTGTGGGTCTCTGGACCGTAATAAAGATTGATTGATTGATTTGGTATATAAATTTTCCCTTGGCTTTTTTGCTGGCCCATGTAGGACCAGCATGGATAGCTGGCTTGGGTGAATATCTGATGTTTCTTCCCTTTATGGTCTTGATTTATGGGCTGCTACTAAAAAGAGGCTATATTTTTAGCCATATTTTAAGCTGTATTTTAATTGTCCCCCCCCCTTCTATTACATTTTGTTGTAATTTATATTCAGTATTAGCCGCCTTGAGCCCAGCCCTGGCTGGGGAGGGCGGGGTATAAATAAAATTTATTATTATTATTATTATTATTATTGTTGTTATCATACTTACAGGACCGCCTCTCCCGGTATGCCCCATGGAGGACCTTAAGGTCCATAAATAGCAACACCCTAGTGGTCCCGGGCCCTAAGGAAGTCAGATTAGCCTCAACCAGAGCCAGGGCCTTTTCAGTACTGGCCCCAACCTGGTGGGACGCTCTGTCTCATGAGACCAGGGCCCTGCAGGATCTGATTTCTTTCCGCAGGGTCTGTGAGACAGAGTTGTTCTGCCTGGCCTTTGGCTTGGAATCAACTTGATCCCTCCCCCTCTTTCCTTTTTCCTTTCTGACTTCCCTGGCTTTTTTTCTGGCCCACGTAGGACCAGTCTGGATAGTTGGCCTTGGTGAAGATTTGATGTTTTCATCCCCAAAAAGTTGTTGATTTGAGTTTCTACTGAAAGGAGTACTTAATTAATGTTGTACTTAATCTTGTTTTTAAGTTTTATTTTAATCAATTGTTTTTACCTGGTGTTAGCCGCCCTGAGCCGGTCTTGGCTGGGGAGGACGGGGTATAAATAAATAAATTAATTAATAATAATAATAATAATAATAATAATTATTATTATTATTATTATTATTATTATTTTGAGGAAGGAAGAGTGGTGGCACCCTGAGGGGAGGCAAGAGCTGTTGAAGTCCACAGCCAGCTTATGCCTTTCAGAAAAAAGTCTCTAAAGTAGCCTGGCTGAGGCTGAAGAAAAGGACTCACCTCTTTCTCATGTTCAGTTCTCATGCTGGGATTAGCATTGACTTCCATCAATATCGGCTTCAGGTTTTTCATCAGAAGAATGTCAAACCCTAAAATCTTTAGACAAGAGACAACAGCTTTTTTTAAAAAAAAGACATTTCCAAACTCCCCTATGCTGGACATTAAGCATTTTCAGAATCAGCCCTACAGTTAATCTCTAAACGGAATCATTGCCTCTGCTGGATAAAATGGCTGCATTCACACATCACACGTATGGTAATTAATAATGGTTTACCCTGAATGGGCAGGTGGTTCCTGCCTCAATCTTCTCTTAGCATGAGCAACAAACCATGATGGTTTGTGGCTTAGTATTAAGCCCAAAGTGGAAAGTGTCGGGAGCCTAAAAACACCAGGACGGCACCAGCTGAGGAAGTTCTGGCATAATGTGAAGAAATACTCTAATATGGTTAATTATTTATTTAATTTGTACACTGCCCGTCATATGATGATCTCCGGCAGTTCACAGCATAAAATTACAAGATAAAACATAAAATACATAACAAAAAGAACAAATAACACAATATAGGATGTCAATCAGCCCAAGGCATGGTTGAAAGGGAACGTTTTCACCTGGCATCTAAAGGCGTATAATGAAGCCGCCAGGCGAGCCTTACTGGGTAGAGCATTCCACAAACAGAGAATGGTACATGTTTTTGGAATATTTATGGAGATGTCTATGATTCTATTATTCTATGTCATTATATATTGTAACTACAGTCACACCTCAGGTTGAATGCGCTTCGGGTTGAGCGCATTCGAGTTGCGCTCCACTGCAACCCGGAAGTAACAGAGCGCGTTACTTCCGGGTTTTGCCGCTTGCGCATTCGCTCAAAATGACATCACGTGCATGTGCAGAAGCGGCGGAAGGTGGTGCGTGCGTGCGCAGACGTGCCGTCGCTAGTTATGTTTGCTTCTAGATGAGAACGGGGCTCCGGAACAGATCCCGTTCGTATCCAGAGGTACCACTGTATAGCTCATCTTGATGTACATATTCTTGATGTACATATATCTTGATGATATATTCTTATCTCTTGCATATGATTTGTTTCTGTAGTTCTTAGTTTTGCTTAATATTCATGGTTTAGAGATTTATTTAATTACGTCACAAAGTGGAATTATTCCTATGGTTAGCATTGCTTGATTTGAATGCGGGTGGTATTATATGACTTGTATTGACTCCTTTGTAAAGGGATTTTTAGACCACTTAAGTTTTCTGCTGAAATGTGAAGTGGCATACGAATTTAAATGAATGAAATGAAACTTGGCTTGGCCATTGATTCAGCCTTTTTGATACACTCGCTGATTAAACTGCTCATTTACACTACCTTGGTTTGTTTCTTCATTTTCAAACTTGACAAGATACAAAGCTAACACAGAGACAAGATGTGAGTGCACAGTCGATTGCCCTGATTCAAATCAATCCACCCTATCCAGAATCTACCCAGGGCACGCTTTTAATAAAATAAGAACAAGAGAAGAATTTGCTGGATCAGGCCAAACGAGGACCATCGAGTCCAGCATCCTGTTCTCACAGTGGCCAGGAAGATGCCTGTGGGAAACCCACAAGCAGAATTTGAGCATGAGAAGCACTCTCCCCTCCTGTGGTTTCCAGGAACTGGCATTCAGAAGCACCTGCTGCCTCCGACTGTGGTGGCAACGCACAGCTGTAATGGCTAAGAGCAACCAACAGGCCTCTCCTAAGAGCACAAGCAGGCTTTTCTGCTACAGTGGTGCCTCGCAAGACGAAAAGAATCCGTTCCGCGAGTCTCTTCGTATTGCAGTTTTTTCATCTTGCGAAGCAAGCCCATTAGCGGCTTAGCGCTATTAGCGGCTTAGTGGATCAGCTGATAAGTGGTTTAGCAGCTTAGCGGATCAGCTGATAAGCGGCTTAGCGGATCAGCTGTTAAGCGGCTTAGCGGCTTAGGATCAGCTGATAAGCGGCTTAGCGGCTTGGTAAAAGGGGGGGGGAGGAAAAAACCCCACAGGAACTCGCAAGACATTTTCGTCTTGCGAAGCAAGCCCATAGGAAATTCGTTTTGCGAAGCACCTCCAAAACGGAAAACCCTTTCGTCTAGCGGGTTTTCCGTCTTGCGAGGCATTCGTCTTGCGGGGCACCACTGTACTATACAAATGGCGGCCATTTTGCACAGGGTTTCCATTCCTGCCCCCCCCCCCCCACATACAGGTGAAACTCAAAAAATTAGAATATCATGAAAAAGTTCCTTGATTTCACTAATTCAACTTCAAAGGTGAAACTAATATATGAGATAGACTCGTGACATGCAAAGCGAGATAGGTCAAGCCTTTCTTTGTTATCATTGCAATGATCACGGGCCTTTCTTTGTTATCATTGCGATGATCACGGCGTACAGCTGATGAAAACCTCAAATTAACAATCTCAGAAAATGAGAATATTCAAGGAAATCAACAAAACAAGGATTGCAAATCGAGCAAGTTTGGACCTCTGAGAAGTGGAAGCACATCTCGCTTTGCATGTCATGAGTCGATCTCATATATTAGTTTCACCTTTTAAGTTGAATTACTGAAATAAAGGAACTTTTCTACGATATTCTAATTTTTAGAGTTTCACCTGTATCTGCAGAGCTCATATAAGAGCACCGCACCCATTCAGCCCTCTTCGTGACGTGTTAAGCGACAAATTTGTGTCACTTCTGGGTTTGGCACTGCGTGTGGTCGCACATCTTTCGGACGCACGTTAATCGGTCGTTGCCTGTAGTGTCCCACCAAAGATTGCTACCATAGATTGCTAAAAGCAAGGTTTGCTATGGTTACAACAAGGTGGTTTCCTGGTGGAAGGAGAAGCTAAGGAGCAGGGGGGGAGAGAGAGAGAGAGATTGCTCAGAGATGGGTTCCACAGTACAGTATTTTGACTGCAGACTTTGAGACACTAATTGGCAAATGGTTACTGTGGCAGTTCCTCTTGGCTTTAATGACACAGCCTGCTCAGATAATCACAGCTGTCTTCTGGTCAGGATGGCATGAACTGCAATTTTGCAAAGGTCAGGAGGAGATACTGAGATTTCAGCTCATCCTGACCCTCACTGGCAAAAACAAGAAGAAGAGAAAATGAATATATTTTCTGATTTAAGCAAGCCGGGCGAGGGAGGGAGTCAGAAGACTACAGCCTTGTGTCTGGAGGAAGAGTCTCTTGATGACCTTGGCGTGGATTTCCACAATTTGGAAACAAGGAACCCAGTCCAAGTCTCCTGGTGGCCTTTACCCACTGCTGTTCCCTTGTGTCTGTGAACTGGAGAAGTACCAGGCTGAGTTCAAAGTATTAGTGCTGACATATAACTCCCTATACAGCTCAGGGCCAGATTACTTGCCTTATCCATTATACACCCAAGAGATCATTGCAGCCTGCAGTAAAGTCTCTCCTGCAAGTTCCAAAGATCTCAGGAACTCTCCCTGCAATAACTTGGAGCAGCACTTTTTAGTGGGGCTGCCCCTGTCCTGTGGAATGGTGAGTTCCTGTCGAGATATTATTATTTCATTCATTCATTCATTTAGTCACTTTCATCTTGCCCAAGGCAACCCAAAACAACTTACAACCAAACATACAACAGACAAGCGCTATCTGAACCTTCTTAAAAGCAGCGGAGGACACTTATGTTCCAACAGGCTGTACCAGCTGGGTAAATGGTTCTTTACCATGGATGTCCACCGGTTGGGGTTTCAAATGTATTTCTTGTTCTTTTAACTCTTTTTAATGATCTTATATGCGGATCACCTTGAGAAGCAGCTTTAAAAGCGATTAATAAATCGAACTGCAATATTAACAGTAAAAACAGGGTGGTTAAAAAGCGTGTGGGATGGAGTCCCAACTCTGAATCTTGTCTCAAGCCACCAGGAGAGGGGGGGGGCTGCAGCTCAGAAGTGGTGGACATATACAAGACCTTCCCCAATAACTTTTCCTGGCCCTAGTTGTTCTCGATTCTCCAATGGGAATCTGGGCAACTGTGGTGGGGGATGCAGCTGCCAGCAAGGTCTGTTTGATCCTGTTGTCACCACCAAATGTTTCATGCTACAACCAGCCCTCGTGCATCTGTGCATCTGGAGGGCACCATGCTCAGGGAGGCTGGTCTGAACCATTTGGATCACAGGTAGGCAACCTGTGGTTCAGAGGCAACACACACGGTCCAGTCCCATCAGAGTCTCATCCTCTTATTTCTCCTGGTATTTTGAAGTGTGAAAACCAACTGGCCACCTTCTGCCTGCACTCTAGCCCAATGGTTGCCATCAATTTGATTTGAATTAATTTTATAATGAAATGATTTTAGAATGTTGTATTATTTTATTGTTGTTAGCCGCCCTGAGCCTGGCTTCGGCTGGGGAAGGTGGGATATAAATAAAAAATTATTATTATTATTATTTATTATGTTTGTGCATGCATGCACAAGAGAGATGGATTCTGGACTAGATGCCAAACGCCGCAACCCCACACCCCGCGGCCTGATATGGCAGGCTCATCTTAGGTTTTCATTTCATTAAACATGTGCCCTGGGTAGATTCTGGACAGGGTGTATTGATTTGAATCACGGCAATTGATTATGCTCTTATATCTTGTCTGCATGAAAATAACAAGCCTCTATAAAAATAACAAGCCTGAAAACGAACGAACAAACCAAGGCAGTATCTGTTGACGAGGGATACGTCAGCAAGAACTTCTGTTGCCTTGGAACATTTGGGACAGATAAAAGAAAACGCACGTTACAGAATTAAACTGTGGAACTCACTTCCACAGGAGGCAGTGATGGCCACCACCTTGGCTGGCTTTAAAAGAAGATCGGACAAATTCATGGAGGAGGCAAGCCCATCAATGTCCACTAGCCATGATGGTTGTGTTCTGCCTCCACGGTTGGAGGCAGCAATGATCTGCACGCCAGTTGCTGGAAACCACTGGAAGGGAGAGGGCTCGAATTCTACCTGCAGCTTTCTCAATTGAGGCTTATGGCTGGCCACCAAGAGAACAGGATGCTACACTAGGCGGGGGACCCTTGGGCCTGTCCAGCAGGTCATTTCTTATGTTCTTACACACCCTCAAATGCCCTCTAGTCTAAGTCTAAGTCTTGGCTCACCTGGAAGCAAGAAGGCCCTGGTTTTCCGGCAGGAATATCGGACTGGTAGTAAACTTTCAAGTTAGGGACCATGGCAATAACAGTCTTGATGACCAGGGAAATGATTTCATCCGTGAGCTCCTCGACGTTGACTCCGTTGGAGGACAACCTGTTCAGGATGCTGGAAAACGTCTGTTTGCTGCCTGTGTTGGCGCTGTCTGAGTGGACAAAGTTCCCGCTGTGGACGTTGAGGGAGTAGTTGGTCAGATGCATAAAGACCTGGTGAAGGTTCTTGTGGGTCGGCTCCTGGTAGGGCTCCGTGCAGAACCGGCAGAGCCCGTTTTTGGCAATGTAGATCTCCAGCGGGTCCAGAGACTTCAGCAGGACGTAAAGGCGGATGTCAAACTTCAGATTGTCAATGAGAAAGGGCTTGGACATGTACTCCTGGACCACCGCAGGTCGCAAAGGGGTGCTCCCCGTCACCTGGATGTCGCTGGGCTCTTTAATGAGGTAGATTCCGTCCCCCTGGCAACCACCGTCAGGTTTCACAATGAATATGGGCTTCCACCTGGGGTTGGCTTCTTTCATCATCTGGACCTGAAAGGAAGCAAGAAGGCAAAAGAACGTCTGTTACATTTTGCCTATCCCTTCTTTGTCCTAGGTAAAGTTAAAGGACCCCTGACCAGTAGGTCCAGTTGTGGCCAACTCTGGGGTTGCAGCGCTCATCTCGCTTTATTGGCTGAGGGAGCCGGCGTACAGCTTCCGGATCATGTGGCCAGCATGACTAAGCCGCTTCTGGCGAACCAGAGCAGCGCACGGAAACACCGTTTACCTTCCCGCCGGAGCAGTACTTGCACTATGGCATGCTTTCGAACTGCTATGTTGGCAGGAGCAAGGACCAAGCAACGGGAGCTCACCCTGTCGTGGGGATTCAAACCGCTGACCTTCTGATCGGCAAGTCCTAGGCTCTGTGGTTTAACCCACAGCGCCACCCACATCTTTGTCCTAGATTGGCATAAATTATTTCATTCATTCATTCATTCATTCATTCAATGCATACGTACATACATACCCTGCCTTTCTCCATGGCAAGGATTCAAGGCAGCTTACAGATAAAAGTAAGAACAGCTCAAAACTTGGGGGTGGAGAATTTACCTACCCTTTCTCCCTGACTAAGTACACAACTTACTCGGGTCTGACCTTCCAGGGGTGTACCATATTGGCCCAAACCATAAGCTGCACTCGAATATAAGCTGCTCCCTTAAAATTGGAGGGGGGTGATTCTGAAAGGCACCCAGCAAGGAACACACACACACACACAAGGCTTGCCCCGCAAGGGTTGGGGGGCCAAATGAAAAGGGGGTCAGCAAGCACCCGTCCCAAACAAGCACACTCTCACTACCGAAGCGCATGTGGTCGTCCACTGCCAAATACAGTAATCGGATGCTGCCCAGCTGTAAAGGAACCACCTCACAGCTGACCAGAGGTTGCAGCACATAGGAGAAAGCTTGCGTGGGCAGCAGCTGCTGATCAGCTTGGGGGAACGCTGCCTCACAGCTGATAGGCTTCTGCGGCATGCCCAGACCCCACGTGGTCCCGAGATGCCGCAGACCAGTTGGATGGCTCCCTGCAACAGTGCGCCACCTCACAGCTGACCAAAAAGCCAATTTTTGTAAGGGAATGAATATAAGCTGCACTTTAACTTTTCATGGTCGGAATTTGGGGGGGGGGGGGAGTGCGGCTTATATTCGGGCCAATACAGTAGATTTTGCAGAAGCCAAAATCATGTATATTCAAAACACATAGGGCTCAGTGGTGGAAGGGCTTGCCAAAGTCTTTTTTCCTGGATTCCCTGATCCCTTTTCTTTTTTTGTTTGAAATTTTTATTTATGATTTTCAGGTTTATAAAGGTAAAGGGACCCCTGACCATTACGTCCAGCCGTCAGTGCTCATCTCGCTTTATTGGCCGAGGGAGCTGGCGTACAGCTTCCGGGTCATGTGGCCAGCAGGACTAAGCCGCTTCTGGCAAACCAGAGCAGCACACGGAAACGCCGTTTACCTTCCCACCGGAGCTGTACCTATTTATCTACTTGCACTTTGACGTGCTTTCAAACTACTAGGTCGGCAGGAGCAGGGACCGAACAACGGGGATTCGAACCGCCAACCTTCTAGGCTCCGTGGTTTAACCCACAGCGCCACCCGCATACATTCTTTCAGGTTTATACATTTCACTAATTTCACAATCATTTTAACATTTCAAAACTTGACTTCTTTCCCCCTCTTTCTGCAGTTCCTCAAATTTATTTTTAGTATCTTCTGCTTATCAAAATTAACTTAATTAGTTCATTTATTCATCTACTTTAAATATATACTCTTATGAAACTGCAGGTTATTACAATAATCCTGCCAACGTTCTTATTTGCTTACAGTTTATTTGTAAATATTCAATAAACCATTTCTCTTCTTTTATATATAAAAAAGTTTGTTATCTTGATTTCTTATTTTTCTGGTTTCGCCATTTCTGCATATTCCATGTTTTTATAGCCATTCTTCTTTTGCTGGGACTTTTGCTTCTTTAAATTTTGGGGTGCGTAGCATTCTTGCCGCTATAGTAGCATACATGAATAAGTTTCTATAGTAAGGTTACTAGGTGTCCCCGTTTCCTGGGGACAGTCCCCAGATTTACAAATCAGTCCCCTGGCAAAATCCATCTATTTAGTAGGAAGTTGAAAAGTGTAGCCGGATTCATTGAAAAAAATCTGGAAACCTTATTCTACATAGTTTAGGTAGTTCTGTCCCTATAATTCCCAAAGGGAATTGATTCCTGATCCCTTTCTGACCCGCATTTATTTATTTATTTGTATTATTGCACTTGCGTAAAGCTGAACATGCACAAGTTAAATGTAATAAAATAAATACAGTCATACCTCAGGTTAAATGTGCTTCAGTTTGAGCATTTTCAAGTTACACTCCGCGGCGACCCGGAAGTAACGGAGTGCGTTACTTCCTGGTTTCGCCGCTCACTCATGCGCAGATGCTCAAAATGACGTCACACGCATGTGCGGAAGCAGCAAAATGCGACCTGTGTACGTGCAGTCGTGTCTTACGTTCTACTCAGGATGCGAACGGGGCTCCGGAACAGATCCCGTTCACATCCAAAGGTACCACTGTAAGTAAGTAAATAAGTAAGTAAGTAAATAGATAAATAAATAAATAAATTTTTACCCTGCCCTCCCCGGCTAAAACTGGGCTCAGAGCGGCTAACATCAAATGTATAACACATTAACATAAAATCAGTCAATCAATTAAAATACATCCTAAAATCAGATCAGGATCAGAATACATAATGTGCATAAATTGCAGGCTTGCTCTGTCTGTCTCTCTCTCTCTGTGTTGTATTAAAATCATACAGATAATTACAATAAAAATAGCATGGCACCAGCCTTTTGGGGCTTGTGCAGTGTTAAGGGGGGGTAGTACCTTTGGTGGGGAACACGTCATGTTCCTTCTGGGCCGTTTGTCCCCCTTCGGTCCCCACCCTGCTCTCAGCTCTCACCTGTGGCTCCTAGAAGCTGTGACAGCGGACACACCCCAGGAATGGCTTCAACTGGCCGGCTAATCCAGGTGAGAGTAGCCAAGGGGCAGATGGAGCTTGTCAACCTGGGAAGGTAGCCCATCTAGGAGACAGAAAACTCTGATCCCAAACCTCTGCTGCCTTGTGGGCTCACGAGTAAAGCCTACACAAATCCAGAATAGAGTCCCTAAGATGGTTGGATGGCGTCTTGTACGCCTCCTTCCAGCAACTCCTGCAGCCAAGCTTGTGCCAAACATCTTGTTCTGCTTATCTTTGGACCACATCAGCAAGGCCAAGGGGGTGGCCTTGTCGTATGGACAGCCCAGCCTGGACCTACACACACACACTGCCCAGCCCTACTGCCCGGGGAGGGTAACACAGAGGTTTGTCTTCACCCCCAGAGGGGCACTCCATTGTCTCTCAAAACAGACAGATGCCAGCAAACAGCCCTTTCACTGAAAGCATTCAGCCCCCTAAAGCCTGTTAGAACAAGGAGGACAGCAAGTAGGGAGCCAGTCTGGTTTCTCTAGGGAGGGAGTCCCAAAGCCTGGGAGCAGCCACCACTGGGAAGGCCCCCTCCTTCGTTTCTATAAAGCATGCCTGTGACCTGTAGCTCCCAAACCTTTCTCAGGCCCCCACCCACTTGGTTCCAGGAACTCGTCCCTAGGGCCTGCTGCCCTACTCTTTAGAAAGCATTATTCTGAATAGCAGTTTGCACGACCCACTAGGGAAGATAATAACACTATAAAATTCAAACAATCAATTGCACTTTTATTCAAAATCCAATTAAAACTATCAGGTTTGATTAAGTCAATGAAACTGATGAACTGGGTCCAGTGATACCAGCTTTGTTGCTTAGTCTTGCGTACCACCTTTAGAAACTTATTTCACTGTTCAGTAAATTCTGAATGCAACAGATGGGTTTTGATGAAGTGATACCGTTTTCCCAATGTCTGGTTTAAAGTCACTTAGCAGGAGTCTTAAATCGCCCTCTGCCATCCCCTTGCCTCTTAGCACGCACGCACGCACGCTCACACACACACACGTACGTGCAGGTAATCCCACTGCCTCCCAGGAGGCAGTTAACTCCCACCTTGGGAACCACTGAGTGTATATGCTTCAGCCTCTCCCACCTCGTCCCCATTTTACCCTCACAACCACCGTGTGGGGCAGATCATTGTGACGTTAACATACGAGAGTGCTGGAGGTGAAATAGTTAAACAGGTTACCCAATCAGAACCCCGGGGGGTGGAGTCAGAGGGACTATAAAAGCAGCTCTGGGAGGAGTTTGTTGGGAGTTGGGTGGTTGGTTGGAGTGGGAGTGAATTGGGATAGAGTCTGTGGGCAGGTTGAGTTGGTGTAGCAAAATAAGCTGAGTCAGGAACAGTTAGGAGCTAGGAAGACAAGTAAATATCCGAGAGGTGGTTTAGTGAGCGAGAGCAGGTAGTGGAAGTTATAGGTCTGGATAGGCACCCCATGAATGTCATTGACCGATACCGTTGATGAAGTTTATGTTCCAATTCAACCCTGACTGGACTCAGTATTGTACCAGGTAGGGCCTGGGTGGTGGCAGCGAGAAATCAAGTGGTGGCGCAGGGATCAATAGACGGTGAAACGTCCGGGGACCCTGTGTGATCGCCACAGTCACGCAGAGAGACAGTGACATGCCCAAGGTGACCTTCAAGGCAGAGAGCATGGCTTTAAACCCAGGTGTCTCCCAAACCAAGTCAGATACTCTTATCCACTGCATCGCACTGCAACTCATGGGATGCTGGCAACTGTAGGGAACAGCATTTGCTGCCGTTCTTAGAATACTGGGTGCAACTACACATTTCTGCAACGATATCCAGGGGTGTGGAACCTGAGGCTACTTCAGCAGTCACACGGAACATTCCCTAAAGGCACATGAGAACCAGTTTGCATCCAAGGTGTCAATGTGAGTATATAAAGCCCTTAACTTTGGACCAGTTCACCCACGGGACTGCCTTGCCTACTTGACCGCTTCAACTGAGGGAATGGGCCCTGCCACATAATGCCCACAGCACGTCTGTAAAAGCTTGATCATTTGGTGTGGCAGCACTGACACTTTGGAACTCCCTGCCTGTATTCTTTTTGGTGCCAGCTGAAGGCATTCTTATTTAGACGAGCGCAACCCACATTTTAGACAATTCGTATGAGTCTTAACAGGGGCGCGGGTGGCGCTGTGGATAAAACCTCAGCGCCTAGGGCTTGCCGATCGCATGGTCGGCGGTTCGAATCCCCGCGGCGGGGTGAGCTCCCGTCTTTCGATCCTAGCTCCTTCCCACCTAGCAGTTCGAAAGCACCCCTACAGTGCAAGTAGATAAATAGGTACCGTTTTCTAGCGGGAAGGTAAACGGCGTTTCCGTGTGCTGCACTGGTGCTGGCTCGCCAGAGCAGCTTCGTCACGCTGGCCACGTGACCCGGAAGTGTCTCCGGACAGCGCTGGCCCCCAGCCTCTTAAGCGAGATGGGCGTGCAACCCCACAGTCGGTCACGACTGGCCCATACGGGCAGGGGTACCTTTCCCTTTACCTTATGAGTCTTAACCTGCTTGAATCTATTCTACTGCCGTCTAAACTTTCTGTATGTTTTAAATTATGGTTGTAAATATTTTAGTAATAATTGCACTGCTTTATCTTTTTTTGTAAGGGACGCGGGTGGCGCTGTGATCTAAACCACTGAGCCTAGCGCTTGCCGATTAGAAGGTCAGCGGTTCCAATCCCCGCGACAGGGTGAGCTCCCAATTCTCGGTCCCTGCTCCTGCCCACCTAGCAGTTCAAAAGCACGCCAAAGTGCAAGTAGATAAATAGGTACCGCTCCAGCGGGAAGGTAAACGGTGTTTCCGTGCGCTGCTCTGGTTCCCCAGAAGCGGCTTAGTCATGCTGGCCACACAACTTGGAAAAACTGTCTGTGGACAAACGTCGGCCTGTAAAGCGAGATGAGCGCCGCAACCCCAGAGTTGTCCACGACTGGACTTACGGTAACTGTCAGGGGTCCTTTACCTGTACCTTTTAATCTTTTTTGTAAACCTCAAGTTTTTTCTACAATCGAGTGGTCTGTAAATTTTATGAAATAAATAAAATAAAGTAAGAAGAGCCTGCCAGATAAGGCCAAGGACCCATCTACGCCCACTATGGGAAGCCCAGAAGCAGGACCCGAGGGCAAGAGCCCCCACCCCACCCCTTCTCCCCATGATATTTGAGAAAATGGTGCTAACTGGGGGGTGGGGGCCTCTTGGGAATCACCCAGAATCATTATTTTATTAAGGGGTGGGGTGGAAAGTGGGGCGGCACCATCAAACTACCAGCAAAGGATAGTTCCTAGGATATCCCACACCAGGAAGCTTCCAGGCAGTTTCATTACACTGTCTCCGCATTAGTATATAAAGAAGGGGGTGGAGGAATGTGGCGTAAAATGTCATGTTTGGTAACAAAGAAGTACTTTCCCCTCAAACACAGACGGAGGACCATATGCGGCAGTGTTTTATCAGCCATCTGCCTATTTTTCTTCCCCAGAAAGGCAAATCAAAGCCTCTACCAAGCAGGTGTGAGGGGGGTGGGGAGGATATTGTAGAACAGGAGTCAGCAAGCTTTCTCAGCAGGGGGCCAGTCCGCTGTCCCTCAGACCTTGTGGGGGGCCGGACTATATTTTGGAGGGGGGGAGAATAAATGAATTCCTACGCCCCACAAATAACCCAGAGATGCATTTTAAATAAAAGGACACATTCTACTCATTTAAAAGCACATTGATTCCCAGACCATCCGTGGGCTGGATTTAATAATAATAATAATAATAATAATAATAATAATAATAATAATAATAATAATTTATACCCCGCCCCGCCCTCCCTGGCCAGAGCTGGGCTCAAGGCTGCTAACATCAGTAAAATTTAATGGGGGGGGGGGACAACAAAACAATTTAAAATACAGGTTAAAATGCAATTTAAAATGCAGCCTCATTTTAAAAGTAGCCCATGGATCAAAACCGTAAGGCGGGGGGGGGGGGGACATAAGGGTCAGACTGAGTCCAAACCAAAGGCCAGGCGGAACAGCTCTGTCTTGCAGGCCCTGCGGAAAGATATCAAGTCCCGCAGGGTCCTAGTCTCTTGTGACAGAGCATTCCACCAGATCGGGGCCACAGCCGAAAAGGCCCTGGCTCTGGTTGAGGCCAGCCTAACCTCCCTGTGGCCCGGGATCTCCAAGATGTTTTTGTTTGAAGACAATAAGGTCCTCCGTGGGGCATACCAGGAGAGGCGGTCCCATAGGCACGAGGGTCCTAGGCTACATAGGGCTTTAAAGGTCAAAACCAGCACCTTAAACCTGACTCTGTACTCCACCGGGAGCCAGTGCAGTTGGTAAAGCACTGGATGAATGTGATCCCGCAGCAAGGACCCCGTAAGGAGCCTCACCATGGCATTCTGCACCTGCTGGAGTTTCTGAGTCATCTTCAAGGGCAGCCCCGCAAAGAGCGTGTTACAATAATGAATCCTGGAGGTGACTATTGCATGGATCACTGTGGCCAGATCAGGGCGAGAAAGGTAAGAAGGCGATTTAGAAGGCGATTGGGCCAGATCCAGCCCACGTTTCCTTAGGTTGCCTACCCATGTTGTGGAAGCAGTGGTGCTTAGTTGGGGGCTACATCAGTTGGAAAGGCAAGTAAGAGGTTCTCTCCACAATACATTCTGGTTCAGGTGCAGCTGGACAAAGGGCCAGGAGAAGGTGGTACCAGAGCCACCCTTTCCAAGCTGTAAGCCCAGAAAAAAGGGGTCACAGCCACACAATAAATTTAAAGCACCACTTCAATGCACATGGCTTCACCCCGGGGACTGTAGCTGACTAAGGGCGCTGGGAACTGTGGTTCTATGAGAAACAAACCATGGCTGCCAAAATTCTTGGGGGGGGGGAGTCAAAGAACGTACACACTGCTTGATCATAAAATAAAATCTCAGGCTGGCTGGCACAGAAAAGGATAAAACAAGAAAATTGTCAATAAAAATAATTAACAGCAATGATTTAAAACACCTTAAAGAATTAAAATCAGTGATAAACTAAAAACAATAACATCAGCATTCCAAATATCTAGGCAAGCTGGAAAAAAAGGAAGTTTTTAGCAGGCGAACAATGAAGTACAACACCTGCCTGGTATCAAAAGGCAGAGAGTTCCAAACTGGGCAGTGCCATGCTAAAATACCAACTTCTTTCAAATTTCAAAGACCTTAGCGAGGACAGCCCACCTCTGCGAGAAAAATGTGGAACTCCTCTGGCAAGATCCAGGAGCGTGGGTAGAAGTCATACTCGGTGGGGAAGAGCTCCTGCATCGTCCGCATGGCAAGGCTCAAGGGGATCTTCCGGACCGTTTCGGTCATGCCTGAGGAAGAAGGTCAGCTGTGAGCAGGGCCTCAACAACGGGCAAGTCTAGGACAAGGGTGCTCCTCCAAAAGCGCTCCCTGCAGCCAGCATGCCCAGTGGTCAGGCATGAGGGCCGTCGCAGCACACAAGCCTCTGGAGGGCCACAGACTTATTTAATAATAATAATAATAATTTATTTGTACCCCGCCCATCTGGCTGGGTTTCCCCAGCCACTCTGGGCGGCTTCCATAGAAACCAAAAAACACTAAAATATCATACATTAAAAACTTCCCTGAACAGGGCTGCCTTAAGATGTCTTCTGAATGTCAGGTAGTTGTTTATCATTTTGACATCTGATGGGAGGGCGTTCCACAGGGCGGGCGCCACTACCGAGAAGGCCCTCTGCCTGGTTCCCTGTAGCTTTGCTTCTTGCAATGAGGGAACCGCCAGAAGGCCCTCGGAGCTGGACCTCAGTGTCCGGGCTGAACGATGGGGGTGGAGACGCTCCTTCAGGTATCCTGGACCGAGGCCGTTTAGGGCTTTAAAGGTCAACACCAGCACTTTGAATTGTGCTCGGAAACGTACTGGGAGCCAATGTACGTCTTTCAAGACCGGTGTTATGTGGTCTCGGCGGCCATTGTGGTCTCGGTTAGCCCCATTGTTTTAGGAAAGTGGTTTTGTTTTGTTTCTTGAGCACTTTCCTCCTTCTATCTGTACCTGTGTTTTTAATTATGGTTCTCATTCTAGCTGTCTTGTGGCTGGACCTCTCCCGTCTTTGGCCAGAGGCTGACACTGCCCAATACTATCCTGTTTTGTTGCTGCTTGCTTACCCCATGAAGGAGGAAAGCAGGGACCGAACACCTATCCTGCCACAGAGCTTTCTTTCATACGTGAGAAGAGGCAGCCAAGTTGGCTGATCATCGGAGCTAGCAGAGAAAACCAAACTTCAGTGTTTCATTAAGTTTGGCATGGGGGGGGGGGGGGAGCTGCCTTCCTGCCAACTCTATTCCAAGGGAGCAAAGCCTGACAGCTCTTTGCAGAACGCAATAAACAGAAAGAGCTGTGAGCTGTGATGAATCAATATCTTGGGCGCTTAGCTCTTACTTAACCGGATTCAGGTAGAGATTAAAGGAGAAGTAAGGGAGCTTTAAGAAGTTTGATAGACCTAATATTAGGAAAAGGTTGACTAAAACTCACCTCTTCTCTTTAAAAATAATCTATTGGGGGGGGGACCTGTCTCAGCTTTCCTTCTGAGACTGGAAGTGTTGCAGTTCAGTTCAGTGGCGATGGTCATTGTTTTGTTCTGTTCTGTTCTTGCTTTTACTACATGTTTTGTGTTTCTGTCTCAAGGCGGTGTACGTGGTTTTTCCCCTTTCTCATTTAATCCTCACAACAACCTTGTGAGTTAGGTTGGGCTGAGAGAGGCAGTGACTGGCCTCTCCAAGGCCACACCAGGTGAGCTTCACAGCCAAGTGGGGATTTGAACCCTGATCTGTCCCAGGTCCAACTCTGGCACTTTAACCAATACACCAAAACTGGCTAGGAAATCACACAAACACCCCCTCCCCAATGTCTGACACCCTGAGGGGCACCAGCAGCCAGGGGAGACCAGTGTGGGCCACTTCCGGCATGAGAGCCCAACTCAGGCCTACCACAGCATTTTGGGCAATGAGTGAAAATTTTACCACTGACCAACCAGCAGGCTAGCCTCTGCACCCATGCTCCCCTCCCTATGCTCCATCTTATCCCAGCAAGCAAGAGACATTGCTCAGGGACACATTCTCATTCAGATCAGGGTCCGTGCAGATCAGGGTCCGTGGCAGGGGCAGCCAGGGGAGAAGGGGGTACAGCCTGGGGAGGAATCCCAGGCCTGAGGTTATGCACCCCTGGACAAGAGGCGGTAAACGCCACCCATGTGCCAGGAGCTAAATCGTGCATGAAAAGGACAAGTTTTCACAGGCTGGTATTCAGTGTTGGTTTTATACATGGCCAGGAATCTGGCAGAACAGTTCCAATTACAGTCATACCTCGGGCTACAGACGCTTCAGGTTGCGTTTTTTCGGGTTGTGGACCGCCGAAACCCGGAAGTACTGGAATGGGTTACTTCCAGGTTTCGGCGGTCCCGCATGCGCAGAAGCGCTAAATCGTGCTTTGCACACAAGCGCCAAATTACAACCCATGTGTGCGCAGAAGCGCTGCTGTGGGTTGCAGATGCTGCAGGTTGTGAACGTCTATCCCGCACAGATCACGTTCACAACCCGAGCGTCCACTGTACACATAAAACGGTTTGGTCTTTTTAAGGGAGAAGAGGGTCTATTGAAGAAGCGTTAGGTGAATGGAGGAAAAACGAAGTGCGGATCTAATTAATGGAGTTGGTTTTGGTCCTAGGAGCTCCATCTCCCATGAGACAACCTTCAGGTACCTGAAGAGGGCTTGTCTGTCTGCGAAGACAGAAAACACCACAAAGGGCTCCCCCTCTTCCCTTGTACAACTGCTTCTTTTAAATGAGTGACGCAAATAAATCTATTACCTGGAAATTTGTTGACTTGGCCCGAGTAGATGGCATTATCGTGAAACGAGACACCGTGCCAGTAGATGTCACAGGGAACGCGGCGGCCAAAAGGAAACTGCAGCAAAGTAGAAGAGGAAGAGATAAGGTACATACAACTTTGAAGCGAATGCTATACATAAATTAGAAACAATTTAGGTATGCAATTCTATTGCCTACATTTACATGGGAGGAAGCCCCATTGGACACAGGATTTACTTCTGAGCAGACAGTTACCAGGACTGGTGGGCACATCACCCCTTCTCTGTGATCCGGGAGACGCTTTTGTCCTCCGACTCCTGCGCCTGTTTCCTCAAAAGGAAACAACACTGTGCTCAGTTCTCATGGAACAGGGGCGCAGGGTGGAAGATATGCACATTTGCCCAATTTACAGGGTTTCGGAATTCAGCTTTTCTCCTTGCAGGGTTGAAATTTGGTGCATTGGCGGTCATTTATTTATTTTTTAATCATGGGCTGGAGGAAACCTGCAGTAACTGTGCTGACGAGCGCATGGAAAGCCAACGTGGTCACTGGACCACACAGTTCCGATCCTCCCTGACTGTTGGCCATGTTGGCTTGGGGAGGGGTGGCTGGGGCTAGAATCCAACAACACGTTGGCTGTTCCTGGGCAGATTTTGCAAACCTGGTGCAATCCAAAACACCTGGAAGGCACCCATATGGAGAAGGCTGTACTAGGGAGGCCCACATTCAAAAACCCTGCCGCCGCCCCAGCCATAAGCTCACCAAGTGATGTTGGGCCAACCCCACAGGGCCGTTGTGAGGACACAGAACATAAGAAGAACCCTGCTGGATGAGGCCAATGGCCCATGTAGTCCAGCATCCTGTCCGCACAGTGGCCAACCAGAGCTTCACTGGATGCCCCCCAAATTCTGATATTATGTATATCCAATGAAGCGGAGTGCTTGAAGATGGAATAAAGGTAAAGGTAAAGGGACCCCTGACCATTAGGTCCAGTCGTGGCCGACTCTGGGGTTGTGGTGCTCATCTCGCTTTACTGGCCGAGGGAGCCAGCATACAGCTTCCGGGCCAGCAAGACTAAGCAGCTTCTGGCGAACCAGAGCAGCACACGGAAACGCCGTTTACCTTCCCGCCGGAGCGGTACCTATTTATCTACTTGCACTGTGTGCTTTTGAACTGCTAGGTAGGCAGGAGCTGGGACAGAGCAACGGGAGCTCACCCCATCGTGGGGATTCAAACCGCCGACCTTCCGATCGGCAAGTCCTAGGCTCTGTGGTTTAACCCACAGCGCCACCCGCGTCCCTTGAAGATGGAATAGACCAAAATAAATTATTGCAGAAAGACATGCACAGAAACATACAATTTAAGGAACAAAAGTTAACCGCTCACCATCAGAGCAATGGCATTTCAGCTTCTCTGCTCTATTACAGAAACACCCTAGAACCCCAACCAGGTTTTAGAAGAGGAAACCCAACCTCTTGTTGCCCCGGTTCGCTGGCTTGGCAATCAATGAATCAATCTTTATTACGGTCCATAGACCCAACAAATCATTACAAAGTAATACACAATTCATACAGCCTACCTCCAGGTTAAACAAGCATTTTGTTTAGAATATAGGGATCATTTGTTCTTGCAACCACCGATAAAAACTTTGCCACTGCTAATGTTCTAGCATTTGTCTGGTCTTCCAGTAGGAACCTGACATAGTGAGTCTCTGAATTTCCCGGGAAAGGTACCAGCAAGGGTATTATCAGTTCAGCCCTGGCTTGCTCATATTTTGCCCAATGCAACAAAATATTTTTTATGGAATCGATGTCTTGAGCACATGAGCAAAGTCTGTCCTGGTAGGGAACTCCTCTCAACCTGCCATCCAACACTGCAGAAGGAAAGACATTTAGTCTGGCTTTGGTGAAAAGCCTTCGATAGTTTGGTACTGTCAGGTTTTTAATGTAAGATGTTAACTTAAAGACATACCCATATTGTACTCCTACTGCCAGCAGACTACAGACTGCGTGTGATCAAGATCGCAAGTCACTGTGTGCATTATCCCATAATCTTTGCTTTAACATCTTTTGGGCGCCTTCGTAACTCAGGTAATACAGTTGGGGGGGAGACAGACCAAAGGAGGTGGCTTTTTTAGCCATGGTTTTCTGCCATTTGCTGACAAATTCCTCATTGGTCAGGTGTTGGTACAAACCCTTCTCTAGATTAAACACTGAAATCCTGAGCCAATGTTTTAGGGCAGCCCACCACGCTTTAGTTGAAATTGAGCATTCACCAACTTCTAACAGAAGTACGGAGTTGGGGACGCAGTTGGGTACCTGCAGCAGAGATCGTAGAAATTTTGCCTGAAAGCCATCTCACCGGTGCAACTACTTAATCCTGGGGGACCGTTAAGCTGATGCAAGCTTGCTGCCCTCCAGTTCACCCCCTCCCACCTGCTTCAAATCATGCGTCCACCCCCCCCCCCCGGGACAAACAAGCCTGTGCCCCCAAGACTGACTGGAACACTCAGAGGAGTATTGCAACAGACGCCAGACTTATGATGCAACGGTTTCCCCAGGGTGAATGCAGAGGCCATTTCCAGGCCTCCTCTGAGGAGGCGGCAGCACAGAGCACCTTCATTCCCACTGCCACCCCTTTTTGCAAAAAAACATGTTCACCACTGGAGCAACAACATTTTAAAACACCCCCTGGCTGTTTACGGTTAACCCAGCCCCCTTACTATGGAAGTTTTGTGGGCAAAGGTGGGAGGTTGCAGGAAGGGGAGGATCTCCAGATTATTTCCAAGAATGCCTTTTTAAAAAGCCTTACCGTATTTTTGCCCTATAGGACGCACTTTTTCCCCTCCAAAAATGAAGGGGAAATGTGTGTGCGTCCTATGGGGCGAATGCAGGCTTTCGCTGAAGCCTGGAGAGCGAGAGGGGTCGGTGCACACCGACCCCTCTCGCTCTCCAGGCTTTGCAGACCTCTCCGCAAGCCTTGCAAGCCTTGCGGGATGTCCCGCGGGCTCGCAAGGCTTGCGGGCAGCAGCCTGCAGCCCACAAGCTCGGGGGATAGCAGGGAGGCGGAGCGCCACCACCCCGCTATTCCCCGACCTGGTCTGGAGGCTGGCGGGGGGAGAAGCAAGCTTGCTTCTCCCGCCTGCCAGCCCCACAAGCTCGGGGGTAACAGGGAGGCGGAGCGCCGCCAACCCACTATTCCCCGACCTGATCTGGAGGCTGGCGGGGGGGGGGGGAGAAGCAAGCTTGCTTCTCCCCATCACCAGCCCCACAAGCTCGGGGGACAGTGGGGCAAGCCGCTGCTCCACGGAGGCTAGAGAGGCTGTCCCTGAAGGCAGAAGAGGGAGACGGAGCGCTCCGTCTCCCTCTTCTAGCTTGGGGATGGCTGCGCAAACCTGGGGGGGAAATAAAAACTTTTTCCTTGATTTCCCCCCAAAAACACTAGGTGCGTCCTATGGGCCGGTGCGTCCTATAGGGCGAAAAATACGGTAGTTCTGAAGGCAACTTGCTTTGGGAAAGGAGGGGGGGGTGTCTGAAATTAATTAGCATGCTAATTGGGGGAATTCTTTCTTCCTCTGCTGCTTCACGGAGCAAGTATGACACCCACAACAGTCAACGAGAGAGGAAGGAGGACCCCTGGTTCGTTTCGTTATTGATTTACTCAGGAAGAGGAAAGGTTGGGGAGAGTGAGGCAAAAAATGTGTAATTCTCAGGAAAACAACCAAGGGATGGAATCCCACCTTTTCTGTGCCCTCTTCAAATGCGCAAGGAATACAGATCTGGAGGCAGGCATCCGGTAGCTCTCCCACACCCATGGAATCTTCGTTTTTTAAGTACTGTATTTTTTGCTCTATAAGACTCACTTTTTCCCTCCTAAAAAGTAAGAGGAAATGTGTGTGCGTCTTATGGAGCGAATACAGGCTGTGCAGCTATCCCAGAAGCCAGAACAGCAAGAGGGATCGCTGCTTTCGCTGCGCAGTAATCCCCCTTGTTGTTCTGGCTTCTGAAATTCAGAATATTTTTTTCTTGTTTTCCTCCTCCAAAAACTAGGTGCGTCTTATAGTCTGGTGCTTCTTATAGAGCAAAAAATACGGTAACTAATATTTAAATCAATGCCAATTTCAAAATACCAATGAAGAAAAAATATGTTGGCAGGGCACCTCTCATTTACAGCATTTGTCAAAGCGTTTCACACCGACAGTTTGGTAAGGATTTAAGAGCAGGGGTTGTCTTTTTAGGTTAGCAGGGGGCAGGAAATGTTATTCCAGACTGGGAGAGACGAGGGAGGCAATGTGATACACACATGACAGATAAAAGTAGGCAGCCTAAAGGCCCATCTACTCCAATAACCCATTTCCCATGCTGGTCAACCAGAAGCCCAGAGGCAGGATAGGGGCCCAACAGCATATCTCCTACCAAGCAGCTGGTACTCAAAAGGTAGACTGCCTCTGAACAGGAGGTTTCATCGAACCCTACTCTCCTTTTCTAATGAATTGCTGAGGGCCTTCTGGCAGTTCCCTCACTGCGAGAAGCCAAGTTACAGGGAACCAGGCAGAGGGCCTTCTCGGTGGTGGCGCCCTCCCTGTGGAACGTCCTCCCACCAGATGTCCAAGAGAACAACAACTACCAGACTTCTAGAAGACATCTGAAGGCAGCCCTGTTTAGGGATGCTTTTAATGTTTGATGTATTACGGTATTTTAATATTTTGTTGGAAGCTGGCCAGAGTGGCTGGGGAAGCACAGCCAGATGGGCGGGGTATAAATAAATTATTATTATTATTATTATTATTATTATTATTATTATTATTATTATTATTATACTTCCAAAGTCATCGAAAAGCCAAACTTCACATTACGTCTACACAGATGAACTTACCAATAAAAGGGGGGGGGTTGAAAGAGGAACCTTTTTCCACCTGTGGTGACACTGCCCACAGGTATTCAGATTTTGGACAGTGGTTTGTCAAGAAGTGACCAAAATACACAAAACAAGCTATTTCAACTTCACCACAGCTTTGATTACTAAATCTATAGACCTATCGACTGAAAGGTTTCAGCTCCTGGGAACTCTCGACAGGGATGCTAGCAGCTGCCAGAACCTCAGTTGCCCCCAAATGGAAAACTTTACAGGACTTGTGACTTTTGCTTTGCTATAAAAACCAAAACCTCATAAATTATGTGTTGCCAAAGGCTTGTGGGTCCTTGAAAAATTCTGTGCTCTTTGGTGGGATTTTATCTCACATACGACAAATAGAGGCAACACAGAACTGCCCTTCCCCCAGTATGGCATGAAATTCGTCTTTCCCAATCATAAAACTGTAGAGTTGGAAGGGATCCATAGGGTGATCTACTCCAACCCCTTGTACTCTCTCTCTTCCAACCTAACATTAAGTCTCCCCCAGATATATAGTGTGGTGTTGTTGTTTTGTACTTCTGTTATTTTTGTCGCCTCAGTTTAATTTACGTCAATAAAATCTTTTTTATTTTTAAGAAACCTTGATTAAGACCAGCAATGCAGCTTCCTTGAGGAAAAAACTGTTGAGCTGAAAATGTGATTCAGATCAGGATGACAGTGCCAGGACTGGGGCAGGGAAGGGCAGGGGAATTAGACCATGGGTAGGCAAACTAAGGCCTGGGAGCCGGAGCCGGCCCAATCGCCTTCTCAACCCGGCCTGTGCAAAGTCAGGGAATCAGCGTGTTTTTACATGAGTAGAATGTGCCCTTTTATTTAAAATGCATCTCTGGGTTATTTGTGGGGCATAGGAATTCGTTCATTTTCCCCCTTCAAAATATAGTCCGGCCCCCTACATGGTCTGAGGGACAGTGGACCGGCCCCCTGCTGAAAAAGTTTCCTGACCCCTGAGTTAGACCGTTACTTTTGCACCATTTCCCCCACAGCCACAATTTCTTCCCTGACCCATAATGAGAGCACATTATTGGTTAATTGTCCAGGGCTGAAGGAAAGGCACTCTGCACATGCCAGGAGGTAGGCTTCTTCTCTGTTTTAATCCATTTTTTTTGCAGGGCTCAAAGCAATGACAATCACCCTGGTAGACGTATAACAAAATTAAAAAGAAAAGCAGCAAGATTCAAGAAAACTGGGTGAAAAAACGCTGAAGAGGAAGAGTTTCTGCAGCAACATCTGAACCCCAAGGAAAGGGGGATGTTTTCATACTTCTGACGAAAGGTTGCAGAGCTTCAGGGGCAGCTGACAAAGAGGCCCTGCTTCCAGGTGCTTTTGTTCTGGTGTGTAGCAACCGCCAGCTGAATTTGCTGTTGCACTGTGCCAGCATTCTGGGAAAAGGCACAGGAATAAGGTTTTCTTCCAGCTCCTGCTCAAAGGCTGCCTTTGCAGAGGGAAAATGTTAAGCGGTCGTCCAGGACCCTCAACAATTGTCAAATGTTCTGGGGGGAAGGAGGTGGAGGAGGTTGGGAGCCCCTGCAGGAGTACATGCAAAGAGAGCCCCCAACAAGCCCCACCCTGCCATGCATACACCACAAACACACGTGTGCATAAAACAGAGCTCACCAGCAGGTTGGTGAAGACTATCATAAAGGAAGAGAGCCAGGTGTTAGTCGGACAACTGGGAGACCCGAGTTTGAATCCCCCACTTGGCTATGAAGCTGACTGGGTGTGGCCTTGAGCCGAAGAAGGGTGTTATGGGGATTAAATGAAGGGGGGGGGGACCATATATGCCACCTTGAGGTCCTTGAGTGAAAAGGTAGGATAGAAATACAATACAGTCACACCTCGGGTTAAATGTGCTTCAGGTTGAGCATTTTCAGGTTACGCTCCGCGACAACCAGGAAGTGACAGAGCACATTACTTCCGGGTTTTGCCACTCGCGCAGACGCTCAAAATGACGCCACGCGCATGCGGGGAAGCGGCGAATCGCAACCCGCGCACGCACAGACACGGGTTGCGTTCGCTTCAGGATGCGAGCGGGGCTTCGGAATGGATCCAGTTCGCATCCAGAGGTACCACTGTAAATAAACAAGGAAGATAAAGCTAGCTCCTCCGCAAGCAGCTTTTTGTTACGGGAACTTTTGCTCTCAGCCACGTCTTTTTTTCTTTTCTTTTTTTTTTTGCAAGCCCTGGCTGCAGCGCGGCCCGATTCTCCACCGCACCTGTACAGCCCGTAAGCTAATAGCAGCACATTTCACGCATGGGTCCCTGGGGGGGAAAGGGTGTCGTGGAGGTGAGAGCGAAAGGCAAAAACACGTGAAACAGATCTCCTATTTTCCAGAGAAGGTGAGGAACAAACAGGAAAGGAAGGCAGAGGGGGAGGGGGGGACAGCCAGCCGCACACCAGGAAATCAGGGAGTTATGGGACCTGACTGTTTGCATAGCTGCCGCAGCTGTGTTGGTGAAACAATGCCGCTGTAACCATGGCAACAGCAACCCAGAAAGGAAGCCCAGCCGTCAGCTGTTCCGCCTGTCTTCCAAGACCCCCGCCCTGGGCTCTTCGAAATGCCTCACAGGGCCCCACCCACTTGCCTGTTTACCTACCCTCACCCCCCCCCCCAGAATAATTATATGCCACCTGTTTATCCAAGGAGTTCAAGGTGATCTATATGGCCTTCCCTGCTCCTCATTTTATCTCACAGCAACTCTGGCAGGTTGGTTAGGCTGAGAGAGGCCCAAGGTCACACACCCCATGAGGTTCGTGCCGAGTACAGATTTGAACCCTGCTCTCCAACATCCTCTGCCACTTCCACCTCGCCCCTCGCTGCCACCTTACGACCAGAGAGCCATTCACAGAACCCACCTCCTCTTCACCTCCCCTCCCGCAAACCCACCTTCCCCCTTAAAGCTTTTGCACAAGACCCCAACCAGGTGAAACTCTCAGCCCAAGCACAATGGGACCACAAGCAGCCATGCTCAGCCGCTGTGGCCTTGGCAAAACAAAACCCAGACAGGTCCCTGCCCCAAGGAGACTTCAGTTACTATCACCATTCTCGCTGCCACCACTGTGGTATATTGCAACTGGTATGCAGCTTTTCAAAACCAAAAAGCAGAAGAGACAACATTGCAGATGTGTGGAATCACTTCTTAAGAACACAAGAACGGCCCCTGACCCATCTAGTCCAGCAGAGTTGTCAGCTGACGCATATGAGCTGCAGCCAGAATGGTCAGCGGTCAAGGCTATTTGGAAGTCTTGTCCAAAGCATATGGAGAGCACCCGGTTGGGGAAAATGGATGCAGACAAACATGCACATCCCTAACCAACCTAAAAATGGTGTCCAGGCCCAAGCAGGATGTTGCAAAATTGCAATTTTTGATAGCCTTGGCTCCAGACCAGGACAAAGTCTGCCTTGCATCTCATAAGAAAGTCAAGGGCTCCCCCTTCAGGCCAAAAAACTCAGCATCATTAAATCCCCACGCTCCCTGCTCCAGATACAACAGAACAGGACCCTAATGGGCAAAGCATTTTCTGCTTTCTGGGCTAATTATGCTAATTCCTTGATATTATGCAAATAACATGGCAGATGAAGGTGTCATCTTGTTCCAAAAGGGATTTGTTCAGCAGACTTTTCAGAAGTGTTATCCGTTCTGATTAACACCGGCATACATAATTCCCGGTGAGACTTCTGTTTCCACCTCTGCAAATGACTTCAGCAAGTCAGTATGCAAACACACCGATCTCGTTAGCACAAAATCCAATTTTAACTGACCTTGTTCTTACTGCTATGTCTCCCCACCGACACTCACTGTAAAGTTGCAAGAATGGCTTCAGGCATTTTTTAGGAAGCATATAAAAAAGAATCTTGCTGGCCAAATATTAATATCAGAAACTGAAGGGAAATGTTTGGTGAAAACAGCATCCCAAAACCTGATCCCACCCTTACCCCACAAATTCCACAGCAGTACGTGAATAATACTACTTGTAGAGCATCCATTTACAACAAGTTCGAGCTGAGCTGAGGATCAGGGCCACTTCAAGTTGTCAGAACAGGATTTGTGTGGAGAGGAATACATGGCTTTTCTATAGAATCATAGAATCATAGAATCATAGAGTTGGAAGAGACCACAAGGGCCATCGAGTCCAACCCCCTGCCAAGCAGGAAACACCATCAGAGCACTCCTGACATATGGTTGTCAAGCCTCTGCTTAAAGACCTCCAAAGTAGGAGACTCCACCACACTCCTTGGCAGCCAATTCCACTGTCAAACAGCTCTTACTGTCAGGAAGTTCTTCCTAATGTTGAGGTGGAATCTTCTTTCTTGTAGTTTGGATCCATTGCTCCGTGTCCGCTTCTCTGGAGCAGCAGAAAACAACCTTTCTCCCTCCTCTAGGTGACATTCTTTTATATATTTGAACATGGCTATCATATCACCCCTTAACCTCCTCTTCTCCAGGCTAAACATGCCCAGCTATAAAAGTGGGGCAGGGGCTTTTCCTGAAATGATTGATAGATAGACAGACAGACAGACAGACAGACAGACAGACAGACTGCTGCCCCAAAGGAGGTGAAAGTATTCTGTCTGTAATTTTGTTTTGGGGGTTTTTTAAAAATGCAAATTTGAGTCTGTTCAGGTTAAAGTCTATACCTGCTCTGAGGAATTCAGTACAGTGGACACTCAGGTTGCGAACATGATCCATGCAGGAGGCATGTTCGCAACCCGCAGCATTTGCAACCTGCAGCGCCGCATCTACGCATGTGCGGGTTGCGATTCGCCGCTTCTGCCCATGTGCAAAGAGCGATTTAGCGCTTCTGCACATGGATGACCACTGAAACCTGGAAGTAACCCGTTCTGGTACTTCCGGGTTTCAGCGGGTCCGTAACCCGAAAAAACGCAACCTGAAGAGTCTGTAACCCGAGGTATGACTGTATTAGGCGCCAGAATTCTTTTAACCCCCAAGCAGCAATGGCAATCCACTAGAGGCACCTAAAAACTGCCACAAAGACTTTGTCCCTGCAACAATAGTGAATTGCCGCAAGTCATCTAGTCCAGCCCCCTGCAAGGCAATAATTTCCTAGGGGCTCCTCTTATGATTTTGTTAAAAAATAACTGGCTTTTCAATGCACAAACAGAGCCTCTTGGGCTTGCAGATCAGAAGGTCGGCAGTTCGAATCCCTGCGACGGGGTGAGCTCCCATTGCTCGGTCCCAGCTCCTGCCAACCTAGCAGTTCAAAAGCACATCAAAGTGCAAGTAGATAAATAGGTACCGCTCCGGCGGGAAGGTAAACGGTGTTTCTGTGCACTGCTCTGGTTCGCCAGAAGTGCTTAGACATGCTGGCCACATGACCCGGAAGCTGTACGCCGGCTCCCTCGGCCAATAAAGCGAGATGAGCGCTGCAACCCCAGAGTCGGTCACGACTGGACCTAATGGTCAGGGGTCCCTTTACCTTTATGCATTAGACAGTGTTTTGGATCTGCCCTGAATGAAGAATGGCTGAGTTCAGTTATCCAGAAGTGGTACTGGCACCGATGGTGGGACTGAACAGATGAAGGATAAGTCTACCAGCAGCTACTACTCACAAAGCCTGTCTGTTGGAGATGGAGGGCATCTGGAAGCCATAAGCAGGGGCAGGCGGGGTGCCTGCTGTTGTGCTCATGCCCTGTTTGTGGAATTCCCAGTGAGCGACCTAGTTGGCCTCTCCCAGAACAGGATGCTGGAGGGGCCAAATAGGTCACTGGCCTCATCCATCCCGCAGGGCCTGTAAGACAGAGCTATTCCACCTGGCTTTCAATTGGAACTTAGCCTGATCTTTTATTTCCCTTCTCTTCCCTCCCCTTTTTATGAAGATTACCCGCTCTGGGATCCCACAGCTAATTCTCCCCTGGTCTCCTCGCTGGCCCAAACAGGACTAATTTAGCCAGCTAGCCCTGGTGATCATCTAATGCAGTGTTTCCCAACCGGTGTTCCGCGGCACACTAGTGTGCCGTGAGAAGTTGGCTGGTGTGCCGTGGGAGGGAGGCGGACGAGTCGGGCGGTGAGAGGCGGCGGCGGCGAGGATCCGCGTCGAGCCGGGGGCGGCTCCGCGGTGGTGGTGCCGAGGTTTCTCTCTCCATTCTCCCCTCACACACACACAGGATCAGCTGACAGGACCCAGCCAATGGGGCGGCGGCGGGGCAGCGCGTGCAAAAGGGAGGAGCGCGAGACAGCGGACGAGGAGGAGGCCGGCATGTCCGGGCAGCAGCAGCAACAACAGCAGCAGCAACTCCCGGCGACGGCTCCTCAAGCCCCGGGCAACCCTACTCCCTCACCGGCCTCGGCCGCCCTCCTGCTCCACCCGCCGCCACCTCCCCCGCCGCCGCCGGCCACCTCGGCCCCGCCGCCACCCCCTCCTCCGCCCGCTATCGCCGCCACCACCACAACAGCCGCCGCCGCCTCAGCTGCCGCCGTCCCTCAGTCCCTCGCTTTGCTGCCTCCTCCCCCCCCACCCCCAAAGCTTGGAGGTTCCCCGGCAAGGGGGAGGGGGAAAAATTGAAAACTTTCACTTTCGTGCGTCCCTCCCGGCGTGACGCTGCGCGCTGACGTCACGGGGCTGTAATGGTGGTGTGCCGCGAGATTTTTTTCCTCAAACAAGTGTGCCTTTGCCCAAAAAAGGTTGGGAAACACTGATCTAATGTTTACTGGATGGATTTCCCCCCTAAATTGACTTTTGAATTCTGAATTTATTGTTATTCACATTTTTATGCTGTTTTTGGTTGCATCAATTCGGTGTTTTAAATTTGTTGTTAGCTGCCCTGAGCCTGGTTTTCTGAACCGGGAAGGGCGGGGTATAAATAAAAAATTATTTATTATTTATTTATCCAGCAGCATTTGTCGTATGTTCTAAAATTCTAAAGAGGGTAGGAGATTATAGCCTCATACAAAAAGATGCTTTTACCAGGGTTCTCACCCTATTAATGAAATTTTAGTAGGTTATGTTGAATTAATCCTCATAAATGACTGAAAACAGTAATTCTGAAGAAAAAGGTACGCTTCCCTCATTTTTAGATGGTTCATGATTTTACAAAAGGTGTTACCTCCTGTGTGTGTGAACTCGTGAAAAGAGAGACAGAGAGAGGTCCTGTTGCTCCTAATAGAACTTTCATGGCAACTGGTAGCTATTGCTCAAAGGATCGTAGAATTGTAGAGTTGGAAGGGACCCAGGGGTCATCTAGTCCAACCCCCTTCAACCACAGATAAAGAAACCCTGGCAGATGGCTGTCCAAACTCATGATGTGTTCCAGCAGATATTTTGGCACCTGTGTGCCCCCTTCACACTGAGGAGATTTCACCGCTCCCATATCCAAGAATCTGCTGATGTTCTCTGCTGATTCTCGAGAGAGGAGGGGCGGTTTCTGCTCTCTACATATTTCGCTCCAGCCTCACATCAAAGGAGAGAGAGAGACTGAGTGTTAGAGAGAGATCTTGTGTATAGATAAGGTTGCTGCTAAGAGCAGCTGCAGACACTCAGTGCAGTTCAGAATTTTTCGTTTAGACCTCATTTAGCTCTGTATATAGTTGTGTATTATAGTTGTAGTTATAGAATAAAGAAGATATTCTACAGAGCTGCTCTCCGAATTGTTTATGCTCTGCTATACTCTGCTGTGCGAAGACTGTCTTCTTGTGGAAGTGAATCCGGTGCTCACAACTCTAAGCTGTGAGTCCACAGCACTTTGACCTGTTCCTGTGTAGAAGGTGGTCTCTGGAAGTGCTACCCAGCTCGCCTAGCCCAGTCGGGGCTGAAGTGAATGAGTCCAGTCCATGGCACTGGCTCAAGGGCGATGCTGACACACACACACACACACACACACACACACACACACAAACACACACACACACACCATGCAACCTCACTATGGCATTTTCAATGTTTGAACAACACCTAGCACTCAGCAGCAATCATCACCACCACCATCATATTGAATTTCTACAGCACTGGGCATGTGGCAACAATTATAAAAAAGAAAACGGAGTATTTCCACATTTGTAGAACACCAAGCTCTCACCAAGCCCCCAGCCAGCACGGTCAATGGTCAGGGATGACACGAACCTGAAGGACCATGTGGTGTAGTGGTTAGAGCAATGGACTAGGGCATGGGAGACCAGAGTTCAAATCCACACTCAGCCATGAACCATCTGGGTGACCTTGGGCCAGTCTTCCTTCCCCTCTCTCTCTCCTACTAAACCTACCTCTCAGGATTGTTGTGGGAATAAAATAATGAAGGGGAGAACCCATGTACACTACCATGAGCTCCTGGGAGGAAAAGGTACAGTGGTACCTCGCAAGACGAATGCCTCGCAAGACAAAAAACTCGCTAGACGAAAGGTTTTTCCGTTTTCGATTTGCCTCGCAAGACGAAATTTCCCTATGGGCTTGCTTCGCAAGACGAAAACGTCTCGCGGCTTTGTTTCCTTTGTCTAAAAAAAAGACATGTTTTGTTTATAAAGTTAATTTATTTTCCCTTCAATTTTTGAACTGCTCTTTACAGTATGTGTGACTTTAAAGAGCAGTTAATAAACTGTTGTTGTACCAAATTTGGCTTTGTTTCGACTTTTTTTGACCATAGGAACGCATTAATTGATTTTCAATGCATTCCTATGGGATTTCGTGCTTCGCAAGACGAAAAATTCGCTAGACGACAAAAAATGCGGAACGAATTAATTTCGTCTTGCGGGGCACCACTGTAAATGCAATAACTAAATTGACTTGAAATCTTTCCGCAGGGCCTGCAAGAGAGAGCTGTTCCGCCTGGCCTTTGGTTTGGACTCAGTCTGACCCTTATATTTCCCTCCCCTTATGGTCTTGATCCATGGGCTACTATTAAAATGAGGCTGCATTTTAAATTGCATTTAAACCTGTATTTTAAATTGCTTTTTTCTATTATGTTTTTACTGTAATTTTACTAGTGTTAGCCACCCTGAGCCCAGCCCTGGCCGGGGAGGGTGGGGTATTATTAATAACAACAACAACAACAACAACAACAACAACAACAACAACAACAACAACAACAACATTGTAGTCCAGCAGAAGTTGGATGACTACCTGCAAGGGGATTCCTTAGCTGTGATGCCTGCACTGCTGGGGTTGGGCTAGATGACCCCTGAGGTGCCTTCCACCTCTGCCCTTTCCTTCTCCCTTCTGCTTCCCTCTAAAGCAGAGACAGGGAATGAGGGGCCTTCCAGATCCTGTTGGACTCCAAGTCCCATCATCCCCAGCCAGCGCTGCCAACCGTGGGGGATGATGGGAGTTGGAGTCCCGTGACTTCTGGGGCCGGGTGCTGCTGAGACCCTGGCTGCTCAGAGGCCTTTATCCCACCGATTGCCAGCAGGAGAGGGGCTGTTGCCTCCTCCATGTCCTGCCAGGGGGGGGCGTTCCGTGGAGGCCCCCAGCGCGGCCCCTGGGAGAAACTCTGCTCTTCTCACGACCGTGGCGCCATCTTGGGCAAGGTGTGAAAAGAGGGTGCAAGATATTTCCCTCTGGTGCAGAAATGCCGCAGGTGGCAGGTCCAAAGTGCTCAAGAAACAAAACCACTTTCCTAAAACAACGGGGCCAAGCTAACTAGAATAAATAAGTCTGTGGCCCAACAGAGGCTTGTGCGCCACAACGGGCCTCATGCCTGACCACTGGGCATGCTGGCTGCAGGGAGATGGAACCAAATATTACTTGGGAGAGCTGCAGATTCCCCACCCCTGAAATAAATAATTCGATCTTGCTTGTGATCTTCCATACGTTCTCATGCAATCATGGGTAATCAAGGGGGCAGCCAGCGATTTGAGTGTTGTCAAAGACATGAGCAGGAATTACATTCATGGAATTACAAAGCTGGAAGGGACTCGCAAGGGCCATCTAGATAGTCCATGTTCCTACAATGCAAGAATCACGGCTACTGATGACGCAACAGCCACTGACCACAGGAAAGGCAGCCAGGCTTCTGAGGCCCAGCGAGACTGGAGAGGTCCAGCCACAAGACAGCTAGAATGAGAACCATAATTAAAAACACAGGTACAGATAAAAGGAGGAAGGCAGGGACAGAGAGGAAGAACAACCCAGGCAGGGGGGCCTGGAATGAGGGCAGAGAGCCAACAAGACCAGGGTCTGCCTGGCAGAAACACCCAATGCCAGGGCACTGATGACAAATACTCCTTTCCTTTCTATTTTACTATTCCCCAGTAATCCTGAGATAAGCATTTATCTGTTGACTTCTATCTTAACCTGAAACACATCAGAAATAACCTTTATAATCTTTTGCCAATATTCCTTTACACAAATACACTCCCACCACATATGTGCATATACCCCTAACCACAATGCCAACACTTAGGACTCAATCCTTTAACTATATATGCCAGTTCTATACTATTTCAATAAGAAATTCCTACTTAATTCTTTATATTTATCCATTTTTATTTTATCTATACTCTTTGGCATAAAATTATGATATTAGCTGGTACACTTGTTATTGCATTAGGATGGAAAGAAAAAGATAAATGGACAATGGAAAAACGGAATTACTATGTTTTTGAATATACACAATCTGATATATTTGAACAGGTAATGACGGAAGATACAGTGGTGCCCCACAAGACAAATGCCTCGCAAGACGGAAAACTCGCTAGACGGAAGGGTTTTCCATTTTTTTGAGCTGCTTCGCAAGACGAATTTCCCTATGGGCTTGCTTCGCAAGACGAAAACGTCTTGCAAGTTTGTTTCCTTTTTCGTAAAACCGTTAATACCTAGGGTGCATTGCTTGAAGAGGTGCAGTTGCGACTTGACTTCGAGGAGCAACTCATAGCACACGGTGTGGTAGCCTTTTTTGAGGTTTTTGAGGACTTTGCTGATTTTTGAAGCTTTTCCAAAACTTCTTTTGCAGCCGTTTGGTAAGTTAAACTTTTAAAACTTTTGGGGGGGTTTTTGGATTTTGGGTTGGGGTGTTTGGAATTCAAGGACTTGGTGTTGGGGAGAGGTTTGCAAGAATCTGGGAGCTTGTGTGGTTTTTTTCTGCATTTTTATGATTTTTTGTGACCATTGGGGCACTGCTGTTTTTTTTAAAAAAAAATCTGGGTTTGAATTTCTGTGTGGTGGGTGGCTGGGGGAACAGTTGGGGAGGGGTTTGCAAGAATCTGGGAGCTTGTGTAGCTTTTTCTGAATTTTTATGATTTTCTGTGTCCATTGGGCCATGTTGTTTTTTTTCAAAAAAAAAATTCTAAGTTTGAATTTCTGTGTGGTGGGTGGCTGGGGGAACAGTTGGGGAGGGATTTGCAAGAATCTGGGAGCTTGTGTAGCTTTTTCTGAATTTTTATGATTTTCTGTGACCATTGGGCCATGTTGTTTTTTTCAAAAAAAAAATTCTGAGTTTGAATTTCTGTGTGGTGGGTGGCTGGGGGAACAGTTGGGGAGGGATTTGCAAGAATCTGGGAGCTTGTGTGGGTTTTTCTGAATTTTTATGATTTTCTGTGACCATTGGGCCATGTTGTTTTTTTTTTAAAAAAATTCTGAGTTTGAATTTCTGTGTGGTGGGTGGCTGGGGGAACAGTTGGGGAGAGGTTTGCAAGAATCTGGGAGCTTGTGTGGGTTTTTCTGAATTTTTATGATTTTCTGTGACCATTGGGCCATGTTGTTTTTTTTAAAAAAAAAAAATCTGAGTTTGAATTTCTGTGTGGTGAGTGGCTGGGGGAGCAGTTGGGGAGGGGTTTGCAACAGCTGGGGAGGGGTTTGCAATTTCTGTGTGGTGGGTGGGTGGCTGAGGGAACAGTTGAGGTTTTTGAAGACTTTGGTGATTTTTAAAGCTTTTCCAAAACTTCTTTTGCAGCCATTTGAGGATTTTGAAGACTTTGGTGATTTGCAGCCATTTCGTAAGTTAAACTTTTAAAACTTTTTGGGGGGGTTTTGGATTTTGGGTTGGGTGTTTGGAATTCAAGGACTTGGTTCTGGGTTTGAATTCCTGTGTGGTGGGTGGCTGGGTGCTTTTGAATTTTTTGGGTGTGAAGCACTGATTTCTTTTTCTTTTTCTGAGTTTACGAAGCTAGGAGCTGTGCTGCCATGGGACCCAAGAAGACTGCTGCTGCTGCTGCGGAGGCCGGCGAGAGGAAGAAAGAGAAGGTGACGCTGGAAATGAAGAAGGAGATTATCCGGAAGCACGACGGTGGAATGCGTGTGACAGACCTCGCCAGGGAGTACGGCAGGAACCCATCGACCATCGGCACCATCCTGAAGATGAGGGAGAAGATCCTTGCGACTGATGCAGCCAAGGGAGTCACCAGGATCGTGAAGAACCGCCCAGCTGTTCTGGAGGAGGTCGAGAAGTTGCTGCTCATCTGGTTAGAAGAGAAGCAGCGTGCAGAGGACACAGTGACTGAGGCCGTGATTTGTGAGAAGGCCAAGGCCTTGCACGCAGACCTCGTCCGGGAACAGCCAGGAACCTCAGGCGAGCTAGAAGTCTTCAAGGCAAGCAGAGGCTGGTTTGACCGGTTCAGTACAAGATCTGGAATCCACAGCGTGGTCAGGCATGGAGAGGCTGCCAGTTCTGATGTTCCTGTGGCTGAAGACTTTGCATTGGAGTTCCTGGAGGCTGTGAAGACGGAGGGCTACGTTCCACAGCAGGTCTTCAACTGCGACGAGACCGGGCTGTTTTGGAAGAGGATGCCCAAAAGGACTTTCATCACTCAGGAGGAGGCCAAGTTGCCTGGCCACAAGCCCATGAAGGAGCGTCTGACCCTGCTCTTCTGTGCCAACGCAAGCGGCGACCTGAAGATCAAGCCCCTGCTGGTGTACCACTCGGAGAACCCATGGGCCTTCAAGAAACACAAGGTCGACAAGGAGCAGCTGAGTGTCATGTGGCGATCCAACAGTAAGGCTTGGGTCACACGTGTGCTGTTTGTGGACTGGGTCAATCTTGCTTTTGGCCCTGCTGTCAAACAGTACCTGCTGGACAACGACCTGCCGCTGAAGACTTCTGATGGACAATGCTCCTGCTCATCCTAAAGGCCTTGAGGAGGACTTGTTGGAGGAGTTCAGCTTCATCAACATCATGTTCCTGCCGCCTAACACCACGCCACTGCTCCGATGGATCAGCAGGTCATCGCCAATTTCAAAAAACTCTACACCAAGGAGCTTTTCAGGCGATGCTTCGAGGTGACTGATTGCACCACCATCACCCTGCGGGAATTCTGGAAGGACCACTTCGACATCGTCACCTGCTTGAAGATGATCACCACGGCCTGGAAAGGGATCAGCCAGAGAAATTTGAATTGCGCTTGGCGCAGCCTGTGGCCGGACTGTGTGGCACCAAGTGACTCTGATGCACCAGAGTCAACAGTGGTGCAGGACATTGTTGCCTTGGGGAGGACCATGGGCCTGGAGGTCACAGAGGAGGACATCAGCGAGCTGGTGGAGGAGCACGACCACGAGCTGACCACCCAGGAGCTGGTCGAACTGCAGGCAGAGGCTGCACAGGAGCAGGCCTCGCTGGAAGAGGAGGAAGCAACTGAGGAACGGCTGTCCTCTAAAGAACTGAGGGACATTTGCCTGAAGTGGAAGGATGTGCAGGCTTTTGCACAGCGGCACCACCCTGACAAGCACGTGGCACATGACCTTGTGAACACTTTTGATACGAGGGTCATGTCGCCTTTCAGGGAGGTGCTGAAAAGGCGAATGAAGCAGCAGACCATGGACAGGTTCTTCAGCAAGAAGCAAAGAGTGGAAGAGGAACCTTCTTCGAGTTGTCCCCCAGAGTCTTAGAAAATGTACTGTACACTTTGTTGATTTTTTAATGTTTTTCTGTCATGTTTAGAAACTTAATTTATTGTTCCTTCAGTTTTTGAAATGCTCTTTACAGTATGTGTGACTTTAAAGAGCACTTAATAAACTCTTGTTGTACCAAATTTGGCTTTGTTTGGACTTTTTTTGAGATTTCACCCCTCCCATACCCAAGAATCTCCTGACCATCTCCTGATGGTCTCTGCTGACTCCACAGAGAGAAGGAGGCGTGTCCTGCCTATCTACTTATTCTGCCCAGCAATATCTCTGTGTGTGAGAGAGAGTCAGTCAGTCAGTGTATCGGAGAGAGTGAGAGTGTTAGAGATCCTAGAGATTAGATTGCTGCTAAGAGCAGCTGCAGACTCTCAGTGTAGCACTGATTTATGCTTAGAATATTCAGCTCTGTATATAGTTTTGTATCATAGTTGTAGTTACAGAATAAAAGGAAGATATTCTACAGAGCTGCTCTCCGAGTGGTTTATACTCTGCAAGACTCTGCAAAACTCTGCTGAGCAACGACTGTATTATTGAGACAGTGAATCCGGTGCTCTCAGCTCTAAGCTGTGAGTCCACAGCACTGTGACCTGTTCCTGTGAGAAAGGAGGTCTCTGGCGGTGCTACCCAGCTCGCCTAGCCCAGTCAGGGTTGAGGTACACGAGTCCAGTTGGCGCACTGGCTCTAGGGTGATGCTGACAAGGAACGCATTAATTGGATTTCAATGCATTCCTATGGGATTTTGTGCTTCGCAAGACGAAAAATTTGCTAGACGAAAAAACTCGCGGAACGAATTAATTTCGTCTTGCAAGGCACCACTGTACATGGGAAAACAAATGTCAAAAGATTGTGAATAAATGGACAAGTTATAGGAATTGGATAGCGCAGGGGGAAGCCAACCCAAGCATCCAAATTAGAATGAATAATCTGTGCACATGGATAAAGATCTGAAGAGAAAACAAGTTTTGGGGGGAGGGGTTAAAAGGGGGGAGGAAGGGGGGAAATTAGGATAAATGAGTAGGGACAAAAGTATATACTGTTATGTATAACTAATAGGAGGAGGATTTTGATGCATGTTATTGTTAATTTTCGGCTAAATGGGTTTTTTTGGGTAAGTTATTTGGCATCCCTGGATGAAAGTGTGATCATAAAGAATGAGAAAATAAATAAAACAAAACAAAACAAAACAAAATACCCCTTTGCTGTACTCTTCTACGGAAAGGAGACCCTCCCCAAAACACGTTGCCTGCATGGCCCAGGGTACAGAATCCTGGAGAGCAATTAAAGTCTCCACTCAGTCAGTTGGCAAAGCTGACGGGGAAGATCCAGAATCGGCGCGATGAACTGTTTCAGAAGGACTGGAGGAAATTTATACTTTATTTGAAAGAAAATTGTAAAAATTTGAAAACGTTTGTAGCTTTAACATGAAATGTTTGGTAATATGAAATTAAGGAGCAAATTTACATATAAGAGGGTGAATGTTAAAAATTGATACCAGGTATATAATGTATGGAGCAGATATAAAGATCTCTTAGTAAGAAAAACACCCAAATGGATTTCGCCAATAGAAGCACAGGCCCCAAAAAGGTTAAATATGGAAAATAAATGGTTGAGATACTCAGATTTATTGTTAGAGGATCAGGAAGGTTTTAAATTAAAACCGTTTGAACAAATTAAAGATAAAGTGAATTGGCTGCAATATTATCAAATTAATGAATTATATAAGATTGATAAGAGAAATGGTTTTGCAACAGAAAAAACCAAATTGGAAACGGAGTTGTTAGATACCAAAGTCAAGAATATGTCTAAAATGTATAACTTGCTGTTGGAGTGGCATACAAAGGATGAACAAGTTAAATCGGTAATGATTGACTGGGCATGAGATGTGGGACATAATATAATGTTGGAGGATTGGGAGAGGTTATGGAAGAAAGGGGTTAAGTTTACTGCATGTACGATATTAAAGGTAAATATTATGAAAATGATGTATAGGTGGTACTCAACCCCTGAAAAATTAGCAAAGATTTATCACAATAATGATAATCTTTGCTGGAAATGTAAAGAAAAACAGGGTACCTTTTTTCATATGTGGTGGACCTGTCCCAGGGTGAAAGACTTCTGGGAGAAGCTTTATAATGAATTGAAAAAAATGTTGAAATATACATTTATTAAGAAACCAGAGGCCTTTCTTCTTGGAATAATAGGTTTGGAATTGCCCAAGAAAGATGTTAAATTATTTTTGTATGCCACAGCGGCTGCTCAAATTTTACAAGAAAGAAATTGGAAAACACAAGAACTACCAAGAGTGGAAGATTGGCAGATGAAGATGATGGACTTTTTGGAGCTAGCCGACCTGACTGGAAGAATCCGCAACCAGAAACAAGAGGAATATCAAGAAGATTGGAGGAAATTTAAGGAAGGACTATTTGAATAAACATTGTAATATAAAAAATTAGAAAGTACTTGAAAGTACTAAATAGGCCTAGGACTAAATTAGGATTTAATTTAATAAATGGGATTCAGAACAGTAAGAAAAGTGAATAAATTTGATTATAATTGGAATATTGCTGTTTAATAATGATATTGGAAAGCTGTTATATTCAGAAACAAGGAAACTCAGAAGGGACTAGAGGAAGTCAATTAACATGTTCATAAGGTTGGGTTTTTTAAACAATTAAGTTCGTTTTTATGGTTTGTTTGTTTGTTTGTTGTTTTTCTTTGATGTATTTTGTGTGTGTGTTTGTTCTGGTTTGACCTTTGGTTGTGCAATGTTTGTTGCAATATTTTACAACTTTGGAAAATTTAGTAAGAATTATGGGGGTGAGTGAGAAACCAAAGGAATGGGGGGGGGGGGGAATTGATACCAGGTAAAGAAGTGATTATAGAAATGCGACGGATTTGTTAAAGGTATGTGGAAGTCAGAAAGAGGTTGATGCTCTTTCTGAGCAATATTTTAAGTTATGGATTTACGAAATGAAAATGAAATGTAATATGGAAAACTCAATAAAAATTATGGTTAAAAAAAAATTAGTCTCCACTCAGTCATGAAGCTCAGTGTGTGGCCTGAGTCTCCTCGCAGGTTTCCCACAGTGGGCATGTGGCTGGCCACTGTGAGAACAGGAGGCTGGACTAGATAGGGTCCCTGTGGCCTGATCCAGCAGGCTCTTCATAGGTTCTTAAAAAATAAATAAAACTAATTAGCGGCATGATGAATGGCTTCAGTACCAGCCAAATTGAGGTGCGTCAATTTTTTATTGTTTCCGCTCTGTTTGCAGGAAGAAGGGGGGGCAGCCCAGTTTTGTTCTTAGGTGCCAGCGCAAGGGTTGGACTCTGCTCTACTCCTGGTCAATGCCTGCACAATGAAAACCAGAAAGGCACCATTTGGCTGGGGTCCATTCGTGCCTCATTGGTTGCCAGCAGTGAGGTCAAAGGCATTGGACGGTGCAGTGATGTCACAATAAGCATTGTACTCATCTAGACATTATGAGGAAAGCAAGGAGAAATTGACCCAGAGCTGCAAAACGCAACACACACCAGGAGGTCCTGGTACGTGTCCAGTTTAGACTTCCCCAACTTTCCTATGCTGGTGGGGACTGATGGGAGCTGGGGTCAAAACAGAGTTTTGAGATAGATAGACCTTTTGCTTGCATCCATCATCCTTGGCCATGTGGCAAGGGGCTGATGTTCTAAACATTTAGCCAGGCCCCTTAAATGCAGAGAGAGATATGTTCCAGGAAGAGCCTGGAGCCTTGCAAAGTTCATTTGTTTACCAGGAAGAAGAGAAACCACATCAGAAAAGTTAGACTGTGTTGCCACTGCACAAAAGAAAACAGAGATCCTGTCTTCAGAATCAGGGAACTGATGCATAATCACAGCTGCATGGGCATCAGTCTTTGCCCAGCCAGTGCCCTCCAGCTGTTGGTGAAGGCTGGCGTACACTGTGAGTTTGCCAAGCCATGGTCAATACAAACCAAGGTTTGTACTTTAACAACAAGCTCTGGTTTCAGATCCTGCTTGGTTGGCTGGCAACAAACAAACCATAGTTAAAAGTCGCTGCGCAGTGTTCAGAAGATCATATAAACCATAGTTTAATAAATCATAGCATGGAATGAACCAAGTCAGTGTTAGCTGAACACACAACGGGGGAGGGGGCAACTGTGGGTATAAGCTTAATTTACTCTCCGCTCTCTTAAATTGCGGGGTGGGGGTACTGCTATCATAGTAGGTGTTTTTGTGTTTTTATACTGCAAACTGCCCTGTGATCTTTGGATGAAGAGCGGTATAGAAATTTAATAAACTAAGAAGAGCCCAGCTTCAGGATCAGGCCCATGCAGCCCAGCCAATGGTGGAGGAAGTTGGGTGCAGCCCACCTGGGGGCAACACCCCTGAGAGGGAGTGACATCATCGCTCCACCCCCCTGGGATGGCTAGCCCCGCCCCCAGGCGCCCAGCTCGCGCACTGCCTCCGCCTCTGAGCAGCTAGCTCCGCCTCTGAGTCCAGCGTCCTGTTCTCACAGTGGCCAACCAAGTATTAGTTTAGTGTCGTTAGCAGCTCTGAGCCCAGCTTCGGCTGGGGAGGGCAGGATATAAATAAAATATTATTATTATTATTATTATACGTCCAAAGTCATCTAAGAGCCAAACTTAGTACCTGTGGGCAATGAGTTGCACAGCAGCGTCCCATTCCCCATGCCGTGCGGCCTGTCCACCCCCAAATTAGGGCGGGGACTTCTACTAGGTGTGGCGGCTCAGGGATGGGCCAACCTGCGTCCCTCCAGCTGCGCCAGGACTCCAACTCCCATCAGCCCCCGCCAGCCAGGCCAACGGCGGGGCATGATGGGAGTTGGAGTCCCGTTCTGCCCGCGGTCTCCTCCAGCTGCGGAGCTGCTCTTGCGTTGGGGAAGGGGGGCTTCCACCCGGGCCAAGGCATGGGGGTGCTGCGTCCTCTCCCCGCGCCCTTCCCCGCTTACCTCTTTCCAACGCAGCAGCTTGAGGCTGCGCTGGAGCGGCTGGAGCGAGGTGCGCGCCTTGGAGCTGTCCACCGTTACGGGTCGCGGGTTCCTGCGCGGGTGCGGCCGAGGCCCCGGAGCCGCGGGACCCTTCTTCTTCCTGGGCGGCGGCTCCTTGGGCGCTGCGCCCCGGCGCCCGGCAGAGCCCAGCCGCGCCACGGCACCTGCCCGAGCCGAGGGCGCAGTGCCAGGGGCTCTTCTTGGAAACGCCGCCGCCGCCCCCTCCACGCCCACCGGCTGACCCTCCGGCCGCGGCGGCAGCGGACCCCCCGCCGCCCCCTTGCGCTCCTCCTGCTCCTCCTCCGCCGCCTTCCTCTCCTGGCGCGCGGGGGCGGCGTCTGCGTCTCCCACCGGCATCTCCATCCTCAGGCTGGCGGCGGCGGCGTCTTGGGCTGCTCGCTCCTCCTCCGTTGCCGGCACTGGGGAAACTGAGCATGCTCCCCGTGGGAGCCTTCTTTGTGGCTTTGTTGCGGCGACGTGCGCGCAACCGAAGAGCCTGCGCGCCCTCAAGCGCAGCCTCCACCTTTTCCCCTTAAAGCGCCTGCCTGTATTAAATATTATTAGTCAGCTCAGTTCCCCATCACCTCCTCTTCCATTTGTTTCTGCCTCAGTTTACCTCGACGCGCTTTCAACTTTTTTCTTTCTGCCTCAGTTCCCCCATGTGTTCTTTTCTGCCTCAGTTTTCCTATGCCTCCCCCCCCCGTCTGCTTTAAGCTTCTCTTAAGTTTGCTTCCACTTCAGTTTCATTCATATTTTTTTTGAAAAAATTCTTCCTCAATTTCCCTCAAGATTTTCCTTTCATCTTTCTCATTTTTCTCCCCCCCCCCATTTTTTTATTGATTTTCCAAATTTGTAACAAATATAACACACAAAGGGAAAAAAATACAATACTAAAAAAACAAACATATAAAAACACCTATTACTTTAAGACAATTTAATTTTCATTGTTAACTGACTTCCCCAAATCCCCTTACTGAGTTTCATTGAATCACCCTGTGACAGCTCTCCAATATCCTCTTTCTACTCAAATTAACTCCTTCAATTTACTATCTTCTTCTCTTTTCATAATTATCTAAATCCATAGTATTTTACAGTTCATTCTTACTCTAATCCTAGGCCTATTTGATACTTTCAAGTGACTTCTGCTTATCTCACGTTACAATATTTAGCTAAATAGTCTTTAAATTTCTTCCAATCTTCTTGATATTCCTCTTCTTTCTGATCGCAGATTCTCCCAGTCAGGTCGGCTAGCTCCTCTTTCTCATTTTTCTGCCTCAGTTTCCCTCATGGGACTTTTTTCCTTCCTCCATTCTTCCTCGTTTTCCTCAAAACTCCTGCTTCTTCATTTCTGCCTCAGTTTCCATCAAGATGCCCTCCTCCCGTTTTATTTTGGTTTTTTGCAGTTTCCCAAACTGTAGACTTCCCCTTGTCACAAATTAAAATAATTTCATTTAAGAATTAAAATAAATGTGGATGTGGGTGACTCCTCACATGCAAACCGATGTGTCTCAAATATCCAGTGTTAGCAAAATCCTAAAATTCAGCCGCTGGGTCTGGCCAGTGCACAGCTGTGCTTCTTTTTACTCAGGAGCAAGCCCTACTGAGTTCAGTTTGGACAATGAAAATGTGAAAAATAATTCTATTGCCTTCAGTTACAGAATGAAAATGTGAAAAATAATTCTATTGCCTTCAAACTGTGAAAAGTATACAGAAAAATGAACTCTTGTTAAGCACCCCAAATAAAAATAATTAAAATGATTAAACTAAAAAATAATTAAAATTTATGGGTCATGCTGCAGATACCTTTTCTGATAACCAAATCCAATTAATAAATAGTTCATTGGTATTGTTGATCTATCTTCCCACCATGCCTGATCAATATCCAGTGTATGCTTAGCCAGGGGAGGGAGGGAGAAGAGAAATAAAACAATAATTTCCAGGGGATCAGCTACATTAGGCTTTTCAGCAAAAGCAACCAAGTCTTGTGTCTCCTTAAAGACTTGCAGATTTATTATGGTATAAGCTTTCATCGATCACAGTCCATTTCATCAGAATGATAAATAATTTCTATTGGACAAAATCAGTATTTTTGGTGCATCTTTAAGTACGTTCTTAGAGGGCTGATGCTAGGAACTGTCTCTTATCTAAGATGCCCAGGCAAGCCTAGGAATAATTCCTTTGCCTGAAATCTTGGTGAGCCATTGGCTGCCAGCCAGTGTAGCCAGTATTGAGCTTGATGGGCCAATTGTCTGACCTAGCATAAGGCAGCTTCCTCTGTTCCATGGCACACGACCTCATGACTCTGTGGAAACTGCTGCTGACTATATATCTATATATATATCTACTGGGTTGGGCCTGAGGAACAGCCCTTTCCTTCCTCCTAGACTGGTCTCCTTCTCTCCTCCTATTTGGCTCTCCAACTCCCATTCACCACCCTTTCCTGTGTGAGGAGGGCATCTTAAGTTCCTTGCCCGGCTGGCTCTGTGTGGCCTTCTGATTGGGTGGGCATCGCATGGGCAGACCCTGACCACCAATGACCGTGGGCATAGCTGTGTCTGTGTCACAATTCCAGGGGAGGGCGACAAATGTTTCAGACTGATATCACAAGGAAATGTCCCAAGTCTGGATGAAAAGCCAAGGTACTGTTTGGGTCCGCTATTCGGACCTGAGCCGTCTTTGCTGCATAAAATCAATAAGAGCCAAAAACAGGGGAGATCCAACAAACCTTTTTTTATTCAGCTGAGCAAAAGAGAGGGCAAACTGTTATGATATACCGTATTTTTCGCTCTATAACACGCACCCGACCATAACACGCACGTAGTTTTTAGAGGAGGAAAATCCGTAGGCATGCCACCCGTAGGCATTTCCTCCATAACACGCACAGACATTTCCCCTTACTTTCTAGGAGGAAAAAAGTGAGTGTTATGGTGCAAAAAATACGGTAGTTCCGTTCCACCTTAAAAGGGTACAGGCATGACTGTTGTGAGTCACATGCCTGTTTACTGCCAGCACAGTCTGCTGGGAACTTCCGGTTGTATATAGCTTTTGTGTTACTGCTGTTTTGCTGGAGACGAAGGGAAGCAGACATGTTTTCCTCTGTTCCTGAACTATGCTGAATAAAATGCTGTACATTATGCTTACACATTTCTCTGTCTGCCTCTTCTGCTGTGAGGTGATTTACACACTCTGCTGACAGAGCGTGCACGGGTCTCTAAACGTATCTGAGGCTCGTGTCGCTGATTGATGCTGTTCCAAGGGAGACCGGCTGCCAACCAGTGGCTGGAACCAGCTGGGGGCCTGCCTGATGCCCCCGTCTTCCCAGCAGTATCCCAACACAAACATGTTCCAAACAAAGGAATGGAAAACGCTGCGCCGAGGAAAAAATTCTACTTTCTTTATAAGCCTTTTCTCTCTCTCCCCCCCCTCATTTCCCCCCTTACGAGGTTCGGGTTCGTTAGGCTGATTGAAACAAGACACTCTGCCTTGAAAGGGACAGTGTCCAGACATAGGGTGGTTTTCCTGAAAATCGCCTAGCAACATTCTCTGGTCTTCACGTGTTTCATGGCTCACCCTCCTAAATTCTAAAGCAGGCAGTGGTTGGTTTTTTTCAGAAGCAAAATGGCATCAGTTAGGCTAACCAAAAAAACAGGACAAGAACAGGCCTCTGTGGCTTTTCCTGAGACCCCATAATGCTCTGCAGCAAAGGCAGACAACACCCATCAGAAGCAGGGAGAGCCTGGGGTTAACCCCCCTTACTAACTCTATCCCTACAGCTGGGAGAAACATCCATCTCAGACCCCATTGAGTCAGTGTGAACCTGGGACCCCCAAAGTACAGCACCCTCAAGTACTTCTGTCCCAATTTGTTATATTTTAAAGATGTATTCATCTTTTGGAGAGTATTTCAGGGGGTTTTGGATGATTGGAGAGGTTGCAAGTTTTGGGGGAGCATTGCCTGCTTTTTTCGCCTTGTGTTCTATTTAGGGAGTTTTAGTCTTGTTTCCAGCACTGCCAGTTATTACCTGTGAACTGGGCATTTTATGGCAGCAGTTTCTTAAGAGTTCCACATTGGTGTGAGCCAATACTGAGTTTGACCAAACTGCGGGAGGCAGAAGACAGGAGTGCCTGGTGTGCTCTGGTCCATGGGGTCACGAAGAGTCGGACACAACTAAACAGCCCCAGTCCTGTATACCTGAAGGAGCGTCTCCACCCCCATCGTTCTGCCCGGACACTGAGATCCAGCGCCGAGGGCCTTCTGGCGGTTCCCTCATTGCTAGAAGTGAGGTTACAGGGAACCAGACAGAGGGCCTTCTCGGTAGTGGCGCCCGCCCTGTGGAACACCCATCAGATGTCAAAGCGATAAACTAAACAATACTAGTCAAGCTGGACTAATGGTTTCGTCTTCTATAATAATATAATAATAATAATAATTTATTATTTATACCCCAGCCACTCTGGGCAGCTTCCAACAAAATATTAAAATGCAGTAATGCATCAAACATTAAAAGCTTCCCTAAACAGGGCTGCCTTCAGATGTCTTCTAAAAGTTTGGTAGTTGTTTTTCTCTTCGACATCTGGTGGGAGGGCGTTCCACAGGGAGGGCGCCACCACCTAGAAGGCCCTCTGCCTGGTTCCCTTAACTTGGCTTCTTGCAGTGAGGGAACCGCCAGAAGGCCCTCAGCGCTGGACCTCCGGGCAGAATGATGGGGTGGAGACGCTCATTCAGGTATACTGGACCGATAAGGCAGCTTCCTGCACCCTAGGCAGCACATAGCTGCAGGGAACTAAAAACTCCCTGAGTCCGGATCAGGCCAAATGGGCCCATCTAGTCCGGCCCCCTGTTCTTGCTGTAGTGGCCAACCAGGTACCCCAACGGGAAACCCTCAAGCAGGGCCCATGCACAACCGCACTCTCCTCTCCTGGTCCCGGGGGGGGGGGAGGTACTAATACCGTAGCCGAAGTTCAGTCCGGAGTCACTAGCAGGGTAGACGATCACTAGATGAGGCGCGAGGTCCGAAATAGGGAGCCGGGCGGGGAAGCAGGAACGCTGGTAGGGCAGCAGCAGGAAGCCAGGCGGGTAACAGGAACACTGGTAGAGCAGAAGCGGGGAGCCAGGCGGGGGAACAGGAACACCGGAGAGTCAGGAGCAGGAAGCCGGGCGAGGAACAGGCACACTGGGAGTGCTGATCTAGGTCTGGGTAAAGCAGGTACTCCACAACGACGTTGCTCCCGCAACCTGGGACCGGGCTGCCTGGCCTTTATCTTCTTCTAAGGCCGGGGGCGGTCCCGGCCCCCAGGAGCCCCGCCTCTCCTGGCCTTAAGGCGAGCACTCCTCCTGGGAGAGACCAGTTCCCTTCGCCTCTCTGCCCTAAGCCTCTGCAGTTCAGGAGAGGCCGAAGGGTTACTGGGCCCCGGGGGAGGCTCACCTGTAGCCACTGAGTCCTCCAGCACCTCTGGGGCCAGAATGGTTTCACCTGGTGCCTGCCCCTGAGGATCTGGCACAGGTACAGGCTCCTCAGCATCTAGGCCTTGCCCCAGTTCAGCCGGCCCTGGAGGCGGGGACTCCTGTGCCGGCTGGGATTCCTCCGGTTCACTCTCAGACTCGGAATCCCAGGCCATCACAGGTTTCCAGCACCTAGAAGCATCGCTGCCTCTGACCATAGAGTTTGTAAGGCTGGACCCCTATGTGCAAAACAGACCCTCCAGGTGTCCCTATTTTCCAGGGACAGTGCTGGGTTTACAAAAGCTGTCCCAGTTTCTGATTTGATCCTGAAACGTCCCGCTTTTCTTTAGGATGTCCCTATTTCCATGAGAGAAATGTTGGAGGGTATGGAGTTATGCGACTCCTGAACCAAGGATATACCGTATTTTTCGCCCTATAGGACGCACTTTTTCCCCTCCAAAAATGAAGGTGAAATCTGGGTGCGTCCTATGGGGCGAATGCAGGCTTTCGCTGAAGCTTGGGGAGCGAGAGGGGTCTGTGCGCACCGACCCCTCTTGCTCTCCAGGCTTCAGGAAGACATCCACAGCCTAGGCAGCCCAGCGGGAGGTTCCGCAGGGCTGTCTAGGCTGCGGATAGCAGCTTGCTTCCCGGAGCGCCGGGTGCGCTGAAAACAGAGCGCCCGGTGCTTCGGGAACGCATCCGCAGCCTAGGCAACCGTGCGGGAGGTCCCGCAGGGCTGTCTAGGCTGCGGATAGCAGCCTGCCGCCCGGCGCGAGGAGAGTGTCCTATGGGACGAAAAATACGGTAACTATACAACCTTTAGAAGACATCTCAAGGCAGCCCTGTATAGGGAAGTAGTGTTGTTGTTGTTTTTAAATAAGTTTATTTTTTTATTATGTTTTTATATATGCTTGAAGCTGCCCAGAGTGGCTGGGGCAACCCAGTCAGATGGGTGGGGTAATAATAATAATATATAATAATAATAATAATAATAATAATAATAATAATAATAATAATAATAATAATAATAATAAGTTATTAGTTATACCCTGAGTTTCCCCAGCCACTCTGGGCGGCTCCCAATCGAGTGTTAAAAACAATACAGCATTAAATATTAAAAACGTCCCTGAACAGGGCTGTCTTAAGATGTCTTCTGAATGTCAGGTAGTTGTTTATCGCTTTGACATCTGATGGGAGGGTGTTCTACAGGGCGGGCGCCACTACCGAGAAGGCCCTCTGTCTGGTTCCCTGTAACCTCACTTCTAGCAATGAGGGAACCCGCCAGAAGGCCCTCGGCGCTGGACCTCAGTGTCCGGGCAGAACGATGGGGGTGGAGACACTCCTTCAGGTATACACGACTGGGGCTGTTTAGGGCTTTAAAGGTCAGCACCAACACTGAATTGTGCTCGGAAACGTACTGTGAGCCAATGCAGATCTCTCAGGACCAGTGTTATGTGGTCTCGGCGGCCGCCCCCAGTCACCAGTCTAGCTGCCGCATTCTGGATTAATTGCAGTTTCTAGGTCACCTTCAAAGGTAGCCCCACGTAGAGTGCATGGCAGTAGTCTAATAATAATAATACAGCGGTACATTGCTTCTCAAACTTAATCCATTCCGGAAGTCCATTCCAAAACCAAAGTGTTCCAAAACCAAGGTGCCCTTTCCCATAGAAAGTAATGCAAAATGGATTAAGCCGTTCCAGACTTTTAAAAACAACCCCTAAAACAGCAATTTAACATGAATTTTACTATCTCATGAGACCATTGATCCATAAAATGAAAGCAATAAACCATTTACTGCAGTCACACAATCAATCAATCAGTAGCTGAACTGGGTTCCACACAGTCACAAAAACAAAACAAAAAGAGTCACAAAAACACAAACGCAAAATAAATAGCAAAAACAGACAGACCTCAGCATAACGCTCAAAACGGAAGCGTGGCACTCAAATCGGAAGTGTAAACCCAAAACAGAGCACGTTTGGCTTCCGAAAACAGTTTGCAAACTGGAACACTTAATTCCTGGTTTGAAGTATGGGTTCCAAGTTGTTTGAGTACCAAGGCATTTTGAGAACCAAGGTACCACTGTAATAAGAGTAAGAATAAATAGGACATCCCTGTTTTCAGCGGGAAAATGTTGGCAGGTATGCAAAGAGGAAGCAGCTCTTGCAAAAATGTACCAGCTAGAGGATGCAGATTTTTGCCACTGCAATTTAAAATTGAGGAGATGTCTGCCTTGTCTGGACTAACAAGAAAAGTAAACTGAAACTTTTTACAGAATGCCTTAGGTCCTACTAGGTTTTTGCTTGGAGGGGGCTTTGTCTCCTTTGGTGTCTGGGTTGTGTTATGTATTGAAGTTCTCACCCTGGCCACCAGGAGTATCGTGTGGATAGTTTTCACTCAGGTCCACGTCAGTTATTTTAGGCAGGAAACCCTGGGTTGTTGTTGCTACAATGTTGACAGCCGGCTGCCTATAAAAGCAGGCCGGCTGAGCTGTTTGCTGTTCAGTTCTGTTCCAGCTTACAAATAAAGAGCTGCTTTGGAGAAATCGCTGCGTCATCTGCTACGTCTACTCACTATTCAACACTGGCGACGAAGGTGGGATTGATGGACATCAGAGCACAGCCAGACGCAGCCACCCTCTGAGCTGCGCTGAATCATAGAGCTGAAACACTGAGCAAAATCACGGAGCAGAACCAATTCAGAGCTGACCTGGCTAGAGCACAGTGTTCCATCCATCGCCCTCCACGCTGGCATCGGAATCATGGCTTCACTTGTGCCTCTACCGCCGTTTGCGCCAGCCTCTGAATCATGGGACTCCTACCTCGCTCGGTTCGACTGCTACCTCCAAGCCAACGAGCTGACAGAAGTATCACAGGAGCGTAAGCGGGGCCTATTCCTCAGCCTCTGTGGGCCTGAGGTGTTTCAGACGGCCCGAGCATTGGTTGCGCCTGAAGCAGTCCAGGCAGCACCGTGGGACACGATTCAAGAGAAGCTCCGCAACCACTACGCGCCAAAGCCGTCCAAGATTGCTGCCCGCCATGCGTTCTACCATCGGAACCAGGCAGAGGGGGAGTCAATTAAGAACTACACCACCGCCCTCCGACAAGCTGCAATGCACTGCGAGTTCCGAGACTTAGACGATGCCCTGATGGATCGAATCGTCTGTGGGGTCTGGGACATCCATCTGCAATGGCGTCTCCTCGCCAAGCCAGACCTCACACTGCAGAAAGCCATTGAGGAGGCCCTGGCCTCGGAAGCTGCCCAGGAGATCCGCAAGGCCAGCAGCCCGCGTCACACTACCGCTGTGCCCCCAACTGTGGCCCCAGCTCCGGAGCAGTCGTTAATGGAAGGCGAGACTCCACCTACATCTTCCTCACAAACTGAGGGCATGGAGCCGAGCCAAGTCATTTCAGTGGGTCTGCCTGGCTCTCCAGAGACTCACACCACCGCCATGCCTGACCATCTGCCGAGTCCGCTTGCAGCGGTTCCTTCGACAGCAGTGGAGCCAGGGAACTCGGGCTCAATGCCGCATTTGGTCGCAGCCAGAATCGGAAGGTCACCCGGACTCTGGTACTTGGCCCTCGGCGATTCAGCAGGGTTTCCAAGTGCCCAGCGTATTTCAAAGACTATGTTCACTGGACAAACTGCACATGTAAAGCTGTATGGTGAATAGGGTCAATTAATATGCTTATGTGCCTTACTGAAACCAATAAAGGTATTGCTGTATGTAATGGAACCACTATGATTGTAACTAATGCCTTATCTCAGTGGGGAGGGGTGTTATGTATTGCAGTTCTCACCCTGGCCACCAGGAGTATTGTGTAGATAGTTTTCACTCAGGTCCACATCAGTTATTTTAGGTGGGAAACCCTGGGTTGTTGTTGCTACAATGTTGACAGCCAGCTGCCTATAAAAGCAGGCCGGCTGAGCTGTTTGCTGTTCAGTTCTGTTCCAGCTTACAAAATAAAGAGCTGCTTTGGAGAAATCGCTGTGTCGTCTGCTATGTCTACCCACTATTCAACAGGTTAAGGGCATGTAAGTGATTTTGCTTGCTTTTGCGGATATCAGGCTCTGAGTTTTGCCAGTATTCCTTTGGGGAAATGGGCATTTTGTTGTATATTCCAAATGCGCCCCTGGGCCTAAAGGGGTTTGGGATAGGGAAATGGCCTCTGATGCAGGCATTTCTCTGTTTGGCAGTAATTCTGAGCACCGCCTAAGACTCTGTGGGAATGAGATGAGTCCCTGGTGATTCAGCGACCCAGTCAGAGTCCCGCCATGGGAAAAGGCATAAGTAAGTAAGTAAGCAAGCAAGTAATAAAATCATATAAAGGCAACAAATGAAATTACCATACAGCACTCACACAGCAGATTAAAATTTCTGAGTCTACAAATTGATTTAAAACAGTGCAGTTCAAAAGAACATACTATCAGGTCAATCCTAAGCTCACCAAATGAACTCCATTGTTTTCACTGTACACCAAGCAAGTGAGCAGAAGTGTGCACTGTAACAGTACTATATACATAGCCATGCCCTTTCTCTGAGGGTTCCTCTCCCTCCTTTTATCCCCACAACAACCCTATGGGGTAGTTTAGGCTAGGAGATAGTAGCTGTTCCAAGTCACTGTGTGTGTGCACACGCGCATGCGCACACAATTCTTAGTTACTCCACAACTTTCATCTTCTTTTTCTAAAAAACTGGGGGGTGGGGAAAACATTCTAACACCCTATATCTATCCTGTGAAAGGCACAAAGACAACCCCCTGACATTTCATCAGAATATTCATATAAACCCACCGGACAGCTGAACTGCAAGCCCTGTTTTACAGCTTCAAAGCCTCAGGCTTCAAAATGCAATCAAATCTCAAATATTGGAGGCATGCTAAGCACATATGGACACTTTTCGCAGCTGCGCCCGAACAGCTTGGTGCAAGCTGATGGACAAGAATTTTGGGTACTTCTGTTTGTTTGTTTAAAATATTTTTATCCTGTTTTATAGTAAAATAAATTTATTATTGTTATTAATTGCATTTATATCCTTTTCCTTCAAGGAGCTCAAGGTGGCTGACATGGTTCTCCCCGCCCCCATCTAACCCCCCCCCCACAACAACCCTGAAAGGCAGGTTAGGCTGAGAGAGGCAGCAACCAGCCCTGGGTCAGGCCCAGTGAGCTTAATGGTGAGCAGGGATTTGAACGCTGTCCTCTTCCAGGTCTTAGTCTGACTCTAACCACTGCACCGCATTGGGGCATGGGAGTATGAGGCAAGGAAAAGCCAAAGTGGTGCCCTAGATCAGTGTTTCCCAAACGTTTTTGGGCAACGGCACACCTGTGTACTAAAAAAAAATCTCGCGGCACACCACCATTAAAGCCCCGCCCCGTGACATCAGCGCGCAGCGTCACGCCGGGAGGGACGCACAAAAGTGAACGTTTTTTCCCTCGGCAGCTCCTCTCAGCTGCGCTCAATCCGCCTCCGCGCAGGCTGAGGGAGGGAGGGAGGGGCGCGTGTGACCCGTCTCTGCTGGGAGACCAAACCCAGCGAGACAGAGTCGCACGGAGGCGCCCAGGCAGCGCTGCCGGCTGCGAGGAGGAGCGCCAGGCAGCAGCAGGAGGCGCGGCCTCTCCTCGCCGCCCCCGCCCCGCCTCTCGCCGCCCGACTCGCCCGCCTCCCTCCAGGCATCTCGCGGCACACCAGCCGGTGTCTCACGGCACACTCGTGTGCCGGGGAACACCGGTTGGGAAACACTGCCCTAGATGGCCAAACTAGGAAGACCCTGGTTCACTTGGCCATAAAGCTCTTTGCAGGACCCCATCACTACCTGTGAGCCTAACCTATTCCAAGGGTTGTTAGGAGGATTAAAAAGGGGGGGGGGGTCGGTATGTACTCTGCCTTGGACTCCTTTGAGGAAGGGTGGGGTGGTCATGTAATGATTCATGTACATCCACAAATGGATTTTTACTGTCCCAACTGTAAAGGTAAAGGGACCCCTGACCGTTAGGTCCAGTCGTGAACGACTCTGGGGTTGCGGCGCTCATCTCACTTTATTGGCCGAGGGAGCCGGCATACAGCTTCCGGGTCATGTGGCCAGCATGACTAAGCCGCTTCTGACGAACCAGAGCAGCGCACGGAAATGCCATTTACCTTCCCGCTGGAGTGGTACCTATTTATCTACTTGCACTTTGACATGCAGGTTGGCAGAAGCAGGGACCAAGCAATGGGAGCCCACCCCGTCGCGGGGATTCGAACCGCCAACCTACTGATCAGCAAATCCTAGGCTCAGTGGTTTAACCCATAACGCCACCCACGTCCCAACTGTAGCCTTCCTAATAAAGAAAGGAAATGACCCAGTGTGGCCAGCAGGTGGCACTGCAGCTGTTGCCAAACTATAAAGTGGCTGCAGAGGGGGTGGGGGGAGATAAACCTCCCTGCTCCCCCTGCTTTGAATAATTTGCAAGGGTGTTCTGAGCCAGAGGCAACGGTTGGAGCCCATCCTCTCCCTAGGACCATGTTGAGCTTGCAAAACTTGAAATGGTAAAATGGTCATAACAAAATAAAATAATTTTTTAAAAATAAAAAATTTCCTTCCAGTAGCACCTTAGAGACCAACTAAGTTAGTTACTGGTATGAGCTTTCATGCACATGCACACTTCTTCAGATACACTTCTTCAGGTAGTTCACACTTAGGCTGGTGGCCCAAACCTTGATGCCTACTAATGATACTGAATGTTTTTGATCAGGGCAAAGATTTTGCTCATGGGGCAAAGAGGGGCAGTTTCATTGGGCAGCAGGATGCACAGGAGCAGCAGATTTTATTGGGGGAGGATCATTTATAAAATGATAGAGTGAGTGAGAAATATTGCTACATTGCCATACATTAATATGCAGATGTGTATATTCTTATTATCCCAATCCACATATATAATGGTCAATAATCTAATACACTCTGTGTAAACTAATTCCAAATATCATTGTATTTATCCAAAGAAAGTGTGTCTATAAGCTGTCAGTTCATATGTTGCCAATGTTGTCATGTCGTCAAGACATTGATTAAGGGGAAATGGATCTCTATTCTCCCTGTTCATCAATACCAGTCTCTTGGCTGCCATAAGGGCACGTGGAATCCATTTTCACTGTCCTGTTGTCAGTTTCCATACAATGGGTATACTGTATAGTCCAAGATAAGGTTACCAGATTTTTTTCAATGAATTTTTTTCAATGACTCAAATGCAGCTCCCAGAACTACAGTTCCCAGAGCGGCTTAACAATCAATCCATCATCCTGCATCACCATACCTCAGTTCACACCTCATTGCTGGACCAGCCTCTCCATGATGTATTTTCTAGCCATACTCTAGCTGGTGAATGTCCTTCAAAAGACGAGATGCCCAGAGCAGGACTCAGGGTGGGAAACTTATCTCTCATGATATGAACACAATGGGTTGACCCCAACTAAGTTCTACTCACGAGTAGGCCCATTGAAATCAACCGGCCTAAATTTGCCACATTAATTAATTTCAGCAGGTCTACTCTGAGTAGGACTAGTGTTAAGTGAAACCCTATGCCTCTGTTAAGGCACCCTAAAACTGATGTCTCCAGCCTTGTGACCGACTCTTAGAATCATAGAATCATAGAATCATAGAGTTGGAAGAGACCACAAGGTCCATCGAGTCCAACCCCCTGCCAAGCAGGAAACACCATCAGAGCACTCCTGACATATGGTTGTCAAGCCTCTGCTTAAAGACCTCCAAAGAAGGAGACTCCACCACACTCCTTGGCAGCAAATTCCACTGTCGAACAGCTCTTACTGTCAGGAAGTTCTTCCTAATGTTTAGGTGGAATCTTCTTTCTTGTAGTTTGGATCCATTGCTCCGTGTCCGCTTCTCTTGTGGCAACTAACAGCCAAACAGATGCATCACAGCTTCAGCTTTCATAAACTAGAGTCCACTTTGTTGGATAATCTCCTGCCACAATCAATCTGTTGGTCTTTAAGCTGCCACTAAACTCTTTTGCTGCAACAGACCTAGCACATCCAGCAATTCCTCAGAAACACACAGATGTAATGCACGGCTGCATCTGCTCCTAGCCACAGAGAACCACAACCACTTTCCAACGAAGTGGTTTTTAAAGCTGCTTGTTGACCTGCAAAACCACTGCACTAGGTCCAAAGGGCAAATTATAGCCATTTATGGAAAGGTGGGACAGTCTCCCTTGGAAGGTAGTAGACTAGGCATCCCCAAACTTGGCCTTCCAGCTGTTTTGGGACTACAACTACCACCATCCCTAGCTAACAGGACCAGTGGTCAGGGATGATGGGAGTTGTAGTCCAAAACAGCTGGAGGGCTGGGTTTGGGGATGCCTGTAGTAGACGCTCCTTCCTCGGAAGTTTTTAAACTGGGGTTGGGTGTTCGTCTGTCACAGATACTTTCGTTGAGATCCCTGCATTGCAGGCTGTTGGACTACATGATCTCATCTCTACTAAGAATGCTGCTGGGGTGCTGAGCCCCTTAAAAATGTGTTTTCCTGCCCAGTCCTTGAGTTTTGCTGCTCTTGCTGTTTCAAAGTTTATCTGCTTCACATAACTCGCTGCTTGTTGTTATATGTTTTATTTATCGTGCTTGTGCCCCGCTCTGGAAATATTATTATTACAACATATTTTATTGATATTTCTTACAGAGATGAACACAGCAGGGGGGGGGGGATACAGAACCACTTCCAGATCCTGGAAAGAGTCTAAAATAGTGGGATTTAAAATAAAATAAAATAAATTTAAAGGCAAAATATGATAGTAAACTTTGTACAGCGATACCTCGGGTTAAGTACTTAATTCGTTCTGGAGGTCCGTTCTTAACCTGAAACTGTTCTTAACCTGAAGCACCACTTTAGCTAATGGGGCCTCCTGCTGTCGCCGCACCGCCGGAGCACAATTTCTGTTCTCATCCTGAAGCAAAGTTCTTAACCCGAGGTAATATTTCTGGCTTAGTGGAGGTGTATGTAACCTGAAGCGTATGTAACCTGAGGTACCACTGTACATCAGGAGAGGTTACAACAGTGTAGGTACCGCATTTCACAGGTAGTGGACATGAGAACATATAAAGCGCTTCTGGTTGATGGTGTTTACAGAAAAATGGTATATTATGGGCCAACATGTGAAATGTACCTCAAGTTTGGGGTTGTTAACTATTTTAAAAGAAGAGCAATCTGACCTTTGTAATAAAAAAATTAATTACTTTTCTTTTAGTAGCAGCATACCTACTAGTGACACAGAATTGGACATTGAACATCTATTTTACAGACATGCCACATTGTATAGTAGGTAGGTTTTTATTCCAGTCCATTTTTTCCCTTTAGATGCGTCATAAGTTTGTCCATAATTATTGCATCTTGCATCTGCAAAGACTGCCCCGTTTGAAGGGAGACATCCCAGATCACAGAAACGCTTGGCTGTCATCAGAGGCTTGAGCCGAAGCACCTCTGCTCTGGCATGACCCTTTCACAAACAGCCTCCTGGGAAGGGGCTTTGGTCCAAGGGCTGTGCCAAAGAGCCCCTGGGAAGCTGTCCTGGCTGCCACAGGAGACCGTGGCGGAGGACAGCCTGCAATGGCGGTGGGCAAAGGGGGGAAGGGAGAGCAAGCAAGTGGGTGGGTGGGCAAGGGAAGGATTGGGCGATGGAGGCAGTCACAGGTGGGCAGGCGATGGGGGCGGCGGGATGCTGCTGTCATGTGACAAAGGTATTTGAGAGCAGAAGCAGTAAAGGAGTCTAGAAATGTTGTGAAATGCTGAAAAGCTGCAGAATTACTTAGCATGCTGAATCACTGTGACTCATCTTGAGGATGACTCATTCTCTGTGTAAGTATTAGATACAGGTAGGTAGCCGTGTTGGTCTGCCGTAGTCGAAACAAAATTTTAAAAATCATTCCAGTAGCACCTTAGAGACCAAATAAGTTTGTTATTGGTATGAGCTATCGTGTGCATGCACACTTCTTCAGATGGCGGGCCATAAGTGGCACTTCTGTGCAAAGCATGATTTAGTGCTTCTGTGCATGCGCAAACGCTGAAAGCTGGAAGTAACCCGTTCAGGTACTTCCAGGTTCAGCGCGGTGCGCAACCCGAAAATACGCAACCTGAAGCGTCTGTAACCTGAGGTATGACTGTATGTCACTGGAGTGCACTGGAGAAGAAGGGAAATGCCTTTTCCAGAGCTGCGCATACTGGAGAATGCTTGGAGTTTGGGGGCTGCAGGGGCACCCCAGGGCGTTTTTCAACACCCCCACCCCTTCCAGTCAGTAGTAGTCAGTGGAGGCAGGAGAATGACGGCTTCCTGGTGGGCAGGCTTTGCTTGACTGGAAGAGGGCCTCATTCAGCCCAGTTGTTCACCAGCTGAATTGGACAGGCCTGGCAGAAAACAGCAAACCTGACCCTGGAATGTCCTATGGGGAGGGCAAAACAGCAGAAGTTGTCTCCCCACAGATGCTGGAGTGGTGTCTGCATTTGCCTCTCACAGCAAATGCAAGAAAATATCCTGGCTTCACCAAGAATAACAGATTTATGCCAAAAAATTAATCCTCAAACTGTGCAGATTATAGATATTTAATGAATTTATAGGTCACTTTTCAGGCAAGAGGGATGGGGGAATGCCCCCCCAAGACAGGTCACAACTCTATACAAATGCATAAACACCAAATTATATTATGAAGGCCACTTTAAAGCATTTAAAACTTCAATTTCCTGAAGGAGTGAGGACCAGGGGTCCACCTGGGTCCACTTTGGAGAGCCAGGCTGGAGATAAGCTGAAAGCCATCTTAGAGAGCAAACTAAAAGCTAAAAAAGACATTTCTCTCTCTCTCCCCTGCTTGCCCCTGCTTGCAAAAACAATACACAGCGAGTTTGCAAGAGGATGCGGTCAGGGGATTTTGGAGCTGTTCTGAGAAACTGTTCGTTTGCCCAGGATGTCTAGCCCACCACAAGGTTCTAAGCCGAGCAACCTGTTAAAACCACAAGGACATTTCTTGGAAGCGGGGGGGTTCAGGGGCACTTCCTGGAACTAATAAAGAGGTTAAGTAGATTATAAGCCAGTAGCGCCACCTAGTGGAATAGGCAACTTGTAACCGAAAGGACACACCAAATTTATTAATTGGTTGGGCTTCAATGAATATGCATAAAGGGGAATGTTTGAGGGCTGGGTCAAGGGTTGAACCATTGTTTTGCCTAAGGGGATAAAAACTGTTTGCCCCTGGTGTTCGGGGGCATTTTCTCTCATTTTGGCAGCTGAATGCACCCCTTTGCTTTACTTGTCTGACAAATAAACCAAAGTCAATAAAACTTTTGTAATTAAAATATTGCTGCCTGGATTTTTCCATTCTGGTCTGTATTCTGAAGTCTCTAACATTTCTGGTGCTTGCGTGACTCGGATGGGGACCTTAAGTCCTCAAAAAGACCAGAAGGCAGCTCCCTTGTCCTTTTCTAGGCAGGACACAGGGGAAGGGCCAATAGGCCGCTTATCCTGGCGCCACCGAGGCTTTTCTTCGGAGGAGGGCGAAGCCAATTTGACCCTTCTGCTGGATCCTGGAAGAGAAGGCAATGGATTGAAGGACCGAGGTTGACAGGACAGGGCAGAGTCCAGCCGGCTGGTGAGTACATGACAAAGGGCCCTGGGGACAGAGGAAGACAGAGACCCCCTTGTAATTAAAAAGGGGAAGGGGCATCCTGATCACATGCCCAAGCGTGTTTGGTGGCAGTAAGGGAAGGATTGGCCCCTGATACCCACCCACGCTTAAGGATTTAAAGGAAGGCAAAAAGGAAAAGGGGGGGGGAACCGGGAGGCTAGTGTGTGTGGTACAGCGTCCAGTGAAAGAGGCACTTGGTGCGTGTGTGTGGGGGGGGTAGAACCAATAAATACTCCGCTTCCTAGCAGCGTGAGTTCGAATGGGCGAGGAAAATTGGGAAGTGCATGTGTGTGTGTTTGGTGTTTGGGGACGCTGCACAAGGGCCATATTAAATATGGGAGGGAGTGGCTCAAAAGGTCTAATAACTCCCCTAAAGTGCATGCTGAACAATTTCAAGAAAGGATTCAGCGGAGACTATGGCGTTGTGATGACGCCAGAACACTTACACACTCTGTGTGAACTGGACTGGACACAGTATTGAACTGGGAAGAAACATAGGGGCCCTAGCTGGGACAGGGCAACAAGGAGTATCTTTTGAGGCTGAGTAGTTACTTAGAGAAGAGTTTCAGACTCAGATTCAGATTTGGGAGCGATGGAGGGGATCGCTCCAGAGATCCCTTAGGTTATCCAAGTTAGTATACAGAACCAGAGTGCATACAAAGCTTTCAGATCTCTGGACCTCAATGAAGGCAAGAGTTCAGCCAGGCAGAGCTGGAGGGTTCTCTGGTGAGCTGTAAGTTTGATAGTAAGGCAAGCCTCCTAGTTTCTCCAAAGCCCATCACTGAACTGGGAAGCACATGAGCCTTGCAGACCTCCAACAGTTTTGATCCCTATAGTAAGTACAGCTTGACCAGGGAGGGCAAGCTAAATCCCAGAACTTAGTTAGGGAAGAGCTGGGTATCTATGTGACCAGCGGCAGTTTGGAACACATCAGGGAAACCACCAGTAGTGCCCTAGCTTCTCTGATGACCAGTGAGAGGTGGTCTATGGCTAGGAAATACGAAATGGTTTTAGACCCATAGCAGTTATAGCTGAGACAGGGAGGGCAATTTAATTGGTGTCCTTAACCAGGCACCAGCTGGATGGCTCAGTGCTCAGGTGTGTCTCAGAGAACACTGCAGCAGACCCCTGGTTTGAGACTCAGGCAGAGAAACCTCAAGAGAAGACCTGCATCTTTGTGGCCACCACAGTTGACAAGTTAGTTGCCACAGAAAAAGGATGAGGGAACAGATGGAAAAAAAAAAAAAAACAAAACACAAAAAAACTGCATAAAACTAAAAGAGGAAGAAGAACTTTCTCCATTTAACTTGCATGAGTTTGTGAACATGGATGAAGTTTTAGAGGTTCACGTGATAATAGAGAAACCCCCCCACCCCCCTGGCTGAAGAAATATAAGACTGATCAATTCAAAATTAAGGAGAATTAATACACAGGCTTTAGAATTTCTTGGAACGCCTGATGGAGGCATACAGAATTTGGACCCCCTTTGACTTTGAACTCCCTGCACATGAGTTAATGGTAAATGCCTCCCTCATAGGACAATGTGCAAAGGACATTAGAACCAAAAATCCAAAAACAGCCTGGGTTCCAGGGCATGTCCAGATTTCAGATCATGGCCATCGCCCAGAAGGTGTTTGAACAAAGAGGAGAGGCTGAGAAGAGGGAGAAAAAGCAGTGGAGGAAAGAAAAGGCAGCAGTGTTAGGCACAGGAATGGCTCACAGGCCAGGGACCCGAGGGGTCCGCCGTAGCCATTCAGAGACCCGCGGCCAAGGGGGAGGAAGATGCCTGTTCAGCAACAGCAAGGCCATAAGAATTACCCCTGTGAAAGGCTACATGGAGCCAATTGGGAAGCCTGGTCAAAACGCATGTATTACTGGCTGGCAGAAAAGCAACTATGGGAAAGTACACAGGCTGAAACAGGCTTTCCCCAGCCCATTAAGAAGTTTACAGGCGCAGTGGAGGCTTGTGAAGGAGACGTGGCTGATGCTGTAGAGAAGCCCTGGGTTGCGTGGCAGGGATTGAAGACGGCATGTCAGGCTGCAGTGGAAGCCAGACCAGAGGGGCCTAGAGGATGCCCAGAAAGAGTACCAAGCCCAGAGGGGGCTGAGGCTGCTTTGGGAAGTTGTTTCTACGGTTCAACGCATCTGTGTGATGCACTGTGTGTTGGAGAAAGGCTGAAAAGGCAGTTGCAAGCTGTTCCTCAGGCAATGGAGCACCCAAAAGTGGGGGGTGCAGGCCAGGGAAGCCATTCCAAGAGTTCTGAGGAGGCCAAAGTCTCCAAGAGTTATTTGTCCTCTGAGGTGAAGTCCAACAGCGAAAGGCATTGCCATGCAATTGGCAGCTGGATGCAAGGCTAACATCTATATTGATTCTAAATATGCCTTCTTAACCCTGCATGCGCATGGCGCCCTATGGAAAGAGCGGGGGTTGAGTGGAGCCCACGGGAAAGCTCTGAAATACGTTCCAGAAGTTGAGACATTACTAGAAACTGTATGGGCCCCCAAAGAGATTGCTGTAATGCACTGCAAAGGCCATGATAGAGGTTGGGACATGGTCACTAGAGGCAACCGGAAAGCAGATAATGCAGCTTGTGAGGCAGCTCTGAAACCTCCACCAGTGGTCACCACCGCCCTCAACCCAGCTACCCTGTTGCCGGTAGGAGAATGTGAGGAGCAGACGCACAATTGCATTGAGGTTATGTACACAAGACTGGACCAGGAGAAGTGGCCAGAGGAAATCGATTGGCAGACAGAGTGGCCAAGGAAGCAGCCCGGGAACCGGCCCCGCCTCAGTTATTGGAACAGTGGTCCCAGAAGGGATCTTAAGCACTGCTGACAAACCAGATACTATGTATCCACCCACATGAGGCCAGATGCCACAACCAAGCAGCTGGAGAAGTATGTCTATATAGCCAACCTTTATCAACTGGCGGCCCAGATTTCCAGGAAATGCCTGCTATGCCAAAAGAATAATCCCAGAACTCACTCCAGACGATGTGGAACCACGTTACACCCTTGATGAACAGCAGTGGACCAGCCAAGAAGGAGCAACGCTCCAGGAAGGACCAGACAGCCGTGTTTTTGTGCCCCAACATCTGGCCAGCACAATTGTAAAGAATTACCACGAGTCCACCCATTTGGGAGGCCCAGCTGCTAAAGCACACCTTGGGAGAATATTCTATCTCAACTAACTGCTGCTATAACTAACTGCTGCTATATCCCAAAATGTGCCCTGTGCACCAACCAAGAGACTGAGACTATCACCCTTTGAACTTCTATATGGCAGGCCAACCCCTACACTAGGTGTTTACAAGTGGCTGAAGTGGTAACCCATTCTGCCAATAAGTCACCCCAACAGATGCCACGAGTGGACTACCACTCCTCCCACTGCCACTTAACCGTTCCGCCATTCACAACCGAGCATTGGTCAATGCAGCTACATGTACGCATATCCTGGCTCTCTATGATGTGGTATCTATAGGTCCATCAAAATGAAAATGCAGAACCATAATCGGTCGGCATTTTCATGATGGAAAGGGGGGAATGAAGGAGTGAGGACCAGGGGTCCACCTGGGTCCACTTTGGAGAGCCAGGCTGGAGATAAGCTGAAAGCCATCTTAGAGAGCAAACTAAAAGCTAAAAAAGACATTTCTCTCTCTCTCCCCTGCTTGCCCCTGCTTGCAAAAACAATACACAGCGAGTTTGCAAGAGGATGCGGTCAGGGGATTTTGGAGCTGTTCTGAGAAACTGTTCGTTTGCCCAGGATGTCTAGCCCACCACAAGGTTCTAAGCCGAGCAACCTGTTAAAACCACAAGGACATTTCTTGGAAGCGGGGGGGTTCAGGGGCACTTCCTGGAACTAATAAAGAGGTTAAGTAGATTATAAGCCAGTAGCGCCACCTAGTGGAATAGGCAACTTGTAACCGAAAGGACACACCAAATTTATTAATTGGTTGGGCTTCAATGAATATGCATAAAGGGGAATGTTTGAGGGCTGGGTCAAGGGTTGAACCATTGTTTTGCCTAAGGGGATAAAAACTGTTTGCCCCTGGTGTTCGGGGGCATTTTCTCTCATTTTGGCAGCTGAATGCACCCCTTTGCTTTACTTGTCTGACAAATAAACCAAAGTCAATAAAACTTTTGTAATTAAAATATTGCTGCCTGGATTTTTCCATTCTGGTCTGTATTCTGAAGTCTCTAACACTGTGCCAAAGAGCCCCTGGGAAGCTGTCCTGGCTGCCACAGGAGACCGTGGCGGAGGACAGCCTGCAATGGCGGTGGGCAAAGGGGGGAAGGGAGAGCAAGCAAGTGGGTGGGTGGGCAAGGGAAGGATTGGGCGATGGAGGCAGTCACAGGTGGGCAGGCGATGGGGGCGGCGGGATGCTGCTGTCATGTGACAAAGGTATTTGAGAGCAGAAGCAGTAAAGGAGTCTAGAAATGTTGTGAAATGCTGAAAAGCTGCAGAATTACTTAGCATGCTGAATCACTGTGACTCATCTTGAGGATGACTCATTCTCTGTGTAAGTATTAGATACAGGTAGGTAGCCGTGTTGGTCTGCCGTAGTCGAAACAAAATTTTAAAAATCATTCCAGTAGCACCTTAGAGACCAAATAAGTTTGTTATTGGTATGAGCTATCGTGTGCATGCACACTTCTTCAGATGGCGGGCCATAAGTGGCACTTCTGTGCAAAGCATGATTTAGTGCTTCTGTGCATGCGCAAACGCTGAAAGCTGGAAGTAACCCGTTCAGGTACTTCCAGGTTCAGCGCGGTGCGCAACCCGAAAATACGCAACCTGAAGCGTCTGTAACCTGAGGTATGACTGTATGTCACTGGAGTGCACTGGAGAAGAAGGGAAATGCCTTTTCCAGAGCTGCGCATACTGGAGAATGCTTGGAGTTTGGGGGCTGCAGGGGCACCCCAGGGCGTTTTTCAACACCCCCACCCCTTCCAGTCAGTAGTAGTCAGTGGAGGCAGGAGAATGACGGCTTCCTGGTGGGCAGGCTTTGCTTGACTGGAAGAGGGCCTCATTCAGCCCAGTTGTTCACCAGCTGAATTGGACAGGCCTGGCAGAGAACAGCAAACCTGACCCTGGAATGTCCTATGGGGAGGGCAAAACAGCAGAAGTTGTCTCCCCACAGATGCTGGAGTGGTGTCTGCATTTGCCTCTCACAGCAAATGCAAGAAAATATCCTGGCTTCACCAAGAATAACAGATTTATGCCAAAAAATTAATCCTCAAACTGTGCAGATTATAGATATTTAATGAATTTATAGGTCACTTTTCAGGCAAGAGGGATGGGGGAATGCCCCCCCAAGACAGGTCACAACTCTATACAAATGCATAAACACCAAATTATATTATGAAGGCCACTTTAAAGCATTTAAAACTTCAATTTCCTTCAAAGCATAGGTCTTCAACCAGTGGGCAGGTAGCCACAGGTGGTCTGCGGCAAAGCTGTTGGTGGCATCTATGGTGGGTGGGAGCCAGAACAAATTACTGGGTCCTGGTGGTCCAGAAGGGGCCCCAACTATCATACATATATTTTATGTAATTCTTAACAAAATCTATTCTACATGTTCAGTGCGCACACAACTCTGAATAATGGCTTGCGAACTTGTGTCGTGAACCAAGCAGTTCCGAAAATTTCCAACTCTTTATGAACATTTGCTTCTGCATTTTGATAGTTTGGCAGTGCAGTCTCATCGCAATTTGCACAGTTGCGTTTTTAGGTTTTCATAAGTGAAACCTCATGCAAATACAGCAAAGTTGTTGTGAGAGATACATTGCGTTATGTTTTGTTAAAGTTTAACATTTAAAGTGTACGGCAAAGATTACGTGATTGCTTATATTATTGATATTAGTCATTAGGATCTTAATATTCTCAATGGGTATGAATACTATCAATTGATTATTAACATACAGATGAGATTACACATCTATTTCATGTCCCATGTAAATATTTTAAGCTGGTCTGGAGTCCCTTTGCTTCTGCTCTGAAACTGACCCAAGATGACAGAGCCAACACATTATCTCCCCTTCACTGATTTTGCTCTGCAATTAAAGGATTAAATTGAGGCCAAGGTTCTGAGTGGTGAAAATCGCAGCATTCCTTAAACTGTAAGTAGGAATTCTAGAGCCAGACTAGCCAGCGATTAAAAGAAATCACTTTGGTCAGAAGAAAATCCACCTGCGGTGAACATGGGCTCTCGGTGTAATTACCGTACACGTCTTGCTCTCAACTTCCAAAACTGTTTCCCACAAAGTCACTGTTTACGTTAGCTGCAGAAACCTCAGGCACAACCTACTTGCGCCACGCAGATTCCCCCCACCCCCACCTCATAGAGGCTGCTTGCACAGCACAGGGTGAAGGAAGAATGTGTAATTGCGGGTGACATTTATTTGTTTCCAAGGCCTCTTGCAAACAGACGTTGGAACTGGCCAGCCGTGAAGGAGGCAGCAGGGAACCATTTCAGTGGCAAACGGTTTATCACCAGCTAAAAAGCCTCACCACCACAGTATGTGATGCAGGCGGATGACTGGGGTTGGGGGTTGCTGGGTAATGTGCCTGAGGTGTGCCCCCCACCCACGACAGTGAAGGGCAGGTGGACAAATGTCTGGTGTTAACATAAGCACCTTTAATCCGGCCTGGAAACAAATCAGCAACGAGTGTATAACGATCTCTGGCAGGCAAGCAGCCTGATAAGAAGCAAGGAGTCTCCGTCAGTTTTATGCAAGTTTATTTACAAGAAAAAACACATCCAGAGCATGGCTTCCCACCTGCTCCCATTGACAGTAGTTGATCTGTCTGACTCACCGTCCCTCCGCCAACAGGAAGAACACCGAAATCCCGCCTTTCTTCTCCTTCCCTTCCGTTGTTCTCTGAGCTTCACCAGTCTCCTAGTATGGGGACTAACAGCTGGCCTGCCTCCTCCCCACTCCCAGAAGACATAGCCTAAGACTCTGGCTTATCTGCTGGTTGCCTTGCAACGCTCTGGCCGCTTTCTAACTCTTCCTCTCCTTGGGAGCTAACAGCGTCTTCCCTGGGAAGGAGGGGAGCTGAGCTGCCCTTTCTAGACTCTGACAGCCAGCTCTCATCTGCAGAGTCGGCCCTTTGCTCACTTAGTTCAGTTTCTGAAGCAGACTCTTCTGCTGCACTCTGGGGGGCCAAGTTCCTGACACAGTGCTGCTGCTTGTTTGTTTTTAAGCAGGGGTCAAAGAAGTGCTACATAGAACCCCAGCCAGTAACCTGGCTTAATTTTGAACCCAAATAAAGTTACCTCCCTTGTATAATTGTCTCTAGATTGTAAGCCTACACAGGCAAAAGCCTGTCTTTACTTGGCTGTAGCAGGAGGACAGGTCAGACACCACTGCCCAATCCATTGGCCCAGCTGGAGCACACAGTTACTTAGAATAATAGAGAGTTGGAAGGGACAACAAGGGTCATGTAGTCCAACCCCCTGCAAGGCAGGAATCTCAGCAAAAGCATCCCTAACAGGTAGCCATCCAACCTCTGCTTGAAAACCTCCAAGGAAGGAGAGCCCATCACCTTCCAAGGAGCCTGTTCCACAGTCAAACAGCTCTTATTTAAGCCAACTTCCTCTTCCACATTGGCCATTCCACCTGGCCATTAGACAGCAATATAATTTTATCACTTGTTCTCTTGTTGTCCATCTCTTTCCCCCCACAAAAAAACCCTTTTCCTTTGTGGTTCATGCCTAGAAAACTTTGTGCTAGGGGTGGGGAACATCTGGTGCCCTGCTAGGTGCTGTTATTTAACCCCCATCAGGGTCATCCAGCATGGCCAGTGGCCAATGGTCAGGGATGCTGGAGGGGGGTGGTGCCCCACCTTCCTGAGTGCCACAGGTTAGCTTTTAGGTGCTTAACAACAAAATGAGCCACAGCAATCATTTCATGGCACTTTACAGAATAGAAGAAGAGTTTGGATTTGATATCCCGCTTTATCACTACCCTAAGGAATCTCAAAGCGGCTAACATTCTCCTTTCCCTTCCTCCCCCCCAACAAACACTCTGTGAGGTGAGTGGGGCTGAGAGACTTCACAGAAGTGTGACTGGCCCAAGGTCACCCAGCAGCTGCATGTGGAGGAGCGGGGAAGCGAACCCCATTCACCAGATTATGAGTCCACCGCTCTTAACCACTACACCACACTGGCTCTCCTAATAACCTAGAACATCGCAACAGCTTTGCTGGATCAGGCCAGTGGCCCTTCTAGCCCAGCATCTTGTTCTCACGGGGACCACACAGATGTCTGTGGGAAACTGGCAAGCTTCTTCCAGCAACTGGTATTATGATCATTTGTTTTTTAATTGCATTTGTACCCCACCCTTCTTCGAGGAGCGATGGAGGCAGAGCAGAGCCATCGCAGCTAGTAGCCATTGAAAGCCTCCTCCTCTGTGAATTGGTTTAATTCTCTTTTGAAGCTGCTCTAATCCTCTTTTAAAGCAAGTTTGACAGTTTAGCTATGCACTGCATGAAGAAGTATTTTCTTTTATCGGCCCAGAAAGAAATGAAACTGCATCTCCCTTGCTGAAGGAACCTACCATTTAGACCACATATTGAAAGCACCATGATACAGTGGTACCTCAGGTTAAGAACTTAATTCATTCCGGAGGTCCGTTCTTAACCTGAAACTGTTCTTAACCTGAGGTACCACTTTAGCTAATGGGGCCTCCTGCTGCTGCCGGTACGCAATTTCTGGTCTCATCCTGAAGCAAAGTTCTTAACCTAACTATTTCTGGATTAGTGGAGTCTGTAACCTGAAGCATCTGTAACCTGAAGCGCCTGTAACCCGAGGTACCACTGTAGTCCTTTAAACAGTCATGGCTTCCCCTAAAAGAATTCTGGGTGCTTAGTTTGTTAAGGGTGCTGAGAGGTGTGAGGAGATTCTGCCCCAGTCCCCTCAAAGAATTACAATTCTCGGAGTTCCCTAGGAACAGGAATTGATTGTTACACAAGTCTGAGAACTGTAGCTCCCTGAGGGAGGTTTCCTAACAACTCTCACCACCCTTAATAACTACAGCTCCCAGAACTCTTTGGGAGAAGCAGTGGCGTAGCATGGGTTGTCAGAACCCGGGGCAAGGCAAGTAATTTGCGCCCCCTAACCCGTGGATTTGCGCCCCCTAACCCTAACCCCCAGATGTTGTGCCCGGTGCAGCCGGCCCCCCCTGCACCCCCCACGCTACGCCACTGGGGAGAAGCAATAACTATTTAAAGTGGTATCACTGTGCTTTAAATATGTGGTGTGGGTGTGGCGTAAGTGCCTACAATTGCAGAAACAGGGAAGAAAGAACAAACCAAGGAAGGGCAAAGAGATTAGTGCTACCCCCTCCCCTCGCACCCTGATTACAGTTCACCAAAGGGGGAATGACTTATAAACGTTTCCGAGCACAATTCAAAGTGTTGGTGCTGACCTTTAAAGCCCTAAACGGCCTCAGTCCAGTATACCTGAAGGAGCGTCTCCACCTCCATCATTCTGCTTGGATACTGAGGTCCAGCGCCGAGGGCCTTCTGGCGGTTCCCTCCCTGCGAGAAGCCAAGTTACAGGGAACCAGACAGAGGGCCTTCTTGGTAGTAGCACCCGCCCTGTGGAACGCCCTCCCACCAGATGTCAAAGAGAAAAACAATTACCAGATTTTTAGATGACCTGAAGGCAGCCCTCCTTAGGGAAGCTTTTAATGTTTGATGCATTAGTGTGTTTTAATAATTGTGTTGGAAGCTGCCCAGAGTGGCTGGGGAAACCCAGCCAGATGGACAGGGTATAAATAATAAATTTTTATTTTTATTGTTTAGATCAGGTCATCTAGTCCTGCATCCTGTGGCGAACCAGATGCATAGAGGAAAACCACGGCTGGGGCCTGGAGGCAACCATGCTATCATCCTTCCTAAACTGGCATTCAAGGGCACTGTGGCTCTGATCCTGGAGGATCAGGTACAGACCTCCACAGCTTTCACCAACTATTAGTCTGTAATCCCTCTCAGGGCAGAGACCAGTTCTCTTGAAGTCAGGAAAGCACGAATGGGGAATAGGTGGCCTCCCATGTCCATCAGCCCCGGTCAGCACCACCAACAGTCAGGGATGATGGCAGTTGCAGTTCCATGCACCACCCGGGGTGGAAGGGGAAGGCTGCCGTGCGCACAGGGTCTTGTTCCAGGTTGGAGGAAACTTGCAAGGTCAGTGTGGTGCGGCAGTCAAGTGTCAAACTAGGACCTGGGAGACAAGGGTTCGAATCCCCCACTCGGCCATGAAGATCTTTGGCAGTGACCCTGGGGGCCAGTCGCTGCCTCTCAGTGTAATCTACCTGCCAGGGTTGTTGTGGGGATGGATGGGGGCGTGCACGTGCGGGGGAAACCATGTACACCATTTTGTGCTCCCTGTAGGAAAAATGCAATAAATAAATAAATAAATCTAAGATAAGCAACGCATAAACATCTTCATATTCCCCCCCCCCCCATACGAACCTGCCCATGTTTTGAGATCTTGCGGGGAGGTCTTTCTCTCAGGCCTGCCACTCTTATCGGCATGCTTGGTGGGAACGTGAGACAGGGCCTTTTTGGTGGTGGCAGCTCCCATGCAGCTTTGGAACTACCTGTCTAGAGAAGCCAGACTGTCTCCCTCCTTGCTTTCCTTACACCAGTAGGCGAAGGCCTTCTTGTTCCAGCAGGCTTTTGGGAACTGGCTGTTGTTACTGAAAGGGCTGGCGCTGTTTTTATTTTAATTGTCTGTATGAATTTTATAAATTTTATATACGTAGATAGTTTTAATTCTATTAATGTTCAATGGTTGTTTAATGATACTTTCCCTATGTGTTTAGTGGTTCTTATTTTTATCTGTAAGCTGTCTTGTGTCCAGATAGGGGGAAAGGCGGGATATAAATAAAGATAAAATAATAATAACAATTGGCCATTTAACAGCACAAGCAGCACTGTTAATAACTAACTGCTATGCCACAGGCACTGTTCTTAAATCTCCACAATGTCTGAGTTATAGCAGTTACTGTAGTAATAATAAAGTGGACTTGGAGGGTGGGAGTTTAATAATAATAATAATTTTATTAAACCGATTAGTCTCCAAGCGACTTACAGCAAATATCTACCTACCCACCAGGACATACGCAACACAGTACCACAATACAAGGAAGGGGAAAGGGTTGTGTGTCATGCATGAATATCTATAACCATAAAAATATATATAAACCATAAAAATAATAACAAACAACATTAACTAACACCCCTCCTTCTTTGCCCAATGGAGAAGCAAAGCAACCCCCCCCCCAAACACCCCAACACACAAAATTAACCAAGCAGGATCGGGCATGTCTCTGAGCTGCCTGCCTCCGCCCTCGCCGCCTGCAGGAGGTCCCCTTTTCAGCCCCGGGAGGTCCCGTGGCGCGCCCGCCTCCTTCCTCCCTTTCTCCCCCGTCGCCTCCATTCCCGGTGCCCGCAGCCGCTGCCTCGCTTCAGCTCCGCCCCAACGTACCGCATCACTCGGGAAGAGGGAGACGCCGGGAGGAGCTTCCTCCATCTCCTCCTCCTCCTCCTCGGCGCCCTCGTCCTGGGCGAGCCGAGCGCTGCGCTCCCGGCTCCTGCCTCCTGCTCTTTGCTGCGGCGGCGGCGGCTGCTGGCGCGCGCGCGCGGCAGGGACTCGCCGTCGGGGCGGCCGGGCGATGCTCTTTGCAAGATGCCGGTCAAGCTCAAGAACCGCTACAACCTGGTGGACGATGCCGGAGACTCGCGGGTGCCGCTGCACAACGAGGAAGCCTTCCAGCACGGGATCCACTTCCAGGCCAAGGTGAGCCGGCGGTTTGTGGCAGGCGCCTTTGCGCGCCTTTACGCACGGGATCCCGCGCTGCCACCGCTGCTTCCTCCGGGCCGGAGGTCCTGTCTCACCGCCCCACCCCGTCTGGCGACATCCCGGCCGGGTTCTCTCCAGTACCCGCAGCCGTGGGGCGCGGATTGTTACCTCCAGAGAAAGAGGTCTGCCCGTGCATGTGCAGAGTGCTTCTCAAGACACGCTTTGATTCCTCGGCAAGCAGCTCTCCTCCTCCTCCTCCTCCTCCTCCCTGCGGCGTGTTTAACTAGGAAGCTCCCGCGATTTCCCCGGTCAAAGCCGTAACTCGGAGCGCTGAGGAAAAGGGGTTCCCAGAACATGTGCAGAGCTTTTGGCTCGCGTTGGGCAGCGAACCGCTTGCATGTTTACAGACGCCTACCGCCTTTGCTCCCAGTAGCAAGAGTGCTTCAGGTTGCAGCCTTTGATCCAACACCTAAGAAGGCAGGAATCTCACAGGTGCAGCTTTCCCCCATCATTCCTGCATCCAGGGAGTGGGGATAATTCCTTATTTAAGATTTCTGCCTGTCGTAGAAGTTCTTACATGTACAGAAGTCCTGTAAGAAGAGAGAGGCGATAACTCTTCCCTTCACCTTTTATTTGCCAGGGGAGAATGCAGCAATTTCATGTGCCTTTGAGGTGGGGAGGGCACCTGAGCCCCCTAGGCACACTGTCCATACCTGGGCATCCAAGTCCACTGAGCCTCTGACCATGTTTCAGCCCCCAAGGCTGCCTGCAGGCCTTGTGCACTGGCCGGCATGTGTCAGACAAGTGCTGGCGCTCAAACCTACCTGGAAATGTGCGCCCCCTCCCCAAGCTCAGACTCCCTACTCCTAGCACTTAGGGAAGGGGGCTAAGTTCCCACCTAAGTGGCCATAGTCATAGCCCCCAAAATGGAGCCTCCATGTGCAGGGGCAGTGTGCCCTCTGGAAACATGGCTTGCAGGTTAACAACCTGCCTGGGGTCATCCAGCTGGCCGCTTTCGCGGACAGCGTGCTGGACCAGAAGGACCTTTGGTCTGATCCGGCAGATCTCTCCGTTGCCTTGTAGCTAAATAGAACCTCTGTGTGTAGCTGCAGTCTGCTTCTGAATGCCGGTTACTGGGAGCAGCAGCTGCAAAGAGCAGGAGAGAGAGTACGCCCTTTATTCTCTGCTTGTGGAAATCCCTCAAAACGTGCAATTGCCCGTTGCTTAAATTGTGGTGCTGATCGAGATGGATGCTTGGCCCCATTGCAGGAAGGTTGCGCCGCTGTACATGGTCTGAGCTCCTGTTCCTAAGCCAGAGCGGAGAGCAGCAGTCCCAGGGGAAGGGGTGTGAGTGATTCCTCGCTTGTTGCATTCCTTGGGGGGGGGGAGCGGCTCCTTAGCACACAGGTAGCAAGAAGGTAGATTAGGATCTCCTGGGAGATATTTGGGTAACTTGGCAGTAGTAGGTGTTCTTATTACTAACTTCTGAATGCTTACCAGTTGCTGGAGGCCACAGGAAGGCAAGTGATGCTTTTGGGCACAGATCCTGCTTGCCAGTGGGGCGTCTGGGTGGCCACTGAGAGAAGAGTGGCCGGATCCGGCAGGCTTGTCTTATGTTCTTATATACTATTTTAAAAGAGTTTCTTGGCGGCTCTCTTTTATACGTTCTTAGCTCTCTTTCTCTCTCTTTTGTATTTTGTCTGCATTGTTTTAATTTGTGTAAGCCACCTTGAGTCCCAGCCTGGGGGGAAAGCGGGATATAAGTAAATATAATTGCAATAATAGATTGACAGGGCTACCTGCCTCCCAGCTGCCTGACAATAGCATGGGGGTGTGCCTTATACAGAATCGGGCCAACCACTGCCTTTCTGGCTCAGCGTTGTCCACACTGACAGGCAACAGTAGTGGCTTTTACAGTTTTGTCGATGAGAGACATTCCCACCCTAACCTGGAGAGATAGGGGATTTAGCGTGGGACCTTCTGCACGCAAGACAGGTGCTCTACTACTGAGCCACTGTTAACCATGTGCTAAGGTAGGTTGTGCTGTGGGTTAAACCACAGAGCCTAGGACTTGCCGATCAGAAGGTCGGCGGTTCGAATCCCCACGACGGGGTGAGCTCCCGTTGCTCGGTCCCTGCTCCTGCCAACCTAGCAATGCGAAAGCACGTCAAGTGCAAGTAGATCAATAGGTACCACTCCGGCGGGAAGGCAAACGGTATTTCCATGCACTGCTCTGGTTTGCCAGAAGCAGTTTAGTCATGCTGGCCACGTGACCCGGAAGCTGGACGCCGGCTCCCTCGGCCAGTAAAGTGACATGAGCGCCGCAACACCAGAGTTGGCCACGACTGGACCGAATGGTCAGGGATCTCTTTACCTTTAAGGCAGGTTGCCAGAAAAGACTGCTTGGGCTGGTGGGGCATCAGGAGCGGGGGTTCATAGGTATAGACTTGACAGTGGTTTCTGGTGTGGTCCCAGGTCCCAGGCTATGCTCAGAGTTACTGTGCAATGACAGTTACAATTGGTAGTCCAGAATTCTCATAGTGACCAGCCATATGCGCCTGTGGGAAACCCACAAGCAAGATTAGAGGCAAGAACAGCCCTTTCCCCTCCTGTGGGTCCCAGAAGCTGGGATCCAGAAGCATTGCTGCAGTGCCGAGATGGCTAGCCCTCTCCTTCTCCATGAATCCGCGTAAGAGCATCAGCAAGTACAGCTGACCTGCAGGTCTTTCCAGCCAAATTTAAAAGGACTCTGGCTTTTATTCTTGTAGTGTTTGGAACTGGCTGTTCCCATACCCTGCAGTCAAAATGTGTTTATCCCAAAAGATCTGCGATGTCAGAGGGAAAAACAAAGTCAAGAGAGTTGGGCCAACCAATTTCTTTTTAATTACGTCCTAATCGGATGGAGCCAAGGAGGTTTATTCAGGGAGCGAAGGGGCGCAAATTCAAGAGGTCATAACGGTTGTATGATCTTGTTCCATATGAACTGGCTTATCCTGCTCAGTATGGTTTCATATTCAAAATTAATCTTCTCTGGTTTTCAGAGTTTAAATCTGTTGGGCATTTTCCCTGCAGGAATCCTTAGGGACCTGCTCTGGGGTGGTGGTGGTGGGGAAAACTTCCTCACGCCTGGATCCAGTCTTCAGAAGTTGCCTTAATACTCAGTCAAGACCCGTGGTCCACCCAGCCCAGTATTCCAGCTCTGGCAAGCAACAGTTCTCCCTAGCCTCCCTCAGCTATACTTGGAGATTCCAAGGAACGAGTCTGGGAACTTTTGCTTGCAAATCTGGTGCTTGTGCCATCGAGGCCTCAGCCCCATCTTCTTGTCTGAATTGAGACTGGTGTGATGGTTGTGTGCTGCCACATGTGTCCTGTGAATAACTCTGTGGGTCTTGAAATCTGGGGGAAGAATATGCAGGCTGTGTTGCTGACACAGAATTCTTCATCAAGCAGAGCAGAAGGGAAACTGGTTGTTTTTAAGCCTAGAGAATGAAGGTTTCCATGGCAAAATTTAAGAAGTGTAATGTGAATATTTGCATTTGAAGTGGCATTTAAGTGATTCCAGCATTTAGGTCCCAGCTTTATAGAGGACTGAAAACAAAGTCTAATATTCCTTGGAGCCCCTAACCATGTTCTTGCCTGCCTGGGCAGCCCGTTGCTGATACCAGCTTGGTATCAAAATCCCATTTGCGTCTGAAAATAATGCAAGCTTCCAAGCTATACAGAACCCTTCACAAGGCAGAATAGCAGTGGTAGCTTTGCCAGCTGTTTATTGTTACAACTGTGCTCGGCAGATGGGCAAGCAAACCTCAGTTCTGCCCTGCAAAGAGTTCTGTGTCAAAGGGACACGTGGAATTTGATTTGACCGTTTGACCTGTATTTAGCCTGTCTCCCAGTGTAGGTGGTGCAGAGAGAAACAAAATCAGGATGTGCTTACCTTGTGCAAAAGTAATTTGTAAATGCTTGCCAGTTGTGGCAGAGGTGAGCTCCAAGAGGGTCTTACGATCTTGACCTCTCTTATGGGACCATCCTTCCATTAAAGGCGCTCTGGGTGGCAGCAGGATAGTGGGAGGAGCTGTGTGGAGACTGACCTTCGGAGACAATAATGGGTGTTTTGGAGGGCGGGAGTGGGGGCTGGGGGAGAGAGATGCTTTAGATGCCGGACACTGTCATCGGCCCCCTCCCCCTTCTCAAGCTGTGCCACCGCTTCCCCCCTTTTTAAAATAGCCAGCTCCCCGCCCTGACTGGGAATCTTCCCTTGCCAAACCCTCTCTGTCTTTGTTCCCAAAACCACAATAAATCCTAAGATTGCAGTCCTAAAACCCAGTTGCTAGATAGTTTTAAGCCCTGTGGGATTGAGCCAAGCTGGTTTCTGAGCAAAACCATGCCGAATATGTAACGCAGAGAGTGGTGTTTTCTGAAGGAGTTTGAGCCCAGAAGCACATTAGCGCTTTTAGAAAATATCTGAAAAAATGGGAAAGGTGCAAAGGAACGTCTTGTTGATTTCAGAGGGTGGACGGGCTTTTAAAATGGTAATCGTAATAATATTATTATTAATAATAATAATGTGTGGTTTATCAGTCTGTTATTAACAATGCTGCTCATGCTTTTAAAGGAATGCAGATGTTTATCTTCGGATTTCCTTATATCTTGCAAGCTTCCTCAAGCCTGGAATTAACTATTAGAGTGCCTTGGTATTTAATAAAGATTCCCCGAACAGAACTTGTGTTGAAGCACAGGAACAGGGTAAAGAAAGCCAAGGTCATCAGTTCTTCATAGGAGAGGGAGATTAAAGTCTTGGGAAAACATTGGTCCCTCTCATTGCTTGAGTAGTGATATTCTGATGGACAATCGTGAGAATGATCAGCACCTGAGAGGGGGGGGGGAACAGTGATTTCTGTACATCAATTTCCCCCTTATGATTCAGGGTTATTGGCTTTTGTTGTTATTACAGTGGTACCTCAGGTTAAGTACTTAATTCGTTCCGGAGGTCCGTTCTTAACCTGAAACTGTTCTTAACCTGAAGCACCACTTTAGCTAATGGGGCCTCTTGCTGCCGCTGCGCCGCTGGAGCCCGATTTCTGTTCTCATCCTGAAGCAAAGTTCTTAACCTGAAGCACTATTTCTGGGTTAGCAGAGTCTGTAACCTGAAGCATATGTAACCTGGAGCGTATGTAACCTGAGGTACCACTGTATTATGTTATGTATTTTGTGTTTTTATTTTGTAATTTATGCTGCGAACGTCCCTGTGATCTTCAGATGAAGGGTGGTATGAAAATTTAATAAATATAAAATAATAATAATAAATAATAATAGTAGTCATAAATTAATTAATGAAGAAGAAAAAGAAGCAGACCCTCTAGGGGGACAGAGCCCTGTGCTTCTTTTGCTTTGTGGTTTGACATTCTTACAGATCAGGCAGAGAGCACTGGCTGTTCATCATTTTTATGAAGGAAATTCGTGGGGGTGGCACAGCTCTGCTTTGGACTGCAGACCCTAAAGTGCCAAAGGTGTCTAGGAGTCTGGTCTCCGTGAAATAAGGCGGATTGCAGAGTGCCACAAAGACCCCTGAGCCCCAAGAGAGCTGGAAAGGGGAACAGGGCCTGGGAGCATCTGCCTACCTCGCAAGGCTGTTGTGAGGTTAAAATGAGGAAGTGGGAAGCCATATACGCTACCTTGAGCTCCTTGGAGGAAAGGAGGGCTATAAATGCAAACAACAACAACAACAACAACAACAACAACACCACAGGTAAAACTCAAAAAATTAGAATATTGTTCCTTTATTTCACTAATTCAACTTCAAAGGTGAAACTAATATATGAGATAGACTCATGACATGCCAAGCAAGATATGTCAAGCCTTGATTTGTTCTACAGGTGAAACTCGAAAAATTAGAATATCGTGGAAAAGTTCCTTTATTTCCGTAATTCAGCTTGGAAGGTGAAACTAATACAGTGGTACCTCAGGTTAAGAACTTAATTCGTTCTGGAGGTCTGTTCTTAACCTGAAACTGTTCTTAACCTGAGGTACTACTTTAGCTAATGGGGCTTCCTGCTGCCGCCGCACAATTTCTGTTCTCATCCTGAAGCAAAGTTCTTAACCCGAGGTACTATTTCTGGGTTAGCGGAGTCTGTAACCTGAGGCGTCTGTAACCTGAAGTGTCTGTAACCCGAGGTACCACTGTATATGAGATTGAGTCGTGACATGCAAAGTGAGATATGTCAAGCCCTGATTTGTTATAGTTGTGATGATCATGGCGTACAGCTTATGAAAACCCCAAATTAACAATCTCAGAAAATTAGAATATTCAAAGAAATCAGCAAAACAAGGATTGCAAATTGAGCAAGATTGGACCTCTGAGGAGTAGAAGCACATCTTGTTTTGCATGTCATGAGTCAATCTCATCTATTAGTTTCACCTTTTAAGTTGAATTACTGAAATGAAGGAGCTTTTCCACGATATTCTAAATTTTTGAGTTTCAACTGTAAATAACGTTCCCTCGTGCAGCATAAACAGGAGAACAAGTTTGGCAGAGGTTCCTTTCTTGATCTTCTGGATAAGCTGCAGCAACTGTTTTAGCTCCAGCTCCCTTCAGCACCAGCCAGTGCGGTAGTGGCTGGCTAGGAATGATGGGAGTTGGAGTCCACCAACATCCAGAGAAGAAGAGGAAGAAGAAGAGTTTGGATTTGCTATCCCGCTTTATCACTACCCAAAGGAGTCTCAAAGTGGCCAATATTCTCCTTTCCCTTCCTCCCCCACAACAAACACTCTGTGAGGTGGGTGGGGCTGAGAGACTTCAGAGAAGCGTGACTGGCCCAAGGTCACCCAGCAGCTGCAGGTGGAGGAGCGGGGAAGCGAACCCGGTTCACCAGATTACGAGTCCACTGCTCTTAACCACTACACCACAGAGGGCACCGTATTGCTTCTGTACCTGGCCTGCAGGTGGCCAGTAAAGCAAAAACTGGTTCCCTGGGATTATGTGTTTTGCTCCTGGCATGGGTCCAGTTGCAACCATGAGGAGATTTATGGGCACCAGGTTGGCGGCTACAATTTAAAGACCCACCTTTGTCCATAGTTACCGTAATTCCATTTCCACTGTGTGTGTTTCTCCTCCTTGCGTATTGGGGCAAGTGAATTGTTGCAAGAGCAAGATACAGTCAAGCAATACAGTAGCTAAGATCATGTTGTTGTTGTTTAGTCGTGTCCGACTCTTCGTGACCCCATGGACCAGAGCACGCCAGGCACTCCTGTCTTCCACTGCCTCCCGCAGTTTGGTCAAACTCATGCAGGTAGCTTCGAGAACACTGTCCAACCATCTCATCCTCTGTCATCCCCTTCTCCATGTGCCCTCCATCTTTCCCAACATCAGGGTCTTCTCTTTCTTCTCATGAGGTGGCCAAAGTATTGGAGCCTCAGCTTCAGGATCTGTCCTTCCAGTGAGCACTCAGGGCTGATTTCCTTCAGAATGGTTGGTTTGATCTTCTTGCAGTCCATGGGACTCTCAAGAGTCTCCTCCAGCACCATAATTCAAAAGCATCAATTCTTCGGCGATCAGCCTTCTTTATGGTCCAGCTCTCATTCCATACAGCACTACTGGGAAAACCATAGTTTTAACTATATGGACCTTTGTCGGCAAGGTGATGTCTCTGCTTTTTAAGATGCTGTCTAGGTTTGTCATTGCTTTTCTCCCAAGAAGCAGGCGTCTTCTAATTTCATGGCTGCTGTCACCATCTGCAGTGATCATGGAGCCCAAGAAAGTAAAAATCTCTCACTGCCTCCTTTTCTTCCCCTTCTATTTGCCAGGAGGTGATGGGACCAGTGGCCATGATCTTCATTTTTTTGAGATCATAGAATCGTAGAATTGTTGTGTGGGAAGCGACCCAGGGGATCCTCTAGTCTAATCCCTTGGCCAATAGACATTCTGTTGTGGCATCTGCAACCTGGATTTAAGGTGCCATTTGGCACCTAGCTTATATATCTGAATTTATAATACTAATGCCAGCCTCCCCCTTTCTTGGCACTTTCTTGAAATCTGAGTGTTCCTATGTGCTCCATCCACTGTTTGCTGTGTGCCCATGGCAGCCTTTGCCAAGCTGGTGCCCTCTAGATGTCTTGGACTCCAGCTCTCATCAGCCCCCAGGTGGGCTTGATGATACATTGACCCCAAATGGCTTTGAGGTCCCCCACCCCCCACCCCACAAAATTTATTTGGAATTGATTTTAAAAATCAAACAAACCAATGGTGACCTCAGAACGATTTACAGAAAGAGTGAAACAACCAAACCAACACGTGAAACAGCTATTTGAAACATTCAGATATTAATTTAAATAAGTGGTTGAATACTTGGGAGTCATGCAGTGATTTCATGCTCTTTATTGCAGCTTGTAAAACAGTGACTGAATTGCCCCCCAAACCTCAGGCTTTTATATACATTATTTACACAATGAATCCCGTCTGATTGGCTGATTCCGCTTCCCTCCTGGAGCCTGATTGGTCTTCTCCTGCAGGCCAATCCCTTGTTGCATTCTACGATCCTACCAGCCTAATAGGCTGATTAACTTCCTCCTGGAGCCTGATTGGTCTTCTCCTGCAAGCCAATCAGTTGTTGCATTCTAGGATCCTACCTGCCTATTGTTCTAGGGATCCAAGCTTAGTACATAACAGTGATGAAACTAAAAACCAGATTAAAAGACTTGCCAGTGTTCCACATAGCTGGGTAGGCTTAGCAGGTACCACAACCAGCAAGTTGTGCCTTCCTGGTGTCAAGAGGCAGGGAGTTCCAGAGTATGGACAACACTGCACTAAAATATCAATTCCTTGCAAATTTGGAGCCGGTATTATGTGGCACCCATAATAATAATTCCAGGTCCGCAGATCGAAGCGGCCAACTGGGCAGTCTTCTGCAGCCGAGTGCTATATGAATTTTATGAAATAAATAAATAAATGGCTTCCCTTCTGGTGCTCAGGTACAAGACCATTAAGCAGGATTAGAATCCCCATTTCACCTCTAAGCCCCCACCCCACCCAAGCTCCTTCCCACCACCCTTGTGGCTTAAAGAAGGCTGAGCAACTAATCTCCAGTTGAGCAATGTTGGAGTTGGCACCCTCAGTTGCAAGCTGGATGGGTATCACTCGGGTCCAAGTCCGACGGAGTGTGTGTGTGTGTGTGAGAGAGAGAGAGAGAGAGAGATGGGCAACAGAAATCCTTCCACTGGCGTGCAAATTTTTGTACAGGCCTAGCCTGGTTCTCAGTGTCTTCACCTTGCCCTGCCGTGACAGAGCCTCATTAAAACGAACAATTTGCAAATCAGTTATTTCCTCCGGCGGGTACCAATTCCAGGCCGGCTGAGTTTGGCAAGAGGTGGGATTCTGTCGGCTTGGCTTATCTTGCGAGGAGCAGCATAATGCCAGGAAACGGAGGGTGAGGAAATGCAGGCCAGAACTTTGTTTTTGCAACTCATTTCCACTGCAGGGTCAAGGGTGTTATGACATCCCCAGGATAGGCACACATCAACTGATGTGGAACACCCGTAGGGTTACTCAACAGACCAGAAGGCTGCAATCCAGCTGTCGCAGTGCAAACACAGAGCTCTGTCCCAGCCAGAGTGCTTGCAAATTTTAATGCCAGGCACCCAATCTGTGCATACTTGTGTAGGCTTAGGCCCCAGGCTTTCTGAAGGACCGTATCTTCCCATGTGAACCTGTCCAGATTCTGAGATCTTCAGGGGAAACCCTTTTCACAGTCCCACAGCCTTGGTGAGGACACAGGAGAGGGTCTGCTTGGTGGTGGCTACTCCCAGACTCTGGTACTCCCTCCCTAGAGAGGCAAGCCTGGCTCGCTCTTTGTCTTTTTGCCAGCAGCTGAATGTGTTTAATTCCCACATGCCTTTGAGAACTGACTTTTTGAAAAAGGAAAAGGCTTTGAAATTACGCTGTGCTTCTTTTTTAAACTGTATTTTAATACATTGGTTTTTAATATTCCTTTAGTTCTATTACAGCCGTACCTTGGAAGTCGAACGGAACCAGTTCTGGAAGTCTGTTTGACTTCCAAAACGTTTGAAAACCAAAGCACGGCTTCTGATTGGCTGCAGGAAGCTCCTGCAGCCAATCAGAAGCCCCGTCGGACGCTCAGCTTCCAAAAATAGTTCGCAAACCGGAACAGTCACTTCCAGGATTGTGACGTTCGGGAGCCAAAACGTTCGGGAACTAAGCTATTCGACTTCCAAGGTCCGACTGTATAGTATTTGTTGTTGTTTAGTCGTTTAGTCATGTCCGACTCTTCGTGACCCCCTGGACCAGAGCACGCCAGGCACTCCTGTCTTCCACTGCCTCCCGCAGTTTGGTCAAACTCATGCTGGTAGCTTCGAGAACACTGTCCCACCATCTCGTCCTCTGTCATCCCCTTCTCCTTGTGCCCTCCATCTTTCCCATCATCAGGGTCTTTTCCCAGGAGTCTTCTCTTCCCATGAGGTGGCCAAAGAATTGGAGCCTCAGCTTCAGGATCTGTCCTTCCAGTGAGCATTCAGGGCTGATTTCCTTCAGAATGGATAGGTTTGATCTTCTTGCAGTCCATGGGACTCTCAAGAGTCTCCTCCAGCACCATAGTATTTAGTTACTCTATTTATGTTTTTAGTCTGTGTCTGGGGTGTAAGGGGAGGGGCAGTACCTCTGGTGGGGGCATGTTGTGCTCCCTCTCAGGTAGTTCATCCCCCTTTGGTCCCCACCCTGCACTCAGCTCTCACCTGTGGCTCCTAGAAGCTGCCGGCATGTGACAGCAGCCACAGTCCTGAGAACGGCTACAAGTGGCCGTTTGCATCAGGTGAGGGTAGCCAATGGGTCACAAACCCTCAGTGAGTTTGGGACTCTGTGTGCGAAGACAGGCTCCGAAAGATTGAGCAGACCTCATACCTACGGGACCGCCTCTCCTGGTATGTCCCGCGGAGGACCTTACGGTCTGCAAACAAAAACACCTTGGAGGTCCCGGGCCACAGGGAGGTTAGGCTGGCCTCAACCAGAGCCAGGGCTTTTTCAGCTGTGGCCCTGATCTAGTGGAACGCTCTGTCACAAGAGACTAGGGCCCTGCAGGACTTGACATCTTTCCACAGGGCCTGCAAGACAGAGCTGTTCCACCAGGCCTTTGGCCAGGGCACAGTCTGAACCCCTCCTTTGGTAATCCTCAGAACTGTAGCCCAATGGTTGCCATTAATTTGATTCTGAATTGATTTTAGAATGAATTGATTTTAGAATGTATTTCAATTAATTGATTGTGATTTTATGTAAACTGTGTTACTTTTACTGCTGTTAGCTTCTCTGAGCCCGGCTTCAGCTGGGGAGGGCGGGATATAAATAAAAAAATTATTATTATTATTATTATTATTATTATTATTATTATTATTAAGAGTGGGTCCAACAGTCAAGAAGGTGGTATCTGCACATGCTGTAGAGGGAAGTGAGGGGCAGGTGGGGCCAATCCACCTGGGAAGGTAGCCCACCTGGGAGAAGGAAAGCTCTGGTCCCAAACCTTGTAGGATAACTTCAAGAAAAGAAAAAACTCAGGAGCAAATCTTATACAAATCCAGAGTGGCATCCCTAAGGCTGTTGGATGGCACCTTATACTCCACCTTCCATCCAACTCCTGCAGCCAAGCGGGTGCCAAACGTATTGCTCTGCTTTCCTTTGGAAAGAGGGGTCTTGTAGTCTGGTCAGCCCAGGACCTCCAGACACACTTCCCAGGCTTGTGCCCCACAGGGGGAGCTCACTTTGGTGCTGCTAACACAGTGGTTGGACTTCACCTCCAAAGGGGCACTCCATTGTCTCTCAAGACAGATGGATGCCAACAAAGCCTTTGTATTTTATTTGTGCTGCTTTGATTTGCGTAAGCTGCCTTGAGTCCCAGTCTCTGAAAAAGATGGGCTATAATAATAATAATACGGTGGCACCCCGGGTTACAGATGCTTCAGGTTAAAGGTGCTTCAGGTTTCAGACTCCGCTAACCCAGAAATAGTACCTCAGGTTAAGAACTTTGCTTCAGGATCAGAACAGAAATTGTGCAGCAGCAGCAGCAGCGGGAGGCCCCGTTAGCTAAAGTGGTGCTTTAGGTTAAGAACAGTTTCAGGTTAAGAACGGACCTCCGGAACGAATTAAGTACTTAACCCGAGGTACCACTGCAGGAGTAGTAAGAAATAAGTGTGTGAATGCACAGAGCCCTTGCAGATACCGATGAGAATGGGGCAGATGTGCACAGCACCAAGCTTTGGAACAGGGGCAAATTGTTCCAAAAGTCTTTAACGAATCACTCCTGGCTTTGCTCTCTCCCTTCAGTACATTGGCAGTCTGGACGTGCCAAGACCCAACAGCCGCGTGGAGATAGTGGCCGCGATGAGGAGGATCCGGGTGAGTCATTGCGTGCGTCTTCCTTCCTTCCTTCCTTCCTTCCTTCCTTCCTTCCTTCCTTCCTTCCTTCCTTCCTCCTTTCCCCTCCCCAACCTGCAGATATCTTCTGCGTACATTGAGCCGCTCAATGATGCAATCAGAGAAATGTTCTCTTCCCCCTGCGCCTTGTTCTCCGCCACCTCCGAAAGAAAAAAGCACTCTGCCCTTGCCTTCCTTTCCCCAGGAGGCATTCAACCAGAAGGCTGGCTGGACTCCACTTCACATACGCCCCCGCCACCCCCACAAATGGCCGAGCCCACGGATGAGCTGCGTTTCCTCCTGGAACAGAAGCCCAGATTCTCTCAAGTGGCTAAGATGACCTTCTGGGAATGAATGACTGCAGCTTAGGAGCTGTCTTCTGGAGAGTCTGTGGGGGGGCACACATGGCAGCGCTAGACCAGGTGGTGCCTCTGTCCACTTCTGGGCTCTACTGTCAGTTTGTATTTCTCTCTCTTTCTCCTCTCCCGCGCCCCCCCGCCCCCCCCACTTTGCCTGACTTGAGGCAAGACTGACTCCTTCTTGTCAGTTCTGAGAAGGAGAGCGAGGCCAAAGTGTCTCTTTTCATAGACTTGTAGAACTGTAGAGCTGGAAGGGGTCTCCAAGGGTCCTCACTTCCAGCCCCCCTACAGGGCAGGATCACAGTGCAGAAATCCCTGGCAGGTGGCCCTCCCACCTCTACTTCAAAACCTCCAGCAGAGTCAAGTCCACCACCGTCTATAGCTAAGGTGCTCTGGAACTAGCATGGTAACGTGTGTTGAATTTTTCAGCTTCCAGCTTCCAAAAATGGGAGCTACTAAAAAAAGTTGTGACATGACTTGGGAATTCAAAACATATTGTACAGTCATACCTCATGTTACGTTCTGGGCGACCCAGAAGTACCAGAAAGGGTTACTTCCGGGTTTCACCACTCGCGCATGTGCAGATGCGCAAAATAATGTCGCGCGCATGCACAGAAGCGGTGAATCGCAACCAGCGCGTACGCAGGCACGCTGCTGCGAGTTGCGCTCTTTTCATGTTGCGAACGGGCCTCCGGAACGGCTCCCGTTCGCAGCCAGAGGTACCATTATATATTAAGAAGTTAGCATAATTTAGTTTTGCTTGATGAGTTAACAAAATTTTAAAAAACTGATTTTTCTATTGTTTTTGTGGAATTTCTGGGTGTGCAGACCCAGGTGCTTCTGGGCCAGTTCTGCAAAAACAGGAAGTGGGCCAAGTTTTCTTGGGGGACACAGAAGAGGTGCACAGCAGAAGCTGTCATATGCAGCCCCCCCCCATTGCCACAAATTCCTGTTTTCAAAGCAGGGAGGTGGGGGTGGGATTTAGATCCCTGGGTTTTACTGGGAACCTCGTCTCCCCCCCACCTCTGACCACTTGCCACATGAGCTGCTCGAAGTTGTATTGCATCAGCACCTGGAGGACTGCAGGTCCCCCCCCCCACAACCAGTCCAGCTGCCCCCCCCCCCCCAGGGCCTGTGTTTTTGCACCTGCTTCCACCCATGAAGCCCCACATACAGTCTCCAACTTGGGAGGCTGTTTGGGAAAGTTTTGGCAGAGCTCGGTGGGTGGACCAGTGATGCTCTGAGGTGGCCATCTCACCCCTCTGTTCACACACCAGGGTGTGCTACCAGTCAGAGGAGATACTGAGCGCTGGGTAGATGTGTGGATCTGGCAGACAACAGGCCCCTCTGCCCATATGTACCCACCCACGGTCTCTGGGTGTTTTGCGGTGGGTCCTAGGAAAAACCCAAGTGCGGGCACAAACCCTCACCCACCACCACCATTGCAATTCACACCAAAATCCTGTTGCTTTCTCTGCTTCCACCCCGCTGTGCCAGCCAAAGGCCCTCCAACCCTGTTTTCCAACAGCTGCCTGCACTCAGGTGCCTTGCAGGGGTTCTCCCTTAGGCTGCCCCCCTCCCTGTCGCCCTGTGGGCTCTGTAGGCTGGCATCCGCTAATCCCCTAATCAGCTGTGCTGAGTGGCTTTATGAAGCATCCTCCTTGTGTTCTGGGCCAGCTATTCCTCCCCCCTTCCCCCTCCCCTTTTATAAAAAGGCTTCCGAGATTTAATAAGGAGGAAGGCATTCCTTGTGTTCGCATTTCCCAGCTGGGGCTCGGCGTGGGCGCCTTGCTTGTGACAGTTAATTGGCAGTTAGAAAGGGGTTGGGGGTGGGGAGGCCAGGCAGCGGCGTCAGTGGAGGAAAGGGGGACGAGACCTATGTGCTCCCAAGCAAAGCCAAGTCTGCGTGACAAATCCTAAAGCAGTTTCAAGCATGCCAAAGGTCTATAAAATTGTGTGTGGCGTGGAGAAATAGGAAATGGCACCTCCCTCTCTCCGTCCGTCCGTCAGAACTTGGCACCCAGTGAAGCTAAATGATAATAAATAATAATAATAATAATAATAATAATAATAATAATAATAATAATAATAATAATTTTTTATTTATACCCAGCCCTTCCCGGTTCAAAAACCGGGCTTAGGGTGGCTAACAACAAATTCAAAACACTTTAAAACACTTAAATATAAAAGCAGCATAAAAACATGAATAACAATAAAAATCAAAAATCAATTAGATAATCCCCAGGGCTAGCTGGCTGAATTGGTCCTACTTGGGCCAGCGAGGAGGCCAGGGGAGAATTAGCTGTGGGGTCTCAGAGCGGGTGATCTTCATAAAAGGGGAGGGGGAGGGAAGAGAAGGGAAATAACGATGGAAGATTCAGCTTCCAACATAAAAGGGAGTGCTTCTTTGCACAATGTGTAGTTAACCTGTGGAACTCCCGCCCACAGGAGGCACATTCATGGAGGAGAGGGCTGTCCATGGCTCCCAGCCATGATGTTCAGGCCCAGACAGAGCCAGGAGAGGAGCTGGGTAGACTTGCCCTGCGTCTCAGAGGACTAAGCTGGCCAGGGCTCTCCGCCAGGAACATGCCAGACATACATTGTCATGCCAAGATTGCCCCATGCCTCCCAGCTGACTTGGGAACTCCTGCCCTGGGCCTCAGACAAGCTCTGCACAGGCCTGGCTATGCTTCTGAAACCACAGAAAGGGAGAAGGCCCTCATGCTTGGTTCTGCTTGCAGGTTTCATCCAGGCACCTGGAGGCCTGGCCCAGCAGCGTCCTCTTAGGTTCAGCACCAGGCTCCTGATCAAGACACCTGGAGGGATGGGAGCTGTAGTTTTCTGAAGGGGGTGGGGGTGCTTGGGAGGAGGGTGAGAAAGTTTTCCGAATCCTGTGCTAAACTGCAGTCTTCAGGGTCCTTGTGAGGAAGTCTGCAATAAGAGCTGAGCATTTTAGGAACCTTCTCCTCCAGCCAAATATGAAATGTCATAGGATCAAACTGACACTTTTTGCAAATGGGATAAAACAATGCAAATATCACTGAGAAAAATTAACAACAATAATTTAAGACCTTTCGGAAGTTAAAATAATGATGGACTAAAAGCAGATTAAAGCTCACACCAACTTTCTAAACTTCTGGGTTGGCATGTCTAAACAAAAATGCTTTTAGCAGGCACCAAAAGGAGCATAGTAAAGGCTCCTGACATCAGGTAGAGAGTTCCAAAATTACAGGTGCTGCCACCCTACGAGATCGAGTTCCCACAAATGCCAGAACGGGTATGATGTGGCCAGTCCCACAGATCGAAGCAGGCGAGTGGGCATATAACAAACAAAGGCAAAATATTTGCACACTGACTCTCGGCAGTTTTAAGGCATCCCTTTCTCACAGAGCTGCTGGATGCGAGATTTGGCTTCAGTGTTCCAGGGCTTTACTTTGAAGCCATGCTGGTAAAGTTTTCCATAGCACAGGTGTCCCCCTTGCCTCCTACCTGCTGCTCAGGGTGGGTGGGGAACCCAAAATGAGTGGTGGGAGCCCTCTGTTCTTTTGAGAGCTCCTGGATCCATCCAGAGACACAGCCATGCCCCCCCCCCCCTCAGGCTAGCTCAGCCCTTGGAGCAGAATGTAAATTTGGTGGATGTAAATTTGGTGCTTGCTGGGTTGGCTTGACATTAAGGCTAAGCCAAGCCTGCATTTAAATGTGTGGGGGGTTTTTCTGCGTTAAAAATTGCCAGCCTTTCTTCTGGATTATTAGTAGCCTCCTGGAGCCACCGACTTTTTCTGCGACTGACTGAGCTGTAGCTAATCCTCCCTCCTCCCCAGCCAATTCCCCCAGCTTTGACAGTGACAGCGGATGTCATTATTCTTGCCGCTTGAATATTAAGTGGGGCGGCGATTGATGCGCTCGTTGGCAGGCGCATCCTGGCCCCCATTACATTCTGGTTCTTTGTAGCCTATGCTTGCTTTCAGAGCCTGGGGGTGGTTTAGGAAAGGGCCTCACCCTGAGACCAGCTGCTGGTCTATCTAGCCCAACGTTGTCCATAATTGGTGTGAGGGAAGCTGCAGACCTCCAGGCGTGGCTGGACTACAACTCCCATCCTCCCTGGTTGTTGGCCGCACTTGCTGGGGCTGATGGAAGTTGTAGTCCAGTAACCTCTGGAGGGCCAAGGGTTAACCCCCCCCCCCCGGGGTCTGGTCTGCACTGACTGGCAGCCTCTGCCTTCCAGGGCCCTAGGCCAGCCCTACCTAGAGATTAGTTTTATTTTAGGGGGAGGTTATTTGTTTGGTTTTGTTATGCATTTTGCATTCTCATTCTATATGCTTATGTTGTGAACCAAACCTGTGATCTTCGGATGAAGGGCTTTATGCAAATTTAATTAATGATGGTGATGATTATGATGATAATAAATATCTAACCTTTATCTCCCAGGAGCTCAAAGTGGAGTACATGGTTCTTCTCCCCACTGAATCCCCACAACAGCAACCCTCAAGGTAGGTTAGGCTGAGTGGCCCAAGGTCAGCCCACGAGAGCTTTGTGGCTGAGCGGGGATTCGAACCCTGGACTCTCCCGCGTGCTTATCTGATGCTGCAACCACTACACCACGCTGGTGCTCTGCTACTGGGGATTGAACTTGCAACCTTCTGCATGCAAAGTGGATGATCTAGCATTGAGATACGACTCTTCTTATGCCACTCACAGCGTTAAATGGAACAGGTTGCATGCCTCCTTTCTCTCCATGGCAAGATAATTCGTTCAGGCTTTGCCTCTGGAGGTGCAGTGTCAGAGCAAGGCCAAAGCAAGCTCAGATTGCCTTGCTAGGACCTGGGAGGCCAGGGTTCAAATCTCACCTATCAGGCTATTGCCTCTCAGCATGACTTACCTCGCAGGGTTGTTGTGAGAGGCTAACATGGGAAGAGGGAGAGCCAGGCATGCCACCCTGGAGGAAAAGGTGAGATAGACATGCAAAATATAAATCTATTAACCCGCTGAGAACCCAGGTTAATACAAGGGAAGCAGAGAGGCAAGCTGGCACTGAAACCATAAATCACATTTTCAGAATAAGTAAATAAACCAAACACAGGGTTGAAAGTCAGAAGGCAGCGGAGCCAAGGTTGCAGCCATATTCCTACCAGCAATCCATCGGTCAGGAGCCTTGCTTTAAAAGAGAGGATTTAACCTGGCGCCTGAATGCTACAATTGAAGACACTTATTTGGGGGTGCCACCAGCGAAAAGGCCCTACCCCTTGGCATGTGCGTTTGGGGTTGGGAAGTTCCTGAAGAACTGCCTCAGAAGAAGGTTTTTAAGGCCACCTATAGGGCTGCCATTTCCCTGCCTGTTTTATCCTTTGCAAACAACCCTCCGAGGTAGGCTTGTCTGAGAGAGAGGCCTCCAGTTCTTTCAACCTGGCATGTAACTGCTGCACCGGTGGTGAGGAACATCTGTGGCACTCCAGATGTTGTCAGGATCCCAGCACCCATCAGCCCCAGCCACCTGGAGGTCTATGCCCTGCATCCGCTTCACTACACTTCCCTGCCTCTCAGTGTGGGCTAATTGGAGTTGGGAGGTTGACGGATCAAGCCTCTGCCTTTTAGCTGATGGAAACATTTAAGAATTGATTGAGTCAAAGTTAAATGGGGACAGTACAAAACCTCAGCAAAGTTTCCTTGTTCAGAACCATCGAGGATAGGCAGAGAGGTGAAAATGAAGAGACAGGCCTGTCTAGACCAAGCAAAGTGCCGTATTTTTCGCTCCATAAGATGCACCTAGTTTTTAGAGGAGGAAAACAAGAAAAAAAATATTCTGAATGAAACCATGGAAGAATGATTTTTGTGGTTCATGTCGTGGCCACAGACATGATATGTGATTTGAATCATAGAATCATAGAGTTGGAATAGACCACAAGGGCCATCGAGTCCAACCCCCTGCCAAGCAGGAAAGACCATCAGAGCACTCCTGACATATGGTTGTCAAGCCTCTGCTTAAAGACCTCCAAAGTAGGAGACTCCACCACACTCCTTGGCAGCAAATTCCACTGTCGAACAGCTCTTACTGTCAGGAAGTTCTTCCTAATGTTTAGGTGGAATCTTCTTTCTTGTAGATGGTGAGTTTGGGCTAGCCCAATGCAAAAATCCTGAGGATCCACGTGGATCTATGCTTTGTAACCATGTTTTTGCACCATTGTGGCCCCACGAAACTGGATGCGTGGGGGTTTTTTGTGCAGGCTGTAGCCATGGACAAGCTATGTGATCTGATGCTCAATTTGGGGTGACCCAATGTAAAAATCCTGAGGATCCATGGGCTTTTACCTCCCCCCTCCCAGGCAGCCTCCTTTGTTGCTAGTGTCCCTTATCTCGCTCCCAATCGCTTGCTGATCAGCTGCTTTGTTTCAACACCCCCTTCCCTCTTTCAAAAAAAAGAAAGAAAATAAAGCATGATCTGCTTTTCGCCCCTGGGCAATTCGGCTCCAGGAACCACGCATTCGCTCCATAAGATGCACAGACATTTCCCTTTAATTTTTAGAAAGAAAAAAGTACGTCTTATGGAGCGAAAAGTAATAGCTCCATAGCACTGCTGTGTTCTGCCTTGGTCAGCCCACAACTGGAGTCCTGTGTCCGGTTCTGGGCGCCACAATTTAAGAAGGATGTTGACAAGCTGGAAGGCGTGTGGAGGAGAACAACCAGGATGATCAAGGGTCTGGAAACCAGGCCTTTTGAGGAGTGGTTGAGGGAGTTGGGTCTGTTTAGCCTGGAAAAGAGGAGACTGAGAAGCGATGTGGTAGCCACCTTCAAATAAAGGCAATTACCAATTTAGACATGTCTGATTGATATGCGATTGCACACACACACGTGCAGCGCCAAACCTGGAAGTGACCTGAAAATGTCACCAAGATGCCAATAGAAGGTTGGGGCAGTGTGGAATGGAACGTTTAACATGAGCCCCACTGGGGTCCAGAATGTAACCCAAAGAAAGACTGCCTGGACCTGGAGGGCTCTCACATGGAAGATGGAGCAAGCTTGTTTTCTCCTGCTGTGGAGGGTAGGACTCGAACCCATGGCTTCAAATTACAAGGAGATTCTGACTCAACATCAAGAAAAACTTTCTGACAGTAGGGGCTGTGTGACAGTGGAATGGTCTCCCTCGGGAGATGGTGCGCTCTCCTTCCTTGGAGGTTTTTAAGCAGAGGTTGGATGGCCATCATGGATGCTTTAGCTTGTGATTCCTGCGTTTCAGAGGGTTGGACTAGATGACCCCTGGGGTCCCTTCCAGCTCCACAGCTCTGTGATTTGACACTTTTTTGGGTCCTAGCAACTTAGTGCTGTAACCCTGAATGCGTCCCTGCTCAGTAACTCCTTTGGAGAAGGGTGTGCTTCTGTAGCAAACAAAGGTCCTGCTCTGCTAAGCCCAGCAGTTTTGGTTACCATTGCAGCTGACCACCACCCCTCCTCTTTTGTCTTCTGGGTGACATTCCCAGGCTGGTGGGGCTCCTGGTGCTATTGGTTGCCAACCCTGTAAAGACAAGCTGCAGTCCTGAAGAGGAGGTTGAAAGCTCTGAAAGTCATGGATTCAGTACAGGCAGTGGGCCAAACTGATCCTTCGGGAGCAGCTATGAACCGCAGATCTCAGCCACGGGAAACTGGCTCCGTAACACACACTAAGCAAGTTCCTAGCCCTCATAGGTGAGAATAAGCATTTTATAGGGAAGCTTTTAATGTTTAACAGACCATGTATTTTAATACTTTGTTGGAAGCCACCCAGGGTGGCTGGGGAGACCCAGCCAGATGGGCGGGGTATAAATAATAAATTATAATTATAATTATTATTATTATGCAAAAAAAAAAATCTGAAGCCAGTTGAAGAGAAGCTGAGAAAGGTTTAGTATAACCAAGGGGGTGGATTCAGTGCCCTGAAAAATCTCCCACCTCCCCCACTCAATGACTAGAAAATTAAGGTAAATTACACTCCTACTGTTTGCCTCCAAGTCTGCTTTAGCTTGCAGAGTTTGTGGCACAGGTTTTTGCTCTTGAGCAAGGACGAAAAGAGCAGAGATACCGTCCTTTGGCCTCCTTGCTCTGCTGCCTCAAAATTAATCTGTTCTCCTCTCCTACGCCTTAATTGTTAATAGAGAGGCAGGCGTGACTTTTCCCCAGAAGGGTCATTATTCTATGGTTAAGTCAGCTCCAGAGCCAGTTGAAAGTTGCATGCAAGAGCATGCCAGCTGTGCATGTGTGCACCCCCCACCCTGGGGGGGGCTGGTTTTGCCGCAGGCTTTCTGTTGGAAACCACACAAGGCTCTCCCAGTGACACCCTCTCTAAATGTGGATTTGCACGATGCCATCAATGTGAAGTCGGTGGAGAATTCATATTTTGTTCCCCCCTAAAAAACCCTACTGGGATTCTGTCCCTTTGGGGCAATGGTCAGGAGATGCCAGGGCTGTCATAAGCATATCTGGCGCTGTGGTGCAAAGATCCCTTTGGCGCACACACACACCCTTTCCCAGAGTTTCAGCCTTTTTTTAGGGCTGGAGGAGGTGGGTAGCTCGTTCGGTGTTCCCCAGACTCTCGCCTGGCGCCCTCCAGAACTTGGCGCCCTGCGCCACTAGCCTCTATGGGTAAGGCGGGCCTGAGAGGTGCATTGCAATAATACAACTGCAGGCCTCATTCACAGGCAGCTTCACGTGCTGATTGCATTGGGCACCTTTTTGCAGTATTGCAGCAGCTGCCCTGCAAGCTAGGAGCAACCCCCCCCCCAAATAAGGCATCAGGTTTCAAAATGTTTAAGAGCCTCTTCGGTGCTTCAGCAGCACGCTCCATTGTCTCTTGAGACAGATCGACGCCAGCAAAGAGCATAAGAAGAGCTTGCTTCTACTTTATAGGTTATCTTTCAAGAAGTGTCTGTTTTGTGTAGTTTGTGCAAGGTGCTGAGAAGTGTTAGGAGACCCACCCCTATTCCCCTCCTAGAACTACAGTTCCCAGAGTGGTTTAGCACATGGGTGATGGAGTCAGCTTGTTTTCTCCTGCTCTGGGAGGTAGCACCCAAACCAGTGGATTCAAATTTCAAGCAAGGAGATTGAGATTAAACCTATAGCACAATATTCTGTATTCACCAAATGCCACAATAGGAACCGCCCCCCCCGCCCCCAAATTAGGACCTAACAGCAACAGAGTCTGAAGGCATAGGCTCTTTTTCAGTGCCTGGAAATCAGTAGCCTATTTCCTCTAAATGTGGAAGGATGCCTCACTCTGCAGCAGTGAGTTCCATAGGCACTGCACCCAATTGGCTTTGAGAGACTGCCCTGAGTTCCAGAACAATGGGAGAGGGAGAACCCCCCCCCCCTCTATCTGCACTCCGTCAGCGACCCACCTGGCAGGACTGTAAGGAAGACACATACGGAAGAATGAGGACTATATGCAAGTTATCTTTGGGCTATCTGGGTATACTGCTTTGCAGTGGAGAGAGGGCTTTGCATAGGCAGGGCTCTTTAAAAATAATTATTATTATGTGCCAAGATAACCTGAGCTCAGTTCATGATTATGCAAATCATGAAGATTTGCATGCATTTTACATAATTCTACATTTCATCATGCAGAATGAGGAGCCCTCACCCCTGGCCTGCCGCAAACGTTGCTTAGCCCCTCTCCATTTCCATCCTTATCTCTGCAAGGGCAAAAAAAATGGCCTTTTTTATTACCAATAGTAGAATAGAATAGAAAGCTAAAGTCGCGATGTATCCCCTTGGGGTCGCTCCAATATATGGTGGCCGCCATCGCCGTGGCCATCTCCTCCTGTCAGAGTGATGGTCACTCTGTTAGCTGAGAAGAAAATGCCGCAGTTATGAGATCACGTTCCAGGGATGATTGATAGCAGATGGGCTGATGGATCAGCCTGCAAAACATGTAATCTCTAAGCAATGGTGACCTTTTAATGCCATGCTCAGAACTGCTGGAACTGGATTCCCAAGAGCCGTGTGGGTGGGTGGGTGGGTGGGCGTGCCTGCTGCTGGCGCAGTCTCTGCAAGCTTGTGTGAATGCTGATTTGGGTTAGCCAAGGAGGGGTCAAGGAGCTAAACTAAACATGATGGACAGACCTCATTTGGAGACACGGCTGCTTTGGGGACATGGCTGTCCGTGGGGAGGGGAGGGGGCACAGATAAGCCATATCTTTAATTTTTAATTTTAAAGAGTAAAGGATATAATACGAGCCCTTCTGGATCAAGCCAGTGGCCTACCTACTGCAGCATTTTGTACTCACGGTGGCTGAAAAGATGCCTATTGGAATCCTGTACGCAGGACCCAAGTGCAAGAGCCCATGCTTATTGATTTTATTTATTTCATAAAATTTATACACCACTTGGTTGTAAAAAAAACACCACCACCAAAAAACCAAAAAAAGAATAAAGCAATTATGAGTAAAAACAGCCAACGCTTATTTAAAACGTTCAAAAAAAGTAGTACCAGCAATAAATTAAAAACAACAACTACCAGGCTTTTAGAAGACATCTGAGGGCAGCCCTGTTTAGGGAAGCTTTTAATGTTTGATGTATTTTAATATTTTTTTGGAAGCCGCCCAGAGTGGCTGGGGAAGCCCAGCCAGATGGGCGGGGTATAAATAAATTATTATTATTATTATTATTATTATTATTATTATTATTATTATTATTATTATTACAGATTGAAACATACACCAACATTCTACATGTCTGGGTAAAGGTAAAGGGACCCCTGACCATTAGGTCCAGTCTTAGCCGACTCTGGGGTTGCGGTGCTCATCTTGCTTTATTGGCCAAGGGAGCCGGCGTACAGCTTCCAGGTCATGTGGCCAGCAGGACTAAGCCGCTTCTGGCAAACCAGAGCAGCACACGGAAACACCGTTTACCTTCCCGCCGGAGTGGTACCTATTTATCTACTTGCACGTTGACGTGCTTTCGAACTGCTAGGTTGGCAGGAGCAGGGACCGAGCAACAGGAGCTCACCCCGTCGCAGGGATTCGAACCGCCAAGCTTCTGATTGGCAAGTCCTAGACTCTGTGGTTTAGACCACAGCACCACCCGCATCTCTACATGTCTGCGTATGGTTGCCTAAATGAAAATGGCCTTAGCAGGTGCCGGCATCAATACAGTGTTTTGACAAAGCATTGTGGATCTGATATAATTATGCATAGGATCACACCAAGATTCTTGGGTGGCAGGTGTTAAGTACTGTGCACACAGTGCAAAAAAGCACTGTGGATGCGGTCAGCGCATGAAGATTGGCTTTGTGCAGTGTCTGGTCAATGCAGTGATGGAATCATAGAGTCAGGAAGAACCTTAGAGACCATCTTCTCCAGCCCCTGCTTAGGGCAGGGCAGGCAATGCAGGAACGTAAGCATCCCTGGCAGAAAGCTGCCTGGCCTCTGCCTAAGTACCTCCGGCAAAGGAAGCAGGTTGTTGCAGTGGTGAACACCTCCTACCATAACGAAGTCTCTGCTGATGTTTAGCCAAAATCTGCCTTGTCTTGCCCTGCGGGGCAACATTGACAGCCCCCAAGCAGAATACGCAGATCCTCCTCTCTTGGGGCACTTTCCAATGTCACCACTCCTGTGTGGGTGTTTTTGGAGGAGATCTCCTGGAAGAGTGCTGTGTGTGGCTGAGCATGATGTTCCTTTGTATCTGCCCAGCAACCTATAACTTTCCATTAAAAGGCCGCTGTCTCCAAACCGTCTCAATTTTTATTTTATTTCCTACCTGCCCTTTATCTGCTGCCTGGAAGGAAATGGTGGGAACCTCAGCAGGCTGCTGAAAATAATACCAGCTGGCCTTTGCTAATTCATATTATTATATCATTGACAAGCTGAAAGGTGCGCAGAGGAGGGCGACCAGGATGATCAAGGGCCTGAAAAATAAGCCTTAGGAGGAAGGGTTGAGGGAGTTGGGAACGTTTAGCCTAGAAAAGAAGAGACTGAGAGAAGATTTGATAACCAGCTTCAAATATCTCAAGGTTCGTCTCATGGAAGATGGAGCAAGCTTGTTTTCTCCTGCTGCGGAGGGTAGGACTCGAACCCATGGCTTCAAGGTACAAAAAAGGAGATTCTGACAAAACATCAGGAAGAACTTTCTGACAGTAAGAGCTGTTTGACAGTGGAACGGTCTCCTTTGGGAGGTTGTGGGCTCTTTTTCCTTGGAGGTTTTTAATCAGAGGTCGGATGGCCATCTGTCAGGGATGCTTTAGCTGAGATTCCTGGATTTCAGGGGGTTGGACTAGATGACCCTTAGGATCCCTCCCAACACTATGATTTTGACTCCTTGGCCTGCTGGTTTGGTTTTTTTAAACTGCCCCTGTTCTGATGTTGCCCGTGCTCCCCTTCTGAGTTGGAGCCTGGAGCCAGCCAGTGATGTACTGACAGATGAACACAGGCGTGGCCAGTCACGAAATGCACCCCCCGGGGAGGTGGCCAAGTCCTGGGATGGGGGCAGGCTGTGCATTCCTGCACGGGGGGCGTGGGGTGCGCTGGCTGCTTCAGGAATGGTCTGTGTCATTATGCCATCTGGGCCCCGGCTTGTGCCAGCACAGAGAGCGATTCAAACAAGGCATCCTGGCGCCAGGAGGTGAGCGTGGGAGCCGGAAAACAGAGGCTTTTTTCTCAAGAGCAACACCATCCTCCGCTCGCAAAGAAGCTCGTTTCGGGAGGCTGGCCTGGCTCCGTGCTCCTTTGCTTCCAAGAAGGGGTGAGCAGCCAAAGATTCTTCCAAACCAGCAATCCAACCCTTGTGGGGACCACCCCCTGGGAAAAGCCTAGCTGCGCTGTCCAGGCACCTGCCCCCCACCGCACCCTCCAAGCCCTACTACCTTAAAGCAGGCTGCTTCAGCTTGCTGCCTGGTGGGGCCATGCATTCCAGCCCCCGACCCCATGCTTCGTTTTCCTCCTCCAAACGTCCTTCCTTCCATCTCTGCTTCTCTTCGGGGAGTCCTTTCTGTGAAGACTGGCTCAAGGGATTTTTGTTCTTTTCCCATGCTAAGTGAATGAATCTCTCCCACCTCTCTCTGGCTTGGAAACCCATGCAGCCCGAAATAGCTCCTTTGCAATGAAGAGGAGAGGGAGGTCGGGGGTGTGTGTGTGTGGGTGTGTGTGGAGATGCATTATTTAGTATCCAGGATGCGCTTGGCGCCTTCTCTGCCCACACAAGACGGCAGCATTAGGCAGCATTAGGGATTCTCCTTGTGTCTGCAGTGCCTCTGCAGAAACGCCTCTTGACTGCAAAAGGGAGGCCTGTGCTCATTAAACTCCCCCCGCCAAATAATTCTGATGAGGCTCCATCCATCACGCTCTTCTGCAAGCGCATTTCATTCTGCAAGTGGGACATGACTGATGCTTGTGAAATCATGCGCAGCCCTAAGAAGTGTGTACAGGGGAGGTGTTCACCTTCTGGCATCCTATTTTAGCTCAGGGTGGGATTGGCGGGGAGATCACCAAATGAAATTCACTTTTCACCAAATGCACATGTTTCATGTGCCGATGGACTCCGCTGCCATGTTGAGGGTGTTTTCTGGCATATATTAAGACGCAAGCGCATGGCTGGCAAGCTCCCACCGCATCATACTTCATTTGGTACTGATTTGGTAAATACAGCCATCCTGTTTTCTTGTCTCACTTCAGATAAAACTCATTCGGGTTCAAATGTCATATCCAGCCATGTACTCTGGATCTATAATAGCAAGTCGCCACCTGATTCTTTGTTTTGCTTCATTGCAAAATATTTAAACCACTTATTAAAGTTTTTTTTCTAAATAAAAACTTCAACAGCAACAACAAAAGATCAGCAGGGTGGAATCTACACATGTTAAAATGCTTTTTTAAAAAATTTGTTTTGAAAAATGCATTGAATCTGCTATAGCTCACAGTCGTAATCTAGTGTCACAATTGTATATTGCACTTTGCAACACATTCAAAATGTTATATTTGCAGCTGTATATCTGAGTCCCAGGTAAATTCAGAGCAGATAATATTTTATGCATGCATTTATTTGTTAAATTTGTATACCACCCTTCATCTGTAGATCTCAGGGCAGTTAGCGGCATAAAACTACAAGATAAAAACACAACATACATAATAAAAACAAGAACAAAAGGGGGGGAGGGAGATTAAAAGGTTTTTTAAAAAATGATTTCTTCACGAAGCTAACTTTTGGAATTCACTGACACAAAATATGGTGAGGGGAAGTGGCTTAGGAGGCTGTTGAAAAGGATTACCGTATTTTTCGCCCTATAGGACGCACTTTTTCCCCTCCAAAAATGAAGGGGAAATCTGGGTGCGTCCTATGGGGCGAATGCAGGCTTTTGCTGAAGCTTGGAGAGCGAGAGGGGTCGGTGCGCACCGACCCCTCTCGCTCTCCAGGCTTCAGGTAGACACCCGCAGCCTAGGCAGCCCTGTGGGAGGTCCCGCAGGGCTGTCTAGGCTGCAGAAAGCAGCCTGCCGCCCAGCGCGAGGGGCGCCCTGAAGCAGAGCGCCCCCTGCGCCCGGCAGACATCCGCAGCGTGGGGAGCCTTGCAGGAGTTCCCCGCAAAGCTCCCCACGCTGCGGATAGCAGCCTCCCGCCCAGCGCGAGGGGCGCCCTGAAGCAGAGCACCCCCCCGCGCCCGGCAGACATCCGCAGCGTGGGGAGCCTTGCAGGAGTTCCCCGCAAAGCTCCCCACACTGCGGATAGCAGCCTGCTGCCCAGCGCGAGTGGCGCCCTGAAGCAGAGCGCCCCCCGCGCCCGGCAGACATCCGCAGCGTGGGGAGCCTTGCAGGAGTTCCCCGCAAAGCTCCCCACGCTGCGGATAGCAGCCTGCTACCTGGCGGGCAGGGCGCCCTGAAACAGAGCGCCCCTCACGCCGGGCAGACATGGGCCAGCCCCACAAGCTCGGGGGACAGCAGGGAGGCGCAGCGCCGCCATCCCGCTGTTCCTCGACCTGGTTCGGTTTCCCCGACCTGCTTTTTGGGGGGAAATAAAGGAAAAATGAGCGTCCTATGGGACGAAAAATACGGTATATAAATTCATGGAGAAGTGGTGGCTATTTAGGGGCTAGTGGTCAGGGCACCTAAATGAAGCTTCCATGTTAACACAAAACCTACCTCTGAATACTGCCGGTTGGGGACAGCTGGGATCCATGCCCTCCTTCTGGCCTTCTCAGAGGCATCTGGCTAGTTGCTGTTGGAAAAATGAGAAATTTTGGTCAGATCTCTCAGAGGCTCATAACAGAGAAGTCGGTGGTGGTGTAGTGGTTAATTGTTGGACTAAGACCCGGGAGACCAGGGTTCAAATCCTTCTTAGCCATAAAGATCACTGGGTGACCTTGTCCCAATTACTGACTCTCTGCGTAAGCTCTACCTCACAGGGTGGTTGTTCTGAGGATAAAATGGGGGGGGGGAGAACCTATGCACTTGAGCTCCATGGGGGGGGGCGGGGGGAATATGAGATAGAAATGCAGTAAATGACTGCATGAATGTTCTCCATCCCCACACCAATAAAAGTTCAGGACTCTGATCATATCTTGTCTGCACAGGATTAACGGTGCCTAAAATGCTTTTTGTGCAGCTGCAGTAAACATGTTTTGCCAGTTAAGCTTCCCGTTCTGGAGGAGGCGGGTGCCCATGTGGCCAGTGGGCATCTCCACCTGGGCAGGTGCTTGGCGGTGGTTGTCTCAGGGTGGGGGGTGGAGTCTTCCTGTGGCTGGTTTGGTCCTCTGAGATGGAAGCTAGGTGGAGGGAGAAGGGTGGTGCTATTACTGGCTTTCTAAACAGAGGCAGGACCAGAGTTGCTGTTAGGAGTCTCTTAACACTCCTGCATCGCACGGGGTTGGGCTAGATGACCTTTGGGGGTCCCTCCCAACTCCATGATTCTGTCTTCTTTGTGGGTGGGGAGTTGTGCATTGGAATGCAGGCCCATAAGGAAATGTGAACCAGAAGGGTGGTGCAAATGGAGTCAGAATCTGGCAGGGCCAACTGTGTTTTGTATGCTAAAGAAAAAGTAAGTTGGACTGGTTTCCTGTGTCCTTTACATGGTGCAAATATTTTTGTTGGTCATGCGCCATTTATCCCGATATGGAGTTAAGGCTCCAAAATGCTGGGAGTCATTTTCACACACACACACACATCATCATCATCATCACCACCACCACCATCATCATCAATTATTCCTAGCCTGGCACCCGTGGAATCATAGAATGGTAGAGTTGGAAGGGATCTCCAGGGGTCATCTAGTCCAACCCCCTGCAGTGCAGGAATCTCGGCTGAAGTACCCCTGACAGATGCCCATCCAAAGGAGAGCCCACCACCTTTTGAGGTAACGCATCCCACTGTCACGCAGCTCTTACTGTCAGAAAGTTCTTCTAAAGTTTAGCTGGCATCTCTCTTATTGTCGTTTGAATCTACAGTGGTACCTCGGGTTAAGAACTTAATTCATTCTGGAGGTTTGTTCTTAACCTGAGGTACCACTTTAGCTAATGGGGCCTCCTGCTGCAGCGGCACCTCCTCATCCTGAGGTAAAGTTCTTAACCCGAGGTACTATTTCTGGGTTAGCAGAGTCTGTAACCTGAAGCGTCTGTAACCCGAGGTACCACTGTACTGGTTCAGGTCCCAACCTCTGAAGGAGCTGCAGCTGTCAGTCTTGCTCAAACATCCAAGTGGTTTGTTGTTGTTTAGTTGTGTCCAACTCTTCGTGACCCCCTGGACCAGAGCACACCAGGCACTCCTGTCTTCCACTGCCTCCCGCAGTTTGGTCAAACCCATGCTGGTAGCTTCGAGAACACTGTCCCAGCATCTCGTCCTCTGTCGTCCCCTTCTCCTTGTGCCCTCCATCTTTCCCAACATCAGGGTCTTTTCCAGGGAGTCTTCTCTTCTCATGAGGTGGCCAAAGTATTGGAGCCTCAGCTTCAGGATCTGTCCTTCCAATGAGCACTCAGGGCTGATTTCCTTCAGAATGGAGAGGTTTGATCTTCTTGCAGTCCATGGGACTCTCAAGAGTCTCCTCCAGCACCATAATTCAAAAGCATCCATTCTTCGGCGATCAGCCTTCTTTATGGTCCAGCTCTCACTTCCATACATCACTACTGGGAAAACCATAGCTTGAACTATACGGACCTTTGTTGGCAAGGTGATGTCTCTGCTTTTTAAGATGCTGCCTAGGTTTGACATTGCTTTTCTCCCAAGAAGCAAACCTGCTTTTAATAATTAATAATAACAGTAGCGATTGAGCCCCTCTGATATCAGATCCAGCAGCTTTTGACCTCTTCCCCCGAACAGACAGATGTGTTCAGAACCTGCGCAGAGGAGCCAAAGCACAGGTCTCAGGAGGAGCCAATCCCATCACTCGCCTGGGGTGCAAATATTCTTTGGCTTCCAGTCCCGATTTCAAAGCAGTAAGCAGCTCTGCGTGAGTGCTGAGGGCAGAAGAGGGCAATAGCCAGCTGGCACCCATCCCTGGCATGGCTCCCCTTCTCACGCCTTGGAGAGGTGCTCAGCTCCAACAGCGCGAGGGGGCAGCCTCTGCCATCCTGAGGAAGCAGAAAGAGCTCTCCACGCAGCTGCACTGCCCTACTGGGGTATGGGGCTGTAGCAGCCCACGCCTGGGCCTCTAAAGCCCCAGCAGTTCAAAAGTGGAAACAGATTTCTTAGGAGGGCCTTTGCCCAGGGCTGATGGGAGTTGTAGTCTGAAACTGCTAGAAGGTCTCCTGGCTGGGGGAAAGGGTGTGTTCGAAGGAACAGGCAGCACCTGGCTCTGTCCTTGGGCAAAGGGCAGATTTTGGTTCCACAGGTGCATATCCGGTATGTGTGTGTGTTAGGGGAGAGAGAATCCATGCTCTTAGCCACAGGCAGAGGTTGCGGTGACAATGCTTCTGAGCTTTGGCAGAGCGGCTGCTGTCCTTTCAGCAGGGATCATACCCTGTCCCTCTTTTTTGTGTAAACAAGAACACAGCTGGCCTTCCTTCCTTCCTTCCTTCCTTCCTTCCTTCCTTCCTTCCTTTCCTCCCCCTTCCTCCCTCTCTCTGTGTGTTCACACTTTGTGGCTAAATTTAGCTTTCTAAACAGCTTGCCCTGTGTAATAATTCATGGATTGATCAAGAGGTCACAGCTTAACGGGGACCAAGTGGTTGCCTGGGGCAGGGGCTGTTCTTGCCTGCTTGCTGCCTTCAACCCTGGACTCAGGGTTGTGGGTGGTGGGAGGCTAGGCTAATCCATCCTTCTGACTGAGTAGGTGGAGAGCAAAGTTCAGGGCAGGGTGGAGAAAGGCTACTGTTGGGAGGTCAAGCAAGGAAGGCTTAAAACACAGCTGAGACTGACCTTGGGGCCCTTGCCTCTGAGTGCATGAAGCAAATGCAGGCGCCTCTGAGGATGTGCAGAGTTCACACATCTGCACCCCATTGAGTAAGCACAACTTGCATTCCAAGACGGTGCCCTTCAAATCAAAAAGATGAAATCAGAGGGCCTTCTTGGTAGTGGCGCCACCCTGTGGAACGCCCTCCCATCAGATGTCAAGGAAATAAGCAGCTATCTGACTTTCAGAAGACATCTGAAGGCAGCCCTGTTTTTAATGTCTGATTTTTATTGTATTTTTAATATTTTGTAGCTACCCAGCTACCCAGAGTGGCTGGAGAAACCCAGCCAGATGGGCAGGGTATAAATAATAAATTATTATTATCATCATCATTCGTCTGACTTTCTCTCCAAATGATTTTATTTGGGGTTTGGGGAGGGCTGTTTTCTTTGCTACAACACACACACAAAATGCTCCGTTCTGCTGCTTTGTTCAAAACCCGCTTTAATGAATATTTAAGTGGTGCAGCCACATCTGGGGCCATTTCAGTCTGACAGGCCCCCCCCCCCCCCGCGAGGGGTCTTTGAACATTCCCACTGCAGGCCTGAGTTGCCTCCCTCCCTCCTGAGCTGAGATAAAAAAAAGCCCAGCACATACAGTTGAGGGGGGGGGGCTTTGCAGTCTGCAAATAACAAAAATTGGGCAACGCAGCAGGAGGCTTTGGGTGCAAACGGTTGCATTTACAAATTGACCAGCATGAAATCTAGAGGTGGAAATTGGATAGGTATTTTTATCCACTCGCCATGTGACAGGGCTGCTTTCATGACCTTTCCCCCCACCCACTGCAAAGGTGTGGTGTTCTAAGCCTTGGGGCCAAGCTGGACGGCAACTGGCCGCCCTAATTCATCTCTCCGCCCTCTTCCTTCCCACAGTATGAATTTAAGGCCAAGAACATCAAAAAGAAGAAGGTTAACATCATCATCTCGGTGGATGGAGTGAAAGTGATCTTGCGCAAGAAGCAGAAGGTGAGGAGTGGGGCCTAGACGAGTCATGCTGGAGAGCTGGGAGGGGGCAGAGAAAGGGCCCCCACCCTCTCAACCTGCAAAAAATGATCAAGGGGGTGGAGGGCAAACTCCCTTAGCAACATTTGAGACTTATTGGTTTGGAAAGAAGGGGAGGGGAGAATGTGAAAGTGTTGGAAATCATTGATTGCGAAAAATTGGGAAAGTGGTATTATACCGGCAAAAACAGAGTGGCTTGCCAAATTATTGGAGTATTACAATATATCCAAAACAATGGGAGAAATTGGAAGGATCTCAAAAGAGAAGATAGACGGACTGGAAGGTGTTTAAAGGATACTTGCAAAACCATATTGAAAAATCAGAACTCCTATTAGAATAAACAAGTTCCGTTTTAAATACTGAAATACTAAATAAGATGGGTAACAATGTGTAATAGAAAAAGAAGTATGAAATTAGGTTAAAGGTGTGTGAAAGAAAGTAATAGAAGTGGAAGGAAATTGCAACTTGTGGAAGTCTGACACAAAGGTGGGGTAAGGGGTGGATGGTGATGGGGAAAGGAATGATCTGTGGGATTGAGTGTAGGTATGTTTGAACATTTTAAAGGATTGTATGAAATGTATTTTTGTATGCTTGTATAATCGCAATATGTGTGTATTAATGCTGAATTATTTTAATAATAAAAACTTTTCAAATAAATAAATAAAGGAAATCATGCATGAGGTTGAAGAAGTAGATGGACCTTTCATTTCCCTCTCTACTAATTCTAGAAACTAATGGGGTCCTCCAGTGATGCTGAGTGCTGGGAGATTCAGGACAGACGAAATAAAGTACACAGTTAGACTGCGGAACTCATGTCCACAGGAGGCAGAGATGGCCACCGACTTAGATTGCATTAAAAGGGCGCTAGGCAAATTCATGGAGGAGGAGAGGGCTATACTAATTATTTGTTCCTGTCTGCAGAGAAAGGAGTGGGCCTGGGATGAGGGCAAGATGGTGGTCATGCACGACCCGGTTTACAGGTACGTTGCTGCGGATTCTCCCTACTTGCATGCAAGGATCCAGAGCGGCTCCAAAGGTGTAATATAGCATCAAGTCATTCAAATATTCCCTTTGCAAACAAATAAGATTTATAAAAATAAATGGTGTTATCCACCTGTGAGTTCCATTGTTTTTGGGAATGGTTCTGTGTATTCTTAAAGGAACCAGACTTTCATATATACTGGTGGCAGTGAGTGGCCATGTGCCTTAATAACTGTGATAAATAAAAACACAACATATATGCAAAGCTGCCCTATTATTCCACATTGCCCAGAGATGACATGGAGCCAGATTGACCCCTGGCCCTTTGGTGGGCTAAAAGGTGGCCACTAGTGGCTCAGCTCCCTTCAGTTGCCCCACTGCCCATTGGGCGTATATTGGTCCTGCTGTCCTCAGTAGGGAGTGCCAACCCGGCCTCTGTTCCAGTTGGTCTCTGCAGTGCCAGCTGGTGTCTCTGTCTGTGCTGGTGCAAATTCCTGGGGTTCCCCTGCTGACCCACCCAGGCAGTCCCTGACAGCTGTCCTCTGCACTACCCGATTGGCTATGCTGCTAATTTGGTCCAGGTGGCTCAATCCCCTAAGCTGGTAATTGCTTCCACCTCACTGGAGCAAATCTGAAGGACAATCTGCCCAGCATTCCTGGGAAACAAGGGAAGGGTTTGGCACAGTGCAAGGCAACTCCCTTGGGACGCAAGTGGCGCTGTGGGTTAAACCCAGATCCTTGGGCTTGCCGATCAAAAGGTCGGCGGTTCGAATCCCCGCGACGGGGTGAGCTCCCGTAGCTCGGTCCCTGCTCCTGCCAACCTAGCAGTTTGAAAGCACGTCAAAGTGCAAGTAGATCAATAGGTACCGCTCCAGCGGGAAGGTAAACGGCGTTTCTGTGTGCTGCTCTGGTTCGCCAGAAGCGGCTTAGTCATGCTGGCCACATGACCTGGAAGCTGTACGCTGGCTCCCTCGGCCAGTAAAGTGAGATGAGCGCCGCAACCCCAGAGTCGGCCACGACTGGATCTAATGGTCAGGGGTCCCTTTACCTTAAGGCAACTCCCAAGCTATGCTGTTACCATTCCCCTGTGCCCAGGACTTTGGAGACGCCTTTTCCTCCTGGTTCACTTTGCGGACCTCCTCTCTCCTCTCCTCTCCTCAGGATCTTCTACGTCTCTCATGATTCCCAGGACCTGAAGATATTCAGCTACATCGCCAGGGACGGCGCAAACAACTCTTTCCGGTGCAACGTCTTCAAATCCAAGAAGAAGGTGGGCTGGCTTGGGCGGGGGGCCCTTTGCGATGGGACCTCCTCCTTCCCCACCACTGCTGCTGCCTTTAACTCCCCCCGTCTCTCCTCGTGCTAAGGTGGGCCTTCTCTCTCCCCACAGACGCAGGCCATGCGGGTGGTTCGGACAGTGGGCCAGGCCTTCGAGGTCTGTCACAAGCTGAGCCTCCAACATGCCCTGCAGAACGCTGATGGCCAGGCGGATGGAGCCAGCAACAACTCCGCGGATGACCCCCAGGTGGAAGGTGAGGGGTCTGGGTCAGATCTGCGTGGGCATTTCAAAAGGGTCCGGGGTTGGGGCTTGGTTTCTTAATATTTAAATTTAAAATACCTGCCTGGTGGTAGCCTTTCTCCCCAGAAGGAGGAGGATAAACACTGACTGGTTTTTGAAGCGTCAGGAGGCATCCACAAGAAGATGAGAGGATGGATTCCTCCACCCCAGCAAATTGGTGTTTGCTTGTTTATTTAAATAACTATTACTTCTTTCTTATTCCATAAATTTTATATACGGCTAGATGTTAGGGAGCATGGAATCATAGAACTGTAGTATTGGAAAGGATGCACTGGCTCCCGGTGGAGTACAGGATCAGATTTAAGGTGCTGGTTTTGACCTTTAAAGCCCTTCACGGCCTAGGACCCTCGTACCTATGGGACCGCCTCTCCCGGTATGCCCCACGGAGAGCCTCAAGGTCCATAAATAACAACACCCTAGTGGTCCCGGGCCCTAAGGAAGTTAGATTGGCTTCAACCAGAGCCAGGGCCTTTTCAACACTGGCCCCAGCCTGGTGGAACGCTCTGCCTCATGAGACCAGGGCCCTGCAGGATCTGATTTCTTTCAGCAGAGCCTTTAAGACAGAGTTGTTCCACCTGGCCTTCGGCTTGGAATCAACTTGATCCCCTTCCCCTCTTTCCTTTTTTGTTTCTCCTCCTCTGATGGAACTCCTATTTGGGGACTTCCCTGGCTTTTTTCTGGCCCATGTAGGACCAGTCTGGATAGTTGGCCTTGGTGAAGACTTGACGTTTTCATCTCCCAAAAAGTTTTTGACTTGAGTTTCTACTGAAATGAGGCTGCATTTTAATGTTGTACTTAATCTTGCTTTTAAGTTGTATTTTAATCAGTTGTTTTTATACCTGGTGTTAGCCGCCCTGAGCCCAGTCTTGGCTGAGGAGGGCGGGTGTAAATAAAATTTATTATTATTATTATTATCATTAAGGATCATCCAGTCCAAAACCGGCCCCCAATGCAGGAATCTCAGCCAAAGCACCCATGACCGATGGCCATCCAGCCTCTGCTTCGAGAGCCCAGCTCCTCTTGAGGGAGACCATTTCACTGTCAAATTGTTCTTACTGTCAGAGAGTTCTTCCTGGCATTTAGTTGCAAATCCTCAAAGCGCCTTCTTTCTTGCATTGATGTCCCACCTTTTTCTCAAGGAGCTGAAGGTGGCAAAGTACATTGTTCTCCCCACTCCTCATTCAGATCCTCAGAACACCCCTGCAAGGTAGTTTAGGCTGAGAGTCAGTCGTTGGCCCCCAAGGTCACACTGAGTGAACTTCTTGGCCATTGGGGGTGGGTGGGGGGAAGAGAGATTTGGACCCTGGTCTCTCATGTCCATCCTGACCATCTAACACATTAATCTAATCGTGTTTTTAAAAAATCCAAAGCTATGTACAAGAGGTGGTTCTTCTTCTTCTTGTTGTTGTTTTTTAAATAACCGCACGTAGAACAGGAACATACAATAAATGATACGGACGTTGTCAGCTCCAGGAAACTTGCAAGAATATTGGTACTTCAAGACCTGGACCATTGCATTAATGGGAAAAGATAAGAAAATATACCTGAACCTTAAAAGGGTAAAGGTAAAGGGACCCCTGACCATTGGGTCCAGTCGTGGCCGACTCTGGGGTTGCGCTGCTCATCTCGCTTTATCGGCCGAGGGAGCCGGTGTACAGCTTCCGGGTCATGTGGCCAGCATGACAAAGCCGCTTATGGCGAACCAGAACAGTGCACCGAAACGCCGTTTACCTTCCCGCCAGAGCACTACCTATTTATCTACTTGCACTTTGATGTGCTTTCAAACTGCTAGGTTGGCAGGAGCAGGGACTGAGCAATGGGAGCTCACCCAGTCACAGGATTCGAACCACCGACCTTCTGACTGGCAAGTCCTAGGCTCTGTGGTTTAACCCACAGAGCCACCCGTGTCCCTGAACCTTACACCACCCAAAAATGAAGGACAACTTTGTAAATTATGCTTGGCATCCATTTATCAAATGTACTAAAAATAAAAGGGACCTCATTGGCAGCTGCCCTCTTCTCAGTGGAGTTCTCTGGGAAAACATTATTGGATAATAAGCAGTGCTGTTTTTGGAATGCTACCAACTCCCTCCTCGTTTCCGTCCTTTCTTTCCTCCCCCTCCCCACTTTCTTCCTTGGGATCATTTCTCTCACCGTTGCTATTGCTTTCCATGCATTAGGAAATGAAAATAAAAACAAATGTGGGCCGGGGGGGGGAATGATATCAATTCTGATATAGTACAGTTCTGTTGTTTTATCAAGTTTCTGCTGGACGTGGCTGGGCTCAGCCCTGTGGGAAGTTTTGTCTGAATTGACAGAAAGCCTTCATTTGGTGCTGAATCCCCAGTAAGAGTCAGCAATGTCTAGGCAACACGATGACCATGTACATACACAATAGACAATCTTTATAGAATTCCTTCAAACCATAAGAAGTACAAAATGAAATCTTTAGTCTCAAAGTCTCTGAAAAATCTTTAAATGAATCGAGGTACCAGACTTTGTACGATGAAAGACAAGCTGTGAAGCTTTGTGTATTCAGCAAATATGATGTCCAACACTGAACAGTGATTCCGGATATTGACTACTGTTTCGTAGAATTCTTCGTCAGTGTGGTGAGTGGATATAGAATTGCTTCATAAACCCATCTTATTTCGAATGAATGTATGTAAATGCTGTGGAACAGTGCTCATGTAATAATGTAGTCACATTATTGACTACATTATTACATGAGCACTGTTCCACAGCATTTGATATTTTCATTTACACACATTGACTACTTCTTATGGTTTGAAGGAATTCTGTAAAGATTGTCTATCACGTATGTACATGGTCATCGTGTTGCCTAGACATTGCTGACGTTCTCCTTGCAACACAGAAGCTCCAGTAAGGTCAACACCTGTCTAAATGTGCCTGGAAGCGGGAAGCACCATGTTGCCAACTCTTGGCTGAGTTGATAAAGGAGTTCCTGCATGAAGTTGAAATCGGGGGCCACCTTCAAGGCAACGCTCTCCCAGGTTGCAATGCAGCCCCCCCTGCAAGATGGGCTCTCTCGCCCTTGGGAGAGTGACCCCCCTCCGCTCTCTGTTGTTGTGGCACTTCCAAGGTTTCCAGCTGGCTGGGGCAGCAATGGCTGACGAAGAAAATGGCCCAGAGGGGGCATTTGCACCTGACTTTGGAAGCTGCGAGCTGCGCTTGGCCGCACCCAACCTAGGGGTCCCACAATCTGGGATAATCCTGAAGGACAGGAGCAGCCAGGTAAGAGCCCAGTGCAATGTTTTTTCTCCATCCAATGAGGCACAGAAGAGCATGAACAGGTACCTCCACTTTGCAACTGTGTTCTGCCATCTCAGCCACCCTCAAAGTAGATTAGGCTGAGAAAGAGTGGCTGGACCAAGCTGGCCATGCTCCACTTTATGCTAGAAAAATGCGACCTGTGCTGCTGGTGCAAGTAGTGCAACTCATGCAACAGGTTGGCAATTAATATACACAGAATAATTACACATACCGTATTTTTCGCTCTATAAGATGCACTTTTCTCCTCCTAAAAAGTAAAGGGAAATGTGTGTGCATCTTATGGGGCGAATGCAGGCTGCGCAGCTCTCGCTGAAGCAAGAAGATCCCTCTTGCTCTCCTGGCTTCAGGGATAGCCACACAAAGCCTCTTGAACAAAGAGGGAGCACGCCTCCTTCTTCGCTTAGGAGGCTTTGCGTTGCTTTCTTGTTTCTTGTTTTCCTCCTCTAAAAACTAGGTGCGTCTTATAGAGTGAAAAATACGGTACTTTATCAACCTTCATACAAAACATTAAACACAGCCACAAAGACTTGCGAACTACCCAGCCTATAATGTCTGGTTTCAATAGATTTTTCAAATGCTTAACTCAGTCTTTTAGATAAGTTCATGAAGATATCAACAAAAGGTAAGTTTGGTGATATTCACAATACCGAGAGATGCTAGTAGAGTTGTAGAGAGAGGGTCCTGGCATTTTGCACCTGTTTCGCCCTGGCAGTCCAAGTAATCAAAGGCCACTGTTCACTCCCGATGGGGCCCTTTAACTGGGGCTTGCAGGTAGCACACTCCCAAGGTAGTTTTCCGGGCTTCTTCAGTGGTCTAATCTCAAAGTATTGATACGTATACTGATATTCAATCTTATAGAGAATAAGATTGGTTTAAGCTTAAGAGACTTTGAGATTAGACTACTGAAGAAACTGCGCAAGCACAGAAGTGTTCTGCGCTCTTTACGCATGCACAGAAGCATTCTGCACGCTTCGCACATGTGCAGAAGTGCTGTATCACTCCGCACTTGTGCAGAAGTGCCGCTCTAGTTGCGGACTTTTTGGGGTGCGAACGGCACCCCGGAACGGTTTGTGTCCGCAGCTAGAGGTACCACTGTAAATAGGTTCAGCTGGATTTTGGATAAATGTGCAATTGCTACTGTTATGAGTTTTATAGTGTTGCTGTCGTCCTTAGTGGGCCGTGCAAACTGCTACTCTGAATAATGCTATTTGTAGGGTAATGCAGTCATGGCAGGGGTGAAACTAGGCTTTATTTCACCCAGGTCAAAGACCCCCGTTTGGCATACACACACATTTGCGTACACACATACCCAGGCTGGGAGCTTCAGTGGCACCCCTCTGGGGGCTTCACCTGGGGCAAAAACCCATCTAGCCTTTCCCCCTCTTAGCTACAGCACTGGGTGTACTAAGGATGAGTTTATGGAACCAAGGGAGGGGTGGTCCCAAAATGTTTGGGGAGCACTGATTTAAGGTGTCTGTGAAGTCAAGATGATTAGCCCCTAGCCCACACTTTCTCAGTGAGACAGAAGCCAGACGTGGGGGCACCACTCCTGCCCTCCACCTCTACAAACATTTGGGGCTAGGGGCCAAACCTAGAGAAGAGATGGGATTTTATTTTTAAAATCTATACAAGGTGGGGTTTTGTTTTTTTCATTTGTTCATAGAAGTTCAAACTGTAACAATAAGCACATTATGTTCTTATTGTCAGCAAGGGGTTCCCCATTTGTGGAATGCTCTCCCTAGGGTGCCTTCATTATAGACCTTTAGGCATCAGGTGAAATGTCCCTTGAGAGCCAGTGTGGTGTAGTGGTTCAGAGCGGTAGTCTCGTAATCTGGGGAACTGGGTTCGCGTCTCCGCTCCTCCACATGCAGCTGCTGGGTGACCTTGGGCCAGTCACACTTCTCTGAAGTCTCTCAGCCCCACCCACCTCACAGAGTGTTTGTTGTGGGGGAGGAAGGGAAAAGGAGAATGTTAGCTGCTTTGAGACTCCTTCGGGTAGTGATAAAGCGGGATATCAAGTCCAAACTCTTCTTCCCTCTTCAACCAGGCCTTGGGCTGGTTAACATTCCATGTCCTTTTAAGTGGGGGAGGGGGTGGGGTTATTGGTCTGTTTCGTTCTTATTCCTATTATGTATTTCATATTTTTAATCTTGTGATTTTTTTGCTGCGAGCTGTCCTGAGATCCTTGGAAGAAGGGCTGTATACAAGCTACATAAATAAACAATCTGTTTTGTGCAAACAATAATTGCATAAATTCACAAAAATCAGGGATAATTTGTTGTCTCGGGTAATGGCTACTACCGAAACAGGAGTGCTGGTTGTCAGGAGCTCGTCCTACACTTGAGTACACTCCTCTTCCTTTTGTTCAGCACTTTTTATCTAATCTTTTGACAACCGTTCACAATAATCAGCAGAACTACTCCAGGGAGAGAGAGCAAAGTATTTTTAAAAAGGCTTCGCGTCGTGACATTCTGCAAGAAATATGTGGAGGAGCTGCAAATCGCTTGGGCAGCCAGCGGTTCTCTTTGTGTGGCACGAATATGTGTTGTAGAAGGGAAGGTGTGGAGGGGGTTCCTGATTGTCCCCTCCTTTTCGCCGCATGCTGGATTCCAGGAAAATGAGACCGGGTCGCTCCGCCCTTCCACCGCACAGCCGCTGGGCAGCCCTGCAAGCCCCAGCTCCTCCGCCTCAGTGACCCCACTGGCCTCCCAGCACTGCCTCCAGCTCCTCCAGCACCAGCTCCTCCAGCAGCAGCAGCAGACGCAGGTGGCTGCAGCTCAGGTAACTATGCCCCTACCTGTCTGGCAACCACCTGACTGCACTTTCTTTGACGCAGTTTTCAGCAGGTCACCACCCACCTCATTCCCCAATCCTCTTCTGCATTACTGTGGGGTATGTGTGTGTGTGTGTGTGTGTGAGAGAGAGAGAGCCACTAACTTGCCCTAAATTGCCCCATATAGGATGTTGTTGTTGTTTTACATCCTGGCTTTTCGCCAGGTGACTCACAAATTAAAACAATTCAGGTAAAAAGCTAAAATCATGCAAAATGCAAATAGTTAAAAAGTAATTAAACTCTCAGTGGAATAAAAGCAGTGCAGAAGAATGGGTTTTAGAAGCTTGCAACAGCATGTAAGTGCTTGTGTGTGTGTGTGTGTGTGTGTGTGTGTGTGTGTATGCATATATGCATATATTTATAATATGCTAAAGGGGATAAATATTTTAGATGGCTCGAAAGGGAAGGAAACCAAAACCAACGCGCCTCTGACAAATCCACTGTGGAGGAGAACTTTGTTGATAGCTGTCACAATGCCTAGTTGGAAACTCTGTGTTCAGAGTTTCTCTGAACTGGAGGCAAAAGCAGCAGAGAATGGCTGTCGTCTGCCTGCGTATGGGTTGCCCAATGTCACCTCTAGCTGACCACCATTAGAAGCAGAGAGTCGGGCTCAAGGGATGCATTGGCCTGATCCAGCAGGGCCCCTGGTGGCTTCACTCAGCCCTCTCAGCTCATGAGACCCTCTCATCGTGTCCCCACCCCACCTCCCGGCAGGTGCAGCTACTGAAAGACCAGCTGTCAGCCGAAACCACAGCCCGGGTTGAAGCTCAGGTCCGTGTCCGGCAGCTCCTGATGACCAACCGCGACCTCCTCCAGCACGTCTCCTTGCTAGTGAGGCAGCTCAAGGAACTAGAGATCAAGGTGCATCTACGACATCCAGGTGAGTGACCGGACTAGTCTGGAGGGGGCGTGTCTCCATGGAGGGTCACTCAAGGGCCTCTCTCTGGTGCCCAGTGATGTACTTGATCCTCCCTCTCTCTGCATTATCCTCCTAACAACCCTGCCAGGTAGGTTAGGCTCAGTAAAATTAAAACGGTTTGTAAAGTAAGTTTGCATGAAACACCAGAAGGTACCCAATTATTGCCATTGTATAATTACTATAAAATTGTTGTACAACCTTAGAAAGTTGTATAGTCTAAGAGAGATGGTGGCTGTGCAGGGCATGGCTGCGACTGCCATGACGGGACCCCGAGCTTCTGAATTTGCCACAGCACTACTGCAATGCAGTGCAGAATTAGAGCAACGGGTGTGCTCAGTGGCTGGTGTGGCTTTGCGAGGTCTATCAAATAAATGGCTTTATATCCTGATGGATGGGATGCGGGTGGCGCTGTGGGTTAAACCACAGAGCCTAGGACTTGCTGATCAGAAGGTCGGCGGTTCGAATCCCCACTACGGGGTGAGTTGTGCAGGAGTTCCTGGAAGCTGTATGCCGGCTCCCTTGGCCAGTAAAGCGAGATGAGCGCCACAACCCCAGAGTCGGTTACGACTGGACCTAGTGGTCAGGGATCCCCTTACCCTTTACCTTTATCCTGATGAATAGATGGAGCCTCCAGGCGCAGAGATAGTCTGCCACGGAATACCAGATAAAGGTAAAGGGACCCCTGACCATTAGGTCCAGTCGTCGGTGCTCATCTCACTTTACTGGCCTAGGAAGCTGGCGTACAGCTTCCGGGTCATGTGGCCAGCATGACTAAGCTGCTTCTGGCGAACCAGAGCAGTGCACAGAAACACCGTTTACCTTCCCGCCGGAGCGGTACCTATTTATCTACTTGCACTTTGACGTGCTTTCGAACTGCTAGGTTGGCAGGAGCAGGGACTGAGCAATGGGAGCTCACCCCGTCGCGGGGATTCGAACCGGTGACCTTCTGATCGGCAAGACCTAGGCTCTGTGGTTTAACCCACAGCGCCACCTGGGTCCCTTCGAATACCAGCTACTGGGGGCATAAAACAGGGCCAGGGAGGGCTATTGGCCTGCACCCACAGCTTGGGGGCTTCCCAGGAGCCTCTGTGGGAAGCCTTTTGTCTCAGACAACATGCACAGACGCTCCATCCTTGTGTTGTTACCTATCTACCATTCGCCCCCCCCCCCCACCTTGCTTTTAGTTGACCGTTCGCTGCAGAATCTGACGCTGGCTCAGTCGCTCTCCCTCAACTTGAAGAACCACTACAGCCTTGAAATCAACCTGCCATCCACCTCGACACCAGCCAGCGTCCTGGGTAGCCCTGTGGCACAGATGGGCAGCACTTGCGAGTCTTACCTGAACCTGTCCAACCTGGAGAAGGGAAGCCAGCTGAGCCACTGGGCAGAGAGAGAGGAGCACCTGGCAGTCCTGGAGGGGCCAGACGGCCTTCGCAGCGTGGAGGGGTCTGAGGCCGCAGACTGTGCGGTGCTGGGAAGAACCGGCCGGCAGAAGAGCAGCAACCTGGGCACTCCGGCACAGGAGGAGAGGTAGGGAAGTCTTGGCGTAGTGTTGCTCATGATCAACCCACGTCTGGGCCCACACAAGGCAAATCACACAGCTTGGTTCTTAGCACTGTGTGGTGGGAAAGGGGGGTGGGCAGATTTTTGCAGTTTTGCAGCTGTTCTGCCAGCGCCAATGACACTGTCACACCCATTGGTCTGCTCTCATAGAATCAGAACTGGAGGTATCTCCAAGGTCATCTACAAGTGAAACTCGAAAAATTAGAATATCATGGAAAAGCTCATTTCTTTCAGTAATTCAACTTAAAAGGTGAAACTAATATATGAGATCGACTTATGACATGCAAAGCGAGATCTGCTTCTACTTCTCAGAGGTCCAAACTTGCTCGATTTGCAATCCTTGTTTTGCTGATTTCCTTGAATATTCTAATTTTCTGAGATAGTTAATTTGGGGTTTTCATCAGCTGTACACCATGATCATCACAATGATAACAAATCAAGGCTTGACATATCTCGCTTTGCATGTCATGAGTCCATCTCATGCAGTGGTACCTTAGGTTAAGTATTTAATTCGTTCCGGAGGTCCGTTCTTAACCTGAAATACCACTTTAGCTAATGGGGCCTCCCGCTGCCGCCGGAGCACAATTTCTGTTCTCATCCTGAAACAAAGTTCTTAACCCGAGGTAATATTTCTGGGTTAGCGGAGTCTGCAACCTGAAGCGTATGTAACCTGAAACATATGTAACCTGAGGTACCACTGTATATTAGTTTCACCTTTGAAGTTGAATTTGTGAAAGAAAGGAACTTTTCCACTATATTCTAATTTTTTGAGTTTCACATGTAGTCCCAACCCCCTGCAATGCACAGAAACATCCAACTTCTGATTAAAACCCTCCAGTCACCTTCAGAGGAAGTCCATTCTACTGTTGAATGGCTCTTACCCTCACAAAGTTCTTCCTAATATTGGATTGGAATCTCCTTTCCTGCAATTTGAATCTGCTGGTTTTGGGTCCCTCCAGAGCAGCAGAAAACAAGCTTGTTCCATCTTCTGTGGGACAAGCTTGTTCCATCTTCTGTGGGACAGCCCTTAATTGATATTTAAAGGCAGCTATCGTATCCCAGTCTCCTCCTCTCCAGGCTAAACATCCCAAGCTCTGCCAACCATTCGCTCCATAAGACGCACACACATTTCCCCTTACTTTTTAGGAGGGAAAAAGTGAGTCTTATAGAGCCAAAAATACGGTACTTCTCTGCCGAACATCAGGGCAGTGTGCAAAGTCACGAGAAGCCTTTGAAAGCCACCCAAAGCCACCCATCCCTTCTCCGTTTGACAGGTTGCAGCCCCTCATCCCCAAGCTGAACCCACCCCCTCCAACCCTGAGGAGGAGGTCAAGCAAAACCACCTCGCCCAGCCTAGAAGCAGAGACGGACGCCACAGCAGCAGCCACCAGCACCACCACCTCTGGGCCCGGCCACAGCGCCTCCACGCTCACCAGCATCACCATCTTCTCCCTGGCCAGCTTGGAGTCTGAGCCCAGGACGCTGGGAAGAGGTCACACTTGCGGCCGTGCCGAAAACCAGGAGCGGGCTGGGGAGGGTGGACAGGCACCCCCGGCAAAAGGGGCCTTGGGGCGACCCGAGAAAGGCCCCTCTAGGGATCTGGATGGCAGCTTGTCTCTCCGGCGTCCTTTCCTCTCCTCGGCCGGCAATGAAACCTGTTTGCGCATCAGTCTTTCGGAGGACGAGCTGGACACATCAGGGGCCTGCGTTGCTCGTGCATAAACCATGCACTTGGGGAGCAGGCTATTAGCTTGCACTGGTTGCCAGGCACAGATTGGGGGGTTAGAGGTGGCTTGTAGGGTGTTGCGGCGCCAGAGGGGAGTCTCTGAAATGGCCACCAGTGGAGGCTGGCAGTTCCGTAAGAGCAAAGTGGGAGACTTTGAGCCAGAAGCCGTGTGGTCTCCAAAAGAAGCGAGCTGGGAGGGTCTCCTGCCTTTGTCTTCCACACAAGCAGAGGTCCTCAACAGACACCAGGAAATGACCAGAAGCCTTGACAAACTGGCTGACCTGGCATGGAGGAACACCTAAGGACCTCGTGTCACCCAGGGTACAAGCACCAGTAAACAACCAGGCGCAAGGTCCTCAGTCTCTGTGCCCCAGGGAAAGAGCTCAGCGCGACTGGCTGAAATCTAGACTGTGTGCCACAGATTGTCCCCCCAGCCAAGAAAAGTTGCTTGCAGTTTTTGGGGGGCAAAAGAGGTAGGGAGAGGGAGGTCGTGGGTGGCCTGTAGCATTCGGCGTTGTGAGGCAAGGTTAGCACCTGAGCAGGGTGGGTGGTGGTTATCCCAATGGTCACTTCCAGAAGTCTCCACTGGAATGAGAGGGTTGCACACAGGTGATATTAGTCCAGTATTTTGAAGTCACTTGATAGTAGAAGCCCAGCCCCCTTCCTGGTCGAGAAGGTCAAGAAGCCCCATCTTGGACGCACCTGTAGGAACCAGTGCAAGGGCATCTTGACTGCCAATTCCAGACCAGGCGTCGGCTATTAGGCCAGAGAGGGGCTGCGGTGGTGCCTTCCAAAGACCTTACCTCTAACCTACAGGGGGGGGGGATGCTGAAGGTGCAGGAAGTTTGCACCTGAATGAAGGAGAGCCACCCTTCAGATTCCCCCCCCCCAATTTCCCCCACCTGCAGACCATCCCTTCCTTCAGCAGGAGTTTAGTGGCACAGGTGCTCCTTTCGGTTTTATTTTATTCTGAGGCTGGAGAAATTAAGCATATTGGTGTTTCCTACATCCTGAGGTAGTTATTATCATTTCTGTTTTCCTATTCCTTCTCAGTAATGGCACCCACCCTGCGGAATGCCCTCCCATCAGATGTCAGTGAAATAAACAGCTATCTGACTTTTAGAAGACACCTGATGGCAGCCCTGTTTAGGGAAGTTTTTAATGTCTGATGTTTTATTACTTTATTATTATTAATAATAATAATCTGGTTGGGAGCCGTCCAGAGTGTCTGGGGAAACCCAGCCAGATGGGTGGGGTATAAATAATAAATTATTATTAAAATTGGTGAAATCCAAACAGTTTTGTTCTGAGTTGGAGACACAAGAGTGAGAGAGTGCAGAAAGCAAATTCCAGGGCATGCCTGAGTGGTGGACAACAAAGTTTTACTCCGAGTAGACCCATCCCCAGAGGGTCTCACTGTTGGCAACTTGTTCTGCCACGCATCATATTGCATGCTCACAGGGGCGTTGAAGGAGATTCCCCCCCCCCAGGCCATCTGTGCAAAGTAAAACACTGGAATTGGGGACCAGGCTGGTTTCTCCAAAAGGGAAAAATAGAGAGGGCCCTTGCCTGTACATTTTACCTCATCCATCAGGTTCTGTGAATGCTGCAAACCTAGTCTTCCTTTTGAAGCGAAAGCTGGAAATTGGGGGTTGTGGGTCATCCAGAGGAGGGGGCACAGCTGTCTCCTCCCCTCAGTGGATGCTCAGAAGGGTGGAAATGGGTTGTTTTTGTTTCAGAAACAAAGCTCATCATCCATGCAAGAGAGGATGGAAACTGTAATGTTTGGTGACAGAGAGAGCGAGAGTGGAGGAGGACCAGGAGGAGGTTGCTGAAAGGATGCGTTTGAGAAGAGAGAGAGTTAAATTTGGGGCCAGGTGGGAATGCAGTCAGGGGAACTGGTCAGCAAGCCAGTTGCAAGAGGTGGGCTCAGGAGGAGTCGGGAGGCCTGAATGCTCAGGGGGGGTGTCATGATGCCAGAGGCGCCATTAGATGGATCAGCCACTGAAGCCTGCCCCAGGTGAGCACGTGTCATGGGAGCGAGTGTGAAGCACGTCAGCCAAGCAAGCTCAAGTGGTGGTGGGGAGGCGGCTTTCACCATGTCAGGGGCATTTCCCCACCACCCCCAAACTTTCAGGACCCTCAGAGCTGCCACCCACTAGTGAACAAAGGCACCCCCAGTTTGTGGTTCTCACTGCTTTGCACAAGGGCCTTGCAGGTTGGTTCACACAGGCAGAGGAGCCGTATTTCGAAAGGGATCTGAAAAGGAAAGGAATTGGTGATGTGGATGGAGCGCCTTGTGGGCTTTTATCCCAGGGTGCCTTTAAAAGGTGTGTCCCATAGCTGGGGGGGGACCCAGAGGGGAGGGGTATGTAGTGTACCTCCTTTGGGGGCCAATGCACAGTTAAATGAGGCAGGTTAGGAATGTGTTTAGAAGGTTGATTTGGGGTGAAGGGATGTATTGTTGGTAGCAATTCAGGGGAGAGAGAGAGAGGAAGAGAAAGACAATGGCCATCTATGTCTGGGTTGCCTAGCAACCCTCTGCACAGGTAGAACAGACCCCCGCAGAGGCCAAGTAGCCTAGGGTGGTCACCAGAGCAGGGCACCACTGGAATTTGTGGCCGTTGCCTGTCAACTACCACTAAACAAGTCCTCAAGGGGCAAGTTCAAAGGGCAATTAGAGTTCCTGACCACCCTGGTTGGAGGGTGGGAATGCTCTTGTGTACATTTTTTTCGCACATGCAGAAATCTTGGCAGCACAGAGATTTTAACACTTGCTTGTCAACGCATGTGCTGATCAGGCTGCTTTCAAAAAGGCACAGCTGTTTAGCCAGTTGAGTATTCAGCAGGGTGGCAGGGTGAGAATCCTGCCTCCTGCAGGTAAAGGTAAAGGGACCCCTGACCATTAGGTCCAGTCGTGACCGACTCTGGGGTTGCGGCACTCATCTCGCTTTATTGGCCGAGGGAGCTGGCGTACAGCTTCCGGGTCATGTGGCCAGCATGACTAAGCCGCTTCTGGCGAACCAGAGCAGCACACGGAAACGTCACTTACCTTCCCGCCGGAGCAGTACCTATTTATCTACTTGCACTGGTTTGCTTTCAAACTGCTAGGTTGGCAGGAGCAGGGACCGAGCAACGGGAGCTCACCCCATCGCGGGGATTCGAGCCGCCGACCTTCTGATCGGCAAGCCCTAGGCTCTGTGGTTTAACCCACAGCGCCACCCGCGTTCCTCCTGCAGGTAGATGTACTAAAAAAATCAAGGCATGACGAGTGAGCACCCAGGCAAGTCACTGCACGTGCAGAACAGCTTCAGTTGGCCGGTTCCGTGTGTTTGGAAGGGAAATGTCGCTTTTCATGTGTTTGTGTGTGCCCTTAACAATCGATGGGACCACGTGTGTGTTCCATACTTGGATATTTCTGGCCATGTGCAATGTGCTGAGTTAGAATCCGCTGCAAGGCAGGCTGAAGTTCCACTGATGGTGCTGATTTCTTTTACCACAGTGTTGCATAGTGGGAAACTAAACAGCTGACACGCAGGCACCTCAGCGAGGTGTGAGAAGAGGAAGGTGTCCATATCTTGCTTTCTTTTATCATCTATAGGAGCCTCTGAGCCAAAAGCCAGAGAGTTTCACATTCTCTCAAAGCTATTTCCAAGTTAGCACAGAGAATGGAAACCCAGTGGTTAAAAAAACAGCAACAACCACCTGTTTGAAATAATCAGGATTTTTGCAAAATGCAAGACTCTCTTTTGGAACCTGGGAGCTGTAGTCCAGGACATCTGGAGGCTACCAGGTTAAGAAAGACTAATGTAGGATGTATCTTATAGTCTCCTCCCCACAAAACGTTTGTTCTTTACGGCTTACATTTCCCAGTTCATACTGGAATCCTCGCTTCATTCAAACAGCCAAGCTTCACTTGAAATAAAAATCTCTGGAACAACCTGCAGGGGAGGTTGCAGAAGCATGTGCAGAGTGCCGGAGCTGCCAGCTTGAATGATCTGCCACAGTTTTCTTGCCAGGGCCAAAATGTTGGGCCAGAGGTTTGAGTCAGGGGCTTTTCTGTGGGTGGGGGGACAGAAATTGTGTCATAATTAAAAACCTACTTGAGAGCAGAGGAGTGGAGGGTTGTTTTAATTCCAAGTGTTATCCTGTAAATTGTTGTTGAAGACTTCGAGAGAGAGAGAAAGTTTGAATTTATTGTGTAAAGAGTTCAATGTTGTTGGGACCATGAGTATAATTACAGATTTCTTTCTCCTTACAGTTTGTCAGCGTGTTCTTTCTGGTGCCGTGAGGGGGGGGGAAGAGGTGGTTTTTGCCTGTTTTCCACCTATTTCACACAGACGGATTCGTCAGCTTAACAAAGCCATTGACATTTAAGTTTTCTCTCTTGTGGGGGTAGAAGGGGGGTCATTTGGTTCCTGATGCATTAATTTCTCAAAAAACAAAACAAAACCCATGTTCTGTCATTCATCCAGTGCACCCCCCCCCATCATAAAATCCAGTTGGAGTGTTTCTTCATCTCCCCTATTTTTTTATTTATTACATATATGCCCTATCTTTTCCCTTCAGGGAGCTCAAGGTGGCAGACATGGTTCTCCCCCCTCAATTAATCTTCACGACAACGCTGTGATGAAAGACAGTGACTGGCCCTCAAGGTCAACCAAGTGGGCTACATGGCCGAGGCGAGATTTGAACCCTGGTCCCCCAGACCCTATGCCACTAAACCAGAACAGAGTTACATGATTGTATGGACAAAAGAGTCTCGGGTCTGGTTCCCAAAAAGCTGTTCCAGAGGCTGAACATCAGCTCAAAACACTTTTTAAAAATGATTTCATGAAGAATATTCTAGGAGGGATACTGAAAATACATTAATCCAGCCTCATGCCACAGGTTCAGCAGTACTGGGGGGCTTTAAAAAGTCTTCTTTTAGAAAATGGTGCAAGTCAAAGATAAGTACACTTCAAAAAAGCAAGCCTTCCTTGATTTGGTACATTTTTTCTCTCTAGCATCTAGAAAATTATTATTATTATTATTATTATTATTATTATTATTATTATTATTATTATTATTATTATTTATATCCCGCCCTCCCCAGCTGAAGAGCGGCTAACAACAGTAAAAATAACACAGTTTGCATAAAATCACAATTAATTAAAATACATTCTAAAATCAATTCAGAATAAAATTAGTGGCAACGATTGGGCTAGAGTTCTATGAGGATTACAGAAGGAGGGGGTCAGACTGTGCCTTGGCCAAAGGCCTGGTGGAACAGCTCTGTCTTGCAGGCTCTGCGGAAAGATGTCAAGTCATCCAGGGCCCCAGTCTCTTGTGACAGAGCATTCCACCAGATTGGGGCCACAGCCGAAAAAGCCCTGGCTCTGGTTGAGGCCAGTCTAACCTCCCTGTGGCCCAGGACCTCCAAGATATTATTTGCGGACCCTAAGTTCCTCCGTGGGGAATACCAAGAGAGGCGGTCCCGTAATATGAGGGTCCTAGGTCGTATAGGGCTTTAAAGGTTAAAACCAGCACCTTAAACCTGACTCTATACTCCACCGGGAGCCAGTGCAGCTGGAAAAGCACTGGATGAATGTGATCCCGTGGAGAGGACCCCGTAAGGAGTCTTGCCGTGGCATTCTGCACCCACTGGAGTTTCTGGGTCAGTCTCAAGGGCAGCCCCACATAGAGCGAGTTACAATGTGTGAGAGTGCAGCCACCTTCCTCATTCTGCACTTGGCAGTATTCATTTGTTTATAGAATCGTATCTCCCACTTTGTTCTCCAAGGAGCTCAAGGTGACATGTGCATGGTTCTTCCCCCTCTTACAACAACCCTGTGAGTTAGGTTCGGCTGAGGTGCAGTGACAAGGCCACACCCAGGAGGCTCCATGGCTAAGTGGTGGATTAGAACTCTCGCCTCCCAGATCCTAGTCCAACGCCCTTAACCATTACGCCATGCTGGCTCTGTAGTCCAGATCTGGAGGGGCACCAGGTTGCTGGCGGATGTGTGCCTCTGCCTTCTTCAGGGCCTCCGGATTAACTCTTGCCCACAATCTCTGCCCCGCAATCACTAGGATTTCTGATGGAAGTTCAACACGCTGTGGCATGCCTGCGCAGCGCAGGCCTATCGTGCCCTCTGGTGGCCATAATTAATTTAACATTGGCACCTGTGTTACACTCCTGCCTTGCTCACTTTTAAGCTGGGGCATACCTACAGGTTGGATAGGTTCGCCCCCGCCAAGGGCGCAGGCCTGGGGTGTGTGCAAAAGTCACCTCTCTCCATTCTGGCTTGCAGTGACTAGAAGCATACCTTCTCTTCTGCCGTTCTGGGCAGCCAACATCTTGCCAAGGGCACAAGGGAGTCTAGGTATGTTAAGTATAATCAGTTTAATGGACACAGAAATGAAAATCTATGTGTATTAATGAAGGTTTAAAATGGAAAATGGCTAAAGGTATTTTGCAGAAGTTTTAACACAGGGATTTTCCATGGGGCAGTGGAAGACAGGAGTGCCTGGCATGTTCTGGTCCATGGGGTCACGAAGAGTCGGACACGACTAAACAACTAAACAACAACATATTAAAGCCAAGGAGAGCACTCTGAGCTCTTGCTGAGTTGATAATTAACTAAATGGTTGCTGATCTCTAGTAGCTACACGTGAGTGTTGTAACCTTAGATCATGTGATGAAGGTATTGGGTTGCCAATCCCCATTTTGAAGGGAGTAGCCTTTGAGCCGGTCTCCCAAACTCCATGGAGTGAGGATGAAAATGAAGCCCTCCTTAGGGGAAACAGCCTAAGGCCAATGGAGGCAGGAAAGCAGGCTGTAATAGGAAGAACTCTCTGCTTCTAGGTCTCTTTGGAATATTTCATATTCTTTAAGATGCTGAGCCTGTGCTGGACAGCACAATACATTGTATGGATATTTTTGATGTTTTAATTATGCTGTGAAGAAAGTACTAGTAAAATTTGAATAATATATTTATGGATCTTGGCAATGTTTCATTTCTAAAAGGAGTCAGTTTTCATACATCTATCTAGTCACTTCAAACTGCACAATACCGATATCTGCAATAATAATGTTCTCTGTTCTTAAGGCCAGCTGAATGACCCACTTCTGTTTGTGATCTGCCAACAGAGTGAGTTGAGTTGGCCTGAACTCTTGAAGACTGGTCCCTTTGCTTGCAATGGAGAACACTGTGACCATTTCCTAAAATTGCAGCTCTCCCAAGGGTAAGGCAGGATCTCTTCCCTGCTTCTTCCTTCAGTGCCCATAGTCACTGCACTGTTTCATGGGAGAGGATCCTGGAGTTACTGTATGCAAAGAGCCTCCCAGAATTACAGAGGGGTTTATCATGCTCAGTGTTTCTTGCAGGTTTTTGAAAGGGACTTTCCCCCCAGCCCATCTTGGAGACACCAGGGATCAAACTTGGCACTGTCTTCTTGCAAAGTGCCTTGCCACTGAGTTACGGAAAATCGTGCAACTGGATCTGGGCAGATCTGCATTAAAATGCCCCATGCCTCTTCCTGCAAACCCTGGAAGATTCCTTGCACCATTAAAAATGTAGAGAGTGCAGTTATTGAGGGGGTGGGGTGTCACAAGGCCAAAGTAGACTACTGAGGGGGCTTGGCAAATAGAGGCAAAGGAAGCAGAGGGAGGGAGAGGAGCCGGTAGCCTTCCAGAAGCTGCTGAACTACAACCCACTGGAGGTTTTTAAACAGAGACTGGATGACCATCTGTCAGGGATTCTTTAGGTTTGATTCCTGCTTTGCAGGGGGTTGGACTAGATGACCCCTAGGGCCCTCCCAACTCTACACTTCTGTGATTCTAAGAACTCCCTGACAGGAACTGGGGGCCAAGCATATGCAGGGCCACAGGCTCCCAATCTCTTCTTTTGTTATTTCAGAGCAGGGTTGTATCCAGTGCTAGCCCTATACCAGGCAGACCCATTGAAATAATAATAATAATAATAATAATAATAATAATAATAATAATAATAATAATAATAATAATAATAATAATTTATTTATATCCCACCCATCTGGCTGGGTTTCCCCAGCCACTCTGGGCGGCTCCCAACAAAGTATTAAAATACAGTGGTCTGTTAAACATTAAAAGCTTTCCTGAACAGGGCTGCCTTCAGATGTTTTCTAAAAGTCTGGTAGTTGTTTTTCTCTTTAACATCTGGTGGGAGGGCGTTCCACAGGGCGGGTGCCACTACCGAGAAGGCCCTCTGCCTGGTTCCCTGTAACTTGGCTTCTCGCAATGAGGGAACCGCCAGAAGGCCTTCAGCGCTGGACCTCAGTGTCTGGGTTGAACAATGGGGGAGGAGACGCTCCTTCTGGTATACTGGACCGAGGCCGTTTAGGGCTTTAAAGGTCAACACCAACACTTTGAATTGTGCTCGGAAACGTACTGGGAGCCAATGTAGATCTTTCAAGATCAGTATTATGTGGTCTCAGCGGCCGCTCCCAGTCACCAGTCTAGCTGCCACATTCTGGATTAGTTGTAGTTTCCGGGTCACCTTCAAAGGTAGCCCCATGTAGAGCGCATTGCAGTAGTCTAAGCGGGAGATAACTAGAGCATGCACCACTCTGGCAAGACAATCTGTGGGCAGGTAGGGTCTCAGCCTGCGTACCAGATGGAGCTGATAAATAGCTGCCTTGGACACAGAATTGACCTGTGCCTCCATGGACAGCTGTGAGTCCAAAATGACTCCCAGGATGCGCACCTGGTCTTTCAGGGGCACAGTTACCCCATTCAGGACCAGGGAGTCCTCCACACCTGCCCGCCACCTGTCCCCCCAAAAGAGTACTTCTGTCTTGTCAGGATTCAACCTCAATCTGTTAGCCGCCATCCATCCTCCAACTGCCTCCAGACACTCACACAGGACCTTCACCGCTTCTGATTTGAAAGAGAGGTAGAGCTGGGTATCAACCGCATACCGATGAACACCCAACCAAAACCCCCTAATGAACTCTCCCAGCGGCTGCATGTAGATGTTGAAAAGCATGGGGGAGAGGACAAAACCCTAAGGCACCCCACAAGTGAGAGCCCAGGGGTCTGAACACTCACCCCCCACCACTTTCTGAACACGGCCCAGGAGGAAGGAGCGGAAGCATTGTATAACAGTGCCCCCAGCTCCCAGCCCCTCAAGACGGTCCAGAAGGATGTTATGGTCGATGGTATCAAAACCCTCTGAGAGGTACAGCAGAACTAGGAAACAGCTCTCACCTTTGTCCCTAGCCCGCTGGAGATCATCAACCAGTGCGACCAGTTTCAGTCCCATGGTGAGGCCTGAATCCCGATTGGAAGGGATCCAAATGGTCCAGGCGTGCTTGGAGTTGTTCAGCAACCACCTGCTCAATCACCTTGCCCAAGAATGGAAGATTTGAGACTGAGAGATAGTTGGCCATATTGGCCGGGTCTAGAGATGTTTTTTTTAAGAAGTGGTTTAATGACCGCCTCTTTCAGCAGGTCTGGGAAGGCTCTCTCATAGAGAGAAGCATTCACCACCCCCTGAAGCCCATCGCCCAGCCCTTCCCGGCTAGCTTTTATCAGCCAGGATGGGCAAGGATCAAGGAGACAGGTGGCTGGTTTCATGCGTCCAAGCAGCCTGTCCACATTCTCGGAGGTAAGAGATTGGAATTGATCCCATGCAACTTTAAATGGGCATAGGTAACTTAGACCCATTAATTTAAATGAGTCTGCTCTGGGAAAAACATGGTTGTGAACTGTTGTGATCAAGACCACGTTTGCACAATTACACAGAAAAAACAGGAAGCTGAAAGATATTTTTGCCATGAGTTCTTGTGTTACAGTTTTATGTGTGTGCATGCAATTTGGCAAAGCAAGAGCCCTTTATGGGCACTACTGTGTTCTAGGTTCCTGGGGTTCTTTTGGCTAATCATTGTACAGAAAGAGAGAGAGAGAGAGAGAGAGAGAGAGAGAGAGAATCATAGAATTGTAGAGCTGGAAGGGACCACGAGGGTCATCTAGTCCAACCCCCTGCAATGCAGGAATCTTTTGCCCAGCGTGGGGCTCAAACTTATAACCCTAAGATTAAGAGTCTCATGCTCAATCAACTGAGCTGTCCCAGGTGTTACAGAATTGGGGATTCAGCCTGGGTGGTGCTGGTGGCTCACTTCCAGACCTGTGATTCTATATCAAGGAAGCTTAGAATCTAGTAGAAGATCAGATAAGTTTCTTTGTTAAGGCTGGCCAGTTAAGTACAATCCTCTACATGCCCAAAGAGGTTCCCATCATGATAAGTGAGTGGGCTTTCCCTCACCTTATGGGAGAACAACAGGCCCGTGAGGGAGGTGAGAAATGTTTTGGCTGATACTGGAACCTGAGGAGACAGGCATGTCTTGCTCTGTGCTGAACCCCAAAGCTGTGACTTGGGGTCTCTCTGAAAACCTAATGGAGAAGCAAGGTCTGCTAGGGTGAAACCGCCCCCCCCCCCAGCCAAGCCTATGCCTGGGTTGTATAGATATGTAAATATAACAATATATCCTAAAGGTACTTCTGTCTCCATTGACCATACTCAAAGTAAGCAGAGGAACCCCTGGAGGTTTTCCACTTAAAGATTGGTGTGCATGCGACAGTACTATGATCACCTGTTTGGGCTGCCTCTGTGTCCTCAAGGGCCATATTTTGATTATACATATTGTGGTTTTATATCTTGATTTTGTTCTGTGAACCGCACTGAGACCTCCGGGTATAGGGCAGTATATAAATTCAATCAATCAATCAATCAATCAATACTCAGAGATGGATGGGCATGCCAGGGTTATAGACTGGTTGCACACAGACACATGCTTTGAATGTAGTGATGCTGCTGGGGACAACACAGTCCTGGTATTCCGAACCTTTCCCTGCTGGTGTAAAGGGGGAAAACTTGCTATGCAAAAGCTGTTTCCAAGCCCACAAGGATGACTCCCCAACTGCAACGTCCTTCCCACTGAAATTCTGCTTGCCTTCAATGCACCAAACAGCGGTTTAGTGGGATGCAGGGAGGTCAAATCAGCAAAATTTGGCAGCAAGGAAGGGGATGTCGTTAGCTTGGACATCTGCAGCAGGCTTCACAGGAGGTCTGTGAGGGCCAGCTGTGACCTGTGCAAATCCACACTCGCACCTTGACATGAACCTGTGCCACATACTTTATGGAATCTAGACAATGGCATCTCCAGAATTCATGCGGACCACAGCGTGGAGATAACACAGGAACTTGTGAACATCCAATGCAGCGAACAGTGGAAGATTAAGTACAGATAAAATGAAGTACTTCTTCATGCTGTGCATAGGTTCTTATCTTCTTATGGGATCTCCAGAATTCACACAGACCAAAAGTCCACTTCCATGCCAATATTTTGGCACTCTCAAGCCCACTGATTTCTTCTAAGCAGGATCAGAACCCAATTCCTCTTTACTTGACAAGTGCCTCTGTCTGGAATGAGTTACTTTTTTATGCAGCTTGCAAATATTTGATTCCTTGCCTCCACTGAATGGGCCAGCATACAAGGTGGGGTCAAAAGGGATCCTAAATATACCCCCCACCCTTCAAAGATTTGGTTCACATTCTTGCAGGGGACAGGTGCCCCCCTTGCTTTGTGATACAACCAGCCAACCCCTTTAGCTAACATTTTCAGAAGGACAGAGACAGACATGATTGGGCTAAAATTGTGGGGAGTCAGACTTGAGGCTCCTGGGTTCATTAAAGGCCTACACACAAACACGCAACCTGGCTAGCCAATATCCATCTAATACTGTAGTGCAGTGTTTCCCAAACGTTTTTGGGCAACGGCACACCTGTTTACTGAAAAAAAATCTCGCGGCACACCACCATTAAAGCCCCGCCCCGTGACGTTAGCGCGCAGCGTCACGCCGGGAGGGACGCACAAAAGTGAAAGTTTTTCCCCTCCCCCTTGCCGGGGAACCTCCAAGCTTTGGGCAGGCAGGCAGGCAGAGCTGGGAAGGGGGTTTCCAGGGGACACGGCAGCTCCTCGAAAGGCTTCTCTCAGCTGCGCTCAATCCTCCTCGGAGAGGATTTCCCCTCCAGTCCCATGCCTTCGTTTGGGGCATCGCTCCGGCTGCTCCCTCTCCCGCCGCGCAGGAGCGATGCCTCTCTCTGGCTCTCCCTCCGCGCAGGCTGAGGGAGGGAGGGAGGTGCGCGTGTGACCCGTCTCTGCTGGGAGACCAAACCCAGCGAGGCAGAGTCGCGCGGAGGCGCCCAGGCAGCGCTGCCGGCTGCGAGGAGGAGCGCCAGGCAGCAGCAGGAGGCGCGGCCTCTCCTTGCCGCCGCCGCCGCCCCGCCTCTCGCCGCCCGACTCGCCCGCCTCCCTCCAGGCATCTCGCGGCACACCAGCCGATGTCTCACGGCACACTCGTGTGCCGCGGAACACCGGTTGGGAAACACTGCTGTAGTGAACATTGAGAATTTTTCAGATCACTCCATAATCAGACCAGAAGAGGGCAGCCCTGCTCTAATTTATCCGGCACATGGCAGGCACAATATATTGAGATCACCGTTTTTTTAGCACACCAGTGTCTTGGAGCCCTTGTTCTTTGAAGCAAGTTCCACCGTTCCAAATCTGCACTGCTTGGAGGACTTTATTTTATCTGTCCCAAATCTTCTGACCTGGGCATTAGAGGCACTGTAGTTCTGTGAAGGAGGTGAACGTTCCCCAAGCATTTTCACCACTTTCTAAATCAGGTGAGACAAACCACAGTTTAGGAAAGATGTTGACAAGCTGGAAGGTGTGCAGAGGAGGGCAACTAGGATGATCATGAGTCTGGAAGCCAAGCCTGATGAGGAGCTGTTGAAGGAGCTGGGTATGTGTAGACTGGAAAAGACGAGACTGAGAGGAGAGATGACAGCCATCTTCCAATATCTGAAGGGTTGTCACATGGAGGATGGAACTAGCTTGTTTTCTCCTGCTGGTGGAGGGTAGGACTTGAACCCATGGCTTCAAGTTAAAAGAAAGGAGATTCCAACTAAACATCAAGAAGAGTTTTCTGACAGTAAGGGTTGTACGACAGGGCATGGACTCTCTTGGGAAGTTGTGGACTTGCCTTCATTGGAGGTTTTAAAGCAGAGGTTGGATGGCCACCTGTCATGGGTGGTTTAGCTGTGTTTCCTGCATTGCAGGGGGTTGGACTAGATGACCCCTGAGGTCCCTTCCAACTCTACAATTCAATGATTCTATATGCTGCCTCATATTGGGATTCAGTCTACTTACCCATCTAAGCCAGCCATGCCTCCTCTGGCTGGCACCAGCTCTCCAAGGGCTCAGGCAGAGAGGGGTCTTCCTCATCACATCTGTGATGTAATCCTTTTAAGTGGACTGGGGATTTAACCTTGAACCTTCTGCATACAGAACAAGTGAGCTGCCCCCACCCCATTCCCAGATGGAGCCATAGCCAGCATCCCAATTGCTGCTGTGTGTATATGGTCCCGAGTTATGTCAGTCTCAGGGTAAAAAAGCAGAACAAAAGTTTTTTGTCATCCCCCCCCCCGGCCACATGTTAGCCTTGTATAAGGTGGTCCAAAGAGATGCCGTTCCCAACAATGCAGGGGGGGGGGGTTGGTGAGAGAAATCTGATGTGGTTTACACTTTAAACCAAACTTATAAAATTTGCACTTTCCTAAAACAACATGAGGGACATAGGTGGCACTGTGGGTTAAAACCACAGAGCCTAGGACTTGCCGATCAGAAGGTCGGCGGTTTGAATCCCCGCGACGGGGTGAGCTCCCGTTGCTCGGTCCCTGCTCCTGCCAACCTAGTAGTTCGAAAGCACATCAAAGTGCAAGTAGATCAATAGGTAGCACTCCAGCGGGAAGGTAAGCGGCATTTCCGTGCACTGTTCTGGTTCGCCAGAAGCAGCTTAGTCATGCTGGCCACATAACCCGGAAGCTGTCTGCAGACAAATGCCGGCTCCCTCAGCCTAAAGAGTGAGATGAGCGCCACAACCCCAGAGTCGGCCACGACTGGACCTAACAGTCAGCGGTACCTTTACCTAAAACAACATGAGACCCAAAACCCGGTTGTCCTTTGGAATTCTCACTCATTTGAATTTTGTGATGCAATTTTCCAACCAAACAACTTTTAGGTGGGGAGATGAACAACATTAAGCGAAATTGTGCATAAAAATGAATACATCAGTGAAGGTAACATGCAGAAATGCATTCCATTAGAAGAAATTGCTTGTGTGTGTGTGTGTGTGTGGGGAAACTCACATTTGTCAAGACTGTGAACCAAAATGTTGTAACCAGGAGAAATTCACACAAAAATGTTGGATTTTTCTGAGGACTTGTTTTATTTAAGGAAAATCACAAAATGCTGCACAAACGCAAAGAGCCACTGAGTTTAAGATTGGAAAATGAGAAGCAGAGAGAGCTGTAATTGACAGAACCTTCCATCCCTCAATGGCAAACGGGCAGGGAGGGATCTCTGCACTATTCAAAGCAAGGTTGCTGGCACTTGCTGCTGCTGGATAAACAAGCCTTGTGAGGAACAGTGGAGAAAGTTGGGTGTGTTCAGCCTGGAGAAAGGGAACCTGAGAGATGATGTGAGAGCCATCTTCAAATATCCGAAGGGCTGTCACATGGAGGCTATTTTTCTCCTGCTCTGGAGGGGACAGCTTGGACCAATGGGTTCAAATGATAGTAAATCCTGACTAAACCTTAGGAAGAACTTTTGATGGTAACAACTGTTCAACAATGGAATGGGTTGCCTTGGAAGGTGGCAGTTCACTGGAGGTTTTTAAAGAGAGGTTGGGTGGCCACCTGTCATGAATTCTCTAGCTGTGCTTCCTGCATTGCAAGGCCTTAGATGGCCCTCTAGGTCCCTTCCAAATCTACAGTTCTGTGATTCTAAAACTGGGGGGGGGGGGGGAGGTGCTTTCAGGGTGGTTCACAGTGTAAAAAATACAAGACAAAATCACAAAATACATAATGAAATCAACGCAAAACAATAACACACACCACGGTCCTGAATAACGGACTGAATTAAACTGGAGCACAAAGAAGGCTTTCTTTCCCAGGCCCAACTGGAGATGACAAAGACTGGACTTGGGACCTTCTGCATGCAAAGCATATGCTGAGCTCTGGCCCTTCTGCCAGCCCAGCACCCTGTTCTCAGAGTAGCCAGCTGCCTGTGGGTTGCCCAGAAGCAGGACATGAGCTCAGTTGTTCAGCTGCCCACTGCAGGTATCCCACTAGTAATACTGGCCGCAGTTCACAACCAGTATGACTTGTAGCTGTTTATGAGGCAGCCATACCCTCTTCCTAAATGGCTTAGGACCAAGTACCTAAAAGAGCGCCTTTCCCAGTACCATCCACCTTGTACCCTACAATCAGCATGTGAGGACTTGTTGGCGGTCCTCACACCACCACTAGGAGCTGCCCATGACGGGGCCTTTTCAGAGGTGGCTCCCCAGTTGTGGAAAATGCTCCCCTAGTGAGGTGCTCCTGTCTTCATCACTTTTAACTTCTTTAACTTTCAGAGGGAATTTGAAAAACATTCCTATTTATCCAGATATTTTGATGACTGAAGAACACTGCTCAAGGCAAACCTGGGACCTTTGGATAATAGAAATGATAGAACTGTAGAGCTGGAAGGGACCCTGGGGATCATCTAGTCCAACCCCCTGAAATGCAGGAATATGCAGTTGTCCCATACAGGGATTGAACCTGCGACCTTGGTATCTAACCACGGTTAAATTAGCAAAAATGTATAGAACAGGATCCAATAAGCATTGGAAATGTAAAGAAACAGAGGGTACATTTTATCATATCATGTGGTGGGAATGTAGGAAGGTTAATAAAAACAGGAAATGATATATAATGAAATGGAAAAAAAATAGAATAACCTTTATTTTTTTAAAAAAACCCAGAAGCTTTTCTATTAGGTATTGTAGGAGCGGAAATTCCAAAAGATCAAAATTGTTTCTGTATGCTACGACGGCCGCTTGGATGCTGTTAGCCCAAAGAGAAGCAGTCCCGACTAAAAGAAGAGTGGCAAACCAAGTTAATGGACTATGCAGAAATGGCGAAGCTAACTGGAAAGCTCAGAAATCAAGATAAGAAATTTTAAAAAGAATGGGAAATGTTTATTATGTATTTGCAAAAGTATTGTAAATTGGCAGGATTTTAAGAGTGCTTGTAATTTTAGAAATAGTATAGGAAATCAGAGGTTAGAAAAAATTTGCAGTAGAAATGATACGCAGTTGATAAGAAATTTAGCGAACCAGGAATGGGGGAGGGAAGTCATGGGATTTGGAGAATCCCACTTTATGGATTTGATATGGTTTTATGTATAATTTTCTTTGTTTATGGATGTTACTGCATTTGTTACTGTTTGCTTTTTTACCTTTTTTTTGCTACTTTTGTTGAAAACTTAATAAAAATACTATATATATCCCTGCGACCTTGGCATTATCAGCACCATGCGCTAACCAACTGAGCTATCCTTTGGATGGAAGAATGTGCTTAACCATAACTGCTTTTAGATGTTTTTTAATAGTAATTGTTTTTAGAATGGGCTTCTTGGGGAGGAAGGGAGGGATATAAATTACCGTATTTTTCCATGTATAAGACGCCTCCATGTATAAGACGCCCCCTATTTGGGGGAACTCCAAATTAAGAAAACACCCTACAGCACCCATGTATAAGACGAGCCCCAATTTTAAACCTAATGTTTTGGTAAAAAAACTCCTAGTCTTATACATGTAAAAATATGGTAAATTAATTGAGAGCAGTACATGTGAAAAGCAGTACATGTGAAAAGGATCTAGGAGTCTTGGTTGACCACAAACTTGACATGAGCCAACAGTGTGACGCGGCAGCTAAAAAAGCCAATGCAATTCTGGGCTGCATCAATAGGAATATAGCATCTAGATGAAGGGAAGTAATAGTGCCACTGTATTCTGCTCTGGTCAGACCTCACCTGGAGTACTGTGTCCAGTTCTGGGCACCACAATTCAAGAAGGACACTGACAAACTGGAACGTGTCCAGAGGAGGGCAACCAAAATGGTCAAAGGCCTGGAAACGATGCCTTATGAGGAACGGCTAAGGGAGCTGGGCATGTTTAGCCTGGAGAAGAGGAGGTTAAGGGGTGATATGATAGCCATGTTCAAATATATAAAAGGATGTCACAGAGAGGAGGGAGAAAGGTGGTTTTCTGCTGCTCCAGAGAAGCGGACACGGAGCAATGGATCCAAACTACAAGAAAGAAGATTCCACCTAAACAGGAAGAACTTCCTGACAGTAAGAGCTGTTTGACAGTGGAATTTGCTGCCAAGGAGTGTGGTGGAGTCTCCTTCTTTGGAGGTCTTTAAGCAGAGGCTTGACAACCATATGTCAGGAGTGCTCTGATGGTGTTTCCTGCTTGGCAGGGGGTTGGACTCGATGGCCCTTGTGGTCTCTTCCAACTCTAGGATTCTATGATTCTAAGTCATCTAATAAGGACATAAGAAGACAGGAAGAGCCCACGGGGTCAGGCCATTGTCCCATCTGTTCCAGCACCCTGTTCTCACAATGACCACGGAGATTCCTGTGGGAAACCAAGAAGCAGGATTTGATTGCAAGAGCCACACTCTCCCCTCCCACTGTGGCTTCCAGCTGCCGGTGTTCAGAACCATTGCTGCTTCCGACTGCGAAGGCAGAGCCGAGCCATCAAGGCTTGTGGTCAAGGGTCGTCTTCTCTTCCTCCGGGAATTAATCCAATCCTCTTTTAAAACCATCCAAGTAAGTAGCCATCATCAGCGCCTTACAGAGCCAGGCAGAGGCTCTGGCCAGGTAGATAATGTGCCCCCCGTTGTTGTTTTTTACCCTGGGGATAACGGAAGTCTTGCAAATAAGTAAGTATATAAATAATTTTCACAGAAGTTATGCTGACAAATAATTTTATTTCAAGGCTTGAATTGTGAATATGCTGACCGAGGCCCCCTTTGGAATCGGAGACCAGGGCCAAGGTGGCCCACATGGCGTCTGGTCCTGGCCATCATTGGCCCCTGCGGGAGCGGATTCCGCGGTGTGACTATGTCCTTTATGAAATACTTATTTTTTTAAATTTGTCCCATGTCTTCCAACATTCAGCTCCATTCAGTGTTCATGAATTCTGGTGTTATGAGAGAAGAAAAGCCTTTGTGGTGGACATATTTTGGGGCAGTGAATTCCATAGTTTAACTGTATACAGTGGTACCTCGGGTTACAGACGCTTCAGGCTACAAACTCCGCTAACCCAAAAATAGTACCTCGGGAGGCCCCATTAGCTAAAGTGGTGCTTCAGGTTAAGAGCAGTTTCAGGTTAAGAACGGACCTCCGGAACGAATTAAGTTCTTAACCTGAGGTACCACTGTATGTTGCCAGGACGCCTCCCCACCCCCCACCCCCGCCAAAGAATGGGTGAATGAAGATCTGCAGCGGGAATGTGGGGGTGGGGGTGGGGTAAAGAGCCATGTCAGGCTCTGCTGCCCCTCTGGATCCTGCTGCCTGAGGCAGTTGCCTCACAGTTTTTTTGAAAAACTTTGCTGCATTTATTTTTATAGCACACATGATCTCGCTTGTTGTGTTGCGGTCTTTCCCCTTACCTTGAGGGAAGCTTTCAAAAATGTGATTCCACACCCCCTGTCCACCTGTATCACACACCCCTCCAGACAGCAGTCTGAAATGCTATGGCTCATTCTATCACCTGATTCTACTGCATTTGTGGACTGGGTCTAAATACAACTTGTGCTGGTGTGTGTGTGTGTGTGTGTGTGTGTGTGTGTGTGTGTGTGTCCCGCCTCTCTTTGACAACACCCTTTCCCCCAATGCCAAAATGCAAATCTATGGTACAACTGCTTTTGAAGTACAGTGGTACCTCGGGTTACATACGCTTCAGGTTACAGACGCGTCAGGTTACAGACTCCGCTAACCCAGAAATAGTGCTTCAGGTTAAGAACTTTGCTTCAGGATGAGAACAGAAATCATGCTCCGGCAGCAACGGGAGGCCCCATTAGCTAAAGTGGTGCTTCAGGTTAAGAACAGTTTCAGGTTAAGAACGGACCTCCGGAACGAATTAAGTACTTAACCCGAGGTACCACTGTACTGTGTTCAGTTCTGGTCGCCTTACCTCAAAAAGGATATAGTGGAGTTAGAAAGGGATCAGAAAATGGCAATAGTAATGATCAAGGAGATTAAGGGACTCTCTTAATGAGGAAAGGACACAGCATTGGAGACTTTTTAGAGAAGGGAAGAAGCAACATGATACCAGTTTATAAAATGATGCACAGGCTGGAGTGGACAGAAATAAGTCCCGTCCCTCACCTTGCATAACATTACAACTTGTGGGCATCAAATGAGGCTTAATGTTGGAAGATTCAGGACAGAGAAAAGGAAGTAGTTCTTCATGCAGCACAAAATGTGGAACTGCCTCTCTCAGGAGCCAGCGCTGGCCGCCCACCTGAATGCCCTTAAAAGAGGATTAGACAAATTAATGGAGGAGAATAAGGCTATCTTAAATGAGAGATTTTACTTTCTTGGGCTCCATGATCACTGCAGATGGTGACAGCAGCCACGAAATTAAAAGACGCCTGCTTCTTGGGAGAAAAGCGATGACAAACCTAGACAGCATCTTAAAAAGCAGAGACATCACCTTGCCAACAAGGGTCCGTATAGTCAATGCTATGGTTTTCCCAGTAGTGATGTATGGAAGTGAGAGCTGGACCATAAAGAAGGCTGATCACCGAAGAATTGATGCTTTTGAATTATGATGCTGGAGGAGACTCTTGAGAGTCCCATGGACTGCAAGAAGATCAAACCTCTCCATTCTGAAGGAAATCAGCCCTGAGTGCTCACTGGAAGGACAGATCCTGAAGCCACCTCATGAGAAGAGACTCCCTGGAAGACTCCCTGGAAAAGACCCTGATGTTGGGAAAGATGGAAGGCACAAGGAGAAGGGGATGACAGAGGACGAGATGGTTGGACAGTGTTCTCGAAGCTACCAGCATGAGTTTGACCAAACTGCGGGAGGCAGTGGAAGACAGGAGGGCCTGGCGTGCTCTGGTCCAGGGGTCATGAAGAGTCGGACATAACTAAAAGACTAAACAACAACAAGGCTATCTTAGCTTCTAGTCACCGTTGGAAGCAGCAACGCTCCTGAACGCCAATTGCTGGAAGCAGCCCCTTGCAGGTTTCCCATCGATATCTGGTTGGCCACCGTGAGAACAGGATGCTGGACTAGATGGGCCATTGGCCTGATCCAGCAACCTCGTCCTATGTTCCGAAAAAGTGAGCACCTGCACCTTCTGTGCAGTGAGCTGGGGCCCACCACGGGTTGCCCAGTCGTGCCCCGTGCCATTGCGAATGTGGATTGTGAGACGCACAGCCCACGCTACCCAGCTCCCTTGCAAGGGAGAGAGGAGCCACGTATCCCTTCTCTTTTTGCTGTCTGGATAAAGCTGTTCGGCAATCATCTGGCACGCAGGTGGTAAAGATTCCTACCCATCCAACAATGGCATTTAGTTTGTAACCTGTGACTAAAATCGGAGCTGGCTTTAATTTCAGAGTCTGCATCAGGGGCACGCTTGCTAATCTCTATGCAAAGCAGATGAAATGAATATGCAGCATTTGAGGGATGTAATTGTACGGCTTCCATTCAGGCACTATAATTTTCCAAACAGGATCTTGCAATCAAGATCCTATTCATTAGGGTATAAACAATTTGGTTTTTCTCCACTCTCCAGTATGCCAATCATTTCAATGGAGTGAGCATCTCTGCTATTTAAAACACCACACACACACACACACACACACACACACACACACACACACACACACACAAAGTTTCCTTTGTGTTAAGAGAGGTAAAAGTTGCAGGCAACTTCTGATAAGGAGGGGGGGTGGAAAGAGAAACAATCCAGTTGTTTTAAAGGCTGCTGTACTCATCCTGAAGGACTATAGCTACATGGCAGATGATCTGCTTTGCATGCAGAAGGTTCAGTCTCCAGTGTCGTCTCCAAACAGGACTGGGAAAGGCTCCTTTCCTGAAACTCCAGTGTGAGGCTGCCAGTCAGTGTAGGCAGCACTGACCTCAATGGATCACTGGTCTGGCTCAGTGAAGACACTTTCCTGCGCTCCAAAGTAATATAGCCCTTTACTCAGAACCACGAGGACTATAATCTTCCTTCATGTTTTGGGGGTGAAATGCAATAAATTCAGTGGGAGAACACCTGCTTCCCGTGCAGACAGTATCTGGGGTCTCCAGGTAAGGCTGGGAGACATCTCTGGGCTGAAAGGCCAGAGAGCTGCTGCCAGGGCCAGCACTGCGGGCAGCACTGAGCCAGGGAGATCAATGTGGTGAAGCAGCCTGGGGCAGCTTCATGTCTGTGTCCTTCACAGAACGCACTGTCAACAAACGTGGCAACTGAATCGTCACTTGGCTGGCTTGTCTTCTTGATAAAATAATATTAGACAAATTCTAATCTTAGAATCTGCCCAAGGCCATTTGCCATGGGAGTGAAGCAGTACCTGACCAGTAGCCGATCTGGGATGGAGAAAAGGAAGGACTTCTTCACCACACAGCACCTGTTGAGCATGTGGAACTCCCCGTCACAAGATGGAGTGCAAGCCACATAGTTCAGATGGGTTTAAAAGGCAGGATCCACACCATGCATAATTTTTAACAGCACTATCATGTCCTCCCACCTCCAGATTCTTACCTTTAGTTTAGGAAAAGGGGGAAAGCAGATAGAGAGGTTTTCTTCATGTCTTGTAATATTAGGGCCTGAGGTGGTCGTCCAACAAAGCTGAATGTTGAAAGACTCAGGACAGACTAAAAGAAAGTACTTCATGCAGCACAGAGTTAAACTATGGAACTCCTTCCCACAGGAGGTAGAGGTGGCGTCAAAGAGGAATCAGACAAATTCACTATCAATGGTTACCAGTCACAATGGTCCTGTGTGAGTGTCTGGAGGCGGCTGGAGGATGGATGGCGGCTAATGGATTGAGGTTGAATCCTGACAAGACAGAAGTACTGTTTTTGGGGGACAGGGGGCAGGCAGGTGTGGGGGACTCCCTGGTCCTGAATGGGGTAACTGTGCCCCGACCAGGTGCGCAGCCTGGGAGTCATTTTGGACTCACAGCTGTCCATGGAGGCCCAGGTCAAATCTGTGTCCAGGGCGGCTGTCTACCAGCTCCATCTGGTACGCAGGCTAAGACCCTACCTGCCTGCGGACTGTCTCGCTAGAGTGGTGCATGCTCTAGTTATCTCTCACTTGGATTACTGCAATGCGCTCTATGTGGGCCTACCTTTGAAGGTGACCCGGAAACTACAACTAATCCAGAATGTGGCAGCTAGACTGGTGACTGGGAGCGGCCGCCGAGACCATATAACACTGGTCTTGAAAGATCTACATTGGCTCCCAGTATGTTTCCGAGCATAATTCAAGTGTTGGTGCTGACCTTTAAAGCCCTAAACGGCCTTGGTCCAGTAGGCAAGAAGGAGCCCCATCATTCTACCGGGACACTGAGATCCAGCTTTGGGGGCCTTCTGGCGGTTCCCTCATCACAAGTTACAGGGAACCAGGCAGAGGGCCTTCTCGGTAGTGGCGCCCGCCCTGTAGAACGCCCTCCCACCAGATGTTAAAGAGAAAAACAACTACCAGACTTTTAGAAGACATCTGAAGACAGCCCTGTTTAGGGAAGCTTTTAATGTTTATTATTATTATTATTATTATTATTATTATTATTATTATTATTATTATTATTGCTGTATGCTGCCTACTGGGTTCAGAGACACTATGTTTTTGAACACCTGTTGCTGGGAATCACAGGTAGGGAGTGTCCAGATCAAGGGAAGCAACAGTACCACTCTATTCTGCCTTGGCCAGACCATACTGGGAATCCTGTGTCCAATTCCGGACACCACAATTTAAGAAGGATGTTGACAAGCTGGAAGGTGTGCAGAGGAGGGCAACCAAGACGATCAAGAGTCTGTAAACCAAGCCTTATGAGGAACAGTTGAAGGAGCTGGATATGCTTTGCCTGGAAAAGAGGAGACTGAGAAGAGATAGGATAGCCATCTTCAAATATCTTAAGGGCTGTCACATGGAAGAGGGAGCAAGGTTGTTTTCTCCTGCCATGGAGGGTAGGACTCGAACCAATGGATTGAAGTTACAAGAAAGGCGATACCAACTAAACATTCGGAAAAACCTTTCTGACAGAGCTGTTCGACAGTGGAACAGACTCCCTTGGGAAGTGATGGACTCTCCTTTGTTTTCACACAGAGGTTGGGTGGCCATCTGTCATGGATGCTTTAGCTAAGATTCCTGCATTTCAGGGGGTTGGACTAGATGACCCTTGGTGTCCCTTCCAAATCTACAGTCCTCTGACTCTTTGAATTAGCTTTGGACCACCCCTGTTGATAGAAACACACAGAAGTGGCGTGTCCTCTGTGAGAAGCAGGTTGCCAGCTAGCTTCCAGGCTGCCTTTCTCAGCACTGGGGCCCTAAATGCCGTTGGACTATAACTCCCATCATTGCCAGCTAGCAGTACTAGTGGCCAGGGATGGTGGGAGTTGTAGTCCAACAACATTTAGGGCCCCAGTGCTGAGAAAGGCTGTCCAGAGCATAGCTGTCAACGCTTCCCTTTTTTAAAGTGAAATTCCCTTATTCCGAATACGATTCCTTGCAAGAAAAGGGAAAAGTTGACAGCTGTGGTCCAGAGGCAGCTGGCTGTCCACTGTTGGAGGCAGCACACCGGGCCAGAAAGATCTTCAGTTTGATCCTTATACTCTTGCAACTCGCAGATCCCCTGTGCCTTGTAACGCAAGCTGGCAGGTCCCTAACCTAACATATTCACCTCCTCTGAATCCCCTTAGAAAATCTGCAGCGTCCTGCAGGATCTGCCAAGCCCTTGGTACGTTCCCCATTTCCAGATGAGCATTTATGCTTGTAATTGCAGGTCTGCCTTCCAAAGACATAACTTTACTGGATTACACGAGTATCCAAAAGGAACAAGAGAAAGAGAGAGAAAGAGGCTGTGCCATCTTGGTCTCAGGCTCCTCTGGAGTCGGCTCATTCATGGAACGCAGCAAGGCACTCCCCGGTGAGCGACGCAGCAGCAGCAGCACACACACATACACGCACACCCACCGCCAAACTAATTACTTCCTGATTGTCTTGCGGCCACCCACTGGGCATAATGGTAGAGCCTAAGTTTGGCTGGTGCATAACTGAGCACTCCGCAACAATTTGGAACACAATGATCATCCTCTGTGCTGCCTAATTAAAATCTGATCACTTAGGGTAATTATTTCATATCTAAGTATCGGGCAAGGGTGCGTTAACACAGAGAGTGGGTGGGAACAGGCGCCGGAGGAGCTGCCTTGGACTCGGAGGCCCCCTAAGATTCAGAGAGAGGCCTTCTGCGGCGTCAAGCATTCAGGGCCAGCCCAAGACATTCTGCTGCCTGCGGGAAAGGATGAGATGGCAGCCCCCGCTCTCTGCTTTGGTTCATAGACAGCAGCCAGCTGGCCTGCCAGATGAGTCCTCCTTCGGCACTGGCGGCACAGTAGGGTCCTCCACCACATCTGGAGTCTGCAGGCTACTATGGCAGGCCCAGGAGATGCTTAACAGCAACAGATCATGGAGACCTAAGAATGCAAGAAAAGACTGCTGGATCAGGCCAATAGCCCAGCATCCTGTTCTCACAGCAGTCAACCAGATGTTGTTGTTTAGTCATTTAGTCGTGTCCAACTCTTCATGACCCCCTGTACCAGAGCACGCCAGGCACTCCTGTCTTCCACTACCTCCCACAGTTTGGTCAAACTCATGCTGGTGGCTTCAAGAACACTGTCCCACCATCTCGTCCTCTGTCATCCCCTTCTCCTTGTGCCCTCCATCTTTCCCAACATCAGGGTCTTTTCCAGGGAGTCTTCTCTTCTCATGAGGTGGCCAAAGTCTTGGAGCCTCAGCTTCAGGAGCTGTCCTTCCAGTGAGCACTCAGGCCTGATTTCCTTAAGAATGGATACGTTTGATCTTCTTGCAGTCCATGGGACTCTCAAGAGTCTCCTCCAGCACCATAATTCAAAAGCATCAATTCTTCAGTGATCAGCCTTCTTTATGGTCCAGCTCCCACTTCCATACATCACTGCTGGGAAAACCATTGCTTTAACTATATGGACCTTTGTCAGCAAGGTGATGTCTCTGCTTTTTAAGATGCTGTCTAGGTTTGTCATTGCTTTTCTCCCAAGAAGCAGGCGTCTTTTAATTTTGTGACTGCTGTCACCATCTGCAGTGATCATGGAGCCCAAGAAAGTAAAATCTCTCACTGCCTCCATTTCTTCCCCTTCTATTTGCCAGGAGGTGATGGGCCCAGTGGCCACGATCTTAGTTTTTTGATGTTGAGCTTCAGACCATATTTTGCGTTCTCCTCTTTCACCCTCATTAAAGGGTTCTTTAATTCCTCCTCATTTTCTGCCATCTAGGTTGTGTCATCTGCATAGCTGAGGCTGTTGATATTTCTTCCGGCAATCTTAATTCCGACTAAGGATTCATCCAGCCCAGATACCTCAATGGAAAACCTTTGGGCAGGATCCAAGCGCAAGCCCTCTCCTCTCCTGTGGTTTCCAGCCACTGGTATCCAGAACCATTGCAACCTCCAGCTGTGAAGATGGAGCCGAGTCATTGTGGCCAAGAGCCTAAACTCCTTGACAAATTTGTTCAGTCCGTGTTTGTGCTCCTCACTGCCCCCTTTGGGAAGGAGTTCCACAGTTTTAACTGCACGCTGCATAAAGAAGGGCTTTCTTTTGTCTGCCCTGAATAGTCTATTAAGCTTCACTGGAGTTTTTTGGGGGGATTGTCATCGTGCCACTCCTTGGTGTGTGGAGTGCCTCAGGGTGCGATTCTCTCCCCGATGCTTTTCAACATCTTTATGCGCCCCCTCGCTCAGCTTGCCCGGAGTTTCGGGCTGGGTTGCCATCAGTATGCTGATGACACCCAACTCTATCTGTTGATGGATGGCCATCCTGACTCGGCCCCAGACACACTGACCAGATGTTTGGAAGCTGTGGCTGGATGGTTACGTGGGAGCCGGTTGAAGTTAAATCCTTCGAAGACAGGGCGATATGGGATTGAGGGGGCAACTTCCATCTCTTGTGGGGGTGCAATTAGTGCCAGCATCGTCCGTTAAGAGTTTGGGTGTAATCTTCGATACCTCCCTCTCTATGGAGGCGCAGATTACAGCTATAACAAAGGTGGCATTTTTTCATTTCCACCAAGCTAAGCAGTTGGCCCCTTATCTCTCTCGCCCTGACCTAGCCACTGTGATCCACGCGATGGTCACCTCCAGACTGGATTATTGTAACTTGCTGTACGTGGGGCTGCCCTTGAGACTGACCCAGAAACTCCAGCAGGTGCAGAATACCGCGGCAAGACTTCTTACGGGGTCCTCGCTGTGGGATCACATTCATCCGGTACTATACCAGCTGCACTGGCTCCCGGTGGAGTACAGGATCAGGTTTAAGGTGCTGGTTTTAATCTTTAAAGCCCTATACGGCCTAGGACCCTCGTACCTACGGGACCGCCTCTCCTGGTATGTCCCACAGAAGAACTTACGGTCTGCAAATAAAAACATCCTGAAGATCCCATGCCACAGAGAGGTTAGGCTGGCCTCAATTAGAGCCAGGGCTTTCTCGGCCGCGGCGCCAATCTGGTGGAATGCTCTGTCACAAGAGACTAGGGCCCTGCAGGACCTGACATCTTTCCGCAGGGCCTGCAAGACAGAGTTGTTCTACCAGGCCTTTGGTCAGGCGCAGCCTGACTCCCTCCTCTGGCAACCTGCACAGAATTTTGCTTAACGGTTGCCATCAATTTGATTTTAATTAATTTTTATAATGAAAGGTTTTTAGAATGTTGGATTATTTTGATTGCTGTTAGCCGCCCTGAGCCCAGCTTCGGCTGGGGAGGGCGGGGTATAAATAAAATTTATTATTATTATTAATGAGTGAGGGAGGAAAAAGTCTCTCTCTCCACTTTCCCCACAACACACATCGTTTTGTAAACTACTATCATGCTATCTCTTATCCACCACTTCTCTAAACTCAAAGCCCCGAATGCTGCAACCTTTCCTCAAAGGGAAATCAATCCGTCCCCTCCATCATTTCAGCTGCCTTTTTCTGAACCTTTTCCAGTTCCGCAATATTCTTTCCTCAGACGAGGCGGATAGAGCTGAGCCCAGTATCATAGTTGTCAACTTTCAGATTTGAAAATAAGGGACCAGCAGCCTCGCCTGTCCCAGGGACCGTCTACGGGATAGCTAATAATCCAGGATAGCAGCGGGGAGCAGCAGGAAACGGCGCTGGAATAAGGGAATTTCCCGCAAAAAAGGGAAGGTTGACATCTATGCCCAGCATTCCAAATGCAGTTGCCAGAGAATGGCTTCCTGTGGTGTTGAAGCATCAGGGCCAGACTGATGGCTGGCTGCTGGCTGAGGTGATGGAAGAGGTGGTGCAACAGGACTGGAATACGAGTCCTCCTTCGACACTGATGGAGAGATAGCACCCTTCACCCTGCCTGAGGTAAGGAAATACTGAGTGGCACCAGACAGGAATGGTAGCAGTGGGAGGTCTCTGCCTTCAAGCAGCTGCTGCCCATTGCCTGACCTCTGCCTAATAGTGGGCCAGCCCTGTGGCCAATGGATAGCGACTTTCAAGATGGCAGCCTGGAATTCCATCCCACAACAGACACAAAATGTGGTGCAGTCTAACCTTGGGAGATCACAGTCTGCATTAACCTTCACTGCAAGGAAACCGAATTCTGGGGTTAGAAGAAGAAGAAGAATTAGGATTTGATATCCCGCTTTATTACTACCCAAAGGAGTCTCAAAGCAGCTAACATTTTCCTTTCCGTTCCTCCGCCACAACAAACACTCTGTGAGGTGAGTGGGGCTGAGAGACTTCAAAGAACTGTGACTGGCCCAAGGTCACCCAGCAGCTGCATGTGGAGGAGCGCGAACCCAGTTCCCCAGATTACGAGTCTACCGCTCTTAACCACTACACCACACTGGTTAGTGAAGGAACCACCAGATTTCCTCACTGGTCAGAAATCAGGGTGCATGCAATACTATTATCACTGTTCAAGGACATGAATTGGGTGGCGCTGTGGTCTAAACCACTGAGCCTCTTGGGCTTGCCGATCAGAAGGTTGGCGGTTTGAATCCCCGCGACGGGGTGAGCTCCTGTTACTCGGTCCCTGCTCCTGCCCACCTTGCAATTTGAAAGCACATCAAAGTGCAAGTGGATAAATAGGTACTGCTCCGGCGGGAAGGTAAACGGTGTTTCCGTGTGCTGCTCTGGTTTCGCCAGAAGTGGCTTAGTCATGCTGGCCACATGACCCGGAAAAACTGTCTGCAGACAAACGCCAGCTCCCTCGGCCAATAAAGCGAGATGAGCGCCACAACCCCAGAGTCGTTTGCGACCGGACTTAATGGTCAGGGGTCCTCTACCTTTTTTTTTTATCTCATGTGAGACGTGCATCCAGCTGTGATCTCACAAGTTTTTGGGCACTGTGCTTGCCCCCTCTCCAAAACATGATGTCCCAGACAGTTGACAAGTATGTGCCATGGACCCCACAGGTGGGTTAGGCAGACCTCCTGGGGTCCGCTGACCACCAGTTGGAAACCACTTGGATAAATTGTCAGGAGGGCTATCAAGATAAGGGGCTGGGAACCTGGGAACCCCCTGTCTGGTTCCTCTCAAAGGCCCACCAGCAACATTTTTTTTCTCGTTGTCCAGAAAGCACCCAGGCAGATCAACTGGGCAGCAGAGGCTGGGTGAAAGCCACCCCCACCCTGACTGAAATATCCCTTGTCTCTGTGCTCTCTGAGAACAAGACGGTGACCTCTCCACTTTTCTGCAGAGGATGCAGACTCAGAGCTGCACTGTGGTCAAGTCCCTGCCAGAGGCGTTTGGTAATAAAGCAAAGCCCAGTGTGTGGAAGGATGTCTGTGTGTGTGACAGAGAAGAGAGAGAGAGGTCCATTAGCTTCCCTTGGAGGGTCCCGGAGGGGCTTGCAAAGACACTGAAAGAATATGTGGATATGGCTTGAGAGCTGGCACTCAGCCACCACGCCAACTGAGACACACCACTGTGCCGTCTGGACCCATCAATCACCGGCCAATGACACCCTCCTCATGACTTTTTCCGAGTGCGGATATTTCGATTCCTGCTGATTACACACCAGCAGGCCCGGGAGGGGGGGAGGGGGTTTGAATCCTGCATTTCCAGGAAGGGAGGGGACCACAAAGGAAAAAGCACTGATAAAACCTCCCCACTACCACCACCCCGAACCCCATCAGTTTGGCTCATGCAGCGCATCAGGCTATTGTTCCTGCTGGAACTGTCCGCAGAGTTGGGGGGAAGTATTTCCTCAGCTATAAATCTCCTGGGCTCTTTTTCTTGGCACTGGATCCTCCCCAACTTGTTTTCAAAGAAATTGCCTTTTTATTAGGAACCGTTCTTTGCAAAATAACAAAACTTTTAACAGTGTACAGGCTGAAAGCTGCCTGTTAGCCACACATTCGCTGAGCTGCAATGATGTCATGGCATGGCAAGTTAAGCCAGCATTGCTGTGTGGGAGCCTGTCAGCAACGGAACGCTGACCATCACTTCTGCTTGTGCAAGAGAAGTGAAAGGTTATTTCAGGAGCAGGCCTCGATCCCTGGATAGGAGGAGCTGCAAGGGGCAGAGATGGCTGACTGATAGAATCAGAAAATGGGGGGGGGCACCTCAAAGAGGAGTGGTTTAATGCACAGAAGTGGTGGGAGAGTCAGGGCCGTGGGAGTCAGGGTCTCCTGGCAAGAGTGGACCAACTAAAAATATTTACGTACATGGGATATAAAACAAGCATGTGATCTCATTTTTCTGTTACTAATATGATAACATTTGCACCTGTTGAGAATATTCAGATCCTATTGACTGATACCAATAATATAAGCACCCAAACCATCGCTGCTGAACTAACCATGCATCTTAAATGTTAAACTGGTTGGAGAAAAGCAAATACATTTCCTTCTTCTGAACTTCTAACTAATATGTGTGTTGTTTTAAACCACACAAGATCACTGTTTGTCTCGTGATCCACTCACTCCTTGCTTGCAGTCTTTATCTAAGTTAACTCTGCCCATCAGAGCTGAGCCATTTTGTGGAGGTAGAAAAATGTTGTCCCCATCTTCAAAAAGTGTGTGTGTGTGGGGGGGAGAAGACCCAGGTAACTACTGACCGGTGAGCTTTACCTCGATACCAGGAAAGGTCCTTGAATAGATCATTTAACAGTTGGTCTGTGGGCAGTTAAAACAGGATGCTGTGATTACAGTGGTACCTCGGGTTACAGACACGTCAGGTTGCAGTCTCCGCTAACCCAGAAATAGTACCTCAGGTTAAGAACTTTACCTCAGGATGAGAACAGAAATCGCATGGTGGTGGCAGCGGGAGGCCCCTTTAGCTAAAGTGGTGCTTCAGGTTAAGAACAGTTTCAGGTTAAGAACAAACCTCCAGAATGAATTAAATACTTAACCCGAGATACCACTGTACTAAGACCCAGCATGGGTTTCTCAAAAACAAGCCTTTGCCCAACCTATATACAGGATGAAGGAATTGCCTCAGCTTACAGAATTTGTTCATTGAAGAGGCAGAAGTCAAAAGGCTGATAATTTTAGGAATAAATGACTCCCCACAACTGAATATACAATATCCAGAAGCTTCTCTATTTGGCGAAAAATGATATAGGCCTAATTGCACAACACTTGTTTGGTTATAAAGTCCAAATTGATCATTCTTATGCAGATTTGTGTGTGTGTGTGTGAATTGTATAATTGTTGTTAATACATATTTTATTTATGCAAGACCTTTCTATTTTGCCATTGTAATATTTATATCATTACAGTGGTGCCTCGCAAGACGAAATTAATCCGTTCCTGCGGTTTTTTCGTCTTGCGAAGCACAGCTATTAGCGGCTTAGCGGCTATTAGCGGCTTAGCGGCTATTAACGACTTAGCGGCTATTAACGGCTTAGCGGCTTTAAGAAAAAGGAAACAAACTCGCAAGAACTCGCAATACGTTTCGTCTTGCAAAGCAAGCCCATAGGGAAATTCGTCTTGCGAAGCGACTAAAAAAACGGAAAACCCTTTCGTCTAGCGAGTTTTTCGTCTTGCGAGGCATTCGTCTTGCGGGGCACCACTGTATGCAAATATTTACATGTTTTCTTCAAAATGTTGGTTGTGGGTTTGTTTGTTTTTTAATTGCATTGTAGGGGCAGGAAAACCACCCTAAGCTTGTCATTCTGCACATACAACATATCCTCCTTCCCCAACCTGGTGCCCTCCAGATGTTTCGGACTGGGGCTCCCATCGGCCCAGGCAGCACAGATGTTGTGGTGACCTCAGCCTCTTGAGATGAACCCTCAGACATGGATTGACTGTGATGGCATCACAGAATACTAAGGGGTCAAAGTGGACTGAATTCTGTGAGGGACAGGGACATTGTCTGTCTTGCAAGGGTTACCATACCGGGTCTGGCATCATTTTCTATTAAGAACGGGGCGGGAAACAGCAACACGGAAGAAAGAGCCTTGGTATCCCTGCCTTGCAATGGGTTGGGTTACATCAGGGGTCAGCAAACTTTTTTCAGCAGGGGGCTGGTCCATTGTCCCTCGGACCTTGTAGGGGGCCGGACTATATTTTTTGGGGGGAATGAACTGATTCCTATGCCCCACAAATAACCCAGAGATGCATTTTAAATAAAAGCACACATTCTAATGGTAAAGGTAGAGGGACCCCTGACCATTAGGTCCAGTCGTGGCCGACTCTGGGGTTGCGGCGCTCATCTCACTTTACTGGCCGAGGGAGCCAGCGTACAGCTTCCGGGTCATGTGGCCAGCATGACTAAGCCACTTCTGGTGAACCAGAGCAGCGCAGGGAAATGCCGTTTACCTTCCCACCGGAGTGGTACCTATTTATCTACTTGCACTTTGATGTGCTTTCAAACTGCTAAGTTGGCAGGAGCAGGGACCGAGCAACGGGAGCTCACCACCTAGCGGGGATTCGAACCGCCGACCTTCTGATCAGCAAGCCCTAGGCTCTGTGGTTTAACCCACAGTGCCACCCGCGTCCCTACACACATTCTACTCATGTAAAAACACGCTGAATCCTGGACCGTCTGTGGGCCGCATTAAGAAGGCGATTGGGCCGGATCCGGCCCCCGGGCCTTAGTTTGCTTACCCATGGGTCACATGACCCCTGAGGTCCCTTTTAACTTTATGAGTCTGCGTTCTTGAAGAAAACTTTTTGGCGGAGTCTGAGGAGGGGCTGGGGTTTAAGTGGAAAGGGAAAGCTGGTCAGGAGGCAGGGGAGCTGAAGGAATTGGGGGGGGCAGAATAACCCCCCAAAAGCCTGGGGCAAAGATGGCTGGTGGCGAGACAAGGCTGAGGACAGGAGGCGCCAGGCAGAGAGAGGAAGGCAGGAAGGAGTTTTGCAGGGGTGGCTGAGGAATTCGCGGACCTCAAGAAGCCACAAATTGTTGGGGGGGGGGGGAGAGGTTGCACTTGACATATCAGCTAGCCAACATCTTCCAGTCCTCACAAGCTCCTCAGTGCCGGGGGGGGGGGGGCGGCGGCTCAGCCAAAGGAAAGGCAAGCTAGGCAGAGCGAACAGCCCCCCCCAAGCCAAAATGGACGACCTTCCCGCACTTCAGCCAGCCAGAGTCAGAGGGATGAAAAATCGTTCCAATTTCCCCCCACCCCCACCCCACCCTGAAGAAATTAGAGGCAATCTGATTTTCATCACCCCCATCATTAGCGGCCTTTGAGGCCACCAGCCGACTCTTTTCTTTCCTAGCTTCTTCTTTAAAAATGACTTCGCTCCCTGTTGCTTTGGAAACTGCTGCAAAAAAAGAGGAAAAAAATTAGAAAAATAACCCCCTCCCCACCCTCACCCCCCCCTCAAGCAAGCAGCACCAGCACCAACCCACCCAGCACTTCCTTGCGAGGTAACCAGCAACAGATGCAGCTCTGACCTTTGCAACTTCCTGGAAATGTAAATTTGTCAAAATAAAAAATAAAGGAGATTAATGTGAGGAAAAGGCTCTTTAAAACGATGAGGAAATGGCACTCTGGGGCCCAGACATGCAGGCCGCCAAGCCCCAGGTTGCGGCCCAATCCTGAGCCCAGCAAAGAGAAAGAGGTTGTATCATCTAGCAAAATGGGGGGTGTGTGTTGCTCTTCCTCCCCTCCCTGTGAACCGGGCAGATTCTGACAGGCCATGAACCACTCTCTGGAGGCCTTTGACTAGACCCGCTCGAAAGCGTAGGAACATAGGGTGTATATTGCTTGGTATTGTCTACACAGACTGGCAGCTATAGCTCTCTGGCATTTGAGGCAGGGAGTATCTCGCAACCCTGCCAGGAGACGCCATTGGGGATTGAACCAGGAACCTTCTGCTTGAAAGGCAAATTCTTTGCCCCTGAGCTATGGCCCTTCCAGATGATGCAAGGGCCCCTTCCACCATAGTGCTGGAGGCGTCAGAGGCTACTTCACCTTATCCATGCAGAATGGAAACTGAAAACAAAAAGGAGGTTTCTGCCATTAGGTAAGATGGGTGTCTTGAAAGACCTACACTGGCTCCCAGTATGTTTCCCAGCACAATTCAAAGTGTTGGTGCTGACCTTTAAAGCCCTAAACGGCCTCGGTCCTGTATACCTGAAGGAGCGTCTCCACCCCCATCGTTCTGCCCAGACACTGAGGTCCAGCTCTGAGGACCTTCTGGCGGTTCCCTCCCTGTGAGAAGCCAAGTTACAGGGAACCAGGCAGAGGGCCTTCTCAGTGGTGGCACCCGCCCTGTGGAACGCCCTCCCACCAGATGTCAAAGAGAAGAACAACTACCAGACTTTTAGAAGACATCTGAAGTTAGCCCTGTTCAGGGAAGCTTTTAATGTTTAATAGGTTATTGTATTTTAATACTCTGTTGGAAGCCGCCCAGAGTGGCTGGGGAAACCCAGCCAGATGGGCCAGGTAAAAATAATAAATTATTATTATGTTCTTATTGCAACCGTCTTACCTGAACATACGGGCATTTCATTGTGTTTTTGTGCAGCTGACTTTCAGATGGTTGGACGGTGTTCTTGAAGCTACTAACATGAGTCTGACCAAACTGCGGGAGGCAGTGGAAGACAGGAGTGCCTGGTGTGCTCTGGTCCAGGGGGTCACGAAGAGGCGGACACGACTAAACGACTAAACAACAACAACAATACACCTTTGGGGCCTTTAAGTTTAGAGAAAAGGCAAGCAAAGTGAGTAAGAGGAGACATGACAGAAATGTATAAAATTATATGTGATGTGCAGGAAATGGAGAGAGATGGGGGTGTTTTCTTCTTCTTTAAAAATACCGGAACTCGGGGCCATCCAATGAAACTGAATGTTTGCAGGGTCAGGACACACAAAAGAAAGTCCTTCTTTACACAACGCAACATTAAACTGTTTAATTATTATTTGCTGATGTTTAATTTTACTGTTTACTGTTAGATTCTGATAGATTGTTAAATGTTGCTTTGTTTGATATAAGTTGTTTATTTTAAAGTTATTGTGACTTTTTATATTGGCTCAGATTGTTATTATTAATGCTTGATGTTTTATTGCAGAGCCTCCAAGTGTCTCTGTTTTCCAGGGACAGTCCTGGATTTACAGAAGCCGTCCCGGTTTCTGATTTGATCCTGGAATGTCCCGCTTTTCCTTAGGATGTCCCTATTTTCACTGAAGAAAAGTTGGAAAGTATGGAGTTATGTGACCCCCCAAGCCAAAGAGATAAGTAATAATACAACCTTTAGAAGACATCTGAAGGCAGTTCTGTATAGTTTTATTTGTATATATGTTCGAAGTATATATATGTTTGTATATATGTTGGAATATATATATATATTCCAACATATGTATATATGTTGTATATATGTTGTTTGTATATATGTTGGAAGCCGCCCAGAGCGACTGGGGCAACCCAGTCAGATCGGGGGGGGGGGGCAATAAATAATAAAAGTATCATCATCATCATCATTATCATCATTGAATAGGACATCCCTGTTTTCATTGGAGAAATGTTGGAGGGTATGTTATTGTGTGCAACCCAGTCAGACGGGCGGGGTATAAATAAAAAAAATTATTGTTGTTGTTAACTAAACTATGGGATTAGGTTTCCATGTGATGTAATGGCCATGAACTTGGGTGATTTTAAAAGGGCTTGATCCAACTGCAGGAATTGTCTTACGAAGACCTTTCTCCTCTGGCTTCTGAAAATATATTGGACGCCACCCAAAATAAGGGAAGGTTAATTTCCAATATTCCTTCATTAGAACACTGGCCCACACCCATACCCCTCTGGACAATCTTGCTGGTTGGCCAACTGCCCCCTTTGCCCAACCCCTGATTGCTCCCAAGAATCAGCAATGGTGCTCCTCATGACCTCTAGTGGCTTCAGGTTGGGACTGCGACTTGACAAACAGCTGCATCCTGGCTGACTAACTGACTGACAAACAGCTGCATGAACACCACAGTTTAAAACAGGAATCAAAACTGCATGGCAAGGTGAAGTCAGGGAAAACAGAAAAGGCCTATTTTTATTTTGATTTTGCTGTGGCCTCCTTCTTGGCACACTGGCCCTGCCTTGGAGATAAAAAGCCTTAGCCTCTGCACGTCTTGTCCTCCAAGATGTAGTAGGAAGGGAAAGATTTTCCATGCATGCTCAGGAACACCCTATTTCTTCATTTATTTATGCACAGCCTTCTTCCCTGACAGGGACTCAAGGTGGCTTACATATAAAAACAAAAACTGCTAAAAACAGAGAAAAAACAATAATTGAAAAACTATTAAACATGGACTATATGCTGGATTGCTCAGCCTGTAGAGCTCTTAATCTCAGGGCTGTGGGTTCGAGCTCCACATTGGGCGAAAGATTCCTGCATTGCAGGGGGTTGGACTAGATGACCCTCATGGTCCCCTTCCAACTCTACAATTCTATGATTCTATGAAAAATCTATTAACAACATACAGATAATTACAATAAAAACAGCACCACCTTTCAGAGAGCTTGGACCTAAGCCTGATATACCTTGAGCCCTGGGCCCAGGGATAAATTTAGTGACTGGGCAGCAGCAGTGGCAAGGAGGCAGTGATGGAGAAGGCTGTCTAGGGCCCTTCAGACCACCTCCCCAAAATTTGGAACAAGCCCTGTGTCATCTTCATGCATCTGGGGCAGAAGCTGTTTTTGGACCCCAGATCCCTTCAGCCTCAGCCAGAGCAGCCAAGGGAGACTAAGGATGGGAGTTGCCGTCTTCTGGAGGCTGCCAGGTTGAGTGAAGCTGATCTGGGACTTCACGAAAGGCTTCCCTCCTTTCAGACATATTTGGGGGTTTGTCTCTTTTGACAAAAGGATGGGCAGACTTACACCACCTGATGCCTTTCCCAAGATCAGCTTTCTTGGCACCCAATGCAGCTACTTCATTTCATTTTATTAAATTCCACAGACTCCCAATATTTACCGCTTGCACCAAACGCTGTGTGGAGAATCCGCACACCCAGCCTTCTTGGAGACTGTTTATGCTCTCCTAATCCTTGCCAGAGCCAGCCCCCGCCCTCACCAGCCCAAAACCCCTCTCTGGGTCTCTCAGGCTGACTTCATCACAACACTATGCATTTTCGAAAGGCATGTGGAAGGAAGGCTTGCAAAGGCTCCCCCCCCCCTTCCCAGGAACTCGTCCTTTCCTAGCTTAGGAGGTAGCAGGGAATGAGCTGTGGGGGGCTAGGAGTTATTCCTCAGATCAGGAGGCGGTGGGGCGGATTGGCCCATATTCCACAACTCCACTCAGGCCAGGCACCAGCATGGAGCACCCTTGGGCAGATGCCAGGTTGCCCTGGGCTCCCGCATGGCCCGCTGGCACAAGACTTGACCTAGAACTCTTTCTTTGCCCAGGACCCTCTGCCCTGCATTCACAGGGCTGGATTCACCACCTCCCTTGCGATACACAGCTGTGCGTTCATTCAACTTTGCATGGGGGAGTGATGAAAATGGTGCAGCAGTCCAGCTAGAAAGTCTGATTTCACCTGCCAATACCACAGTTGGAACAGCGGGAATTCCCTGTCTATTAGACACCAGGAAAGGCGGCTTCGCTATACTTTTTTTGGCCCTTTACAGAAAACATTTGGGTTGAGGCAAGCCTACCCAGATATGTAAAATGTTGATATGTATTTTAATCAGCTTTTAGTGGCTTTATTTTATTTTTGAACGTTTTACTTGGCTGTTTTTATTTATAGTTTTATACTTTTCTTCTTCTTCTTCTTCTTCTGCAAAACGCTACGAGGGATTCTTTGAACAGTGCATAAATTTTATGAATTAAAGAAATAAAATCAAATAATTGTTGTGTGTGGGGATCTTACCTGGCACAGCATACCCGGAGTCGGGGGGGTTATCAAAGCAGGCCCCCGCAAACCTAAAAGCAACTGAGTAAGCATCTACTAAATCAGGCATGTCCAAAGAAGTCCGTTTCGGGGGCCTAATCTGGCTTTTTCGGTCGGTTTGATCCGGCCCCTGTGGCAGTTTATTTCCTGAGGTAAAACCCAAAAAAACCCCCACCTCAACAATAAAAAAACAAACCCCTCACTTCATCACATCTGGCCCTCTTTGAAAAAAGTTTGGACACCACTGTCCTAAATGGACTCAGCGCTCCTTCATATCTGAAGAACCATTTCCTTCCTAGGCAACCAGTTAAACCAGTTTCACATCAGATCAACCTGACAATTCCTGCACCGAAGGGACTGAACCAAAAGACCCTTGGATTCTCTTCCAGCTCTAGGATCCTATGACATGCAAAACATTAATGGGATTAAGTAAAAAAATCCCTCTGTGCCTCTCCCAAAATAGGAAACCCAACAGTGCTGCAGGGAAGGAGAGCAGTTCAACACTAGAGCAAGAGATTTCTGTTAGGATAATCACATTTTCACAAAATGATTGTGCCAAGAGTGCTTGGCCACCTTTACATCTATTTTTAACATATTTTAAATGCAGTGGTGTCAAAATGCCCTTTGAAAGCAGTCCTCAATGATTTCCACCCCCGTCATTCAGCCTGGACACTGATGTCCAGCTCCAAGAGCCTTCTGGCGGTTCCCTCGCTGCAAGAAGTGAGGTTACAGGGAACCAGGCAGAGGGCCTTCTCGGTGGTGGTGCCTGCCCTGTGGAACGCCCTCCCACCAGATGTCAAGGCAATAAACAACTATTTTACTTTTAAAAGACAACTGAAGGGGGCCCTGTTTAGGGAAGTTTTTAATGTCTGATGTATTGTTTAATGTTTAATGTATTGTTTTTAATATTCGGTTGGAAGCCGCCCAGAGTGCCTGGGGAAACCCAGCCAGATGGGCGAGGTATAAATAAATTATTATTATTATTATTATTATTATTATTATTATTATTATTATTATTATTTCCAGAGACCTGCTCAGTTCCCAGCTTCACCTAAAGAAGACATTCAGGCGAGGCCTCATCAAGCAGGGGTCAGCAACTACATTGGCCAGAGGGCCAGTGGGCCAAGCTCCTCCTATTCTACATAGCTACCTTCATGCAAGGGAGGCTGCAGCACTGTTTCACCCCAGAGCTGATCTGCTGTAATGTTTACTCTGGGGGGATAGGCACAGTGTTTTGCTGGGGGGGGGGGTGTCTCCAATGCGGCCAGCACTTCTCCCACAATTCTCAAATAAGAACAGCCCTGATAGTAAACGGCCATTAAGTTCCACATCCTATTTCCAGTGATGGCTAAGAAGCTCACAAGACAGGCCACGAAGGTAACAGCCAGCCTTCCTCCAGTTTTGTGTCCCTAACACCTTGCATTCTGAGGTAGACTGCCTCCTGGCATGGAAGTTCCGTTCCTAGCTATCATGGCTAACAAGAATATCAGCGGAGGACTGCTGGGACACACCAAAAGCCCACCTAACCTAGTATCCTCTTTTCCCACATTGGCCAACCAGGGAAACCAGAAGCTGGGGGTGAGAACATGAGCCCTCTCCTGTTGTCTTCCTAGCAACTGGTAGAGTGCCTACAAACATGGAGGTTCCATCAAGCTGTTGCAAGGATCGTAGGAGCTGAACTGACCAATTTTTATTTTTTTATGAATTTTTTTAATTATTTTTTTTAAACCTATGAAGCAAGTCCTTTTGCAAACCAAATTTATATATATATATAAAAATATATATATATAAAATATATGCTTTCGTAGATTTTCACGGGTACAGGAATGCAGGTTTTGTTGTCTTCGGGTGTCTTCCCGTGTAAGAGTTGGGGTGTCTAGGCGACGTTTCGACGAGGTCTCACTCGTCATCTTCAGGCTGGTGCTTTCGGCTTCTTGTTACTGGAACAGAGCAGGATCTCAGTGTTTGAGTTCCTATAAATACTGTTGAGGGGGTGTGGTGTATAGCCTCCAACGTTCTGGGCAGAGAGGAAGTTCCCAGGTTAGTGTGCCTTTTCTTCTTTTGTTCATTGTTCAGTACAGCCATCTTCTCAGAAAAAACTCTTCACAAGCTCAAGAGGTCAAGACACGAAAGCTTTAGCAACTAATCCACACCTAATGACCCTCCTAAATGGTACTCAGAATATCACTCAAGAAATCTCTCAAGATATCCCTCAAGTAATTAATGAACAAAAGAAGAAAAGGCACACTAACCTGGGAACTTCCTCTCTGCCCAGAACGTTGGAGGCTATACACCACACCCCCTCAACAGTATTTATAGGAACTCAAACACTGAGATCCTGCTCTGTTCCAGTAACAAGAAGCCGAAAGCACCAGCCTGAAGATGACGAGTGAGACCTCGTCGAAACGTCGCCTAGACACCCCAACTCTTACACGGGAAGACACCCGAAGACAACAAAACCTGCATATAAAATATATATATATATATATATATACGAAAGCAAATATATATATTTCTCAAGTAATCACTCAAGATATCCCTCAAGTAATTAATGAACAAAAGAAGAAAAGGCACATTAACCTAGGAACTTCCTCTCTGCCCAGAACGTTGGAGGCTATACACCACACCCCCTCAACAGTATTTATAGGAACTCAAACACTGAGATCCTGCTCTGTTCTAGTAACAAGAAGCCGAAAGCACCAGCCTGAAGATGACGAGTGAGACCTCGTCGAAACGTCGCCTAGACACCCCAACTCTTACACGGGAAGACACCCGAAGACACCAAAACCTACATTCCTGTACCCGTGAAAATCTACGAAAGCATATATATATATATATATATATATATTGTATTGGTTTTACAAAATTTTTAAAACAATACAAACATATAAAGAGACATACAAACACGTATAGTTTCATGACCTTTTTTTCATAAACCTTGTTTCTCGGACTCCCCCATACCTCCCCTTTCTGCATCCCAATGTCCAAAGTTTTCCAGCAACTTCTAAGTTAGTTCTGTCAAGCATATGTCTTCTTAATCTTTCCTTCAGTCTAATCTTATATCGCTGTAACCCTTTCATTCTCAAAACCTCGACATTCTAACATTCATCAAGTTTATAATAGTCCTTAAGATAGATTTTAAATTTCTTCCATTCTTCTTCCGCCGTCTCCTTCCCCTGATCGCGGATTCTGCCAGTCATCTCAGCCAATGTCATATAGTCCATCACTTTCATCTGCCATTCTTCCAGAGTAGGTAGATCTTGTGTCTTCCAATACTTTTGCAAACCAAATTTATCAATTAGAATGAGTCCTACTAGATAATAATAATAATAAATGTATAAAATGTACAAGATGTTGTTAAAACAGCAAACGAAAGATGAACTGGTGAAATCACTGATGAAGCACTGGGCAATGGATATAAGGCATAACATGGAAATGACAGCATGGGAAAGATTGTGGAATGTAGATTTGAAACTGACTATATTATATTGTTAAAAGAAAATTATATGAAAATGATGTATGGATTATATCTGACCCCTAAACCACAGAGCCTAGGACTTGCCAATAAGAAGGTTGGTTGTTCAAATCCCCGCAACGGGGTGAGCTCCCGTTGTTCAGTCCCTGCTCCTGCCAACCTAGCAGTTCAAAAGCAAGTGCAAGTAGATAAATAGGTACCACTCCGGCGGGAAGGTAAATGGCGTTTCCGTGCGCTGCTCTGGTTCGCCAGAAGCGGCTTAGTCATGCTGGCCACATGACCCGGAAGCTGTACGCCGGCTCCCTCGGCCAATAAAGCGAGATGAGTGCCACAACCCCAGAGTCGGTCACGACTGGACCTAATGGTCAGGGGTCCCTTTACCTTTACCTTTACCTTTAGTAAATTGTTAAAAATCCAGAAGCTTTTCTTTTAGGAATAATTGGTTCAAAGGGACCCAAGGAGCAGGAAAAAGAAAGTTTATTTATGCTACAACAGCTGCCTCAATGATTTATGCCCAGAGATGGAAAGAAGAAACAGTTCCAATTAAGGAGGACTGGCAGCTAAAACTGATGGAGTATGCAGAAATGGCAAAACTTACCAGAAGAAAAAGAAACCAAGAAGAAACACTTTTTAATTCAGAATTGGGAATATTTGTGGACTATTTGAGGAATTATTGCAAACAACTTAAAACATTAGCAGGATTGATGTAAAAATGTGCAATAAGGATAACTTAAGGGAAAAGGAGAATTAGTAAATAGGATTTGAATTGGATATGGAGTGATAAAAGTTATAACATAAGCAACCACAGAAGGGAGGAGGGAGGTTGAAAGGAGGATTTGATACGTAAGACTGATGTGTGAAACTCACACCCCCCGCCCCGTTAAAATATCTGTAAAATGGAAAATAAAATTATAAAAACCCTATAAAGCAAGTATTTCCACCCCACAGCATATATTAATTATAAGTATCACATTTATTACCTGCCATTTGCCTGCAGGTCTCAGGTCAGGTTACTACAACCATTTAAAATTCAGAAATAAAAACAGCCAAACATATTACATTCCCAAGAATGTGATTTTTTTGAGAATATTAAACAAGAGCCAGTGTGGCGCAGTAGTTAGAGTGTTGTGTGAAAACCTGGGAGACATGGGTTCAAATCCCCCCAACTCAGCCATGATGTTAACTCTGGCTCGTCACTGCCTACTCTCAGCAGCCTGACTTACAGAATTGGTTTGTTTGTCAGACCACCTTATGGTCTGAAGCTCAACATCAAAAAAACGAAGATCATGGCCACTGGTCCTATCACCTCCTGGCAAATAGAAGGGGAAGAAATGGAGGCAGTGAGAGATTTTACTTTCTTGGGTTCCATGATCACTGCAGATGGTGACAGCAGTCACAAAATTAAAAGACGCCTGCTTCTTGGGAGAAAAGCAATGACAAACCCAGACAGCATCTTAAAAAGCAGAGACATCACCTTGCCAACAAAGGTCCGTATAGTTAAAACTATGGTTTTCCCAGTAGTGATGTATGGAAGTGAGAGCTGGACCATAAAGAAGGCTGATCGCCAAAGAATTGATGCTTTTGAATTATGGTGCTGGAGGAGACTCTTGAGAGTCCCATGGACTGCAAGAAGAACAAACCTCTCCATTCTGAAGGAAATCAGCCCTGAGTGCTCACTGGAAGGACAGATCCTGAAGCTGAGGCTCCAAGACTTTGGCCATCTCATGAGAAGAGAAGACTCTCTGGAAAAGACCCTGATGTTGGGACAGATGGAGGGCACAAGGAGAAGGGGACGACAGAGGACGAGATGGTGGGACAGTGTTCTCGAAGGTGCCAGCATGAGTCTGACCAAACTGCGGGAGGCAATGGAAGACAGGAGGGCCTGGCGTGCTCCGGTCCATGGGGTCACGAAGAGTCAGACACAACTAAACAACTAAACAACAACAACAGCATACCCCACCTGTTCCCTCCCAAGGAGCTAAAGGTGATGTACATACTTCTCCTCTTCCTCATTTCACCGTTGTTCTTGTTGTTGTTGTGAGGATAATATGGGGAGGAAGTATGCACTCTACCCTGAGCTCCTTAGAGGAAAGATGGGGTATAACTGTCATAAATCAGTAAGTAAGAATAGGGCGGATCCTGAGAACATACATTTCAGGTGCCAAAGAACAAAGCAGAGGAGCAGCGGCATTCACTGGAGGCTGTACAGTCAAGGGGGTGGGGTATCTCCGTGGGGAGGGAGACCCACATCTTAGGCGTTGGGAGGAAACAGGCATCTCCATCTGATGCTGAAAAGGTATCACTGTTGGCACCAGGCATGGCTGTTGGGGAAGAGCATTCTGTAAAGCAGGGGTCAGCAAACTTTTTCAGCAGGGGGCCGGTCCACTGTCCCTCAGACCTTGGGGGGGCAGACTATATTTGGGGCGGGGAATATGAATGAATTCCTATGCCCCACAAATAATCCAGAGATGCATTTTAAATAAAAGCACACATTCTACTCATGTAAAAAAAGGCTGGTTCCCGGACTGTCTGCAGGCCAAATTTAGAAGGCAATTGGGCCAGATCCGGCCCCCGGGCCTTAGTTTGCCTACCCATGCTGTAAAGCAACACTACAGAAAAGGGAGCCAAGCCAAGATGGAGATTGCTCTCAGAGGAGACAAAGATGTCCAATGGCTCCAGGAAGGCTCACCTGGGGGAAAGCGTTCAGCAAGGTACTGGGGTACAGCAGTATCTGGCGGCTACCTATTTAAGACTATAGAATCACAGAACCGCATAGTTGGAAGGGATCCCCAAGCGTCATCTAGAAGAGCCCTGAATCCTGCTTGTAGAATATATGGTGCTTTGAAGAAATGCAGTCCGAATTCTGAAGTACTTCAATTGGGGTGGGGTGGGGAGGTTACTTTATCTGAATTTTTTAAAGACAGTGGTACCTCAGGTTACATACACTTCAGGTTACAGACTCTGCTAACCCAGAAATATTACCTTGGGTTAAGAACTTTGCTTCAGGATGAGAACAGAAATCGTGCTCCGGCAGTGCGGTAGCAGCAGGAGGCCCCATTGGCTAAAGTGGTACCTCAGGTTAAGAACAGTTTCACGTTCCAGACCTCCGGAATGAATTAAGTACGTAACCAGAGGTACCGCTGTATTTTAATCACTACAGTTTTGTATGGAAAATAAAATAAAATAAATCCTGTAAAAACTTAAGAGCAGCTACATCTTAGAAGTGATTAGGCAGATTGGCAAAGACTTATAGGCATTATTCCTTCATGGTGGGGGCGGGGGTTGAGGTAGATGGCCTTTGGGGTCCCTTCCCCAACCATACAAGTCCATGACAATGCCAACTACCTAGATGGAAGATTGGTCCTGCTCAGGATCACAGGCGGATGTCCCCCTCTCCCATTTACAGAATCATAAAGTCAGAACGGAGCGGTTCTCAACGAAGACTGAACAGAGAGAAACCCAACGTAATTCCTTTTAATGATGATTTTGGGACTGTTTTGCAAGTAATAAGATCTAAAGATGTGGTCTGTTTCCGGTGATTACTGGACTTTCTTCTTGCAGAAATGCACTTTTTTGGGCACTGTCTAGCATTTGCATATTACAGTGATGGTACTCCTGGCAGTTTCCTACCACATCCATTTGGCATACGGCACCCCTGTTTTTTACCTGCCTTTTAAGTGAAGAACGTCACCAGGTGTTGTTGTTTTTAGAAAGTGAAGAATATCACCAAGCCTCGTGCTAATGACAAGACCAAGTTGGCAACACTGGTAATAAAGATCTTAAGCATTTTTTTTAAAAAAAATCAGAACGGATCCTCAAGGGCCATCTAGTCTAACCCCATGCAATCCAGCGAAATAATATCTGACAGAAGGCTTTCCACCCTCTGTTTAAAACCCCCCAGCAAAGAAGACTCCACAACCTTCCAAGAAGTTTCATTTCACTGCTGAACAGCTCTTACGGTCAGAAAGTTCTTCATAAGATTTAGTCAAAATTTCCTTTCTTGTAACTTGAAGCCATTGGTTTGAGTCCAGCCCTCCATCGTCCATGTGACAGCCCTTGAGATATTTGAAGATGGATATCGTATCTCCTCTCAGGCTAAACATATCCAGCTTCTTCAATCACTCCTCATAAAGCCTGGTTTCCAGACCTTGATCATCATAGTTGCCCTTCTCTGCACACCTTGCAGTTTGCCAAATATCCTTCTTAAATGGTGCTGCAGGAACAAAGAGTGAGCGCGTGCAGAATGCCATAGACAGAGCGCAGCCTGCCTGGAATCTGGACTTGCAAATCCAACACCACTCTGGTTATAGAAACACACAATAGATTTTGTCTGCAAGGAGTTTTTGGCATGGATTTTTGAGCAACGGGCAAGGAAAAACCAGATATACTCTGATCAGAAAAGTTTGGCAGAAAGAAAGAAAGAAAGAAAGAAAGAAAGAAAGAAAGAAAGAAAGAAAGAAAGAAAGACAGACCAGTGATTTTTTCCCCCCAATGAGTAAAAAATGCAGATTTCTTTAAAAATAATAATGATAAAATCCCTGTGGATTACAGTTCCCGGTTTAGCAAATGAAAACAGCAAATTATGTCAAAAGAACTGGCAAAGAGTTGTCTTGGATGGCCCTGTGATTAAGTGGAAGAATATGTAAATGTACGTGGCAGTTGCCATGGTTACTACATGAATTACTGCTAGTGCTCGGCAGTTTTAAAAAAAGGAGAAGCAGCCCCCCAGAAGGGTCAAGATTTGCATTCTCAATGATGCTTCTGGGCTCCTCAAATGAGGCTGCCAAGGAGACAGGCACGGGCACCCAGAATCTCGGGAAATGGGCCAAACCATCCTTCCCAAAAAGAACACACACACACACACACACTGTAAACACCAATAACATAAGAACGTAAGGATCACCCATTGGGCCAGGCCAATAGCCCATCTAGTCCAGCATCCTGTCTCACAGTGGCCAACCACTAGTGGCCATAGGCAGCCCCCTCCTCCATTAATTTAGCTAACTCTTTTTAAAAGCCATCCAAATTGGTGGTCAGCCTGTGGGACAATAGTTTAACTCTGCACTGCACTGCATGATAAGTCTTTTCTGTCCTGAATCTTTCAACATCATAAGATGTCCACCAGTTCTAACATTATTGGGGGGGGGCTCATTTCTATGTCCCTTTTATCCCTGTCGTGCGTAATTTGGCAAACTTCCAACATGTTTCCCAGAGACATCTGGTTGGAAAGAGGGTGCAAGACTAGGTGGTCCTTTGTTCTTCTTACATTTTCATTAGCCATTAGAGGAATAGAACCTCCATGTCCACACGCAGTCTACCTCAGGGAGCCATATACAGGGAAGTGCTGCTAACATCAAGTCTACTTGGAGGTTTCCCAGAGGCATTTGTCTCTTATTAGACACTCAGTAGAAGGACATCTTCCCTGTTCCAAGAGAGTCTCCCCTCAGGAGCACAGTGTGGTGTAGTGGTTAGAGTAAATCCCACAAGCGAACAAATGTAACAAGGTACCAGTGGAGGGCCTATGCCTTTGTGGCCTGTGGGTGGGCTTTGGGCAGGCACCTGTGAGAAGGAGAACACGGGGGCTTTGCTCTGATCCAGCAGGGCTCTGATTCTTCTCCCTCTCGCCTCCAAGTCCATCTGAAAGGAAGACCCTGCCGGGTGTGGCCCAGCCAGGCGTTTGGCCATCAGGAAGCCACTGACAGGGGGTCTTGATCCCAGTCCTGCACACCCACTGCCAAGGCACTGTGCCTGAGCCTGGGTGAAGCTCTGGGGCTCGTGGCCTCCCTGCCCTCCCAGCCAAACACAGGAAGCGAAGGGTCAGCAGAGGCCAGCAAAGAACCAAACCTCAGGAAGCTGACCTTGGCAGAGGGAAGGGATGCGAGCGACACATGGCCCTGAGCGGGAGCACAGCCCTTCTTGCCTTCCTCTCCCCTTACGGCTGGATAGGCATAGGAGGAGAGAAAGACCAGTAGCAGTGAGGTTTCGCTGTGGGCCAGTGAGCAGGACCCACAGAACACAGAGGGCAAAAACAGGCATGGAAAAAGCTTGCCCTCTGGACGTTCTTAATTTAATTACCTGTTGCATTTATGTCCCAAGCTTTCCTCCAAGGAGCTCAAAGCAACATACATAGTTCTCCTCTTCCTACACCATTTTAATCCTGACAACAACCCCGTGGAGTAGGTTAGGCTGAGAGTTAGCAACTGGCCTCCAAGGTCACACCCAGTGAGTGTTGTGGCCAAGTGGGGACTTGAAACCTGGTCTCCCAATCCCAGGTCCGAGTTCGACACTCTATAGTTTCATCCTCCTTGTGGATGAAAAATGCTACAGGGAACCAGGCAGAGGGCCTTCTTGGTAGTGGTGCCCTCCCTGTGGAACACCCTCCCTTCCGATATCAAGGAGATAAAGAACTCCATAACTTTTAGAAGACATCTGAAGGCAGCCCTGTATCGGGAAGTTTTTAATGTTTGATATTTTATTATGTTTTGGTATACAGTGGTACCTCAGGTTAAGAACTTAATTCGTTCTGGAGGTCCATTCTTAACCTGAGGTACCACTCAAATGGGGCCTCCTGTTGTTGCCGCACCACTGCCGCACGATTTCTGTTCTCATCCTGAGGCAAAGTTCTTAACCCAAGGTACTATTTCTGGGTTAGCGGAGTCTGTAACCTGAAGCGTCTGTAACCTGAAGCATCTGTAACCCGAGGGAGCATTGTATGCTGTAAGTGGCCCAGAGTGGCTGAGGAAACCCAGCCAGATGGGCCGGGTTTAAATAAATAAATAAATAAATAGTAATAATAATTAGTGAGAGCTCATTTTCTTTCTGGTCAGCTATCAATGGTCTATCACACCCACTATTGTCAACTCTGAAAGGCAGAAGCTGTCTATGGGGGTCATGCAAGGAAAAGCCTTTTGTCAGCGCACCAAACTGAGATCTCTTACATTGGAGGTGCCAGAGGCTGGACGTGGGGCCTTTACACAAAGGGCTCAAAGACTGAGGAAAAAAACACACACACTGCAACTGGTGGTTATATTTTGCAGCACAGCAGTGATGCGATAGCAGTGGATTCACACTGTGTTGTCCACACACAATTCTGTGTCATTAGTTGTTCTGTGTTGCTTCCCCAGTGTTAGAATATGACTTCTTCCTGGAGCAGCAGTCATGAGCAGATAGAGCAGCTTAATAATAATAATAATAATAATAATAATTTTTTATTTATACCCCGCCCTCCCCAGCCAAGGCCGGGCTCAGAGCGGCTTACAAGCAATAATAAAAACAAGATGAGTGATTACAACTTAAAAACAAAAATAAAATACAACATTAAAATAATGGAACATTAAAATATTAAAATGGAGCCTCATTGCAGGAGAAGGAAAAGAAAAAAGAAAAAGGGGGCGGAGGGAATCAAATTGGCTCCAATCCAAAGGCCAGGCGGAACAACTCTGTCTTACAGGCCCTGCGGAAAGAGATCAGATCCTGCAGGGCCCTGGTCTCATGAGACAGAGCGTTCCACCAAGTTGGGGCCAGTGCTGAAAAGGCCCTGGCTCTGGTTGAAGCCAATCTAACTTCCTTAGGGCCTGGGACCACTAGGGTGTTGTTATTTATGGACCTTGAGGCTCTCCGTGGGGCATACCAGGCGAGGCGGTCCCGTAGGTACGAGGGTCCTAGGCCGTGAAGGGCTTTAAAGGTCAAAAGCAGCACCTTAAATCTGACCCTGTACTCCACCGGGAGCCAGTGCAGCTTAAGTGGGACAAAAGAAAGAAAAAGAAAGAAGATTCGGGGTAGGAAAAGTTGGAGTATTTCTGCAGAAAGTTATGGATACTGACCAACCCCCTAAAAGCTTTGCAGGGGCAAATGAGTTTGAAAACGCCCTGAGACCATCCTGAACACAAACAATCATGAATGCACAATAATTAGGGCATCTTAACAAGCCACTTTATTTTGGATAATTTTGGGGGGGAATAGTAAGTTTAATGATAGTGTTCATACTTATGCTGCCTTCAACCTGCTCTATGAGTAACCTGCTTTATGAGTAAAAAATATTTACTGTTTTTCTTTTTAAAGCCACCTTTTACAGTTCCATCCAGCGTTGTATTGCCTGCTCAGGGTGGCAAAGGTCTTGGGCAGAGAACAGCTCTCCCCAGCACACCTGGTACCTGCTGCTTTTCAACAGGAGATGCGAGAGGCTGACTTTGGCGGACCTTTCGGATGCAAGGACCTTTCGGATGCAAGGCGAGCGCCGAGCTTTAGAGTTATGTATTTTGCGGAGCGCACACAATTCCCCGTGTGTGCATGCGCGCGCGCGCGCATGTGGCCAAAAGATAAAAGTGGTTTTTGATAGAATGATGGGCGTTCTCAACCCGTTCTGCTGTGGCTGCTGTACCCGTTTCGCTCCAACCTGTAGAATTTGCAGGTATTTATTTATTGCGTTTAATATACATTTAAACACCGCTTGCAAATCTGCCGCATCCGGTCCTCCAAAGGATGGTGACCCCGCCAGGGCAACCTGCAACTTTCCACACGCTGCGAGGAGCGAGCAGATGAAAGGCGACTATAGCGCTTAACGTAATTGTTATTTCAGATCCGTTCCCGGGGATTGGCGGGAGACGTGGGTGGCTGGATAGTTTTGCAGAAGGCCAGCGATTCTGAGAAGGGGGCGGGGGAGAGAGAGAGAGAGAGAGAGAGAGAGAGAGAGAGAAGATGATGAGGATGACTGGAAACAATCTCAGTTTCCTGTTGCTGTTATCCCTCCCTCCCGCGTTTCCCCAAACCGAGGAGCCCCCCCACCCCAATCGCCACTCTTGTTATAAAGCATGCCTACTAATAGCACCGAAGTGGTGCATGAACTCTAAACAACTAAGAGCATCTCCGAGCCCGCAAGGACAGAAAAAGACGTGGCGCTTCTCTCTCAGGTGGCACACACACTGCAGCAATTGGGCCGCCTTGTGTGTTCTGGTTTAGTTATATATTATAAGTCCGTTGAGGAGAAAGCACTGTGCAGCATCCAGCTCTCTCAAGAAACTTGAGGGAGCCGTGCGCCCGAGGTTCTGAGCCAGCGTCTGAGAGCCATGGCTGGAGACATGGGCGTAGTCAGAGGGGTGCAGGGAGGGGCAGTTGCCCCAACCTTAATCAATAAAAATTCATAAAAAGACATAGCAAACTGAGGTTCGCCCCCCCCCAACAAAAGCCCACTTGACCACTGGGTGACCTCTGGCCAGTCGATGCGTCTCTCAACCTTGCCAACCCCTCAGGGTTGTTGTGGTGGTGAAATGAGGAGGGGATGATTGGAAAGAACTTTCATTGGCCCCGAGCTAGCAAAAGGGCAGTGGGGGTGGGAGAGCAAAACTCAGACCTAAAATACCTAGGTAAAGGTAAAGGGACCCCTGACCATTAGGTCCAGTCGTGGCCGACTCTGGGGTTGCGGCGCTCATCTTGCTTTATTGGCAGAGGGAGCCAGTGTACAGCTTCCGGGTCATGTGGCCAGCATGACTAAGCCGCTTCTGGCGAAACAGAGCAGCGCACAGAAACGCCATTTACCTTCCCGCCGGAGCGGTATCTATTTATCTACTTGCGCTTTGATGTGCTTTTGAACTGCTAGGTTGGCAGGAGCTGGGACCGAGCAATGGGAGCTCACCCTGTTGCGGGGATTCGAACCGCTGACCTTCTGATCAGCAAATCCTAGGCTCTGTGGTTTAACCCACAGTGCTACTGGACTCCAATTCCCATGATCCTCTGGCTATTGGCTGGAGTCCCATAAGCCTCCCACAGGGTCCCTCTTTTCTATGGCAGCAGGTGAAAGGAAAGGCCTTCTGAAAATCTGGAGGGCCAGCGTGTACCTGTCGAGGAAGACAATAATGTTAGATATTTCACCCTGGAGAAGACTGAGCTGTGATATGACAGCCATCCTCAAAGATCTCAAGGGCTTGTTTTCTTCTGCTCCAGCGAGTAGGACTCAAAACAAGGGCTTCAGTTGACAAGAATTTTGATTCTGACTAAACACTAGGATTAACTTTCTGAGGGGGAGAACCATTTGGCAATGGAATGGACCACCTCGAGAGGTGGTGGGCTTCTTCATCTGTGATCGCAGGGGGTTGGACTGCTTTAAGAGTACAGTAGTACCTCAGGTTAAGAACTTAATTCGTTCTGGAGGTCCGTTCTTAACCTGAAACTGTTCTTATCACAACCTGAGGTACCACTTTAGCTAATGGGGTCTCCTGCTGCCACCGCACCACCTCATCCTGAGGTAAAGTTCTTAACCTGAGCTATTATTTCTGGGTTAGCAGAGTCTGTAAAGTTCTTAACCTGAGCTATTATTTCTGGGTTACCAGAGTCTGTAACCTGAAGCGTCTGTAACCCGAGGTACCACTGTACCTCCCAACTCTACAATTCTATGATTCAAGGAAGGCAGCTCTGGGCTAGGTGGAGTAATGGATAAAGTAGTTTGGGGCCTTGCGCTGTGATGTGGCTTTCCTCAAAGGCAGCTTGAGATAGAGCTGGGAGAGTTCACATCTGAAAACACAGAAAGCTGCTGCCAGCCAGTGTAGGCAATAAAAAGTGAAATGGACCAATTACTTTGACTCTGCACAAGGCAGCTCTTCCTAAAGTGTCCACAAGGGGGAGCCTCTTAGCATTCAACAAGGTTCAGCCACTGAAACCTTGTGGGTCCTTTAAAGGTAAAGGTAAAGGACCCCTGACAGTTAAGTCCAGTTGCGGACGACTCTGGAGTTGCGGCGATCATCTCACTTTACTGGCTGAGGGAGCCGACGTTTGTCCGCAGTTTTTCTGGGTCATGTGGCCAGCATGACTAAGCCGCTTCTGGCGAACCAGAGCAGCGCACGGAAACCCCGTTTACCTTCCCGCTGGAGCAGTACCTATTTATCTACTTGCACTTTGACGTGCTTTCGAACTGCTAGTTTGGCAGGAGCAGGGACTGAGCAACGGGAGCTCACCCTGTCATGGGGATTCGAACCACCGACCTTCCGATCAGCAAGCCCAAGGTTCAGTGGCTTACACCACAGCGCCACCCATGTCCTTTACACGCTTATAAATATAATATCACCAGTAGACATCTGTGGCCTGCAGGAGAACATTAGGTACACTCACTCTGTGTTTATCAAAGCTGTCCTTGCTAGTGGCTCGAAATTCCTACGTGGCATAAGAGATGCGAACTTACTCTCAAGGAGAGGAAAAACAGACCTTGATGCACAGCTGGGAAACAGGCCGGAGGAGGGGGAAATGTTTAGGAGGAGAAGGAAACAGTGCTAATGGCTGACTCACCAGGTTGTGCGACTGGTGTACAGGGAGCACTGGACCCAGCCTTCCTCAATCAGGTGGTCCAAAGCACCCAGAGGTCCCCTTGCTCCAGAGGAAGCCTGGTCTAACCCATTACAGCATGTTTGCCAAAGGTTCAGCAACTCAAAATACAACTTTACAGAAATGCAAGGAACTGGCAGTGACTCTTCTAAAGGATTATTTAAAAACTGTCCATGTGCATGTGACTATAAGCCACTAGCAAGTGTTCCATAAAACTTTGCCCCATTAAGGATGCTGTTTAGATACTTTTGGCATTGCCCACCCATATCAGGGTGGGCTCTATGTGTTATAGATTATTTCCTTCATATTAGATTAGCAGTGGATCCCGTGGGGAACAGAAAAAGGTGTGCTTGATCAGGGCCTGAGATGGTCCTAGGTGAGCCAGAACTGCTTAATTTACTTTTCCACATGATCTGTCACTTTTGACACCACCTAACAAACACAAGGCAACTGTTGCCTGACTTGAATTTCCGAACTGCCAATTTTATTCCCATTAAAAGCAAACAAACCCTGGTGGGCGGCATTTGTGTTCTTGGTTGGAGGAACCAGCTGGGGAACCCCCAAGGGAAGAAGACTCAGGAGCCTGGGGAGTGGGGGGGGGGCAATGACGAGTGGTCACAGGGAGAAGGCTGGGAGGAGGAAGTGTTAGAAGCTGAAGAGGTAACAGGGTTTAGTGAGAAGGGACAATCTGTGGCAGAGAGAAGTCCGGAATCAGGCAGAAGTAGAAGCTGTGGATGAGGAAGGCCAAGAGGACTTAAGCTGACTGTGGGAAGCTGAGGACTTTCAGTCTCAGCAACTGATGCAAGGGGGCAACACCTGCCAGAGAGGAGTTGCCGGGCTCACTAAGCCTGACACTCCTGTGCAGATTGTGTTTTGCTAATAAAGGGTTAACTCCAATTTGCATGGTGTGATTTACTGCTGGCTCACTCCTGACTGGGTTTTTTTAAAATGACGACCTGCCGTATGTGTTGTTTATTGGTGTAAAACAGTGGTTTACATCCAGTGTGCCGTGGCCCCCTGGGGTGCTTTGAATGATGGTTGGGGTGCCTCTGGCAACCCTGGCCTCTGTCCCTCTTTCCTTCCTTGCCTCCCTCCTCTGATGCCTTCTCAAGTCTCTGCCTCCTCAAAGGCTTGCACAGCTGTTTGTTGCACACAAGACATAACTGGTCCATATGCATAAGGTCCAGCAGCTACTACTATGCTCTAAGATCCACTGTCCTGTGATATCATATATGAGTTTGTACTATTGATGAAGCCCAAGATGGCAAAACAAGGCTAATATTCCGGAAATCCTTGTCTTAGACTCTGTGAAAGGATTCTGTGGAACTGCAACAACCTTTCGTGTGGACTGTTGGACTCTATGAACAGACAGGTGGAATAGACACTTTCACATATATGGACCTTATGCATAAACTGATTAGAGAATGAACTGATCCACTGGGTCTTCTACTTTTTTCGTTGAACTTTATGAGCTACTTTTGTTGAAATCTACTATTCAATACAATGAATAGTATATATAATTTTTTCAAACGTGCAGCCAGTTACGTCTTGTGTGCTTATTGAATACATTTCACGTAACCAGAGGTTTGCTGTTGTTTTGCAGATGTTTGTTGCAGCAGCCCTGGCTATCAGTTCCGTGAGTGAGTAGTGCCACTGGGGCAGGACACACGGGGTGCTGGTTGCAGGAGCTGAGGCTGTCTCGGAGTAAACAAGTAAGTGGACAATGGAGCCCAGCCAGCCACTCCACCAGCCCTTGCTGTTGGGAATGGACAGACAAGTGGGAGGCGGGGCAGGCAGACAGGCACTGCACTGGTCTTTCTTGTGCTTGCTGTGTGCATGGCCTGCCCAGTGCTGAAGGAGAGCCTTTCTGCCATGCACACCCGGCAGTGCCTGCTTCTGCCACTGCTGCCTCCCAAGGTGCTGTCCTTACTTTCACCATTGGCCAGTCTCCATCAGGCCACTAAGGCAGGAGACACCCTCTTCCCAGACCCCTGTGAGGCACTGTGAGGAGGCACCTCTCTTTGGGGCAGGGGGTGGCGTTGGATGCCCAGAGGGCTCCCAAGGAGAGGGTGTTCAAAAGAGTGAGAGGCCGCCAGCTCTGCAAGCAAGGGGGGGGATATAACTGGGCTCCTGAGTCCCACAGGGGTGCCCCAGAAAGAATGGAATTGGTCAAGGGAGCCATGGACTCAAAACAGTTGAAAAACTCTACTGTAAAGAATAGAAACTGCTTTTCTAAAAAGGTGAGAGGTGGAGAGAGAGGAGCAAGTGGTGCTACTTGGAAGAGATATTGCTGAATGGTCAGCATCCTGCTCTGACAGGGGCAGCCAGATGGGAAACCCACAAGCAGGACCTTAACACAAGAGCAGCCTCCTCTCCTGTGGCTTCCGGACACTGGTATTCAGAAGCACTGCTGCCTTCCAATTGTGAAGGCAGAGCATAGCCATCTTGGCTGGTAGCCTTTATTTGCCCCCTCCTGCGTGATTTGTCAAGTCCTTTTTTAATCCTCTCTGAAAGCCACCCAGTTTGGTGGCCATCTCTGCCCTCCTGCAGGAGTGAGCTCCAAAGTTTGTGCTGTGTGAGTAACTACCGTATTTTTCACTCCATAAGATGCACCTAACCATAAGACGCACCTAGTTCTTAGAGGAGGAAAACAAGAAAATAAATATTCTGAACGAAACAGTGGATGTATTATTTTTGTGGTTCATGCTGTGGCCACAGACATGATATGTGATTTGATGGTGAATTTGGGGTGACCCACTGCAAGAATCCTGAGGATCCATGTGATTGGATGGTGAATTTGGCTCCAGGGACCACGCATTCGCTCCATAAGACGCACAGATATTTCCCCTTACCTTTTAGGAGGAAAAAAGTGCATCTTATGGAGCAAAAAATACGGTACTTCTTTTTTCTGTCCTGGATCTTCCAATTTTCAGTTTCATGTCCATGAGTTCTAGTATTATGAGAGAGAGAGAGAAACTTTTCTTTGTCCCCTTTCTCTACACAATGCATGATTTTATAAACTTCTATAGTGTCTCCTCTTCTCCAAACTAAGTCCCATACTCTGGAACCTTTTGCCATAGGAAAGTTCGCTCCACCGCGTCAATCGTTTTGGCTGCCCTTTTCTGAACCTTTTCCAACTCAATGATATCCTTTTTGCGGCGAGGCAACCAGAGCTGCACTCAAAAAGAGAGCGTGCAGGGAGGGGGAGCAGGGGGACAACAACAACCACCATTTTTAAGCAAAGCTGCTTTGCTGCGCTTTTTATCTCAGGTGCCATTTCCTCTACTGCCAAGTGAAGTTCATAGCCAGATATGCAAGAGGCCTCAGTGCGAGATCATGTGTGTGCAAGAGAGGATAGACATTCAGTGTAACGAGGTAGCACAGCCCCAGCACGAAACTCTCTGCCATAAACAGTTAGCTTCAGGCCCGGCATGATGAGTTTTGGCAAAGGTTACGGCCTACACCCCAAACACAAGTGGAGTTCTTCCACGCTGAAGGTAAAAAAATAATAATTTTTTAAACACTCCCATGTCGAATTCGCCTGGGTCTCCTCTCTCTCTGCCAAGGAAATGTCCTGGTAAATTCGTGCAAGATGGCTTTATGTTCTTAACACAGTCTTGATGTTTGATTGCTCAAAGGTTTTCTAAGAAACCATTAGGGTTCTGCGGGCAGCAGGGAAGGGGGGGGGGCACCAATGATTGACAAAAGCATTAAGGGTAATGCTGAACAGACGCTGGTCTGAGCAGACAGCAGACCCCTAGAGGCTGCTTCTAGGACAGCTTCTCAAGCTTTAAAAGAGGGAAATCAGCCAGCAGAGAGGCAATAAGCTTTTCCCAGCCATGAGGTTTTGCAGGCAGTCTTGATTCTTGCCAACAGGCTGAGGAATTGCCCCCTGCCAGTGGTGTAGTGTAGGTTGCCAGCACCCGGGGCCACATGGGGGATGGGGAGACAGAGTATGCATACGCATTCAACTGCCTAATGGCATCCACATCACTCAGGTGATTGCAGCCACAGAGAAAAGAAGAATTGTTCAGTTATCTGGAGACTTCCTGGTTCTCATGGAGTTATTTTTCAATGGAGCGCCGTGACAGAAGTGCACAGCTGTATTGAGACAGCACCAAAGGTTGAAATTATGCACTCCCTAACAATTTTGCACCAGGGGGCAACTGCCCTGTGGGGCCCCCACAAACATACCACGTCACTGCCTCCCCCCCATGTGGGGATAAGCAAACTCCTGTTGAGAGACGCACACAATGAGTGTGCATTTCAGGAGAAGCTGTGTGCTTGTGTTTGAGAGATAGAATGATTCCCAGTGAGATCCACACAAGGGGATCTGTTGGACTCAGAATCCCAGTCTAGACAGGCTTGTGGTTTGTTCCAGCAAAGCAAATCACCCCTCCTTCTAACAGCAAGCTCAGGCGGTGAGTGATGACAGCTCTGAGGCCAAAATGAGGGCAGTGAAAAACAAGAGGGCAATATCCGCATCCGTAGGGAAAACTACAGCAGTGCTTAAAATAATAATAAAAAAACAACAACTGGGAAGTGGCGAACAATTCGAAGAGGATTAAGCATGCCACAGTCTATTGAGAAAACTGAGGTGGAGGCCAGGAACAGAGGTTTGCATGGTTTGCTGGCTGGAACCCTGGTTAGAAGGGGAGGATACACCAAGGAAGGTTGTTTATTAGCTTCTGGTGGCAAAGAGCTAACCATTCATTGAAACCTCTTTCTGAGCCAGAGTTATCCAACCCCAATCTGGGGAACTGATTCAGAAATCCAGTTCTTCTCCTTCACACAGAAGGTAGCAAGAGTGTGAAGTTCCTAGCACCCGTGCTTGTGTGACATACAAGGAACTCTCAGAGGCTGAGAGGGCAGCAAGCAGCACCTCCAGAAGGTCAGGAAGGGCAAGGAGGACCTTCTCAAACTGGGATTCAACCAGGAATATTGACAAGGTGCACTTACTATTATATGCATAGTTTTAGGCTGCGTTAGTAAAGGACCAAAGGTTCCCCAAAACATGGGGCAGCAACTGCATTGGGATTGCCTAATAGGGAATTGTTGGCTCTGACCCTTTGCTACTGCCCCAACAGTACCATATTCAGGGTGGTGAAGGTCGTCCCCCACATACGAAGCTGAGCCAAGGGGGCACAAAATAGTAGCAGTAGCAGTTTTAATAATAATAATAATAATAAATAATAATAAAAGTGCCTAAATTTATTTGGGCAACTACTGATAAGATCCATTAAAAGCAACTGTACCAAACTGAATTATTGAAACTGAAATACTTTATTGTCACTTGCACAACTTGTATACAGTGAGATTACACGAGCACCCCCACTGAGCTCTCTTAGTCTTAATTCCCCTCGTTTACTGACGCACACCCACCAAACCTGAAAGTCAGTTGCCCTGTTGTTATCTTTTCATTCAGCAGCTTAACAGCCCACGGATAGCACTGTTGGTGTGACTAATCATGCTTCTATATCTTCTGCCTGAGAGCAGGAGATCAAGAAAGTGCCGGCCAGGGTGTGAATCATCCCTGAGAATTTTCCTCCCTCTCCTGAGACAACCTTCTTCCGCTGTTTCATCCAGCGGATTCACGGGACAGCCCATAATATCTTGTGCTGTATTCACCACCCTCTGTAGGCACTTCCTATCAGGTGATGTCAAACTGGCGTACCACACCATGATACAGTATGAAAGGACACTTTCTACTGTGGACCAGTAGAAGGAGATCATCAGATGCTGATTGACATTGTTCTTCCGCAATACTCTGAGGAGATGTAGTCTCTGTTGGGCTTTCTTAACCACCTGGGTTGTATTGATTTTCCAAGTAAGGTCTTCACTGAGATAAAGTCCTAGGAATTTAAAGGAAGAGACTCTCTCCACACAGCCCTCCCCGATGTACAGCAGGGCTAGTTCTCCTCTCTTCCTCCGAAAGAAAATTATTGTGGGAATAAGAAATATTTGGGGGAAGGGGGTCATCAGTTTTTGTCCAGTGTCTTCCCCTGTGCCACAGGCCCATGTACCTTGAGCAGATGAAGTGGCACAGAAAGTGGGCATGGGTGATATCAGAGTTGGGCAGTGGCACAGAGTGAGAGGGAGCCCAGCAGCCACACAGGTGAATAATGCCAGGTGCATAGCAGCAGTTATGCCCATGACTGAAGTTTCTAGAAGGCTGATGTGATGCCATCAAGCTTGAAGGGAAAACGTAACACCTTCAGTCCTTGTTTCTTCGTTTTTTGTCCTACCTAAAGGAACATAAAAAACTGAGCTCTGTATAGCCCAGTGTTGCCTACAATGAGTGGCAGTATCTTAGAATCAGTCAAAAGGCACCGTGAGGATCATCCAGCCCAACTCTCCGCAGTGTAGGAATATGCAGCTGTCCCATACAGGGACTGAACCTGCAACCTTGGCGTCATCAGCACCATGCTCTAACCAATGGAGCCATCCAATTAGTGCAGCCGCAGCTCTCCAGGGTTTCAGGCAGATGCCACTGGGGATTCAACCTGGGGCTGTCTGGATGCAAAGTCAGTGTTTGACCACTGAGCTAGGAGTTGACACTTCTTGATGCAGAGGCAAATGTTTTTAGAAAAGCAAGCTTGGGGAGGGGGGTACACTCCCAAAGCATTTCAGTGAGGACTGAGGGTGCTGTGGCCACAGAATGCTGCAGTGGGGTATGGCGAAGGTGTGGGGAGTGAATGGAGTAGCATGGAAGAGCAACACTTCAGGCTGCAACGTTCTATCACAGGTCACACCTGTATAGGCAGCAACCAATTAAGGTGCACCCGACTGATGCACGATCACAAACGCATGGCTCCTTTTGGACCCAGAAGAGGGCAGAACATGATGGAACATGCTTATGCACACTCTGCCAATGCGTGTAGGGACCAGGAATGGAAGTCGAATGCAAAACCTGTATATATTTATATATAAACACACACACACACAAATATATATATATATTTACACACCTCACCGTAGCTCAGTGTTGGGGCATTTGCTTTGCATGCAGAACCTGGTTCCAGGTTCAATCCCTGGCAACTCCAGACAGGGCAGGGAGAGATTTCCTGCCTGAAATCCTGGAGATGCTGCTAGTCAGTGTAGACAATACTGAAATAGATGGACCAGTGGTCTCACTTGGTATAAGGCAGCTTCCAAGTGTCCATTAAAATACCCAAGGCAGTTTACAATGGTTAACTGAAATAAACCAGGATATGGATGAGAAGCAGCAGGGCTTTTTTCAGCCAGAACTCGCTGGAACTCAGTTCCAGCATCTCTCAAGTGGACACCATTGCTATGTTCAGAGAACAATATAGTGGTACCTCTGCTTACGTTCACCTCGTTACATATCCTTCGGGATACGTATGTGGTAAACACAGAACTAGTTTTCTGGGTTTTGCCCTGCACGCATGCGCAGAAGTGCTCTACGTGCCGTGCACATGCACAGAAGTCCTAAATCGCAGCGCATGCATGTGCAGAAGCAGCACCTGTGGTTGCAAATTCCTCAGGATCCGACCGGAGCTCCGTAATGGATTCCATTCGCAACCGGAGGCACCACTGTAATTCCTTTTGGAGCAGTTTTTTTAGTGGATCCTCTCAGTAGGCATCCATATAAATGTTGTTGTTGTTGTTGTTTTGCACCCCTTCAGCTCAGCACCCTGTGCAGGGAAACCAATCACACCACCCTAAATTCAGCACTTCAGGGTGGCGGAGGCAGAAGAATCAGCACCTGTTATGGAAGATGAAAAGGTCACCCACAAAATGTGCAGCACCTTCTTTGACGAGGACCGTACCTTAACCCAGCTCCATTCAATTCAGCTGGACGCAGTTTAGCCATCAGGTACACTTGGTACACGCACATGGGAAGGCAGTCTTCCAAGGAAATGGGTTTCAACCTGCCTGGAGAAGAAATTCTTGTGCTGAAGACTCAACGCTGCTGAGACCTTGAAAGCAGCAAGTGTCCTAGCACAAGGGGGGGGGGGGGAGAGAAACAGGGCAAGAGGGACCAGAAATACCTAATGAAAGCTTTTGCCCTCCCCTCCAGATGGTTCAGACTATGTCGGCCAAGCCTGATTTGAGCTGTAGTCCAATACATCTGGAAGGAACTCAAGATGCCAAGGTTTTGAAAAGTGAACTCAGTTTGAAATCCAGGAAAGGAAAATTCAGTAAAAAGTAATTTTAAAAGAAGACTTAAAAAAAAAAAAAGGCCAACCCCAGAGTCCAAAGAAGTATAAACTGTACATGACCATTTGCTTTTGGGATTTAACAGCTCAAACACTTATAAATCTTTCCCAAAGACAGGACTCTTATTGAAAAAGCAGTCCCGTTGGCAGCAGAACCAGAAGGATCTAAACAAACAAAATTATACGGACACCCACCTGGCAGATTCTTTTAAGGGTATCCGGCTGTTTCAAAAACATTTGCATGTTGTATAGTCTGATTTGTAAACATGTCTGTAATTACCTGTTTTTTATTTATGTTTTCTTGATGTGGCGCTGATCTGTGTATACTTTGTTGACCTATGATCAAGGCAATTAAATATATTCTAACAATAGTTCTGTAATTGATATGCCTAACATAAAGAAGTGATGCTCTGTCAAAGACTGGAAACCAGCCTTCCCCAACTGGTGCCCTCCAGATGTGGAGGCTGGAGCTGGCTGGCTGCTCAAAACATCTTCCCTTAAGTATAACCAATTGCATCCTGAGCCAATGGGGGATTTTCTTGGAATTGTTTAAGGGATGTTATTCCAGACTTAGAACTTTCTTGCACTTTTACTTTTCAGAAACAAAAACCTACACATACAAGAAAATGCATTAGGCAAACCACACCATTTGAAGTTTATTATCCTTAATGACTACCAAATACAGAGGGTGTTCAAAATACACCAGGAAAGAGTCATTAAGACTTCAGGTGTTGTTTTGAAGGAGGCAAGATAGCCAGTTTAAAAGTCAAAGAAGGACAACTTGCTTCCGTATTTGGACGTCTGCAACTCGCCTTCAGTTGGTGGGTTTGGTTGTGGTCTTTGCCTAGAATGATAGGGATTCTCAGGCAGTGGTCGGTCAGTCTTCACTTTGGTGACCTGGAAGAAAAAGAATCACATTGAAATGTGTGGTGAGCAGCAAACAGCCTGGAAAGTATGACAAACAGGAAGCTTTGCAAAAGGAAGCCAGTCCATCCAAATGGTGCTTAGTGCAAACAAACCTCTATCAAGGAATCCGAGTATAGAGAGGTGCCTTATTATGTACCAGAAATGGCAAAGCTGATGCCCAGATGCTGGACTGTTATTTATTTAACTCTATAGTCACTTAGTACAAAAGTCTCTAAGTGACTTTTAAAAGCTTAAGAGCCTATAACGTCCCCAATAAGTAATGTTTCAGTAAAATCACTGCAGTAACCCAGAAGAAAAAAAGTCAACAAACTAGAAAAACAAGCTATCAGCCTTGTTGTCAAATGTCTGGGAGAAGAGGTAAGTCTTACCCTGGCACAGATGGGAGCCAAAACAGAAAAGACCCTCTGCCATGCTGTCATCCTCCAAAGTTTCTCTGAAGGGGCACCCAAAGGAGGGACTCAAATAAAAACCAAAAGGTCTGGGAGAGAGGTGACCTGAAAAATATTGGGGTCCTGAGCTGTGTGTGAGGTTAAAACCAGCACTCTGATTTGGGCCTAGGCTGCCTGTGCAGCTGTGTCAGAATTGGTGTTCCAAAATCAGTTCATCTTGAGCCTGGCAGCTGCACTCTACTGCAGTTTCTGAACAGTTTTCAAAGGCAGCTTCACAGAAATTGCACCACAATGACCCAATCTTGAGTTTACCAAAGTAGACTACTTCAGCCAGATTACTGCAGCCCAGACAGTGTCATGGTTAGGCCACCAGCATAAGCTGCTGGAAGGCACTATACACCACTGAGGCCACCTGTGCCCCAAGTAACAGAAGTAGATAAAGGAAGAAGCCTGAACTATGGGCCAGGATTGAAGCTGAGAGCCCTTTGTATGCAAAGCATATATCCTACTGCTAAACTGAAGTCCTTCCACTCCATGTCACACACACCCCTCCATGTCCTTCAGTGATCTCCCCAAATAGGAATTAGGAAGTGGTTGTTGTAAAGCTCACTTTGACCTGCAGGGAACACACATGGGTGCTTCCAAGACATCAAAATTATGGTTTAAAATAAACCATGGTTTAATGTGGGCAAGCTCCTTCCCCTCTCCTGACTGTGCTACACAGGACAGCAAACCAGCCCTAAACAAGAGAGTCTGGTTTGTTGCTATGTGCAAATTCAGGTTCCTGCAGACTTGCAGTGTGGAGGTAAACAAACTACAAGCGGGAAGCCAAAAACAGACTTTGGTTTCTGCTTTTGGTTTGGAGACAAACTATGAGCCTGTATGAACCTGGGTTTGCACATCAGGGCAAGCTAGACTCCATTTTACTTCATCCCTGCATGGCACAGTCAGAAACAGGAGACAAGGAAAGCACTTCTCTGCACTAAACCACAGCTTATTTTAAACAATGGCATTGAACACTGCTTGTGAACTGGGGTCAGAGACCCAATTTGAAACCCAGAAACCAGCTACCTTGAGAGCCAAATTTTCCATCTTGGCTGAGCCAAGAAGAAACTGAGGATGACCAAAGAGAGCCCCCCTGTGTGGATGCTCAACACAATTCTCTACAAGGCAAAACTGCTGAAAAGGCTGGAATTTCTAGATACTGGCCTCAATGCTTGGGGAGCTAGCCCCGAGGAAAGTCTGGCCAAGTTTGCAAATCCCTCCTGGGCCAAAATTCAGGACCAGGTGACAACATTACCATTCAGAAGAGAGGCAAAATGAAAAACCCCTTGCAAGAAGTGATTAGGTTATCACCCAGTGCACGTAAGAAAGAGCCAGCAAACACATTCAGTTACCTTTGACAGCTGTCCCAGATCAGGTCTCACCCAGCCCAACTTATCCAGGACGCAATCATCAAAGACCTGCTGCTGCTTGCGGCACTTGCGAAGTTCTAGCAGGTTATTATAGTCAATGCAAGTCCAGTACTGGGTAAATGGCTCTGCACAATGCAGCTTAAGCTGCCTAGAAACACAAAGATGCTGCATTAATGTTTCCTGAAGCGAAAATGTAGGCAGAGTGATTCTTAAAAGGCACCTTTTTATTTTGCTCACACATGGGTTTGAAGACCACAGCAAACTATGTGTTCCCTCTGGTTACAGCTGGAGTACCACAAAACTAAGTCATCGTGAAAACAGAAGAACTCTGGCCTGTAATGCCAACTCAGACTGCAAATATTTTCTACATTCGTGCTACCATCCCCATACCATGCAAAATCCCTATGGCAAATAACACAAATATGTTTGTCAATCCAAAACTGAGAACAACAACAGGATAGCATCCAATAAAAAAAAATGAAACAGTGTTAGTTTTATTGCCTTTCAGTTTTTCTACAAAACTGAAGGAAGCATAGTGGATTCATAAAACTGTATTTCAAGTTCTTACAGCATCTGATACATGACATTTTGGCAATTTAAAATCCAAGTCAGATGTGACCTATCACTGACAGGAACTTTTCAAAATTAGGAAGTTGTTCCCATCACGGAGGGGAAAGGAGCTACAGGGCATGAATGAGTCATCAATTAAAGACAATAATGGGTAACCATTTGAACTCACTATGGAATTAGAGGGAAGTTAAAACAGAAGATATCTGAGAAGAAACGTGTGTGTGTGTGTTTTAAAGAACACAGCAGTTGTCACAGGCACGATAATTGCCCTAGCAGATTGTAAAAGAAATCTGGATTCAGATCCCTTGCCTTGGATGAACCTGTGTGTCTTTCAGGGTCACTTCAGAGATATGATTTTCCTACAGAGTTAATCTTGGAGCTGGGGAAGCAAGTAGGTTATGAAAAAAGAATAGTTAAAACAGCATCATGTCACTTGCTTATTTTGACATAAGCAAAATTACTTACTCACTCATTTACCGGTTACATTTATACCCTGCCTTTCCATTAAAAAAATCTGTAGGTACCTAACAGCAACAACATTCACAAGATAATTTAACCAATGTCTAATAAGACATGAGCAAAATTTGCTGTAGGGGAAGAGATTCAGTTTTCTTTTGTAATATGAACCTGCAAAGCCTTTGGGAGGCGGGATCTCAAATACTAAAAATGTATTTCTGGCCAAAGGAAGAAGGCAAAATTACTAGAAGGGCATGGGAGTAGTTTTATTTATTTGAAGGATTTTCTTTACCTCTGCCCTTCAGGCAAAAATAAGCCCCCAAAGATCAGTAATAATAGATGGGCCTTTGGTCCGACTCACCAAGACTCTTCAAATGGCATACCTGAAGAAGTCCATTGCACACTTGTTCACTTCCTTGCCTTCCTTTAAACATTTCCGTGGGTCCTTCTCTTCCCAGCGGCAAAGCATGAACTCCTTGTTGGGCTTGTCACACTGTGAGCCATAATGATGAGCTGCTGCTTTCAGTACAGCTGAGCTTACATTTACCTAAGGAGCAAGCCAGAGAGTTAGCAACAGGCTGTGTCTGGGAATGCATAGGACTCTTACAAGCTCCACGAGAGCCAATTGAATGAAGAATAGACAAACTGCAGGCATGCATTCTGCTTCTCATATATGTAAAATGGGAGTAAGGTCCTGCACTCACAAGAATGCCAAGGGGCAGCACACAATGAAACTTGTGTACTATACACAAACATTACAACACAATATATTTCATTTATTTAACAGAATTTGTATACCACTTAACTGTAAATAAAACCTCAACATGGTTTGCAAAGAATATGAAATATGGATTGAAGTTGTCCATAAAAGTTGAACACAAAACAGGTTTTTTAAAAGCAAGACATAAATAAAAACAACCAGTTAAATATATTAAATATGTATGTTGCAAACTAAGATTAGATATTACATTACATATCAGCTTTACATCTCTGGGTACGCTTGCCTAAACAAAGAAATTTCAGCAGGTGTAGAAGAGAGCACAGTGAAAGTTCTAGCTTAGTCAAGGCACAGGGAGTTCCAGAGTGTAGGAGCTACCACACGATAATTATGAACACGCATAAAATTAATGGAATGTATAAATACAATTAATTAAAAAACAGATTTTTTAAGTGATATATAGAAGTAATAACAGGTAATGTTTTATGTAGGATGACACTAATTATTAAGACAATGAGAATCTTTTAATCTTTCTATTTCAAATGATTCCAATACTGGGCGAAGCAGGTTGTCTCAAGATATGGCAAAGAAAAATTTCCAAATTCCTGTGGGAAGGGAAGAAACCTAGGATTAAACACCTGATCTTAATAGACATAAAAGAGAGAGGAGGCTTTTCTCTACCCGACCTAAAACTTTACTGCGAGGCAGCCTGTTTCACCTGGCTAAAAGATTGGTGCACGTTGCAGGATCCGGACCTCCTGGACCTGGAAGGTTTTGACAACCGTTGGGGATGGCACGCCTACCTGATATATGGAAAAGCAAAAATTCATAACAATTTTACCAACCATATAATAACAAAGTCACTCTTTGCTGTATGGGAAAAATATAAAGACCTGATGGAGCCTAAAGTCCCGTGGTGGACTTCTCCAATAGAAGCCATAGCAGTAAAACGGAAGGATACTCAGGAAAGCTGGCCAACATATAAAACACTTCTAAAAAATGAAGATAACCAAATAAAATTTAAAAACTTTGAGGAAATAAGAGAACACATCTCAGACTGGTTCCAATACCATCATTTATTTGAAAGATGTAAATCTGATAAACAAAAGGAGTTCTCAACAGAAATTTCCAGATTCGAATCTGATCTTGTAAATTCTAAAAGAAAAACTCTTTCCATAACTTATCGACTCCTCCTTGACTGGACAGTCAAGGAGGAGGTGGTAACAGTGGCAATGGTGAGGTGGTCCCAGGATTTTGGCCATTCAATAACCATGGCCCAATGGGAAAATTTATGGAAGATCAATTGGAAATTCACAAATTGTTACACGATTAGAGAGAACTTTCAAAAAATGCAACATCGATGGTATCTAACACCGTGGAAACTTTCAAAAATGTATAAACATGTGTCAAGTAATTGTTGGAGATGCGGAGACTCAGGAGCATTCTACCATGTGGTGGATATGTAGGAAAATACAGGTATTCTGGGAGAGTATCCATGCAGAACTGCAAAAAATGCTAAAGATGTCTTTCAATAAAAAACCAGAGGCCTACCTCCTGGGAATAACAGATTTGGATATTCCACAAAAGAGGAAGGGTATCTTTTTATATGCGACGACGGCAGAGTTTTGATCGTAGCAAAATGGAATAGTAATGAAATCCCCTCTATACAAGATTGGATCCAAAAGCTGACAGAATATGCCAAATTAGATGGTTTATCAGAAAAAATAAAGAATAAATCAAAACAGGAATTTGTTTCAAAATGGGAGGTTTTCAAAGAATATCTGAAAAATAAATATAGTAGTTTAAATTCTGTTGCAGCATTTGAGGAACTTCAGTAATAGTTGCAAGGTAGATATATGAAATTAGATTTATTAAGAATAAGTTTAATTATGATAAAAGTGTGTATTGGCAATAAGTAATATGAATTTGAAATATGGAATAGATGGGAGGTTGGGTCTTTAGTGTTAAGACCAATAGATGTTTTAATATTTGCTAAGAAAATTATGTGTCTATGGTTATTCTTGTGTGTAATTTGGTATTTGTGTTTTTTTCTTTTTTCTTGTTGTATCAATAAAAAAACTTTATTAAAACAAAAAAATAAAAAAGAGAATCTGAACGTTCCCTTTTAAACATTTTGTAAGAACAAGGATCAGTATGAATGTGGTAGGAGGGAAAAGATACACATATATGTGTAATATCAAGGTATTTAACGAGTGGAGTGTATAATCCCCCCAGAGGCTTATGATAAGCAATACAATACACTTAATAAATCACACCCCACTGTACACAAATGTTTTGCACAAGATTGTGCATCTTATTGACTATCAATGACATCAGCGGCCAAAGTAGTGGGAGGAGAGAAGACTGTCAATCCAGAATATGTAATTTGAATTAAAAAACAAAAGCCAGTTGGCAACAAGGTAGGAGTTTTCATACAATATAACCCTTCACGGATAAGAATCCATATTCTGCCATAGAAATCTACGGGACCCTTTGTTGTCCCTCTGAAAATTATTATTGCATTTACATACAGTAAACTTGCAGTTGACACAGGAGTTGAATTCAGGGATTCTTGCGCCTAAAGCCAAAATTGTGTATAGTCAAAGCACACTGTGTTGAATGGTGGGTGGGCTTGCCAAAGTCTTTTTTCCTGGATTCCCACCCCTTTTCCGTCCCCCTTTTATTTTGTTTTTGTTTTTTTACTTTTTTTGACAAGCATTGCAGGGGTGGACTAGATGACTTTTGGGTTCCTTCCAACTCATAAGATTCTATGATTCAATGAAGCACATAAAACTGAATGTGCTGTACCTTTTCCTCTGAGGAGCGCAAGGTGGTCCCACCACCCCATTATATCCTCACAACAGCCCTGTAAGGTAGGTCGGGTCGGGAGATGGCTGCTGGCCCCAAAGGTCACCCAGTGAACTTCATGGCTCAGTGTGGATTTGAACCACACATACTCAGCCATGAGGCTTGGAGCTAGTCCTTGGGGGAGCCAGCATGGGATAGCGGTTAGTGTCGGACTAGGACCTGGGAGAGACCAGGGTTCGAATCCCTGCTCTGCCATGAGGCTCACCGGGTGACCTTGAGGGTCAGAAGCTGCCACTCAGCCTGGCCTACCCCACAGAGGTCCTGGGGGTCCTTTACCGTTTATGTTACCTGTGGGGATCAAAGGAGGAGCAGGGAAGAACCACGTACACCAACCTTCAGGGGGAAAAGCAAGGTACAAATGCCATAAATAAATAAATAAATAAATAAATAAATAAATGGCAACACCTGGTGCAAAGGGTTTGAATTCCTGTTGCCGTCCTCCTTGAGGGCTTTTATTTAGAAGAGATATTTACTTAGCTTTCATTTATTTTATTTAGAGTGGGTGGAATGGCCAAAACCTGGCCCAAAGGGGGGGGGGCGACGAGTCACTTCGACGTTTGTGTATGTGTACGTTTGTGAAATGACTTTTCTCTGACATTTTGGGTCTTAAATGGGGGGGGGGGGGAGAGGAAGCCCTTTAACAGCGAGGGGAGGGGAGAGTCGACCCTGCCTGCAAATTGGGGGGAGGGGGCTACCTCACAGGGTTGCTGTTGTGGTGTAGCCTTATTGCAATGCAACGCAATTCACTGTATTGGGCTTGAAAGACGCCCTTCTTTTGCTGCCGGCTAGCTGAGGAAAGCCAAAATTTATTCGCCTTTCGGTGGATGGACCCAGAGACCGGGACTAAAACACAGTACACGTGGACACGACTCCCACAAGGGTTTGAAAATTCGCCCGCACTTTTCGGGGTGGCTTTAGCCACGGACCTAGCTAGCTTCCCCGCGTCCCCCGACCGCGTTCTTCTTCAGTGTGTAGATGACCTTCCAATTGCATGGAAAGATGAAGACACGTGTCTGCAAGAGACCCAAGATCTCCTGAATCACCTGGCGGCAGCTGGCTACCGGGCGTCTAAGGCCAAGGTCCAAATTTGCCAGCCAATTGTCAAGTACCTTGGATTTGACATGTCCCACCAGCAGCGTAATTTAATAATTGGGGGGGGGGGGGCGAATGGAGAAAACCGCGTATGACTCCTCACGGAGCTCAAAAGGCGGGACAGAAACGTAACGAACAGATGAGGGGGGGGACTGAGGGGGGGAGGGGAAACTGAGGTGGGGGTCCCCCTCATACATTTGTGAGGGGTGGGATCAATACCACCTCTTCCCCTCCCCCCCCCGCGCCATTTCTCACGCTCACCTCATCCACTTCTAGCTCCTCCAGCGCGGGCACCTCCAGCGTGGGCATAGCCGCGAGCGGGTCTCTCCCCTTGGACTCTCCTTCGCCACCGGTCCTCACGAACCAGGCCGGACGCCAAGGCAGAAACTGCGCGTGCGCCTTCTCGCCGCCCGAGACCACGTTATGTCTGAGATATGCGCATGCGCCTAACTCCCGCCACCTCCTTCCCGTCACCGCCACTCACTCCGTCTATGTGTGTATGGCCGCGAACACGAGGAGGATTTGGGCATGCGCATTTAGCCTTTCCGCCTCAGAGGAGGGACCCAGGGGGCGTGGCTAAAAGAGCTCCTTCTCGCAGAGGGTTGGTCCGCTTGCCGCTCTTCTCGCTCCTCCCCCCCGCCCACCCAGCTGGCGGCTCGTTGCTGTGGCAACCGCAGTTTGCCGGGGCCTGCGCTCCAACAGCCGGGCCTGGCCTACCTGAGCGCGGGTGGCCGGGCATGGAGTACACCGGCAGCTACTACCGAGGGGAGCGCGTCAACGGCAGGTCGGGAGGGAGGCAGAGCGGGCAGGCGGGCGGGCGGGCAAGTAAGTGGGGCGCAAGGTGGGGGCCTTCTCCTCACCCCCATCGGAGAAATGATTCCCGTGTTGGGGGAAAAACACTACGTGTGAAGGGTTTTTTCGCGTGTTCGTGCTAAAAAAAGTACTATATGCGAATGGTTTTTCCTGTGTGTTAAAAAGAAAACCAACTACATCTGAACGATTTCCCCACCTGTGTTTGTTTTAAAAACAACAACAAGTGTACGGGTTTTTCCTTGTGTCCGTGTTAAAAACAACAACGTGTGAGCGGACCCCCCCCCCATGAACTATGTTTTTCCCGTGTCTGTTAAGCAAAATACCTTACGTGAATGAGCCCCCCTCCTGTGCTAATCAAAATATTACATACATGTAAACGGTTTCATCCTGTTTTTAAAATGCCATGTGTTAACGATATCCAGTATTAGTCATTCTCAGAGTAGACCCATTGATATCCATGTATTTCCATGGATACTTTTCGGATAATGACTAATATTAGATTTCACTAAAAAAAAATGACAATGCTTTTAACGACATCAGTGGGTCTACTCTGAGTATGACTGAGTTAGATATCACCCCATATTATTTATTCTCCTGTGACAGTTGGTTTCAGCTGCTCAGACTTCTTGCTGCTGCTTCTTTTATTTTTTATTTACTGTTTTATGACTCTCTCCCCCCCCACTTTTTTTAAAAAAGCTGAAAAACACTCTGGATGTTTTGATAGAAAAGTGGTGCAGAATGAACAATCTTATTACCACCACCCCCCTTAGGTGTGCATGTGGAGACTCCTAATCTAAACAGTCCGACCCCTTTGTTGGTTGTGTTATATTGTATTCTCCCTGTGGACTTTTCTGCAGGTTGGAGGGCAAGGGCTCTTACACCCTCCCAACAGAAACGAAGTATGTAGGCGAAATGAAAGATGGGATGTTTCACGGCAAAGGTGTTTTGCACTTCCCTGGAGGAAGCAAATATGAAGGGACTTGGGAAAATGGAATATCCATAGAGGTATACAGCACATACATGTACATCTGAAGCACTCTTCCCTATTGTGGTGCCGCTCAGCCTCAGTCACCACCAGAGGAGCCAACTCCTAGGGGCCAAGGTCCCTTCGCCTCCCCCCCCAAAAAAATATTGGAGGCCCTCCCCAAATTTATGGGCATTTCCATTCAAATGGTATGCGTGTGCCACATCGTGTGATCAGTTATGTGGGACAGGGCTTACCTGCCCCCCAATATTTTATTCAAGTTGGACCCATGGCCACCACATCTGGGGTTGATGGGTGCTGCAGGTCAAAACAACTTCATTGCTTCCTCAGACTGGGGAAGGCAACCCTGCCTTTCAACTGGGATCCATTTCAGAGGCCATATTGCAGCTGCTCCTCTCTTCAGAGGCTAGGCCAGCATCCATTTGCTGGTTTGTTTTAATTTGCTGTTTTATTATGTTATTTCAAGCTCCCATTTCCATTTTTGTTTATTGCCTTCCCCTCACCCTAAGGCCCAGGGGTAGGCACTAAAAGAAATATTAAAAGCAACTTAAAACAACTTCTAATCAATCTGATCTGATCCAGGAGGTATACTCTAAAATTCCTAGGTACCTCTATCAGCACCCCATTACCCTTGAGAGCAAAACAGAGTCTCCATGTTCTCTGGTGTGTTCATAGACCATCCGCTGTTTGTGGGCTTCCCAGTGGCATCTGGTTGTATCACTGTGGGGAAGCAACATGCTCTGTTCTTTATCCAACAGAGCTGTCGTTAACCCCAAACTTTCCATTGCAGGGGAAATATACTTTTGCAGATGGACTGGAGTATGAAGACAACAAATGGCATTATTGTGATGGCTATGACAGAAGGTTTTATACAGAAATCTGCAGAGGCCTGAAGCCAGCCGGTACTGCCTTGTTTAAGCTTTTCAATGTAACAGACCAACTGCATTAATTGAGAGGGACTACTTTCTAAGACTCCTGCCAACCTAGCAGTTCGAAAGCACGTCAAAGTGCAAGTAGATAAATAGGTACCGCTCTGGCGGGAAGGTAAAAGGCGTTTCTGTGCGCTGCTCTGGTTCGCCAGAAGTGGCTTAGTCATGCTGGTCATATGACCCGGAAGCTGTATGCCAGCTCCCTCGGCCAATAAAACGAGATGAGCGTGACAACCCCAGAGTCGGTCACGACTGGACCTAATGGTCAGGGGTCCCTTTACCTTTTTACTTTCTAAGAAGAAGAAGCCTCAATAGGTGGCCCTTGGGCCACTTCAGACCCACCCCACCCAACCTGCTGGGGTTGGCAGCAGCTAACCAAATAGCTTCTGCTTCCTTCCTCTTCGTTGCTAGTTGCTCCCATACCTGGTTCCACTGCCCACGTTGGCTGCTGTCACCTACTGCTGTGTTTTCATTGGCTATTGTGCCATGACCCCACAGACCTGATGCCTAGGTGGGATGCAGAGGGCTTTTCTTCACTATTAAAATGGATGCATAGCCTTTGCTCACAAGGCATGTACATGGGAGTCCCTTGAAGCTTTGGGTCAAGATGATATCATATCCCCCAATATAAGTGATTATTTATTGGCTGTTCTCTTTAAAGACCTGGATATTTTAAGTGACTTCTTCTTATGCTGATATCAGCCTGTTTTCAATTTTAAGGCATTTCCCAGCTTACAAACCTGGATCCTCCTCGGGTCATCCCAGCAGGCTGCTATGACTGTGGTGACGGCTTCTATAACCCCAAAACCAGAGTGGTTGTTGATTACCACCACCGGTTTCTGAGGAATGCAGGTATGGCTTTGTCAATCAGATCTGCAATACAATATTTGTGTACTTACTATGTACTTCTAATGGTCTAGTTATTGAATCCTAAACCTTCACCATCAGATGCAATTTCAGTTGCAAGGATTCAGGACTTGCAACAAAGATGTCAGCTATGGAAATGAGGGGGGTGACCTTGGGAGCATGCAATATATAATTTGGGGTTCAATTGTTTCTTTCTTAGAAATTCAGAGGAAATTGCAAAATAGAATTCTGCCATTTTATGAACAGATCATGTGTGCAGGAATATCAGACTCAGTGGAAGGCAAGGCTGGCCCAAAACATTTTGGCACCTGATGCAAACCCCCCACCAGGGAAGAAGGGGTGAGTGAGAATCTGCATCAGGAACAAGGCGGTCAACCTTATCTGGCGGTTGAGATGGGAATCACAGGCTGTTGCAGAGCAGAGAGGGGCCTGCTCAGAATCACACTTGGCAGGTGCAAATTCCAGGAGACCCCAGAGGGCAGCTCCCACCATTTCTTCCCTAGGGGTTGGAGGAGACCAACAGCGCCTCCTATTCACTGGGCTGCTGCAGAGGCAGCATTGAAGACGGGTGCGCTGCTAAGGAGGTGGCAGATCCGGCCTGCAAGGAGTGTGTGGTAGCAGGTGATGTGTTCCTTGAAGGCCGGATCTGCTGCACCTATGGGTCCAGACACCCAAGGGTGTTGCCTCACCTTGCCTCGTGGGTGAGCTGGCCCTGGTGGAAGGCACGTACAAGAACAAACTGAATTTGAGAAACTAATAATAAAATATAAAAGGCATATAAAAGCAAAAAACTAATCAGGTAAATTTGATACAGAGTAAAGAGCAGGTAAAGGAACATATGGTTTGTTGGACGTTTGAGCACATGGGTTTTAAGACAGCCGGCTCTACATCTCTTCTTGTTAGACCAATGTGTCTTAGGTTGCACTCTACTTTACAGCTTCCTGCTGCTCCTCACACTTCTTTCTTGAACTTCAAGATAAGAGGTCAGGCTGGAACTACAAAGACATGGCAGCCATGTCTTCCTGTAGTCTAGATGGTTAGGGAAGGGGAGGGAATTAGAAGTAAAAAATTATTGAAATTTTAGGATATGAAATTCCCCATCATCCTGTTCTGCTTTTATTAAATTATGTAAGAGTCAGGAAGGCCACAACAGAAGGAATTTGTTTTGTATATGTTAACAGCATATACAGTAATTTATGCAAAGAAGTGAAGACAATCATCCATACACCCAGTAATTGATTGGCATGAAAAAGTCTGGGAATATGCTCTTATGGCAAAATTGGCTTGTTATTTAAGGAATAAGCAAGCACAAATACAATATTTATTTATGAAGAAACAGATAAGCTTCATTCAGTATTGCCAATCTAGAGGATGCATCCCTCATACATTATTTTGAAAGTCTCTTTGGGTTACCACTTATAAAGAAAACAACTAATAAGAGCAATAAATTAATAAATAATAAGTAATGTATGTTATAGTTTTTCAATCTCCTGTTCAATGTTATGGTTGAGTTTGAATTAATAATTTGGAGAGTGAGTAAAGGATTGTTTTTCTGATAAGGCTGAGGATAAGAATACTGTTAAATTTTCCAAATAAGGCATAATGGTACAGGGTAAAAAAAAAAAAGTTGTATACAGTGTTAATATATTTAGGATTTCCCCATAATTTTCTCAACAGCCTCCCACCCGCTAGGCTTGTCTTAAAGGGTTTCCCTCAATTAGCTTCATGGCTAAGCAAAGGTTTGAGCCTGGGTCTCTACTCACTACACCACACGGCTGTTAGTGTAAGGTTACCAGACCTCCCCGTTTCCTGGGGACAGTCCCCGGATTTACAAATCAGTCCCCATACAAAATCCTATCATTCCTATTGAGGTTGAAAAGTGTCCCCGGATTCATTGAAAAAAATCTGGTAACCTTATCTTAGTGGCCTTTGTAGTGGGTGAGGCAGGGAGCAGGGAATAAGTGTGGAGTTTGTGGCATAATCTCTACTTCCAGCCGTTAAGCACGAGCAGATCTAAATGGCTCCTGGTGGCACTAGCCCAAAATACTGGAATGCGGTGGCTCTGCTGATGCATATGATAAGCACACGCTTTCCAAAAACACAGGAACCTAGACAGATCAACCCAGGCGGGAACGCCTAGGAATTCCTTTTTTTTTTAATCTCCGCTTTGAACTCTCCTTTGTTACACTTTATTACTATAAACTTACAACAGTATCAGCCCCGATTAAATGGCCCATTGTATATGTCCCGTTTTGCAAAGCAATTGTCTGCCGAGTGTCCAGGAGGGCCCCCAGGCTCTTTTTGCTTTGAGGACATGGGTGTGAAGATGGGATGCAGCTCAGGAGTCCATCCCTTCCTTTAAGGGCACCAACACAATTGAAAGAGCCAGGGCTTGCCTGACATCAGAGGAACTCCAGTAGCCCCAAGAGAAGTCGTTCAAGGCTCAAGGCCACAGAGGTGACAAAATAGGCGGGTAAATAGCCAGGCCGTGTGCGAAAGAAGCCAAGGAAGTGGTCGGAGCGAGAGGGAACAGATCCAGGACTGCTTCTTTACAGGAAAGGCAGGAAAACCCCGTCAGGCTGCTGGCCAGGTCCTGGAAGCATCAAAAGCAGATGGCAGGAAACATTCAGAAACCTTTGGCAAAACCCTGGTGGGCTTGCTTAAATTATGCCGTTTTCCTAAAGAGCTGGGCTCGAGATCAGCTTTTTCTTAGCCTCATGCTTTCTTCCTCTTTCCTCTGCCAACTTGAGATCACAAACGTCGGGATAGGAGACCCTGCAAAGGTGAGAAGTGAGATTCTAAAGAGGGGGGAAACAAGTCCTGAATGGGTCTTCACTGCTGCTCAGTACCATCATATATAGGTAGATAGATGGGTTTCATTATTTGCTATATTTTTGTTCTGCTTTTCAATCCATTATTGTCTCCCAAAGCAGGTCACATCACTAAAACAAAGGCAGGGAGAAGGGAAAGACAGGCCCTGCCATAAGGCTTAAAAACCAGAAAAACAAGGAAAGGCAAATGGAGAGGAGCAGGAAGCAGTTTCCCTATAGCTGCTGCTTTGGCTGATTGGCAAGGCCAGGTTTTGCTCCATTCCTTGATGTTTTTCCTGGGAGGCAGCACGTGCAGCCTCCCAGTGGCCTTAGGTCCCTTTGCGAATGGCAGAAGCCAGAGTATGATCGATACTTTGAGGTCACAGAATGTTCACAAATGTTCTAACAGCTGGGGAAGAACGTTCAATATTTTGACTGCTGACCAAGCAATGCAGCTCAGCTCCTACGAGAGCTAGAGGAGTTTTGTTAGGTCAGGATGAAAAACAAAGTTGCAGAGGAATTCAGGACAGAAGGATCTGGGTATTGGTGTCAGGAAGGAGGGCAGAGTCAGAAAATTGAGAGGTTGTTTGCTTGTTGGTAACAGGATGCAGCTAAGTGGCAATGCAGAACATGCTGGGATAGTGGCTGAGGAAGCCTTGTGCTTGAGAAATGGGAGCCTGTGAAGGTGATAGGTGGAAGAATCAGAGGCTGAGGTAAAGAGGCCTTTTGGAGTGAAGAGTGTATGAGAATCTCAGAGCCTGCATACCTGAAAGGCTGAAAGGAGTATGGGAAGCTGCCTCATACACGGTCAGACCACCAGTCCATCTATTGCTAACTGACTAGAAGCCGACTTCCAAGGTGTCCAGGAGGTCACATTCCCAGCCCTACCTGGAGAGTAGCTGGGGGGCTGGACCTGGGACCTTCTCCAGGCAACGCTCTTCAGCTTAAATATGACTCTTCTTGCAAAAAGAGCACTTGCTGTTGCAACGGCTCCAACCAAGGTCATGTGTGAATGTCCTTCCATCATGCTACTTTCTCTCACCCTCCCATGTTGGTCCAGTTTGCACGTAACCGCAAACTGTACACTCCAGGCCTTTCATTTCAGTCCCATGCATAGGCGGCACGAAGGCTGAGCCCCTGTTCCTGCCTTGCCTGCACTGGCACGTGCCTCCCCTCCCTCCAGCGGCTCCTGAGAGCACACCTGTGCCTTTAGAAAGCAGAGCGTGCGAAGTGGCCCTTGAAACACAGGACAATTTAGTCATTTATATGCCAGTTGCCTTTTTTCTTCATTGCTGTTCCAAATTCAGAGGAGGTCCGACTCCTACAAATGTGAACTCCTTTGACAGCTCTCCAGGAATGAAAAAAAGGAATGCATTAAAAAACAAAAAATAAATATGGTTATTTAGACACTTTGCAAATGAAATACACTGGGTTTTTGATCAATCACCTCAAGTTCTTCACTGCTTATTTTTATTTGATTTTTTTTAAAAAAAAAAATGCTATACTATAACTCTTACTTGCTTTTGTATATATAATCATTGTGAATTACAAGCCGTGTGAAAGATTTTAGCTCTGGGGCATTTGCCAGATGGTTGATTTTGCTTTTTTTTTCACATGACAAAAGACATAATGTTTGTGGCAGGCCCTGAGAAATTGTTGGTAATCAGTGTATTCTTCAAAGGAACGGGCGCCAGACCTGTTTGCAAGAATGTTCAGCTTTTGCAGAAATTAATTGTGAGCACTTTTAGTCTCTGCTCCTGAGCATGGAACAAAACCAAATTGTGCCAATTGTTTTGCTGGTTTTCCATCACATAGCTACGTGAGCAGAGGAGAGGTAGATGGGACGTGGGTTGTTCTTATTTTTAACATGCTATAGTTTGCTGCCCGTTTATTGATCATTTTTCTGCTTGGGCTGGGAATGTCAAAAATATTGCCATACAGTTCAATGCATAAACCTAATGCTTGGAAGCGCCGCTTGATGGTTTTGAGATGTGGGCAGCTGCTTTATTGCCCATTGCTGTGACTGGCAGTGGCTCTCTAGAGCCTCAGGCAGATAAAGGTCTCCCATTTCTTTCTGCTGATCCTGTATTTATTTATTATTAGATTTATATCCCACCCTTTCTCCAAAGACTTCAAGGTTGCATAAACACCACACTCTTCTAAATACCCTCCCTATTTTATCCCTGCAATAACCCTATGGGGTAGCTTTGGCTGAGAGAGTGTGCCTGGGGGGATTTGAACCCTGGTCTTCCAAGCCCTAGTCCAGCACTCTAACCACTGTGCTACACTGGCTTTCATTGGAGGAGCTGGAGATTGGACTACAGCTCCCATCAGGCCCAGCCAGGTTGGGCATCTTGGACTACAAGTTGAAAGTCCAAAGCAGCTGAGGGGCACCAGTTTGGTGAAAGCTGCTGTTGAACACCCTGCACCCTGGGCCATACTGCCCAGTCACAACATGAGAGATTAATGGCTGACCTTATAGCAATGACAAGAGCTTCAGACCTTCCACACAGAACTCCCTGCTCCAACTGCCAGCACTTCTCCAAGGCTCAGCAGGGGTAACTCAAAACCCTTTAACCAGAAATGGAACCTTTTTTGTAATTTTTCCTAAATGCAGAGCATTTTATATAAGAAACAAAGCAATATTTAAGATCACAGCCCATCTAAGCATGCTGAAGAATCATCTCCTGAGTTTTAAAAAATGACCATGGAGTTGTACCATATAAATATATGAATGCAAAAAATCTGTCTACTCCTAGGATTTAAAGAAAGTTTCATTAGTAGGAAGAACTCCCTTTACTTTGTCGTGGCTCATTGTCAGAGCTCACTGCTGAAGTTCTCTCTAAGCTCCCCCCTTCCTGAACTGGGCGAACAGAAACCCAGCATTTGATCTCCTATTGTCTTTTCATGTTGCTGTCTTCCGCAGTCATTTGACAACCCTCCAAGGAGCAAGATGGGTTTCTGTGGTGTCAGCTGCAGAGAGGAGGAGGCACTTCAGCTGGAACCTCCAGCAGTTGACAGAGGCAACCCTTTCCAGGCTGTTCTCTCTTCTCTCTCCTCCCCGCTCAAGCAGGGTGGCAACTCTATTCCAAGGGCCATTTACCCATAGGGCTGAGGCACCTTACCAGAAACAGCACCCCAGAGCTCTGGAATGCAGCTGTGGAGGATGGTGCTCTCTTGCCTTAAAATACATCTTTGGGAGCTGTCTCTTGGCAACAGCCAACAAGGGAAGGCTAGTCTCCATTGTGGGCTGAGCACCACTCCATTGCCCCAGAGGACATTAGTGCTTCTAGTAGGCACAGACTGAAAGACAAGCTCAATGATGAGGGCAGGAAATGCCACCTGAATAATCCTGGCACCAGCATATCAGTTCCTGATATCAGACTTAGCAGTGATTTTTATTGTTAGAACCTTCTGTGAGGCAGTTTGAGAGATTCCTGGGGATAGATACAAGTATTCTAAATAAATAACAGCACCTGTAACTTTCTCTCCTGGCCATCTTTTCTACTCATCTCCTATGGCAATGTTGCTGAACTGACTCCCAACACATGTGGCCACTGAATATGCATTCTGGGGCTGATGGAAATTGTAATTCAGCAACATCTTCCTGGCAATATATATATTTGAGCCATTTTCAAAGCAGGCCTCCCTGGGGAGATGTGGAGGGGAGGAATTTAAGCCTCTCCCCACCACACCTCCAGTGTGCATCATGGAGGTGATAGCCACCCACCATTTCCCAAAATAATCCATAGAGATCTCTTCGAAGCAGGCACTTTCTAGGTTAGGGGTTCCACAGAGGATGCCTTGTCTGAGAGCCCCCAAAATTCTGGTGCTGGTTTTATGTTTTAAATCACAAGAGTGAGGACCTGTGGACTCCCAACCTGTTGTTGGACTCACAGCCACCCCAGTCAAGATGGCCAGTGCTCAGAATTCCACCCATTCTCTAGAACACCCATGTGCTGTTCATGAAGCAGAAACAGTGGCAAGCTTTATACACCTCCTGAAGACATCTGTTTAAATAAGCATTCCTGGGCCTATAAAATTCATCACATTGTTCTGTTCTATTATTTATCAGTATTTAACTCAATGTTTTATTGATAGCTTCTCTGGTTTAATGATGTATTCCTTTGTATCTTTGGTTTTAAACGTTGTATATACATTCTTTTAATTATCTTTCTGCGTTTCATGTAAACTACTTAGGGAGTTTGCATATTATGTGGTTTGTAAATGATGATGATAATGTTGATGAAGATACTGGGTAACAGGGCTGGGAACAACCTCAGCCTGATGCCGTGGGGAGCGGCTGCCAGTCACAGTTGACCAAGAGCCTGTCCTGGGCAAGATGGCAAGATCTGAATTCTCCCGGTTTCCGGACCTTAAAACAATTGCTGCTATGAAACCTGCAAAGGTTTAAGTTCCAATCCTCAGCTTGCCAAGAATAACAGGGAGTGTTTGGGTTTTAGCTCTCCCAGTGCAGATGCTGAGAAGATTGTGATGCATGCTGCTTTACAGCTTGTGGGCAACTGTGTCGTGTAACATTAACAAGTGTAAAAAATGTCATCCAGGCTGGGAATTTCCTTTTAATGGGCAATTTGGAATTGTATGAGTTAAATGGAAATGAGAGAGTAAAGCATTATGGGGTGAAGGTTAATTGAGTATTTTAAAGTTTCCGCTTGTCAGCCAAGTGGTAGTGGAGTACAGTGTTTCCATGAGTAGGCAAGGCCCTGGGCTGGAGAAGTGTCTTCATGCTTCTCCAGTGTGAAGAAGTTTCACAGGACATTTCCCAAAATCACTATTTAAAAATGCACTATTTTGCATTTTGCTTTTAAATGCTTTCTGGGACAGGGAAGTTCATGGATTTTTACAGGTTCGTACAGATCGCATTTACCCCATTTCTCTTATAAAAGCAAGCCGCAGATGGGGCCCCACCGTTTCTTAATAGTGCAAGGACCTATTTGGGCAGCTTAGGGAAGAGGTAGACTTCTTAATTAACAAAAAACCCGAGCAGTGTTAAGGGGGAGGGGGCATGATTGAGGTTTGTAAATTAATACGTGGAGAAGAGAAATGTATCTTCTCCATCCTTCCCCCTATAACAGTATAGCTTAGGAAGTCACTCAGTTGACTTGATTGCCACTCAGTTCAGGAGAGACAGCCATGACAAAAGAACTTCTTCATACAGTGCATCATTAACTTACAAACTTTACATTCACAAGGTGTGGTAATGACCCCAAGCTTAAATGGTTTTGAAAGGGAATTTGACAGACTCATGGAGGTCCGACCACAGAATTTGGAAATGATGGCTAGATAAAACCTCCAGATTCAGAGGCAGTGTACCACTCCAAATCAGCTCATAGACTCATAGAACTGGAAGGGAACCTGAGGGTTATCTAGTCCAATCCCTTGCAATGCAGAATCTCAACTAAAGCACCCATGACAGATTGCATCCAACCTCTGCTTAAAAACCTCCAAGGAAAAGAGAGTCCACCCCTCCTGAGGGAGTCTGCTCCACTGTTGAACAGCTCTAAAACTGTCAAAAGGTCTTCCTGCTGTTTAGTCAGAATCTCCTTTCTTGTAACTTGAATCCATTTGTTTGGGTGCCACGCTCCGGAGTAAGAGAAAACAAACTTGCTCCATCTTATGCGACAGCTCTTTAGGTAGTTGAAGATGGCCACCTCCCCTCAGTCTGCTCTTATCCAGGCTAAACATACCCAACTCCCTTCACCATTCCTCATAAGGCCTGATTTACTTGATCAACTTGGTCACCCGCCTCTTCACGTGTTCCAGTTTGTCAATATCCTCCTTACATTGTGGTGCCCAGAACTGGACACAGGACTGCAGGAGTGGTCTGACTCTGACCAAGGCAAAATAGAGCAGCGCTATTACTTCCCTTGATATGGACAATATACAGTACTTCTGTTGATGTCTAGAATAGCGTTAGCTTTTTTCCCCCTTCCTTTTTCCCCCCTGCTGCATCACGTTGTGATCCTTTTCACGTGTACCAATGGCAAGCCAGCATTTGCCATCTTATATTTGTACAGCTGGTTCTAGATGCCTAAGTGCAGAACGTGGCAGTTGTCCCCGTTGAAATTCATTTTGTTAGCTTGTGCCCAGTTCTCCAGTCTGTTAAGGTCATCTTGAATCCTAATTCTGTCTTCTGCGGCATTAGCTATCTCTCCCAGTACGATGTCACCTGCGAGTTGGATGAGCATCCCCTCAGTTCCTTCATCCAAGTCATTTATAAAGACACTGAGCAACAGCAGGCCCAGGACAGAACCCTGCAGCACCCCACTTGTCACTTTCTCCCAGGATGACTAGGAACCATTAGTGAGCACTATTTAGAGTCAGTCAGTCAATCATACAATCGTATCATACAATCATATCATATATATTATTCAATCATATACCCTACAACCATAGCATATATAATAATATCATATCACAGATCTTATCCTATAATACAGTCCTATATCATACTGTAAGGTAAAGGTACCCCTGACCATTAGGTCCAGTCGTGGATGACTCTGGGGTTGCGCGCTCATCTCGCTCTATAGGCCAAGGGAGCGGGCGTTTGTCTGCAGACAGCTTCTGGGTCATGTGGCCAGCATGACTAAGCCACTTCTGGCGAACCAGAGCAGTGCACGGAATTTACCTTCCTGCCGGAGCGGTACCTATTTATCTACTTGCACTTTGACGTGCTTTCAAACTACTAGGTTGGCAGGATATCATACTGTACTGCCATATAACAGAGTATCATACAATCATATCAAATCATACATTCATATCACACAGTCACATAATCATATCATACAAGCAATCATATATAATCATACCATACCATAGCATATCATATGATCATGCAATCATACATTTTCAATCCTAGCTTGTGAACTTCCTGGAGGATCTGGTTGGTGACTGTGGAAGGCAAGATGCTGGACTAGGTGAACCTTTGGTCCTGCCTAGGAGGGCTGTTCTTATGCACGTGAGAATTGATTCAGAGCAAATGCTCCGCTGCAAAGATCGCCCTAGCATGGGGCCTTCTTTTTATCCCCAAGGTTAGCCTAAGCTCTTCTGGGGGCCAGGTGTCCAGCCCAAGGGTGGAAAAGTACTGCAGGCAGCAAGCGACCAAGGTAAAAATTGAGTGTTGGGTTGGCAAGGAAGTCGGGGACTGGTGCCATGGTTGGTGGTGTAGGAGAGAGAATATAAGGACATATGAATCTACCTTATTTCAAGTCAGGCCATTGATCCATCTGGCTCAGTACTGTCAATGCTGAGTGGCGGCAGCTCTCCAGGGTTTTAGGCAGGGGACATTTCTGCCCTACTTGCAAAATTGTGCTTTGACCATGGCTTGATTTTGGGAAACAAAACTGACCCAGAGAGAAGCTGGTGCTTGGATGCACCTTCCAGGGATTCTGGGCAGATCTTCACCTGGCCTGCTGACACCTGTCATACTTCCTGAGCTAGTGTAGAATGCCTTGGAACATCCACCATTGCTTTATCTTTTTATTGCTAAGTGTTCCTGGGTGGCCCATTTCTCCTTTCTACAGAGAGCAACTTTCTTTTGTTGCTTCACGTGCTGAAGTCCTTCCCTGCCCCCCACCCATCCCCGTCTAAGTGATTTCTACTTCACCATGAACTGGGGCCACCAAAAGGGGGACAATGGAGAAAGAAAGAACTTTTAAAAGATGAAACGAGCAAGCGTGGATTTGATTCTCACCCACAATGTGGAGAGCTGCCTAATTGCGCCGGGGTGATAATTTCCAGTTGATTAAAGAGTATTTGTATTCTTTCTCTCTCCACCCCGACTCCCTACCACCACATTTAAAAAAACCAAAAAAAAAAAAAAACAAAACCCAGAGGAAATCACATATGAAGGTGAAGATGTGCTTTGGTGTTCGCATTAATATAACCCAACAATTGCCTTTGCAAAAAGGAAAAAAAAAGTAATTACAACTTGCTGTCTGGGGAGCACTAATCAAACTCCAGGCTTTAATTCTGCTTTAAATATGGATGAAACACAACTCTCCATGTTCACCCTGGTGTTGTGGGGTTATGGAAGCCGCCGGGGATGGCACGAGGGGATCTGCGTGGTTAACAAGCAGCTGCTGCCAAGCCAGATCGGCATCTGTGATTTAAATTGTTAGCTGCACAGTCAGGTAAAGTGTAAAAAGGGTGGTCGAGAGGCTGTTAAGTCCCTGGCCGCCAATTACGAACAATCAAGGAGGAGCCTGAACATTCGCTTAGTACAATAAACCCAGTTTGTCTTGTTTCAGGGGTGACTGCTGAAGAGGCTGCAGCTGCACTGATTCAAATACCCAGCAACTACAGTGATTATCAGGCAGCCTCCTCCTTTTAGGGTGGCAGAAGTAGTATGCTCAGCCCATCTCTTTTAACTCTTTAGTTTCCAACAGGTTTGAGCCTCTTCACAAGCTGCCAGGGCCCTGCAGACCTGTGGTGTCATGGTCCCAAGTCATTCAGCACAGATTTAGTCATGGATTCTCTACCAAATACATGGGCATTGGAACTTAAAGGTGTATGTGATAATAACATTCTGACAGTAAGAGCTGTTCGACAGTGGAACAGACTCCCCTGGAAGGTCTTGGACTCTCCTTCCTTGGAGGTTTTTAAGCAGAGGTTGGCTGGCCATCTGTCCTGGATGGTTTAGTTGAGATTCCTGCCTTGCAAGGGGGTTGGACTAGATGATCCTCAGGGTCTCTTCCAACTCTACAATTCTGTGATTCTAAGAAGAGACCCCCCCAAAGGCCCATTTGGTCCAGCATTCTGTTTTGCACAGTGGCTAGTCAGGTGCCTGCAGGAGCACAAAGGCACAAGCCCTACCTCATTGACTTCCTCAGCTGGTATTCTAACTGGTACTGAACATGGACATTTTTTATAGATCCTCATCACAACACTTGGATTGAGAGAGGCCAAACTCATCCTACCACAACAACAGAAGAGCTTGGGAAATGCCTTGTGTTCCATCATTTTGGCCAGTCAAGAACCATTCCCATTCGTGGTGACTGAAACAGCTCCCCAGGTTTAAATGTGACACATCCTTGCCTTCCAGGATCTACCAAATCTGAAGCATGCCTCTGGTTTGCGATACCCCACATCTTACAGATAAACACCAGTGCACACTAGTTGTTGTTGTTTAGTCGTGTCTGACTCTTCGCGACCCCATGGACCAGAGCACGCCAGGCACTTCTGTCTTCCACTGCCTCCCGCAGTTTGGTCAAACTCATGCTGGTACACTATCTGGAACACTATCCAACCATCTCGTCCTCTGCCGTCCCCTTCTCCTTGCGCCCTCCATCTTTCCCAACATCAGGGTCTTTTCCAGGGAGTCTTCTCTTCTCGTGAGGTGTCCAAAGTATTGGAGCCTCAGCTTTAGGATCTGTCCTTCCAGGGAGCACTCAGCTGTCTGGAAAGCAGTTGAAAGACAAGCTTAACCTTAGTTGTGATTTGCAGCCCTTGGGTGATCGAGTAATCCAGTGTTTCTCAACCTTGGTTCCCCAGCTGTTGTTAGACTGCAGCTCCTATCATCCCTGACCACGAGTCCTGCTAGCTAGGTCTTGAGTGCAGATTTTTCCCACTCAATATCTTCTAACTGGGAGCATCAGGCTTTATGCCTGCAAATACCGTATTTTTCTCTTTATAAGACGCACCAGACCACAAGACGCACCTAGTTTTTGGAGGAGGAAAACAAGGGGGGGGGGAATTCTGAATCTCAGAAGCCAGAACGGCAAGAGGGATAGCTGCGCAGTGAAAGCTGCTGTTCTGGCTTCTGGGATAGCTGCACAGCCTGCATTCACTCCATAAGACGCACACACATTTCCCCTTACTTTTTAGGAGGGAAAAAGTGAGTCTTATAGAGCAAAAAATACGCTAATGCCTTCAAGCATGAAGCCCAGAGCAGGTACCTTACTTGAAAAGAAAGCAATGCTATGTTTCACCCAACTTAATAATTGAGCCTTTTTGGAGGAAGCTGTATTATACTGAGTCCAACCATTCATTCATCTTAGCTCTGTATTGTCTACAATGACTGGTATAGCATGAGACTCTTAATCTCAGGATCGTAGATTCGAGCCCCATGTTGGGCTAAAAGTTGCCTGCATCGCAGGAATTGGACTAGATAGCCCTTGTGGTTCCTTCCAACTCCATAATTCTGTGGTTCTATGACTGGTAATGGCTTGCCAGGATTTCAGATGGAGGTTTTTCCAAGTCCTACCTGGGGGTGCCAGGGATTGAGCTTGGGGCTTTTGCAGGCAAAGCAGGTGCTTTGCCACTGAGGTTTTGAAGGAGTTTGGTTCAGTGGATTGATTGTAGCAGCACCCACAGAAGCCTGGCTTCAGATCCCTGGCTCAGCTGCAAAGCTCACTGGGTGACCTTGGGCCAGTCATTCACTCCCAGCCTGGCCTTCCTCACTGGGCTGTAGGAGAGAAAAGAAACACATAGCCCTGAGCCTCCTGGCAGGAAGGGCAGGATGCTGACGTGGCAATTAGTGCCGTAATTTAAGACAATTTGGCTTGCTGTGGTATGGGGTTTACTTAAACAAGGGGGTAGGGAGCAAGGGTTTGGATAGGGAAATGTAATCTCCAATGCCAATTTTTAAAGGGTGCATTCTGCTGGGCAGTTATGCTGCTGATTGAGCCTGCTAAAATGAATAGGAACTGCAAGAGAGCACCATTATTTCCATTAATTTCAACCGAACTTGCGTTTAATAACTTTTTGCCCCAAAGGTGGTTAAGATGTCAGTTTTTGGCTTAGGCTGCAGTGCTAACCATGCTTATTTGAAAACAAATCCTGTTGAAATTGATGGAACAGGAAAAACACATTTTGAGCTGAAGCGTTAGCATTGCATTTGGCTGCAGCTGCACACAATATGAGAATAAAGTCTGCTTATAACGGGATGAAACAAGGAATGAGGTCACACATATTGTCTCTAGGATTCTTGCAGGAGGAGGGGAAGAATAAAATCCTGATTTCAACAAGACCTAAGTGCCAATAGATCTGGGATGGTGGTATAATTTTATGCTAACAGTAGGGCTTTAACCTTTAATGGGTTAAGCAGATCCGTCAACTAACACTTTGGTCAGTGGGGTCATCCACACTTCTGCTTGACTCAGTATTTGTGTGCCATTTAATTCCTGCCCACCACCCACCCACCCCGGTCCAAGAGCTTTTCTTGTTATTCTGCAACTGTGCCTTGCTAAAATCCAATCTTACCCACTAAATTGAAGCTTGGTTAAGCAAAATCTCTTTTCAGGTTTTCCGTGCATCTAAGAAGATCTGAATCAGCAGGTAAGATCTGATTTTCATAAGGCACAGCTACAAAATGACAAGAAAAGCTCTCGGACTCAGAGGAATTAATCAGTACATAGTACTATCAAAATATGGGCCAAGCAAAAGTGTGGATGAGCCCAATTAATCTGTGTGTAACAATCCCAATTGGTGTGTTGAAGACACTGGTTTCTTTTTTGAAACCCTTCCAGTTTAAAATGCTTGAATGAAAATAATTAAAATATTCCTTCTGACAATGTGTGGTAAATCTCAATGATTTAATCCAGTCTTTGCCAACCCAACCTGGTGTCTTCCAGGTGTTTTGGACTACAGCTCTCATCAGCCCCAGCCAACATGCCTGTATAATGCTGGGGCTGATGGGACTTGTAGTCCAAAACATCTGAGGGCACCAGGTTGGTGAAAGCCAATTTAATCAAATTATCTTGCACTTGCTTGAGGATGCCGAACAAAGGCACCTGTTTCAAAATTTTGGCACTCTGCAAAATGATTTAAATTAATGAATTGAGCAGTTTAAAAAGATTATATCAAATTGACAATCCTTGTAAATGTGAGCTATTTTTACATGCCACCCAGAATGCTGGTTTTGTTTTTATTGTAGCAAGAGTCACAAAGGTTTTGTGATAACCTGAAATTGTTTTCTTCTGTGTTTTTCCTTCCTGTACCTTCAGAAGTTTCAGGGACTGTTGTGGCTCTGATCTGTGCTTATTTTTATGCTTACCAGCATCTAACATGAACTGTTCCCCCCATATCACAGGAATACAATGAACATCTTTGATTGGAACACCTTTTAAATGCACCTTTGTCCATTTGGCAAAAAGGGACATCCAATAAGGCAAGGAGGGCAGTCTGAATTGACTCATTATTGATGCTTCTTTTGTTTCCCACCCCCTCAGATGATGATGAACATGACTGGATTGTTAAGACCTGTCGGAAAGGTTGGGACGAGATCATTGGTTTCAAGCCAAAGGAGTAAACCTCATTAAGGAAAACAGAGAAACAGACTTCCCGTTGAAGCCTTCTGCTTCCCTGCTCAAGGACTCTGCACCTATAATTTCTCCATTAGGGTAGTTTTTTGTTACCTTTGCTAACCAAATAAGATGTAAACCCCTCACTTCATCAGCAACATTAAGAGGAAATTGTGCAAATAATCACCCTATATTTACTATAATATTCCCACAAGGTGTGCAACCTGGTAGGCTTTTTATAGTCTATATTGTGAGCACAAAAGAATTAACTCAAAAGGCTGCCTTGCCGTCTCTCAACACCATATTATATACCGGTTGCACACACACCCACAAGCTACAGTGGATCTTTCCCCTGCACTTGGATATTAATTGGCTGTTGTAACGGCGAGCTCAGAAGCGACGGTTTTTAATAACTGGTTTGGCAAAGGGGGAGAATGAAACCCATTTGCCACGAACATCGGTGTTCTCAACAAAGGTGATGGGGCGGGCTGCCTTTGGAATTCTAGGGCTGCAGAAGCATTTCTGAAATAAAAGAAAAATGGAATTGCACCGTTTCCTTTGATGTAAGTGCCAGCACTTTGACTTGCGTTAACTTTATTTATTACACAAATAAGACATTTACAAAGCACAACAGTAAAAGTAGGTAACAAAACAGACATTGGTTTTACAATTTAAAAAGTGCTTTACATCCCCCCCCAATTTTCCCTCTCTTCTTAAATAAATATTGATCTTGACTGCCTGCTCTTTAGAAGGGTATTTTTAGCCAAGACATGCACAATTGCAACATGCTACAAACAAAACAATCTGCTTCTTTTTCAAGAAAAACTTGGCTGAGTTTCTGCAGCTAGCATCACCTTGTGAGACCTCCCTTTCATCTGGTATCACTGGTGTCCGAAGCCCCTGTTGCCCAGTTTACACCACAGTCCTAGGCACTCCTTGTTCTGGAGTGTGAAGCTAATCAAAGCAAGAAAGAGAGAAAGAAGGAGGGAGGGACATAGCTCTGGCTTCTGAAGAAGCCAAGTCAGGTTCAACCTGCATCAGTTATGCAAATCAAGCATAATTTGCCTGATTCATTCTGGTTTTGCCAAGGAGGGGGGCGGGGAGGACTATGCATGAAAGTCTTGCCTTCCTTACTTCCTGGGAAGCATTCCTAATATGTGCCCTGCCTTCTAAAGTTCTGCCAGATATCCACATTTCTAGCCTTAAGGGCTAGAAACTTTATATATCATTTTTTTATTTAAAAAAAAGCAAAGCTGAGTTCCATTCCCAATATCAAGTTTTGTCTTTGTATGACATGCATCCAGCCCCATCTAGGCCACTGTCCGTTGGTGCAGCCTTGCGCTAAAATAGGATCATTGGCCAGTCTAGTGGGGACGTAACTCACTGACTCTGGGGTAGGCAAGAAAGTAGCACCGATGCTTCAAATTCAAGTATTTCAAAAGACTTCCAATTATTTTTAGCCCAAAAGATTTGACAGAAGAGAGGCACAGTCAGGAACAGTTTTGTAAATACCTTACAAAAGTGTAGCTGCCCATAGTCCAAGACGCCAGAGGGCTTCCAGTGATCATGTCGAGTTCCATGGGAGCAGAGGGCTTGCCTGTTCAGTTCAGTGTAACAGTCAAACAAATGGAGCAGCTGCAGCTTACATGGAGCTTCATCTGCAAGCATCAAAGCCACTGCATGCGTATCATAACCGTTGGATCAGGGTGAACATTGGCTTTCTTGCCCTGTAAAACTGTTTCGACAACTACAGAGTCAGCAAACTGAATGCAAAGAGCGTCTTTGCTCAGATTTGTTTGTTTGGACCCAGCATAAGACTTTTTCCAACACCATCAGTCAGTGTAAACACATTGGCTAACGAGAGTCAGTGGACTAAAATAATTAGGGGATGTGTTGCATTCTCAGGGCAGTCGTTTATTTTCCATAGGCATCATTTAACTAATTATGAATTGTTTCCAGTTTTTGCACGGCAGAGCCAAAAAGATTTCTCAAGTTTAAAAAGCTGGTCCTGGCTGCTTCCTGAGATTTGCAAGGAACACAGCCTAAGGCTTCCTGCAGAGATGAGGAATAGGATTGGCGGGGTGGGGGGGGGGAGAGACAAAGATTACAATACTCACTTTAGATATAACAGTTGACTGCAACTGTCCATTCTTCTGCACTGGGCTAGTCCTCACCTCTTAGCCGCTCGTACATAGTGTGCCTGCATGTTTTCTACTATAAGCAATAGCAGCTTTGGGGGAGGGGCAATTTAAATTGAGAAAATGCAGGCTGTTGGTTTTTTTAATGGGGGGGGGAGCTCGCCCAGCACCAGACTGGCCCTGATCCAGTCTGCATCTTTGCAGCTGCTTTTACGTTTTAAGAATAGTTATGGGAAATCCTAGGAAGGCCTGCTGTGTGCCTGGTCTGCATCCATTCTTAAGATTGCAACTCTCTGCACACTTACTGGAGAGTGCAGAGCTCTGTTGAGCTTCTGAGGAAGGCTGCTTAGGACTGAGTTGCACAGTCAGTCTCTTTTCCCTCAGTTACCAAGCGCTACCACATTGAGCAGTGTGTTCATGTTTGGTTTCAAAGGCGCATGAGCAGTCCCAAGTGGCAATACGCCCCTCCCAGCAGAGGGGACGGAGATCTTGTGCATTCCTGCATCCCCAACAGCACATCTGTGGCTTCTGGGTGCAAGGCCACCATGGAGGCAGCTGCTTCAGCCACGCCCAAATAGTACTGCAGTCCTCAACCAGAAACTCAGGAACCATTCCGGAAAAGGAGGACACGTCTGAGTATTGGTAAAAGCCTCAACCACAGAGATCAAAACCACTGCAATGGTGGACCAACCCAGCTTGGCAACACTGCAGTGACAGGGAAACCTGTGCCTTTGCCTTTTGAGCCAGCTGCCCAGGAGAAGCAGTCCTCAGGGAAGGAGGCTAAGGGAACAATCAATTCTAACTGGGAGGGGTGGTAAGTAATTGCTCATGGACTTGTTCCCAAGGAGTGGCTCTGGCACTGCATACATTTTGGATGGATGATAAAAGAGGGAAATGGATCTACAGGAGGGCAATGAATTTTTTTGACAGAGGGCTAGTTTGCATTGGCACCAATGTATCATCCAGCAGCCATCTATTTATGGTGAAGCAGAGCTTGAGACCTTGGAGAGCTGCTGCCAGTCAGAGTAAGACAGTACTGTGCTTTGTATAGGGGAGGAGATATCAAGCTGAAATTCCAGGTTTCATCATCACCATAATTATCCATTTATTTCTGTAGTATAATACACTTTAGCCAAGGCCCCCCAAGTGGTAAACAAATCAATAGTTTTTGCAACACTAAGAATCCCAGGCACCTGTTCATTGCACAGCTGTTAAAAAGTTTGGTGCTGACACCAAGGAATAGTCAAATATTTTCTCAGTTCTGTGCTGGGACCTAGACCCTGACAACTTCATTGTGGCTCCTAGGAATTGGGAATTGATTCCACAATTGTGGGAACTGATTCCACAAACGCACACGCACCCTGATGTTGGGTGATGACTGGGTTGGAAGTGTGTGTGGTGCTTGGATAGAACTCTCCTGGCACAGACAGCCCATGTTGGTATTCAGAGCTGCAGACCCCCTGCCTGTCAAAGGAGTAGGTGGGCATGTTCTCTACAGGGAAGGTCAAAGACCAGGTGGTTGTAAAGCATTTGATGACAAGCATTGAAAGATACAAGTCCAAAAGCATTGAAAGAAACAAGTCCACAGTGCATGCTGTTGAAACTCTACTGAACTGAAGTCCTTGGTTGCTTCTGCCAGGGAGATGCGCTGCCTTGGAGTCTTTGAAAGCCAAACAGTTCCACAAGGGAAGTCACGGGCTCAGCGGTCATCAGGAATGTGCTGCAGAGCCGTAGAGATTCAGGTGCCGGATTCGTGGAAGGGGATCAGGAGTGCCACCACGGGTGGGTTACCGCAGCATGAGGGTCTGCAGTTGCTGTGGATTGGCTGGTGTGTATGATTCAGTGCCGCCACCACCACCACCAAGTATCCCTGGGACGTCACGAAGAGCAGGAGCAGTCAGTACTGGAAGAGGATGACCTGTCAGGAAAGCCATACAGAGGGACTCAGCAACACACAATTGGAGAACCCAAAGCTATGGTGGGGGCCTGTGCAACAACACAAAAGGGAAAGGTTCTCCACACCCCAGTCTACAGTGCCTCTTTCACCAACAGAGGGTCACTTTGTGCCCCTGAGCCACTCAAGAGTTATAGGGAGCTCCCCAACGTCACCCTGAGCCCTCTAGGCTTCTTGTCAGCAATGCCTTCCCCCGCAACATCTCTTCCTCTTAAAGAAAGGCAGTGTCAAACTGGTTGAGGGCCTCCAAGTGAATATACTGTGCTGTCCAACCACTCCTCTTTTAGGCAGGTTGTGGAATAGTAGCCCAGGATGATAGCAGGGAGATGGTTGGGAATACAGTATATGTGAGATTGACTGTGCGTGGGAAAGGTGACACCACGCCAGCTTGCAGGGGGAAGCCCAGCCACAAGGCAGGAGGCAGCAGTGGCCTCGGACAATGATGGGTTGGAGGGCAGAGCCGTGTGCTTCATGCCTGCCCTTTCCCCCTCTCCTCTCCTCTCCCCTTCTCAGTACCTTGCTGGACTTAGTGTGGCAGTGCTGTCTCATCACCAGTGGTGAAGAAAGCTGCAGTCTGGTAGGCTGTCAAATATAGAAGGGGTTGGAATAGATGACCCCCGGGGGTCCCTTCCAACTTAAAATTCTATGAAATGTGGAAAGAAATATGCCGTGAGCCACACGTGTGTCTGTGTGTAGAGGCAACAAGAAGCAAAGCTTAGAGCTTGTTGAAGGCTGCAGGGGTAGGGGTGGGCTTCAGGGTCTCTGCCCTTGGGGATTTTATGCAAGGAAGCTGATCTGCCACATTGCAGGAGGCACCAGCTGTTGGCCTCCACTTGTGCTCTGCTTGCGTATCTGAAAACAAAGCAAGAGTTGCAAATATTCCATAAGTCTTGGAATATTTGGTGTTGTCTCTTGCAGCGCCTCACCCCTTGGGCAAGGAAGTGAGCAGCTCAGAACTGCTCCACCAAGCCCAGGACCTCTTATTCCAATTGACAACCACTCTCCCAAGGCTTCAGCTAATGAGGTCCTTTCCCAGTCCTGCTACCCAATATCTTGGAGATTGAACCAGTGGCCTCCTGCATACAAAGCATAATCCCCAGCACCAAGCTATGGATTCGTCCCCATACACAAAGAAATCGTACCAGTGGTCAGGGATGATGGGAATTGTAGTCCCAAAACAGCTGGAGGGCCAAGTTTGGCCATCGCTGCTCTAGCTAGACTGGGTGGCTCTCTTGCATCAGATTCAGGTTTTGTGGGAATAGCGTTGCGGAATTGTGGAGGTGGGGCAGTGGGGTGGGAGGTGTGGAAGCAGCACTGGTTATTGCAGAAGTGAGACCACCTTTACCTTCTCCCCCCTACTCGACAGGGGTCCTTCCATGTCAGCTTTGAGATGCACAGGAGGGGCAGCATAAGGTAGGCGGCAATGCATCTGTCCACACTGTACCTGACCTGTGAATGAGAAGGCAGCTTCCAGCCTTATTCTTTTGTGATCAAACAAAAAGCATTGCTGATGTGCTTTTGAGAATTCTGTGCCCCCTGGCTTCACAAGCGGAGGGCGAGGAGAGGAAGCCACAGGGCATGAGAAACACCAGCTACAGAAATATTGGTTTTAAGGAGAAAGCATGACGCTGTGAAGTATTCTGTTCGCAGAAGGTTGGTATCCCAATTCTCCCAAAATATTTATCTCAAAGTACAGGGCGAGTCTTTTAAAAGAGGCCCCGTGGAACATGTGTGCTCTGAATCCACGGGGCCACTTTTAGAGGACTGACCCTGTATTTGTGCACCAAATAGGGTCACAGTAGCCAAACATGAGTCTCTCCAAGTGATCTTTCCCACCTACCACCCACCTCAGTACCTCATTCTACTGCATGTTCTGGTAACTGGTACTCGAGTCCCAGCTGTTGCTATCTCCCCATGCCATTGTGCACATGTGTTGTGCCCAAAATACACAATGATGGTCCCTCTGCAGCTGCCACATGTGAGAGGTCATGAAAGGCAGGTAACAGAGGGCACCTTGAGCTGCACCTTGGCTTAGTTGTGTGAAATTAGAGCAGGATTTCAGATCCCTGTGAGGAGCAACACAAGCCTTATGGAAACCCAAGAAGCAAACAGGGGTGGGGGGGTGGGATTCATCCTCATCAAAAGCACCTCCCTCCACATTTAAATTCCATCCTTTTGACAGGGTCAGTTGGTTTGTTTCATGGAGAGATTCTTGGTCACTCAACACCTTGGATCACAACAATCCTCTGTACACTTCTTCACAACTTCATCCCAATTTATCCAGTGGGGCTCCTTACCTAGTCTAGGGGTGGGTGATCTTTTTCTCTCTCAGGATCCACACTCTCTTTGGAGTGAGCTCAGCAGGTTGAGGAGACCCTCTTTGCCAAGAGATGTGAGAGCCATGAGTGAGAGCCAAGAGGCTCAGAGTTCTCGAAGGGCAAGAAGGAGCTACAGTACTGACACCACCATGAATGAACCTAAGAAGAGCCCCGATGGATCAGGCCAAAGGGGGCCCTTCTAGTCCGGCCTCCTGTTCTCACAGTGGCCACCCAGATGCCTGTGGGAAGTCTGCAAGCAGGGCCCGAGCACACAAGCACTTTCTCTCCTCCTGTGGAGGCCAAGCCAAGCCATGACGGCTAGTAACCATGGACAGCCCTCTCCTCCGCCACAAATCTGCCTGGTTCTCTTTTAAAGCCCTCTAAGTTAGTGGCCACCACTGCCTCCTGTGGGAGGAAAGTTCCGCAGTTGGACCATGCTCTGTGCAAAGGAGTCCTTTCTTTTATCCATCCTGAATCTTCCAGCACCTTAGAGATATTTTATGTATTAAGTACAGTGGTACCTCTGGTTGCAAACGGGATCCGTTCCGGAGGCCCGTTCGCAACCTGAAAAGAACGCAACCCGCGTCTGCGGGTCACAATTCGCTGCTTCTGCGCATGCACGTGACATCATTTTGCGCGTCTGCGCATGCGCGCGGGGCGAAACCCGGAAGTAACCCATTCCATTACTTCCGGGTCGCCGCGGGACGCAACCTGAAAATACGCAACCTGAAGCAAACGTAACATGAGGTATGACTGTAGTATAGATATATGGGCTAAAATAAATCAGTCTGTTGGGGGTTGTGGACCATAGGCTGGCACTGGTGAGGACCTAGGGCAGGCATAGGCAATCTCCGCCCCTCCAGATGTTTGGGACTACAATTCCCATCATCCCTGACCACTGGTCCTGTTAGCTAGGGATGATGGGAATTGTAGTCCCAAACATCTGGAGGGCCAGAATTTGCCTATGCCTGACCTAGGGTCACTGGTGCCTGGGGTCAGAGGCAGAAGGGGGCAGCTCTTCTCTCTCTCTCTCTCTCTCTCTCTCTCTCTCTCTCTCTCTTTCTCCCCCTCCCTCCCTTTTTCCGTACTTGCCACCCATATGAGATGAATCTGAGTGCCCTGTGAAATAAGGCCAAGGCTAACAGGGGCTGGAGGTTACCCACTCCTAGCACATGTGTTTAGGATTGCAGCCCTGATATTTAAGGTGTGTCACCTGCACCACCTTGCAGCATAGGTCAGTACTGATACCCCCATCATGCAAACTGGAGGATTGAGGCAAAGAGAGAGAAAAAGAGAGAGAGAGAGGTTTGTCTGGCTATTCCTGCAGTGATGAGACTTCAACCTAAGGCATGCTACATCAGCTTTCTCAGCCGCTACGCTGTTTTTAAGAGCGGCTGTCAACACTTACTTTCTATGTAGCTGTGCAAGGTCACCATCCTTGCACGTTCAGGATTGCTGAAGGGGGAATAGTGGATGTCGTCAGGCAACACCGAAGGGATGCGGGACTGGGAGCCTCCAGATGGGGGCACCGTGTGTTGGGGCGTGTGCTTTTTATGGCGCGCTCTGCAGTTCTGAAACCAAACCTGGAATGCAAGAGGCGTTTTGAGAGGGAGGCACAGCTGTGTTGATTTTGTAAAAAAAAAAAAAAAAAAAAACTTGCTAAGTTTTACTCAAGAGTAAAGATAAAGGTAAAGGGACCCCTGACCGTTAGGTCCAGTCACGGATGACTCAGGGGTTGCGACGCTCATCCCGCTCTATAGGCCGAGGGAGCCAGCATACAGCTTCCGGGTCATGTGGCCAGCATGACTAAGCCGCTTCTGGCGAACCAGATCAGCGCACGGAAACGCCGTTTACCTTCCCGCCAGAGCGGTACCTATTTATCTACTTGCACTTTGACGTGCTTTCGAACTGCTAGGTTGGCAGGAGCAGGGACCGAGCAACGGGAGCTCACCCCGTCGTGGGGATTCGAACCGCCAACCTTCTGATCGGCAAGCCCAAGGCTGTGTGGTTTAGACCACAGCACCACCCGTGTCCCTAGTACTCAAGAGTAGATCTATTGAATTCAATGAACATGGCCCATTAAGTTCAGTAGGTCTGCTCTGAGTAAGAGTTGAATACCACTCCTGGTGCTTCTGTTTCACCCTGGTGGAGAATACATCAGAGGAACACAGAAGCGCAAAAATATATACCATTGATGGGCAAAAGAGGGGTCTTGGGGAGCAGTCAGGTTGATAGCAAAAAGGATGTCTGCAAGATGGAATCATAGATGTGTAGAGTTGGAAGGGGTCCAAAGTCCAAGTGTCATCTAGCCCAACTCCCTAGAGTGTCACATGTCAGCAAGGCTACTGGAGAAAGTAACCCAGGCGGTCAGTTCATCTCTTTCTCTGATATATCGGCTTCAGAATGGATGAGCTGGGCTTCTCATCCTCTGTCACCACAGCCATTGCCAGAGTGTCTTACTGCAGACCCACTTCAGGTCAATTAAACATTATTTTATGAGTAATAAATCAGACATTTTAGCATCCCATTCTTCCTCCACCGCCCTTCGTCCTTGTTTATTGAGTAGAGCATCCCGGGGACATTTTACAGTCTCCCCTCCCTCCCCCTTCAAGCTAATTCAGAATTTTGGGAAAGCTTGCAGTACAGCTTACCTGGAATGGCATAATTCATACTGCTGGAGAGGATCATGTTTTAATGCACCCTTTCTGTTTAAAATACATGCACACACCCTACATTTGGAAAGTTAGCTCTTTGGGGGGAAAGGTCCCCCCGCCATGCTAGAATCCTCTGCACAAACAGTTCTTGCCACAGGGAAGCATTACAATATTTCCCAGTCCTGAGAGTTTGTGATTATGATTAAAACCGGCCTCAGCCTAGTATCCTTGAAGGAGCGTCTCCGCCCCCATTGTTCTGCCCGGACACTGAGGTCCAGCACCAAGAGCCTTCTGGCAGTTCCCTCACTGCGAGAAGCCAAGTTACAGGGAATCAGGCAGAGGGCCTTCTCAGTAGGGGCACCCGCCCTGTGGAACGCCCTCCCATCAGATGTCAAAGAAATAAACAACTACCTGACATTTAGAAGACATCTGAAGGTGGCCCTGTTCAGGGACATTTTTAATGTTTGACATTTTAATGTATTTTTAATCTTTGTTGGAAGCTGCCCAGAGTGGCTGGGGAAGCCTAGCCAGTTGGGTGGGGTACAAATTATTATTATTATTATTATTATTATTATTATTATTATTATTATTGCACTCCATGCTTTTCCTTAACATTTGCACTAGCTCTTCCTCAAACCTGCAGTGCAAGGGATTGGACTAGATGAGCCTTTGGGATCCTTCCAACTCCATGATCCTATGAAACTGCTAGCTTCCCTGTACCTTTTCCTTCCACAGTCCTTTGCATACTCTTCATATGTGCCATTTCCTCCACCCCACCCTGCTCCTTTCGGTTCCCTTGCAGCATCTCGGTTTCTGGGTAATACTCTGAGACTGTCACCTCTGTGGAATGTTGGCAAACCCCCCCACCCCCACCCCGCCCACAATTCAGGGAACCAAACAAAAACAGGGTCTGAGATGCCCATAGCACCTGGTTGCAAAGCTTCCGTAGGCATCCTGCGGGTTGGCGTAAGAGACCAAGGAGCTCGGCTAGATGGATCTTTTGGTCTGATGCAGACGGGTGGTTTTGGTGGCCCACAGGGCAAGTCCTTTTGGCCACCAGTGCTGCGCTCAGAGCCTCACCTGTATCACTCGCCTGCTCAGCCCTGTCATGTCTGCCAGCTTTTGAAGGGTCTGTGCATCTGGGTTGTTGTCCTGAGCGAATTGTGCTTGCATGACCTAAGAGGAGGACAATACTCAAGAGTAACCCAGGCATGTCGCCAGCATTCTCCTCTTCCTGCATCCCACTACCACTCTTGAGAGAGCCCACCCGGCTCTCTACCTGTAGCTGCTCTGCGGTGAAGGAGGTCCGCGCTCTCTTTGCTGGCTTTGGCTGACTGTCTTGCTCAGACGGGACCGCCCCTTCCAGTGTGATGCCATTACCTGCAAGAGAACAAAGGGTGAATCTGGGGCGTATTGGCTGAACGCTGATCTTCAGCTGGTGGGTCAGGACCTACGAGTACAGGAGTTCCCAAACTTTTTCAGGCTGCTGCCCCCGCCCCCTGGTTCCACAAGCTCATCCCCAGTGCCACCCTTCTGCACCCTACCAAAAACATTTTTCAGAACAGCGGTTTTTACAATCCAAGTAAGGAGGAGAATAACACAATAAAAGTCAAAACAGTAATGATTAATTGCACATTTATTCACCAAGGGCCTTCTGGCGGTTCCCTCACTGCGAGAAGTGAGGTTACAGGGAACCAGACAGAGGGCCTTCTCGGTAGTGGCGCCCGCCCTGTGGAACGCCCTACCTTCAGATGTGAAGGAAATAAGCAGCTATCTTCTTTTTAAAAGACATCTGAAGGCAGCCCTGTTTAGGGAAGTTTTTAATATTTAATGCTGTATTGTTTTTAACACTTGATTGGAAGCCGCCCAGAGTGGCTGGGGAAACTCAGCCAGATGGGTGGGGTATAAATAATAAATTGTTGTTGTTGTTGTTGTTGTTGTTGTTGTTGTTGTTGTTGTTGTTATTCAAAATCATTTGGCAAAATGGATGAACTTGATCCGGTGACGTCAGCTTTTCAAAGTCTGATATTCATTTACACCTCCAGTGCCCCCTGCCACCCCCTTGCCTCTTAACACACACACACACACACACACACACACACACACACACACACACACACACACACTATTGCACTAGTGGGCTGAGGCCTGATACAAAGCAGGTGACAACAGGAGCAATACCACTGTGCAATTCTATGGTGAAATGTTAAGAAATGGATCCCAAAATGCATGTTTGGGTTAAAAGTGGTTCCTGGGTCTGAAAAGCTTCAAGGTACCTGGACAAAGCTATGTGTGTGTGCTTTGAGCACTTCTCTCAGCCTGAGCTTGTTCATGAGGACTAGGCCCTTGATTGGGAAACTTGTGCATCTTTACCAACTCCTTACACTGCTAACTGTTCTGGGCACAAGTACTGGTAGTCCGTTGTGGTTTTATTATTTTATTTTATTTCTTCTTCTTATATTTTATTGCATTTATATTCTACCTTTTTCCTCCAAGGAGTTTAAGGTGGTGCACATGGTCCCGACCTTCTCATTTAATCCCCACAACAACCCTGTGAGGTCAGTTGGGCTGAGACACAGTGACTGGTCCCCAAGGTCACCCAGTGAGCTCCATGGCTGAGTGGGGATTTGAACCCTGGTTTCTCAGGTCTTAGTGCAACACACTTAACCACAGCCCTAAATGGGTATATATAGATGGAATATCTACCTACCGCATATTCTCACCCAGTCATCACCAGATCCTACCACCAGATCCAAAGACCTAGCTTATTAGACCATCCAGTTCCTTCCCCTCCACCACCAGCACCCCACCAGTCATTTATTTGGGCATTTCCTCCTCATATTTCCCCATCAGCAGCTACAACAGCTTTAATGAGAGAAACAGAAGTGGAGAAAGGATATCCTTGCTGCTCCGGTCTGCATGGGTGATCCTTTTCCACCCAGCGTCAGTTTGTTAATGAAAGCCAGGTCCAGCTCATTGTTGGCCTGTTTCCCAATGTTCAAGACAAGATGGCGGGTTGCCGAGAACACAGCACTCCCACATCAGCTGCTATCAAGCACAAGCTCTCCTCAACTTTATGCTTTCCCCAGGATCCTAAGCTCCTCTTTTACGTCCAACAGCTCACAATCCCTTGCAGGCTCTGTGTGGTTCCCCCACCTTCACCAGTCAGATTGACCTTTCACTTTCCTCACAGAAGCTGCACTGTTGATCAGCATTCCACAACTGCCCCAGCCACACATAGGATGCTCAAGAATATTCTGTGCCAAAGATACCCACACAAAGAGAGAGAAAGCCACTGCTTCAGAAGCTACAGGCATAAGTTGCATTGGGAGTTACAACAACAACATTTTCATACCACCCTTTATCCAATGATCACAAGGCGGTTTACAATATAAAAACACAAAAATACACAACATAGTAACAAGCAAAAACAATACCCCCCTCCTACACACACACTGTTTAAAAGACTATAGATTGTTTAATTAGCCAAAGGTCTGGGAGAAGAAGAATGTTTTTGCCTGGCAACTAAAGATATGAAACAAAGGAGCCAGGCAAACCTTCCTGGGGAGAGCATTCCACAGACGGGGAGCCACTGCAGAAAAGGCCCTGTTCTCATGTTGCCAACCTTCAGACCACTCATGGAGGAGGCACACAAAGAAGGGCCTCAGATGAGGATCTTAGGGTCTGGGTCACTTCATATGTGGAGAAGCGGTTCTTGAGGTATTGTGGTCCTGAGCTGTTTAAGGCTTTGTAGGTCAAACCCAGCACTTCGGATTGGGCCCAGAAACTGACTGGCAGCCAGTGCAGTTGGGTCAGGATTGGCGTTCTGTGCTCAAACCACCTTGCACGGGTGAGCACATTTATTCTGTGGCTCTTGCAGCCACCGACTCCAGGGTCACAATGGTTAATTCCTGTGTTTAGCCATATCTTCTGAGTGATGACAGGGACTCGAGTCTTAATGCAGACGGAGACTCTAGCAACTGTGGGAACCCTTCAGCAGCTTTGGTCAGGCTCCTCACCCTCCGAGATATTCAGTTTGGAGGCAAGATTTGGGATGTGATTATCTTGGCCCCAGTTGAAGGAATTTTCTTCTTTTTTAACAGTTTGACTCGTTGTTGCAGGATGATTAATGGGGCTCAGCTTCAGCAACATGTGTTTATTTTCCCTTCTCCAGAAAAGCCTTGCAACACAGGCGAAATCGCTTTGTGATTCCCAGAGGAAACGTACATGCCAAATGGAATTGCCGCTTGCGCTTTTCGTGTCCCCTCCCTGGAGCAAGCAGGAAGGCACACCCCACCCACAGCTGCCACCTGGCCTCTGCCCACCATCTGCCCTCCAAGCTGACATCTCCCTCTTCGGGGAATCAGCATCCTGAGCCACAGGAAGGGCTGGCAGGGCATGGCCTATCCTGGGCCGTGATGCAGACAGCGGGAGCCACAAACGACACCTTGAAACTGGGACGGCTTTGCTTCAGATGCCTAGAGACAGAATGCCGAAGCAGTGACTGCATCAGTTGGGACTTTGGTTGAGCCAGGCTAAAGCCCCACACAAATTCAGCCAGCAGAGGAGCAGGGAGGGGAGTGTGACGCAGGCAGGGCTTTATACAAATCGGTGGCGCAACAAAACTTGGAATCATCTTCTTCTTTGGCGATCACTTGTAGCTGAGTAAGATTGTCTTCTATAAACCCAGTTTATGAGTTCTGGTTGCCAGAACTCAAAAAAGACGATCGTAGAGCTGGACAAAAAAAGGGGGGGGCAACAAAAATTATCTAGGGACCGGAAGAGGAACTCGTTACGATGACAAAAGGAAGCAACATTTGAGGCTTGTGTACAAAGTCATGCACAGGGTGGGGAAATAGACTGAGAGGTGCATTTTGTCCCTCTCTCAGATTACTAGAAACAAGCTGGATGGCTTGTCCTGTAGAATTCTAAGTGTTGGTGCTGACCTTGAAAGCCCTAAATGGCCTCGGTCCAGTATACCATAAGGAGTGTCTCCACCCCCATCATTCAGCCCGGACACTGAGGTCCAGCTCCGAGGGTCTTCTGGCAGTTCCCTCACTGTGAGAAGTGAGATTACAGGGAACCAGGCAGAGGGCCTTCTCGGTAGTGGCACCCGCCCTGTGGAATGCCCTCCCAGCAGATGTCAAGGCAATAAACAACTATTTTACTTTTAAACGACACCTGAAGGCAGCCCCATTTAGGGAAGTTTTTAATGTCTGACGCTGTATTGTTTTTGATATTTGGTCGGAAGCTGCCCAGAGTGGCTGGGGAGATCTAGTCAGATGGGCGGGGTATGAATAATAAATTATTATTATTATTATTATTATTATTATTATTATTATTATTATTATTATGGAATGCTGGGCATTTTAGGGCAGAAAGTGCTTTTTCACGTAGCACACAGTTAAACTATGGAACTGACTGATGGCCACGCAATTTGGATTGCTTGAAAAGAGGATTAGACAAATTAGTGGAGAGACACAAGCCAGACACAAATGCATCCCCCCCCCCCCCCCGTTGCTTCCTAGTATTCAGAGGCAGACTGCGCCAGGACATGGAGGCTCAATTTAGCCACCATACCTAATAATAGCCACTGGCAGATCTGTCCTCCGTGATTTCTTGAATCCCCTTTTGAAGCAAAGAGGGAGTTCCTTTCCAGCTCCCAGATGAAATTACCCATTAGTCCTTGAGCAGGAGTAAGAACAACCAACCAACTCCCCCTCCCCCCCAATCCCCAAAACAAAACAACTATATATATTTCAAGTGGGGGGGAGGTATCCCAAAGACCATTACAGTGGTGCCTCGCAAGACGAAAAGAATCCGTTCTGCGATTCTCTTCGTCTAGCGGTTTTTTTGTCTTGCGAAGCAAGCCCATTGATGGATTAGCGGATTAGTGCTATTAGCGCTATTAGTGGCTTATCTGCTGATCGGATCAGCTGATAAGCGGCTTAGCGGCTTAGAAAAAGGGGGGGAGGGGGAAAAACCAGCAGGAACTCGCAAGACATTGTCGTCTTGCGAAGCAAGCCCATAGGAGATTCCTTTTGCGAAGCACCTCCAAAACGGAAAACTCTTTCGTCTAGCGAGTTTTCCGTCTTGCGAGGCATTCGTCTTGCGGGGCACCACTGTAGTGTCTAAGAAGACAGAGTTCACTAGAAATGGGGGCCAGCAAAACATTTGTCATTTCTACACCACCAGACATTTCGGGCAAAACACGGCAGAAGACAAAAAGAGGGAAAACCCAAACAGAACAGGCGCCTGCACACGCCACTCCATGGCAGTGAAATAAACTGAATTCTTGCCATTGTGCTGCTCACCACAAAATTCACGTGGAATGCCTCACCTTGGCCCTGTATGTGACTCTCATCATGTCTGAACCTGGCAACCTCTAAGGACAAGATGCCTGCAGCTTTGTTGCTTGCTTGCTATGGGCCTGCTAGAGGAGATGGGAGAGCTGCCTGCATTTTTAAAGCCATGGCCTGATACTGACCCATGTGCCAAACCTATTTGATCGCCAAAACTCAGGGGAATGGCACCACACTCTCATTATTAGGGTGTGTTCAAATTGCTGCCTTAGAGCGCAGAGAATTTGTGTTTCCCCCAGTCAGTGGCGTAGCCTGGGGGGTGCAGGGGGGGCCGGCCGCACCGGGCGCAACATCTGGGGGTTAGGGTTAGGGGGCGCAAATCCATGGGTTAGGGGGCACAAATTACTTGCCTTGCCCCGGGTGCTGACAACCCACGCTACGCCACTGCCCCCAGTGCCATAGCTGTCAACTTCTCCCTTTTCTTGCGAGGAATCCTATTCGGAATAAGGGAATTTCCCTTTAAAAAAGGGAAACGTTGACAGCTATGCCCAGTGCTTTTTCTCCCCTCAGCTGTTCACACCAGCATGGGTTCCTTAGTGTCAGTTTCATTACTGTTCGCGTACATTCGGGGGTGGGGTGTTGATGGGTGGTGATGCCTTTACCCTTGCAGGGGTGTTCATGCCTTGGCTAGAGATCGATTAGAAACAGCTTTAGGACTCCAATGGGTGTGAAGCGCATTTACATAATCATAGAACTATATAGTTAGAAGGGTTCCCCGAGGGCCAGCTAGCTCAGGGGTCAGCAAGCTTTTTCAGCCATGGACCGGTCCACTGTCCCTCAGACCTTGTGGGGGGGCAGACTATATTTTCGAGAGAGAAAATGAACGAATTCCTATGCCCCACAAATAACCCAGAGATGCATTTTAAATAAAAGGACACATTCTGCTCATGTGAAAACACGCTGATTCCTGGACTGTCCGCAGGCTGGATTTAGAAGGCGATTGGGCCGGATCCAGACCCCGGGCCTTAGTTTGTCTACCCATGATCTAGCTCAGGGTCCCCAAACTAAGGCCAGCGGGCCGGATAAGGCCCGAGGGACTTGTTTATCTGGCCCACTGTGACCCCCACTGCCTACTGCCGCCGCCCGCTCTTACTAATGCTGTGCTGCACGACTGCCCACTTCTGGGTTGGAGGAGCACTGGAAATAGCTTGTGCGCATGCACAAGCGTTATTTGCGCATACATTATTTCTGGTGCACATCCGGGTCGGAGGAGGCCCGTTCACATGCGCACAAGCTATTCCAGTGCTCTTCCGACCCGGAATTGCACCAGAAATAGCCTGTGCCCACGCATATGGGCATGCGCTCCCCTGCCCTCCAGCCCGCCACGCAATCAACGCTGGAGACACCTGCCCAAGGTGCGGTAAGTTTGCTGGCCCCTGATCTAGCTCAATCCTCTGCATGCAGGAATCACGCCTACAGAATCCATGGCAGACGGCCATCCAACCTCTGCTTAGAAACCTCCAATGAAGGAGAGTCCCCACCTTCGGAGGGAGTCTGTTCCACTCTTGAACAGCTCTAATCTTCCTACTGTTAATCAGAATCTCCTTTCCGGCTGTTTCAATCCATTGGTTCGGGTCATACCCTCCAGAGCAGCACAAAACAAGCTTGCTCCATCTTCCATATGGCAGCCCTTCACATATTTGAGACCCAACCACATCAAATACTGTCATACCTTGGGTTATAGACGCTTCAGGTTGAGTTTTTTCAGGTTGTGGACCGTCAAAACCCATAAGTACCGGAACAGGTTACTTCCAGGTTTCGGCAGTCACGCATGCACAGAAGTGCTAAATTGTGCTTTGTGCATGTTCAGACGTGCCGAATTGCAACCCATACATGCGCAGACACACCATTGCGGGTTGCGGGCGCTGCGGGTTGTGGACGTGTCTCCCGCACAGATCACATTCGCAACCCGAGCATCCACTGTAGCAGTATCTCATAACAAAGTACAGGCTACAGATGCATTTATTATAATGTCGTTTGAGAGCAGATTAAAAACCCAGTTGAATGCCCAGTAACTGGGAGTGTAGCACAGCCTTACTCTTTGTTTCTTGACCTGTAAGGTAAGTCACTCAGATCCCCCTTCTGCAAACAAGAGGCTGAAGATCAAGGGAGATCCCCGTTTGCTTGAGCAAGGCCACCCAGCAAGCTTCCCTAGCCCAGAAAGCGCCTGAACCCGGGTCCAAGTCTAAGCCGCTAACAAGCCGCTGGACCACACTAGCCCAGGACACGCCACAAATGAGCGCCTCAGACGCCCACCCCCTTCCCAGCTCACTCCTGCATCTTGGTTTGATTTTGTTTTCATCTCCTCGCTTAAACCTTGTAAACAGAAACACGGATTATTTTCATTTTGAGATCTCTCCCCTTCTCTGAAATCGTTTCCATCTGCAGCCCAAGATGGCCTATTACATACGCCTCTCCCCCCCCCCCCCCAGTCTCACATTTTCTCAGAAAAGAAAAATCAGACAACTTCTTAGCACTTGGGCAAAGTTTTATCTCTTGGGAATCACACACACATTAATTTGGAGGAGGAGGAGGAGGAGGAGGAAAGCACCCGGGCTGAAGAGGACCACATGGGACCCTCGATTGAGTGCTGTTCTCTTTCCTCCTTTGCTCAAATGCCTGAAAATCCACTGTCTTGAAGAAGGGAATTGTGTGGGTTCTGAGAAGCCCATGTGCATATTCCCAAAACAACTGGTCCCACATATAAGCACGGAATCTTGTATCCAGCACATAACCTCCTATAATAACAGAACACAGGCTCTATGTTCGTATTATCAGTATTCAAGGTTGATGATGCAGAACTACTTTGTAAAACTCTTATTATATGCTTGTTGGTTGTGGATATATTGATTGTTGTTACCCAGCAATGGAGAAATACGTCACACTTTCCCCTTCATATTTGGTTTCAGAAGACCCTACATTTTTCAATTTCAGAAAAGTTGACTCATTCAATGCGTATTTCACCTGCCAAGCCAATTGACTGTGCTGCCATGTGGTGGATGTTTTTGATGTACATTAAGAAACAAAGTCATGACTGGCAGGTTCCCACCAAATTTGGCTTTATATGGTACTGATTACATACCGATATGCATTCTTACTAGCCCTCTCCATTCTGCAAGAACAATAATTGTATTTTCTTGTCTTACTTTAGATTGAAATGTTCCACTTCATGTTCCACTGTCATATGCAACCATGTACTGTGGATCCATAATAGTAAGTCACCACCTGCCTCTGTGTTTTGTTGTAAAATATTTTGATTACTTAATGAAGTTCTCTCTCTCTCTCTCTCTCTCTCTCTCTCACACACACACACACACACACACACACACACAGAGGAAATGACTGCATAAACAGGTTCGGTGCAGCCACAGATTCACAGGCAGTTCTGCACAATCCACAAGCACACCATCTCATGTTTTCTCTTTGTTGTGAGACAATCATCCATGGATATTAGTGTCTATCACAAGGCATGCCCATGACTTGTGTGAGATGCTTTGTTGAAAAACATTGCTCTCTCTAACTAGATCATAAGTGTTAAGATTTGTTAAAAGGAAGAGGCAAGGAGGTCACAGTGGTTATTTAAAACCACCGTGCTAGAAGCTTGCATGAAATGTGCACCATGGATTAAGAAAGATGGAACCAATCCAAAAGAATGCAAGTGTGGTTAAAAAGCAGTGTCAAGAAAGCTATAAAAGGCAAATGAGCTTGCTTCAGGAAGTGTAAGTCCTGTCCAAATAGGGAGAAGCACATACTTTGGTGATACAAATGAACATTGAGATAGTACGGCAACTTCTGAGAAGTGGGAAAGCTAGAAAATCCATTGCATTGAGCACAAGTCTCTGTACATACACAGATATCAGCTGCTTGTACTTCAAATACCTGCAGATCTAGTGTCCAAGCACAGAATCCAGATCTAAAGAGTATATTGCTAAAAACAGTAAAAAATGTATGCAAACAGAGGCAGGAGAGCATCTGGGAAGACTGTTTACAGAGATGTGAAAGGCTTACTGAAAGAGAATAAGGAGTTGACAGATGAGTGAATTTACATTTATCTCCACTGTAGAAGAAGGGCAAGCAGGCTTTAGGCTTGTCAGACTTACTTTGCATTTTTCTTTACTAGAAACTCAAGATCTAGTGGAAAAGACAGAATGAAAGAACAGGATGCCTTGGAACATACTTTAAGCCTAGCAATTTGTTTTCAGTACTGGAACTAAACTGAGTGCACAATCCATTCACAAAAGAATCCAAACCTGGTTATGACGATTTGCTCCTTAAGGAGGATAGAGCGCACTTAGTTCTTGCTACACATTAAACAATTGGGAGCCAAAAACTCTTTGACAACTCAATGGGTAGAGAATGAAACTCAATCCCAGGGTTGTGGGTTCCAGCCCCATGTTGGGCAAAAAGAATATAAGAACTTCTTGCTGGATCAGGCCACAGGGGTCCCATCCAGTCCAGCACCCTGTTCTCACAGAGGCCAAGCAGATGCCACACTGCAAAACCAGCAAGCAGGACCTGAGTGCAAGAGCCACACTCTTCCCCTCCTGTGGTTTCTAGCAGCTGGTATTCAGAACCACTGTAGAGGCAGAGCCAAGCCGTGGTGACTGCCAGCCATCAATAGCCCTCTCCTCATCCATTAACTTGTCCAATCCTCTTTTAAAGCATCACTGCCTCCTGGGGCAGCAGGTTCCATAGTTTGTGCTGCATGGAGGAGGACACTATTTTATCCTTCCTGAATCTTCAGACTGCCCACCTTCATTAGATGTCTACAGTTCTACAGTGGATAAGAGTACAGGTCCTCTTCTGGTTGGGTGACTAATTAAAGAACAGAGGAGAAGAAGAGAGGAGGGACAAATGGGTAGTTCTCCGTTGCAGTGGAGGATGGCAAGCGGCGGAGTTCCCCAAAGATCTGCATGGAGCTCCAAAAGAACATCTCCACACTGAGTGGGTGGGCAAAGAAAGGGGAAAGTGTTCAATGTAAGTTCAAACCGCAGCTGATGCACAAACCCTAACTTCGCATATCATGCACCAACAGAGTCTGAGCCACTGAGGTGACTGGGAACCTCAGTGGTGGGGTCTCCTTCATTGGAGATTTTTAAGCAGAGGTTGGATGGACATCTGCCAGGGATTATTGAACTGTGATTCCTGCATTGCAGGGGGTTGGACTAGATGACCCTTGGGGTCCCTTCACAATCTGCAGTTCTATGATTCTACGGTAGCTTGGTGAAAATGTTGACTTGGTGTGTGGCAAGCAACTGTGAAAAGGTGACTCCCCTCCGAGGAGCCAGTCAGAAAGGAGGTTGAAAATAAAATTTCAAATGCTGAAATATTGTGCTGTGGCTTATTTCGGAATGCCATGTTTCTGCTGCCTGTCTCAAAACGGTTTTGTAAAGCTGTCAGAGGGCAACTAAAATGATCAAGGGGATACCAGGACAGGGAATATTAATTTAGCAGGGAATTGAAAGGAAGTGCATGAGAGAGGTGAATAAAATTATTAATAGTGTAGAAAGAAAGATATTCATTCCCCTTGACCTTTCATAGAACATAGAAGCTCTCTTATACTGCGTCAAACAATCTAGTTCAGTACAGTCATACCTCGGGTTGCAAACGTGATCCGTGCGGGAGACACGTTCGCAACCCACAGCGTTCGCAACCTGCAGCGCCGCATCTGCTCACGTGCATGACGCAACTCAGCACTTCTGAGCATGCGCGCGATGTCATTTTGTACTTCTGCACATGTGCGAGCGCCGAAACCCAGAAGTAACCCGTTCTGGTACTTCCGGGTTTGGCGTGATCTGCAACCCGCAGCGTTCGTAACCTGAGGTATGGCTGTATTGTCTACACACTACAGCAGCCTTTCTCAACCTGTGGGTCCCCAGAGGTTGTTGAACTACAACTCCCATCACCCCTAGCTAGCAAGGCCAGAGCTCAGGGATGATGGGAGTTGTAGTCCAACAACCTCTGGGGACCCACAGGTTGAGAACCGCTGCATCTACAGGTTGGCAGTGGTTATTCAGACAGAGAACTGTCAAGCCCTGTCTGGAGACACCAGCTACCTCCCTAAACTCAGACGTGTCTACTGAAATGGATTGGCAAAAAAAAATCAGAACAACCTAAATAAATCCACACAGTAGATCATTAACCTGTGGAATTTACTGCCACAATATTAGATTGTGGTCATTGCCTTAGATGGCTTTATAAGTGGGCCAGAGAAGTTCATGAAGGAGGTCTATCATGGCTGCTAGCCATTGCAGGTAAATGTGCTCCAGGTACAGCACTGAAAGCCAGCTGGTGGGAGGGAAACAGTAGGGAGGGTTGCAGCCTTTGTGCCCCACTTCTGGGCTTCCTGAATGCACATCTGTTTGGCCACTGTTGGAAACTTGGTGGCGGACCAGATGGGCTGTTGGTCTGATGCCACAAATGGATCTTCTGATGTTCTTTATGACAAGCATATAAAGATCGTGCTATGTTTATGCTGCGCTTTTAAAAGTGTGGCATGAATTAGCAGCAACCGTCCTATGGCAGGAGTAGCTGAGGCTTCAGGCATGTATCCGAATTCTGACACTTTGTGAGTTTGCAGCTCAGAGCTGTTGAGAAGGATGGCTCCTCTGCAGAAATGCTTCCTCAGGGCTCATGGGAAGGACTTCCCTTGGAAAGCCTTGCTGCGGGTCAGGGGAGGTTGCCTGCGGTTTGCCAGAGACTGATTTGACTGATCACAGCGCAGGTGGGACACACTGGTAGGCTCAGGGCTGGATTTAGGTTTGATGAGGCCCCGAGCTACTGAAGATAATGGCGCCCTTTAGATGTCCAGCTGTCCTTCGTCAACAACAAATTGTCACTGTTTTTGGTGTTGAATATATGCTAATTTATGGACCTATTAGCTATCTAAAGCCATTTGCACATAACAAAGTATGTATTTTATCAAAGTGCCATATTTTTCGCTCCATAAGACACACCTAGTTTTTAGAGGAGGAAAACAAGAAAAAAAATATTCTGAACGAAAGCGTGGATGTATGATTTTTGTGGTTCATGCTGTTGCCACAGACGTATAATTTGACGGTGAGTTTGGGGTAGCCCAATGCAAAAATCCTGAGAACAGTGGATGCATGTGTTTTTTGGTGCAGGCTGTAGCCATGGACATGCTATGTGATCCGATGGTGAATTTGGGGTGACCCAATGCAAAAATCCTGAGGATCCGTGGTCTTTTACCTCCCCCCTCCCAGGCAGCCTCCTTTATCTTTAGTGTCCCTTATCTCCCGATCGCTTGCTGCTTCCTTTCAACACTCCCTTCCCTCTTGTTTGCCTTAGTGTCTTTTCCTTAGCTGGAGCGGTTTTCTTGCTCCTCCTTTTCTTCCAATTTCTCTCCTCATTGCTTTAACCTTCCTGTCTCCTCTCCTTGCAAGTTCATTGTCTTTACCTCCCCCCTCCCAGGCAGCCTCCTTTATTGCTACTGTCCCTTATCTCCCTCCCCAATCGCTTGCCGATCAGCAGCTTTGTTTCAACACCCCCTTCCCTCTTTCAAAAAAAAAGAAAGCATGATCTGCTTTTCGCCCCTGGGCAATTCAGCTCCAGGACCACGCATTCGCTCCATAAGATGCACAGACATTTCCCCTTACTTTTTAGGGGAAAAAAAGTGTGTCTTATGGAGCGAAAAATATGGTAATTGTTGAACTGAAATACAGTTAAGAATAAGTATATTAAGCTCTAACTGTATGTAGGTTTTATTTTATTTGTTTTTTTATCTCATATTTTGGAAATGTACACCCAGTTGTTTTTCTTTAAATTTTTAGGGGGGCCCCAAGAGAGTGGTGCCCTAAGCTATAGCTTGTTTAGCTTATACGTAAATCCGGCACTGGGTAGGCTTCAGGCACGCAGACGGCATGAAAGTGTGAGCTCCAGGGAGGAAGAAGACTTCTCCTTCCATCTCAAAAGAACACTGGCACTGGAAGCAGATTAAAAATCCCAGCTACAGTTGCAGCTGAAATTCTCCAACTCCAAATCAGGTTTCTGATCAAAATCTACAGACTTTCCACTGTTTGCAAGGAGCGAATCCCACCAAAGCTATGCAGATAGCTCCCTACAGCAAATGTTTCAAGTGGTTCCCCCAAATTCAGTTGAAAATGCAACTTATAGTGAGGCTGGAGAAGCCAGGGGAAGTGGCCTTTTTGGCTGAATTTCACCTGATTTGCAATGGGAGTTGAATAATTTCAATTGCAGCTTTATTTCCAAGGGGATGTCTGTCACAGACACACGCAGTTCCTCTGGCAGTGGCAGAAGGTGGTGCCAACTTTTGACAGGCAGGTGCTCAGTTGTGTGTTCCTAGTTCCAACTCAGGAATGGATATTCACTAATCCTCTAAAACTGTCAGACTTAACCATTTCCGTATCATTCTGCCTGCCTCTGTAGGTCAGGAGGAATTGGGCTGTTGGCCCCTTTTGCTTAGTATCATCTTGGCAGTGGCAGATTCCATGGAGGGAGGTGCTTGCTCTCTTCTCCCCCTTCCCCCCCCCCTTTTACAGGAGCACTTGTGATATTGCTGGTTTCCCCAAGAGCCGAGTTTGTTGGAAGGAAGCCATTCCCTCCCATCTTGTCCTTTGCCTCAGATGACAAAATGTTTTGAGCCGGGCCTTGCATTGGAATCGCTCAACCAGTAGAGGGGTCAGCAAACTTTTTCAGCAGGGGGCCGGTCCACTGTCCCTCAGACCTTGTGGAGGGCCGGACTATATTTTGAAGAAAAGAAATGAACGCATTCCTATGCCCCACAAATAACCCAGAGATGCATTTTAAATAAAAGGACACATTCCACTCATGTAAAAACACGCTGATTCCCGGACCATCCGTGGGCTGGATTTAGAAGGTGATTGGGCCAGATCCAGCCCCCAGGCCTTAGTTTGCCTACCCATGCAGTAGAGCACGAGACTGTTAACCTCACGGTCATGAGTTGAAGCCCCACATTGGGTGAGAAGATTTCCTGCACTGCAGGGGGGTGGACTAGATGACCCTTGGGGTCCCTTCCAACTCTATAGTTCTATGATTCTATGACCCTTCCAAGGAAAACTTCCCACTAGGAACATAAAAAAACTATACTAAGTCAGATCCCTGGTCCCACTAGCCCAGTATGGTCCACCTTAGCTCATCAGGGCTTCAGGCAGAAGTCTTTGGCCACATCCCAACCACACATTTAAAGCACTCTCATACCCCTTTTACAGCCATGGGGAGAACCTTCCCCAGAGAACCTTGGGAACAGTAGTTTGTTGAGCATGCTGGGAACTGTAGGTCTGTGGGGCCAGCACCCTTCACAAAATGACAGTCCGCAGGATTCCCCATGACAGTGAGAGAGGCCTAAGAGTTCCCAGCTCTCCCTAGGAATTCCAGGAACTGGTCTCAAGACCTTCTGCACGAAGGACAGGTGCGTTACCCACTAAGCTGCAAGCCTTCCTCTATGAAAGTGGCTGGCTGGCATCTCTTCGTGACTTGGGTTTTGGAGAGCCAGTGTGGTGCAGTGGTTAGTGTGCCAGAGTCGGACCTGGGTTCAAATCCCCACTTGGCTATGAAGGACACGGGGTGTGACCTTGGAGTCAGTCGCTGCCTCTTTCAGCCTAAACTACCTGCAGGGCTGTGGTGGGGATTACATGAAGAATGGGGGGGGGGACATGTGACCATCTTGAGACCCTTGGAAAAAAAGGGGGTGGGGGTATAAATGCAATAAATAAATAATGAATAGTAAGCGCCAAATGGAAAATGACAACCCTTGTCAGATACTGAATGCCATTGCATGCTGCCCATCAGATATCGTCGAGCAAGAAATAACGGAACAACAACAACAACAACAAATAGCTTGCAAATATAGAGATCAAGTATTTGGTAAACTTCCGGCAAATATCTAGCACGTATCTGGAGAATATTCAACACCTAGAAACACATGGAGGCCAATTTTCGGAAGTCGACACATTTCCGCTCTGCTTAGTTATCCTTTCTGAGCTGCTTGGGCTTGGAGGGCATTGCATCTCTGCGCTTTTCTGTCGAGAGACATCAACCAGGATAAGTCCAGGGTTGAGGGGAAGGGATCACACCTCCTACCGTCTCACAGAGGGGGTAAGCAGGATCCCCGGGGGGGGGGGCGTGTCCACCTACCATTCTCTGCTGCGCGCTTGAGGTTCTCGATCATGGTGTCATAGTGAATCCGGCACAGGACTTTCTCCTCCACCAGGCCAAACTCCTCTCCAGTTGACAGCTGACGTTTGCAAGAGAAGCAGGCAAAGCAGGCCAGGTGGTAAGCGTTGCCGCGGGCTCTCCTGACCCAGTCGCTGGCATAGATCTGCCTCCGGCAACGGGCGCATTTTGTACCAAACTGACTGCAAGGAGAGAGAAACACAGAGTGAAGAAGCTGGCAGTGCTTTGGGTGCCTCCTGCTCACTCTTGCGGCAAAAGCTGGCGCAACTTCTCGTACAGCACCAGCAACCCTAATCTCAGCCCAGTAGGTCACATTACCTTTCAGGCTGAAATGCTGAAACAGTAGCCTCAGGAAAGGGAATCCCCTGGGACAGTGAATCAAAAGCCAGTGTGGTGTAGTGGTAAGAGTGCCAGACTAGGACCTGGGAGACCAGGGTTCGAATCTCAACTTCACCACCCTAGCTCACTGGGTGTGATCTTGGGCCAGCCACTGCCCCTCAGCCTAGCCCACCCCACAGGGTTGCTGTGGCCATTAAGTGAGAAGCAGGAGAACACAATGTACACTACCTTGAGCTCCTTTGAGGAAAAAGGCGGGCTACAAATGCGACAAATAAATAAGTAAATAAATAAATGTAGCAACAAAACCTTGGTCCCACAAAGAGATATAGCACACCTGTTCCTCCAGATGACTCCCACCTGGAGGAACCAGAGGGTATAGCTGGTCCTCAGAAAGCACAGTCATGCTACATCACCTGAAACTGTTTCACTGCCATTGGGAAAGAGCATTGGGAATCAAAGCTTTTTGAAATGCTACAATTCCCAAGGTTCCTTAGGGCAAAAGGTGGGTAGTGTTGATGCTTAAAGCAGCTCTCATTTATACCGTAGACCAGGGAAGGGGGACATGTGGCTGCCCAGATGTTGACAAGCCACAGCTCCCATTATCCCTGATCCTTGGCCATGCTGGCCGGGGCTGACATTGTGAAATGAAGTCCAACAACAATGGGATACAGGTTTGCCACGGGTTGTGCATCGCTTCTCGTGACGTGCACTGGTGATCATTCTCCACTGTGCAGCGGAAATACACCTGTCCCTCCTCCCAGCCGAAACATGGCAGGAGTTCAATATTCCACTTGAGGGAACCTAACTCCTAACCTAGTGCAGACAATTGCTCCCCTTCAGTTCCATACTAAGGACTGAAAACATTCTCCTGGCAGAGAAATCTACCTCCCTTTGCAAGGTAAGGGGGCATTGCACCATGACCCATCCGTGGCTTGCTCATTCTTTGAGTCATCCTGGGAGCTGCCTTCCTTCTTCCTTGCAGATGAGCATGAGTACATAAGGAGTGCCAGCCCAGTGATCTCACAGTGGCCAACCAGATGTGGTAAGAAACCAGGGAGCAGGACCTGACCACATGAGCCCCCTTGTGCTTCTCAGAAACCGGTATTCATAAGCACTGCTATGGAAGCAGAGCATGGCCATTCTGGCTTATCGATTGCCTTTTCCTCCTCCATGAATTTGTCCAATCCTCTTTTAAAGCTGTCCAAGCCCTCCCCGCCTCCTGGGGGAGGGAGTTTCGTGGTTTAACTCCTGCAAGAAGGAGGACTCCCTGAACCTTCCAACATTCCATTTCATTGGATGCTCTCAAGTTCTCGTGTTGTAAGAGAGATAAAAACTTTTCTCTGTCTACTTTCTCCCTTCCATGCATAATTTTATAAACTTCTGTCATGTCGCCTCTTACTTGCATTTTCTCTGAACTAAAAATTCCCAAATGCTTCAACCTATCCCCATGGGGGAATCCCTCCACACACACACACCCAATCATTTTGGATGCCCTTTTCTGAACCTTTTCCAACCGTACAATATCCTTTTTGAGGTGAGGTGACCAGAACTGAACACAATATTCCAAATGTGCTCACAAAATATATTTGTATAATAGCATTATGGTATCAAATCCTTTCCTAATGGTCCTTAGCATATAATTTGTGTTTTTCATGGCTACCACACACTGGGCGGACATCTTTGTTGAGCTATCCACAGCAAGCCCAAGACCTTGTTCCTGGTCCATCACCACCAATTCATACCCCATGAGCATATATGTGGAATTAAGGTGGTTTTGTGCCAGCATATATCACTTTACACATTTTTACAATGAATTGCATTTCATTGCAATTCAGAGCTCTGTTTTATTGACCCTGAACAATTTAGTGTCATCAGTGAACTTGACCACCTCACTGTTCACACCTAACACTAGATGGTTTATGAACAAGTTAAAACGCACAGATCCCAATATTGCTACTTGGAGGACTCCATGTTCTTTGATTTACGGAAGAGAGGAAAAAGGCTTAAGTCAGCGATAGCCAAACTTGGCCCTCCAGCTGTTTTGGGACTACAATTCCCATCATCCCTGACCACTGGTACTGTTGGTTACAGATGATGGGAGTTGTAGTCCCGAAACAGCTGGAGGGCCGAGTTTGGCCATCACTGGCTTAAGTAGTCTATTGAGACCTCCAACCATTTTCAAGTGGTCCACAGGCAACAGTGGTTTGAGAACCACTGTAATAGATACCTGCCCTGTAAGGAGGGAGGAAGAATGGGGCAGAGGTGAGGCCTGTCTCCTCAGCATGGCCCTTGGCTCATTCGCTCGAATTATTGCAGGCTCTTTGCACCCACTTTGCACCAACAGAATTGTGCCATTCCCAGCTCTGAAATGTTGCAGTGGTGCTGAGGGCAGACTTTGGAGGTTAACTGCTTCTCCTTCTGCAGCTTTGTAGAGCTAAAGAAGTACTCAGCATATTAAGGATAAAGCAAAAGGGCATTTGACTATCAAGCTCCCAAGAGTCCAATGATTTTAGCCAACTTTTGGCACTATCAGCTCACTCGTCTTCATATCCAACACAGAGATGGACCCCGTGCAAAACCTGAGCCAACCTCACCACCACCGTTGGCCACAAAGGAGATAAAGTGGTTCCCAGAGAACATCACCCAAGTTGGCACTGACCCCGTCCCCCATTGCTCTGATGCAGCCTGGGACAACGGAGCAGAACCGCATCTGAAAAAACGCAAGTGAGGAGTTGTGTCTGAACAGTCCCAAAGCCAATTTGGAAAGAGGGGGGAGCAGGGAAAGCGATGGAGGAACAACCAAGACTGTGCTAATTTCTTGCATATGGGGAATGCAGCAAGCTGGCTGTGAGATGCTCTGTTTGCATGGTTGTACAAACAAAGGAACGGTATTAATTAATTTTTCATTGCTGTAACAGGCTCGGGGAAAGCTTGAGTCCTCACCAGCAGCACCAGAGAGAAGAAAAAGGATTTTTGAATAGACCTGCAACACTTATCATTGTTCTACACAACCACTTTAAGTAGTGACTCAAAGCATTTTCTGACTTACTTGTGATATTTGGGGAGCCACATTTTAATCAGGGAGGGCAGGTTTACATACATTGTTTTAACTCTAGTTTTTCTGTCCCCTGTTCCAGTAATACGTCAAACCTTTAAAAATGATATTCTTTCAATGAACAAGAGCTTTCGGAACATGCTTTTAGTAGTTAACTTAAAACTGTATTTTTATAAGATCACCTGCCCATTCAGACAAAGAAATGTACAACTTTGTGTAGGAAAAGCAGGGTATAATAATCAAACAAATAATAAGAAACCCTCTTTTGAAAAATGTTTAAGTTAAATTTGAGGTGTAAGTAAATACCGTAAGGACTAAATTGGTGGATGCTACAGAAGAAAGGTAGTTAAAACCAAAGTTATCAAGGCGACAAAGTAACATTTAGAATCACACATAAAACACAAGCCCCACTCAGCAGAATGAACAGCAGGCCAGCCTGGCTTGCCACACGTGGAAGAAGAGGACTTTGTCTAAGACTCTCCCCGTCTGCTCCGCGGAGGACCTTAAGGTCCATAAATAGCAACACCCTGGAGGTCCTGGGCCCTAAGGAAGTTAGATTCAACCAGAGCCAGGGCCTTTTCAACACTGGCCCCGGCCTGGTGGAACGCTCTGCCTCATGAGACCAGGGCCCTGCGGGATCTGATTTCTTTCCGCAAGATCTGTAAGACAGAGTTGTTCTGCCTGGCCTTTGGCTTGGGATCAACTTGATCCCCTCCCCCGCTTTCCTTTTTTCTTTCTCCTTCTGTGATAGAACTTCTATTTGGGGACTTCCCTGGCTTTTTTCTGGCCCATGTAGGACCAGTCTGGAAAGTTAGCCTTGGTGAAGATTTGACATTTTCATCCCCAAAAACGTTTTTGAGTTTCCATTGAAATGAGGCTGCATTTTAATGTTGTGTTTTAATCTTGTTTTTAAAGTTGTATTTCAATCAATTGTTTTATATCTGGTGTTAGCCGCCCTGAGCCCAGTCTTGGCTGGGGAGGGCGGGGTATAAATAAAATCTATTATTATTATTAAGCCCAAGTCCAAAATGACCTGAATGCGCAGCAAGAAAGTGAAGGCACAAAGTCTGCCGTGTTTGTGCAGCCAAATAAAAGCCATCCAAACAGCAACCCTGCAGTGCGTACTGTGCTCCCTACTGAACCCCAGTGGGGAGGCCTTCCTACTTTCAGGTTTAAATTGCAGTCTGCATTCAGGCTTCAAATCCCAGTGGAATGTGCTTAATTTAAACCACTCATATTTAAGTCAAGTGCTGAGAGCCTCATTGCCTGTTGTGAGTGTCAGGCCTTACAAAAGGGATGGGGAAATCTGTGGCCCGCCGTATGTTGTTGGACTTCCAACGACCTCAGTCAACATGTGGCTGATGGCTAGGAGTGATGGCATTTGGAGTCCAGCAACATCTGGAAGGCCACATAGCCGCCGCCCCCCCCCCTTAAGCACGGTCCGAAACGCATTTCATTCCCTACTGAGAAACTGCCAGCAGCCCACACCACGGAAAGGATTTCTCAAACTGAGGTGCAGGGATTTTTATGCCATCCTACTTCACAGGGCTGTGGTGCATGAATAGTCAAATCCATATAATTAAGGCATATTTTTAATCAGACGGCAACTGATGCCTCCGCCCTCATAATACACGCCTTCACTATGAGTTTGTATTCCACTCTGCATACATGGATGCATCTAATCTGGTTCAAACACTCCTGCCGTCGCATCTATTTGTGGCTGTTTCTAAAACATGGCGCTTTGTTCCGCACGCACACAGAGACTCACATTTCCCACATCTGCATTTTAAAAAGTATGTACCTAACATTGTATATGTACATGTATATTCCAAGTCAATATTCTCCTCCCTTGCTTTCTATGTCTCGTTAGCACAAGTCGTCTGTGCCCAGAATAGTCCTAAAATTAACATTTTCTCCTCTGATTACAGGCTTTCTCAGAGAGAGAGAGAGAGAACACACTCCTTTCAACCTCTCTGCCAAGCTCAGTATGTGTCTAAAGCTAGTAGAGAGTTTACCTTTCAGGCCAAAACAACCCAAGGATCTGCCTGATAGAAGGAAGGACATTGTGTTTTTTGTTTTAAAGGACAAAGTAAAAAGCAACAGTGGCAACCTTTTAAGAGCACAATAAAAGCCTCTTCAGTCAGCCCTATAGCCCATTTAGTCCAACTTCCCGTTCTCACAAGGTCGCATCAGATGCCTGTGGGAAACCAACAGGATTCCCTGCACAAGAACAGCACTCTGCCCTCCCGCGGTTTCCAGAAACTGGTATTCAGAAGCATCACTGCCTCTGACCATGGAGGCAGAGCAGAGCCATCATGCCTAGTAGCTACAAGTAGCCTTCTCCTCCATGAATTTGTCTAATCCTCTGGTGGGAGTGAGTTCCATAGATTAACTATGCACTTTACAGGTGGAAGTTCCACAACACTGATGGGACTTGAACTTGCTAAACGGCCTCGGTCCAGTATACCAGAAGGAGCGTCTCCACCCCCATCGTTCTACCCAGATGCTGAGGTCCAGCACCGAGGGCCTTCTGGCAGTTCCCTCGCTGCGAGAAGCCAAGTTACAGGGAACCAGGCAGAGGGCCTTCTTGTTAGTGGCACCCTCCCTGTGGAACGCCCTCCCACCAGATGTCAAAGAGAACAACAACTACCAGACTTTTTGAAGACATCTGAAGGCAGCCCTGTTTAGGGAAGCTTTTAATGTTTGATGTATTACAGTATTTTAATATTTTTTGGAAGCCACCCAGAGTGGCTGGGGAAGCCCCTTATTTTCAAGCTAACAAGTAGCTTACCAGCACAAACTTTTAAATGTCTACTCAGAAGCAAGTCCTCAGGAGTTCAGTGGGGCTTATTCTCATGTAAACTTGCACCTTAATTGTGGCCCTGGTAGGTGCAAGTGTGCTCTCTGCCTCCTTGTATTATCTCCATCATCAATTGCTGTTGTTATTGTTAATTGAATTTATATACAGTGGTACCTCGGGTTACATACGCTTCAGGTTACATACGCTTCAGGTTACAGCCTCCGCTAACCCAGAAATAGTGCTTCAGTTTAAGAACTTTGCTTCAGGATGAGAACAGAAATCGTGCTCCGGCAGCGCGGGAGCAGCGGGAGGCCCCATTAGATAAAGTGGTACTTCAGGTTAAGAACAGTTTCGGGTTAAGAACGGACCTCCGGAACGAATTAAGTTCGTAACCCGAGGCACCACTGTTCTGCCCTATCCCCGGAGGTCTCAGGGCGGTTCAACATGGGTTCTGCTTTTCAAAAACAAAGATCCTTCCTAAGCAGCTTATTCTCATAAGATTTCAAACCCCCAAAATACGGTAAAAGAACAACCACAAAATCTCATAAACAAAATCACATAAAATTAGAAATGTTAAACACCTAAAACAAACAGAACAGCATCATTATCTATTTGTCTTTTAAATGTAACCAGCAACCTAACATCTTGAAATCTCAATTGCAGCTCCATTTTGCCCTCCGCAAACGGATGCTGCCTCCTACATATGTCAGACCCCCTAAGATAAGGGATCTTTGAGCAAACAAAAACCACTTATAATAATGTCTTGGCCCTCTGCACATGCAAAGCACCCTGGAGAACAATAGTACCATTCTATATGTCTCTACACAGAAGTAAGTTCTGTTATTGTCAGTGAGTGCAATAGGTGGCAGCCGTGCTGAACCCTCTGGGACACCACAAAGCCTTGAGGAAAGTCAAGGTAAAAACATTTGTGGGGTTGCATGCTTTCGAGTGTTAGACTACCCATACTGGAAATAGAATTGAAATAAACTCAGAGGTCGCTTAGCCTAACCCACTGCTCAGAGCAGGAACTGCAATGGACAACATCTCTGGCAGCTGGCCATCCAGCTTCTGTTCAGATACCTCCAATGACACAGAGCCCACCCTGCTCCCAAGGCAGATGGTCCCACCACAACATCTCCTTCCGTTTCTCAAAGCTTCCTCATCCTCTGCTTGACTGACTGTTCTTCAGCTCCCCCCTCTCCCTCCCTTGCAGCTCTTTCAAGGAAGGGCCTTAGCTCAGTGGCAGAGCTCCTGCCTTGCACGCAGAAGGTCCCAATCCCCAATGGCATCTCCACATAGGAATGAGGGAGAACCCTGCCTGAAACCCTGGAGAGCAGCTGCCAGTCAGTGCAGACAAAGCTGAGCAAGATAGACCAAGAGTGAAATAATAATAATAATTTATTATTTATACCCTGCCTATCTGGCTGAGTTTCCCCAGCCACTCTGGGCGGCTTCCAATCAAGTGTTAAAAACAATACAGCATTAAATATTAAAAACTTCCCTGAACAGGGCTGCCTTCAGATGTCTTTTAAAAATAAGATAGCTGCTTATTTTCTTGACATCTGATGGGAGGGCAATCCACAGGGCAGGTGCCACTACTGAGAAGGCCCTCTGCCTGGTTCCCTGTAACTTGGCTTCTCGCAGGGAGGGAACCGCCAGAAGGCCCTCGGAGCTGGACCTCAGGGTCCGGGCAGAACGATGGGGGTGGAGACGCTCTTTCAGGTATACTGGGCCAAGGCTGTTTAGGGCTTTAAAGGTCAGCACCAACACTTTGAATTGTGCTTGGAAACGTACTGGGAGCCAATGCAGATCTCTCAGGACTGGTGTTACATGGTTAAGGCAGTTTGCTGTGACTTGCTTTCCTCACCATCCCAGTCATCCACCTAGGCGATGCCCAGTGCTCTTTCTACTTCAAATGTGGCATCTGGTAACACTGGTGGTGATACCTTTTGCGTCATTGCGTCCTCTTGCCATCAGACATGAATTATTTGCCTCACTTTTGCATTTTAAAACCATCTAGCAGGGAGGAGATGCAAGCCATGCCGCAACACCCAGAAGGGGAATTTGCATTGAACGTTGGCTCCGTTTGGGAGCCGGCTGAGCAGGAAAGTGACAGATTAAATATGCTTTGAAATAACTTCACCAGTTGACAGTGGAATGCAACATTTTAAATGTCTGGGAAGCATAGAGAAAATACTAGATTAGGTTAGATGGGGGAGGTGTATTGCTGGAACGTAACCATCTCTTGGATTTGCTCTGATGCCAATAGTCAAGGAACAGAAAACATCTACCCCGAAGTAGGCTCATCTTCAAGTTGCCAAAAGGCTGCTTTTCACCTTTTTTAAAAATGTAGTTTATGCAGAGTGTATGTGTGGGTGTTCAATATAATATATAATAAGAATATATTGTTATATATAAATGTAAAAACAAAGTGTACAGCACATTCCATGCAGCATCTTAACTCAGAAATGTGCATATTAAAACGGGGGAAATAACAAGTAATACTTGCTCAGATTAATTATAAGTAGGTGTGTGTGTGTGTGTGTGTGTGTGTGTGTGTGTGTATATATGGCCATTAGGTCTTAGTAAGTATGTGTGTAAATAAGTGAATGGTCATTTTAATTCAGTGTTTCAGTTTTTATCTTCTTTGATAACACAGCAAGAATTTCAAATTATAATTAGGAACATATTATTCTGGATATCACCAGTAGATGTGGATCTCTCGGTTTATTGCGGGGAAAGTGAGGAAAGGCAGCAGGAGGAAATAACAGTTCCTTTGGCTGCTAAAAGTAAAAATAAATTATGGATTAAATAACTGGAAAATTGGTGCTGTGGATTTAACTGACTTTTGCTCTGTCTTTGAAGTTTCAATCAAAGTTCTAAAAAATAGCCCCTTCTCCTGCGAGTCTGATCGCGACCCTCCCTCTGCAATCTCCATTCAGAGACACCCGGCAAGAGCGTCAATCAGAGTTTGCTTCAGAAGGATGTCGTTTTTCGGGGGGGGCGGGTGTTTAGCGTCCAATTAATACCCCCCAAAAAACTTGTCAAGACCTCGATTTTGATTTAGACCTTTTCTTTTGGGGTGGGGAGGAGGGGACACATTTAGTCAAGATGTGGCGTGGATTTTGGTGTCCCGGAAAATGTCAGATGATGAAGGCGAAGCCCAAGACCGGAGCGGAGTTGGCGGAGCATCACCTGAATTTTTCAAACCTGCTCGCCGCCCTCTGCGCAGTGTTTTAAAGAACAAAAGCGGGGTTTTCAACTTTTATCTAATCTCTCCGCTTCCTCTATTACAATTTATGTATTTGTTCTCTTCAAGAGCAAATCTCTTTCCGCATACCGCTTGAATTTAAGAATGTTCCGTTTTCCGCAGAGCGATTCTCGGTGCGGTTGCTCGGGAGCAAGAGCCGCTGCGCTCCATGGAGCATTTCCCCCCTCTCTTACACCCCGAGAATTTACAGCCTTACAGCGCAAATCCCGCGCAGGTTTTTACTTATAGGCGACTCCCCCGTGCCCCAGTGAGATTTACTCCCAGGTAGGGGGAGTGAACCTTGCAAGATCGCAGCCTTAAGATCCTCTCTGTCTCTCATAAAATCTCTGGCCGGGACCGCGGCGCAAGTATCTAGAGATAAGGAAAGAGCCATATTGGAACGAAGAGCCGACCTCCGCCCCGAAGAGGCTGCTCGCCCCGCAGCTCTCAGAACCAAGCCTCCAGCTTGCAAGTTCCTTTGCTGGGAGGGAGAGGGGATTCGTGGTAGGCTACCCCGCACTGCGGGTGGGCAGACACTGTACCAGCCAGGCGAGGTCAGCCTCCCCAAGGCGGGAAAGCGGGGGGCGGCGGCGAGAGATGCCTTGCAATGGGACGCATTTATTCAGGTTCCTTAAATCACTCCAAACATTTTAGCACCATCTTCCCGCCGCCGCCGCCGCCGCCGCCTCGGCTTGGGGAGATCTCCTAAACCCTAAACCATCACACGCTCCCCATTATTTCTCACCCTAGCTAGTATGAGTTTTTAAAAACCGAAAGCACTTGCGCTGCGTAACTAGCAAACGGGACTCGCTTCGAATCCATTTCGGCTCGAAATCTTGCCACAACATTGCTTGTTTGCAAACACAAAACCGTAACGATTCCTAGCTTCCTCTTTCTTGTTTTTCCTTCTGGTTCTCCCTACCCCGTTTTCGGGTATCTTTGGTTTGCGGGGTTCTTTTTTCCTTTTTAATCCGGGGCAATGCTATAACGCGGGCGGTTGTCCAGGGGCGTAGATTTCAGACACGCGACGGCGGGGGGGGTGGCAAATGCCAAAGACTGAGAAGGACGTTGGGATTAAGACCCCAATCCACCCACCCACTCGTGCGGAAGTAAGTCCCAGGGAACTCGACTAGGCTTTATTTTAGGAAACGCAGCTGGAAAGAGAACTTCGAAAACCCGAGAATTTGGCTAGATGTTAGTGTTGTATTATTAATAGTAACAGATAAGTTGCCATCGGTCCTAATCACCCTCAGAGTAGATCCACTGATATGAATGGACTCAGCGGTTGCATTTTGAGTAGAAATTCGTTGAATACAAAATAACGGTCACAGGAAAAACAACTGCATATAAGTTGTTCTGCTCCGCTCAAACAACTGAAACCCGTTAGCCACGTCCATTCATTTCAGTGGATATAACTACTGTGGGAACAAAACAACTATTACTACTACTACTATTTTCGGTTAGGTGGCATGGTAAGGAAAGGTTTAAAAATCAGGCAGCTCCGCAGCGCTGTGATTTCAAGCAACGCGCTTGCCTGCTTCGTTTTTCCCCTTCCGGAAAAGGTGACCTCCCCCCCCCCCCAACGCGCGCGGTCCAGGGCGCCTTGGTCCCCCGAGGAAACCTGGCGCTGCGCGGCCGCCTCAAGGTGCATTAGGGGGGCAGCGCCTGGCGAGAGGGCGACCTCTCCCCCTTTTCCGAAGCATCTGCCCCCAGAAAGGGTTTGCCCACCTCGGACCTCCTTGATGGCAGGCCGGGAGGGCGCTGAGGAGAGAACGGGGTCCCAAGCCAAGGAATAGACAAAGAAGGACTTTCTTTTAGGGGGGCCCGATTCCATGGGAAGAGCCTTCCCCTCGGGGGCTAGGGCAAGCGCCCACCCCCAGTCCCCACCTTCCGCCCGCAATCCCAGGTTCCTTTTTTGATCCAGCACCTTTAAACCCCGGAGTTCGGATTTGCTTGGGTGGGTTCGCTTCCAGCTCCTGGAGTAAGTCACAAAATTCGCCGACCATTATTTAGAAAAAGCAAAGCAAACTACCATAGTTCGCAACGCTCCCTGGCTACCTTGAAGCGGCGCGCAAAAATGGGTAGGCTAGAAGACTTTATTCCGTTTTATTTGAAAGGCATTTTAAGGACACTTTGAAAGATATCAGATGGGTCATTGGCCTGATCCAGCGGGCACTACTTCTGTTCTTCTTCTTATGTTTATTTGAAATATATCCCGCTTTATAGCCCGAATAGGTGTTATAATGTTATTTATTATTATTATTACTATTGCTATTATTATTTCAGCAAGTGCCATCGAAGGGTTCGGGATTCAGAGCATTCTGGGCCACTCAGCCGACGCCTCCCTTCCTCTCTTTAGCCCGGCGGGTCCCGGGCGCCAAAGCAAAGGCGCCGGCCGTTTTGTCTTTACTCCAGAAGGGCGCCCGTTTCCCTGCCGAACATCGCCCAGCCCTCCTGATCTCATTTATCCTCTCAAAAACCGTAGTATTATAAAGCAAACCCACTGTGCGGAAGGGTAGGTCAGTTTGAGAAAGCGGGCGGGCGGGCGTGGGGCAAAGGCCCTTCCAAACGCGGCGCGTGACCCGTCAAATCCAAACTAGGTAAAAGCGCACGTAGGGTTTTTTAATAAAACAAAAAACACCACACATACAAACAAAACAAAACCTCACTAAAACTATTTGAGCGGGTCCTTCTCTCAGCTACAGAAAACGGTCGAGGCAGTGGGGGGGGGGGGAGGAAACGAGGCGTTGTTGTCCTTTGGCCTTGGCTGGCTTCACCGCTGCAGGAGATTTCCTGCTCCGCCCCTCGCCCCAGAGGCCCGTCCAGTCTAGCACTGGGCTGAGAGGCACCGGATCAACTTCGCTGGAAGTCTCTTCCGCAGTCCTTAGACAGGGGGCTTCGTCCGCCGAGCAAGGGGTGGCCCTGACCCAGAGACCCGGCGCCCACCCCCCTGGCCCTTGATTCTTCACAGCCTCCTCAGTAAATTTCGGCGAAAGGGAGAGAAACCCTGTCAACGAATCTGGACGCACCCCACCCCCAGTGCTCGCCTCTCGGGGGCCAGCCTGTTCACAGAATAGCCCTGGGAAGCTCTCAGGTGCCCTAGGTATAATTCTAATCCCCCCCCTTGCCCAGAATAACCTATCCTTATTCAACCTCTTGGAGGGGTGTCTCTCCGCTTTTATCTATTTTTAGAACGCCCCCCCCTAAAACCCTTCAAGAAAGAGACGGGTTCGGATTTAGCTGCCCCCCTTTTTTCTACAGGAAAGTGCAGCTGCCCGCTTCGCTCACTCCAAGCTCCAAATCTCTGGCCCGGGCGGACAACGAGACACCTGGAGACAATCCGAGCGCTGAATCCGGATAAGGCCAAAAAGTGGACGTTTCTGCCTCCGCTGTCAAAGCGCACCCGCTTCCGACCTGCAGAGTTGCCCCCCCCCCTCAGAAAAAGGATGTTGGAGGCGGGCAGCTCCAAACCAAAACCAGCGCCCGCCTCCGCTCCGGAGTTCCGCCTAGCCAGGAATCCGAGCGGGACTTCGTTTTCATCACCAAATCCTAATCTTAAAGGAAGAAACTGGTTTGAGATTGGGACGCCTGTTTTAAAGTTTACTTTAAAATTTTTTAATTCGGATTAATCAGGATTAAGAACCAGTATAAATTAAAATCAAGCAAATTCGGAATCCTGCCTAACTGGGTGCGCGCGCCTATATATATATATATATATATATAGGGGTCAGCCTCCCCACACCTTTTTTGCCAAGATTTGGTGAGCAAAGACCCGAAGACTGAACAATTTGCACCTGAATAATTTGTTCACACGTTCAGTTCGAGTCCTTTAGGTACCAGTGAATGCATCATTAGCCGCATCCCGCATATCGAGTATGAACGCTACGGGGCAAAACACCACAAGAAACCCAAGACTCCCATTCTCTTCCAGTATCCAAAGCTGAGATAATTTCTCTCTGAAAGCTCCAGGCCCACCTCGAGTTCCTCCCAAGTAAACTTCGCTGCGCTGCATATGAAACCATTACTTTAAAAGTGATCCAGAGCAAACCCGCCCGGGCGTTCAGGAGACCTTTCCAGAACATGCTGATCCAGCAACCAGAAAATTCCAAAGCAAGCGGAATCGCTCCGGATTCGCCCTCCCTCAGTCCCACAGTTCCGTCCATCCCCGCGGCCTCCTGGAACCTACCTGAAATAGTCCCTTTTGCAATAGATTTCTTTGTTCTTGACGTAGCAGGTGTGCTGCCGGCGAAGCGAGGTCCGGCACACTGAGCATTCCAGGCAACGCATGTGCCAAGTGAGGTCGTTCACCTGCGGGGGGGAGGGGGGAGAGGCAAAGGGACCTGAGATGAGGGCTGAGGGGTCTGGCGGTGAAAACCCCTGTCCGTTCACTGCCTCTGCCCCGCAACACACCTGCCCACCAACCATTCCCCCCTACGCGACTGCCCTTTACCTGGAGCAGGTACCGGTCCACAATCTCCATGCCGCAACTGAAGCAGACGTTCTTGGCCCCCGACGGCAAGGAGGAGGAGGCAGAGGATGGTGGGGAGCAGACGGAGGGTGTGGAGGGCGTGCTGGCGCCCGAGCGCGCCTCTTCTTTATCCAGGGCGCTCGGGAGCGCTTCCCCGTCCGGCTGGGCCTGCGGAGAGGAGAGAAAACCAAGAGGCGTTAGACGGCGGCACAGCTCCGCGGGAGCCCGACAGCACCCAGCAGCCCAGGGCTCCCCTGAGAGGCGGAGGACCAGCCTTCTCCCTTCTCTCTCCTTCCTTCCTTCCTTCCTTCCTTCCTTCCTTCCTTCCTTCCTTCCTTCCTTCTCTTCCCTTCCTTCCCCCATTTCTCAGTCATCTGCGCTTCGTCCTCCCCGTCGGAAGCAGGCTTACCATTCGTCAAGGCGCGCGGTGGAGACGTTCCTCGCTGCTGCTGCTGCTGCTGCTGCTGCTTCTGAAACCGGCGGAAAGGCTCTAGCTGCGGGGCTCCATGCCCCCCCCTCTATATAAGCCCGCTCCAAACAATAAACCTCAACTTTGTAGTGGCCATAGAAACGGCGTCGATCAAAAAAAGAGGGAGAGGGAGAGAGGGAGAGAGGGAGAGAGAGAGAGAGAGAGAGAGAGAGAGAGAGAGAGAGAGAGAGAGAAGGAAAAGAAGAAAGGTAGAGGCGGTAGGGCTTGTTAATGGAGCAATTTGCAGGGGGGGGGGAGAGGAAAGGAAAGAAGGGGGTGGCTTTGAAAAGCGGCTCTCGAGGTAATCGCTGCGCTCCAGGCTCGCTTTGCCTCGCCAAAGCTGCTGCTGCAGCCGCGTCCGCGGCGTCCTCCTCCCTACACCGCCCCGAAGCGCCTGCAGTTAGCGCCGATGCCCAGCCAGAAAGGCAGCGTTTTTCAATCAGCCTCGCCGTCGGGTGGGCTGCGCAATAGCAGCGCCTGCCTGCCCCTTTCCTGCTCTTCTCTCCCCCCCCCCACACACACCGCAGTCGCACTTTCTCCTCCCTCTCCCCCCGAGCACCAAAGAACTGAGACCCCCACCCGCGCTCAGCAGAAAGAGGGAGGAGGCGACCTCGACCTCCCCACCACAAACAAACCCGTGAGAAGACTCTCCTTCCTCTCCCGCTACCCGAAACTTACCACCAACATTTTCCAACCAATACTCTCGTCCACAATACTACGCCGCCGCTGCCAAGGAAGCTTCCAGAGAGCATTTTATACTATTTTATTTACTCCTAAGGAGGCCCCTTTTGCTCTCGAGGAGACCATCCTCCCCAAGGCAATAAAAGCAGAAGGAATATCTCGAAACATGCCCCCCGGGAAAAGAGATGCAGGAGATGGGAAGATAGAGTCACCTGGGAGATCAGCGAGGGGATCTCACAATCTCTCTCCCCACCCCCGCAAAAGGCAGGGAAGGGATTAGGGTGGCACATTCATTCTGGGGGGGGGGGTTGAGGTCACATCTGTCCTCTATAGAAGCTGAGGAGTTTTCCCTCCTCTGTCAAAGACGTGGAAGGCGGGGCGGGGGGGTTGCAGTGAGGCCTCTTTTATCATTGTATGCTCCTTTTTTGTGGGGGGGGGGGCAATCTCTCAGTCCTCCCCATCCCAAGCGAGCCTAGGTGTCATCCAGCTCAGGTGTGTGTGGGGGGGGCTGGCTCCTTCTTGCTTGAATGACTGGGGACCAGGTTCTCAAAACTACGACCCCACCCCCAAACCAGGGTGGCACGTTTTTTCTCCCCCGCTTCAGGACATTCATTTGCCCCCCCCCCAACTCTCCTCTCTAGAGTTTGCACGGGGCACAGGAGGCCTTCTGTTCCCCTCCCTCCACATGCACAGAAGGGGTCTTCTCCGCTTTTTCTGCCCCTCCCCACAATGCCATGCCTCACCTCGGTCCGCGACTGCTGGCCCTCGGACTGGGGGGTGGAGGTCTCATTCTTCCAGAACATGGACGGGGGCGGGTAGTTGGGGGGCACACGAAGAGGGGAGCTCCCCTCCGCAGCGGCCGCCCAGACGTGACTCACCCGAGGCGGCTTCTGGAAACAACTTTAAATGTTCCTTCTTTAAAAAAACAAAACAAAAAACTAGGGCGCTCCCCCTCCTGTTCCTCCTTCCTTTCTATCTTGAAGCTAGACGGGGTGGCGAGAGCAGCAGACAAGGAGAGAGAGAAGGACCGGGATGGTGGATATTCCTGCAGGGCTCGGATCTTGCACGTCGTTGAATGAAGAGGCGCGCACGGAAGACAGTGCCTCTGAGAATGTGCAGCGTTCTTCCGTCTCTCACCATGAAGGGAACTCGCATGGAGGAGGGCAGTGAGAGAGAGACTGAGCCCCCTCAGTCCCCTTCTAATAATTTAGGGTCACACACAAATATAAGTGAAAGTACTAGGATGAGCTACTCAGAATGCGTGGACCGGAAGTTCTGGCTTGGGAGTGCGGAGAGGGTTAGGGGGCTAGTGGGTGGCAAAGAATTTGGAGCTATGCTTTCATTTACTATTTGATTCATTATTTTAAGTGCCAACTTGAATAAAATATTGGGGGACCGGGCGGTGGCAAGTAAGCTAATGCTATTCTTGGATGCATCAACAGAAGTAATAGCACCACTGTATTCTGCCTCTGTCAGACCACATCTGGAATACTGTGTCTAATTCTGGGCGGCACAATTTAGGAAGGATGTTGACAAGCTGGAAGGTGTGCAGAGGGCAACTAGGATGATCAAGAGCAGGGGTCAGCAAACTTTTTCAGCAGGCGGCCGGTCCACTGTCCCTCAGAGCTTGTGGGGGGGCCGGACTACATTTTTTTGGGGGGAAATATGAACGAATTCCTATGCCCCACAAATAACCCAGAGATGCATTTTAAATAGAAGGACACATTCTTTTGTTTGTTGTTTAGTCGTTTAGTCGTGTCCGACTCTTCGTGACCCCATGGACCAGAGCACGCCAGGCACTTCTGTCCTCCACTGCCTCCCGCAGTTTGATCAAACTCATGCTGGTAGCTTCAAGAACACCATCCAACCATCTCATTCTCTGTCGTCCCCTTCTCCTTGTGCCCTCCATCTTTCCCAACATCAGGGTCTTTTCCAGGGAGTCTTCTCTTCTCATGAGGTGGCCAAAGTATTGGAGCCTCAGCTTCACGATCTGTCCTTCCAGTGAGCGCTCAGGGCTGATTTCCTTCAGAATGGAGAGGTTTGATCTTCTTGCAGTCCATGGGACTCTCAAGAGTCTCCTCCAGCACCATAATTCAAAAGCATCAATTCTTCGGCGATCAACCTTCTTTATGGTCCAGCTCTCACTTCCATACATCACTACTGGGAAAACCATGGCTTTTACTATACGGACCTTTGTTGGCAAGGTGATGTCTCTGCTTTTTAAGATGTTGTCTAGGTTTGCCATCGCCTTTCTCCCAAGGAGCAGGCGTCTTTTAATTTCGTGACTGCTGTCACCATCTGCACTGATCATGGAGCCCAAGAAGGTAAAATCTCTCACTGACTCCATTTCTTCCCCTTCTATTTGCCAGGAGGTGATGGGCCCAGTGGCCATGATCTTTGTTTTTTTGATGTTGAGCTTCAGACCATATTTTGCGCTCTCCTCTTTCACCCTCATTAAAAGGTTCTTTAATTCCTCTTCACTTTCTGCCATCAAGGTTGTGTCATCTGCATATCTGAGGTTGTTGATATTTCTTCCGGCAATCTTAATTCCGGCTTGGGATTCATCCAGCCCAGCCTTTCGCATGATGAATTCTGCATATAAGTTAAATAAGCAGGGAGACAATATACAGCCTTGCCGTACTCCTTTTCCAATTTTGAACCAATCAGTTGTTCCATATCCAGTTCTAACTGTAGCTTCTTGTCCCACATAGAGATTTGTAGCTTCTGTAGCTTCTTGTAGAGATTTGTAGCTTCTGACACTGTAGAATGTGTCCCACATAGGACACATTCTACTCATGTAAAAACACCAGGCAGGCCCCACAAACAACCCAGAGGTGAATTTTAAATAAAGGGACACATTCTACTCATGTAAAAACACGCTGATTCCTGGACCGTCCGTGGGCCGGATTTAGAAGGCGATTGGGTCAGATCCGGCCCCCGGGCCTTAGTTTGCCTAACCATGATCAAGAGTCTAGAAGCCAAGCCTTATAAGGAACAGTTGAAGGAACTGTGTATGTTTTGCCTCGAAAAGAGGACACTGAGAAGACAATTGATAGCCATCTTCAAATATCTCAAGGGCTGTCCCATGGAAGAGGGAGTGTGCTTGTTTTCTCCCGTTCTGGAAGGTAGGAACCAAATCAGTAGCTTCAAGTTACAAGAAAGGAGATTCAAATTAAACATCAGGAAAAACTTTTCCATGGTAAGAGGTGTTGGACAGTGGAACAGTGGTTAGAGAGCCAGTGTGGTGTAGTGGTTAAGAGCGGTAGTCTCGTAATCTGGTGAACCGGGTTCACTTCCCCGCTCCTCCACATGCAGCTGCTGGGTGACCTTGGGCCAGTCACACTTCTCTGAAGTCTCTCAGCCCCACTCACCTCACAGAGTGTTTGTTGTGGGGGAGGAAGGGAAAGGAGAATGTTAGCCGCTTTGAGACTCCTTAAAGGGAGTGAAAGGCGGGATATCAAATCCAAACTGTCTCCCTTGGGAGGTGGTGGACTCTCCTTCCTTGGAGGTTTTCAAGCAGAGGTTGGATGGCCATCAGTCATTGAAGCGTCAGTTGAGAGTCCCGCATTGGTTGGACTAGATGACCTTTGGTGGTCCCTACCAACCCTATGATCCTATGAGCCCTGCCCCACATAACTGATCAAAAGATCCAGCGCGCACACACCATTTCAATGACGATGCCCATCAACGTGAGGAGGCCAGATGCCCTCAAGTATTTTGTGGTGTCTGTGTGAAGTGACCTCGGTCCAACTCTCCCTCTCACCCAACAAAGCTGAATGTTAGATGATTCAGGAGAGATAAAATTAAGTCCCTCTTTGTGCAGCACAGAGTTAACCTAAGGGACTCCTACCCACAGGACGCAGTGAGGGCCACCAACTGAGACCATGGCTTCAAAAGAGGAAAAGAAAAGAAAAACAGATCAGAAGGCTATGAATGGCTCCCAGCCACGCTGGCTCTGCTCTGCTTCTGGGGTCAAGGGCAGTGAATGCTTCCGAATGCCAGTTCCTGGAAACCACAGGAGGGGAGAGTGCTTCTCATGATCAAATTCTGTTTGTGGGTTTCCCACAGACATCTGGTTGGCCACTGTGAGAACAGGATTCTGGACTGAGATGGGCCATTGGCCTGACCAACAGACTCTTCTTATGTTCTTATGTCATCTTCGGTTAACTATCATGCTCCCTCATGCAAATAACATGCTAATGTTTACTATGCGGGAATCAAATATGTTTGGGGTTGTTTGTGTGTGTGTTACATTATGCTTTTAACCACCAAGGCATATTACATGTCTTCATGTAGATACTTAATGCACATGCACAACGGGTGTGTAAGAGAGAGCACTCTCAACGGGATCGTTGCCCCAAGTGATATGAGAGATGGACCAAATATGGTTGGGCTTGTCATGGCCAGAACATGGTCTTGTTGAGTTTGGAGTGACAATGGCACTTCCTCCCTGCAAAGGGGGTGAGCCCGCAGAGAATGAGGCAACCTGATGTGTTCCTGAACGCTTTGGGGGATCTTTCAGTGGAGAAAGCTGGTGGTCCTGTCAAAGACCCCATCTTGCTATGGGACGGCAAGATGAAATGGGCCGCTGACACCATTCCTTCCAAGTGGAAGTTGGGAACCCAAAAGGTAATGAGCGCCATCAGTTTTTTTGCAGAAGCTAGGCCCTGAGTGCTGTGAGTATTTGCAGGAGCTGGGCCCTGAGTGGTGTGAGTCTTCGCAGGGACTGGGCCCTCGTCATGCTTGCTTTGGAGGAAAGAAGTACAGGCTGGTAGGGGTCAAATGAGGTGATGTGCTGGAAAGGCTGTGGAAGAAGGGGATCAAGTTCACTGAATGTACTCTGTTAAAGGGAAATTTAATGGAAATGATGTATAGATGGTATTTGTCTCCAGTAAAACTAGCAAAGATTTACCTTAACAATGATAATTGATGCTGGAAATGTAAAGAAAAAGAAGGTACCTTTTATCATATGTGGTGAACCTGTCCCAAGGTGTAAGACTTCTGGGAGAAGATTTATAATGAATTGAAATTTTTTTGAAATATACATTTATCAAGAAACCAGAGGCCTTTCTTCCTGGAATAATAGGTTTGGAATTGCCCAAGAAAGATGTTAAACTATTTTTGTATGCCATAACTGCTGCTCGAATTTTATTAGCTAAGAATTGGGAAAAAAAGAAGTACCAACAGTGGAGGACTGGCAGATGAAGATGATGGATTTTTCAGAGCTAGCCTGACTGGAAGAGTCCGTGACCAGAAGGAGGAAGACTACCAGGAAGAATGGATGAAATTTAAAAAGATTATTTAGTTAAGTATGTTAAGTTAAATTAATTGGAGAAGCTTGCAAATATCAGATAGGCTTAGGATTTAAATATGAATGTGATGAATTAATATGTTTAATGCTGAACTAGAAAGTAAAAAAAAAGATGTTAAGTGAATAAGTTAATTTTATAAGAATACTGGTTTTGAAAATCGTTAAAATGATATACACTGAAATCCAACCAGGGGCATATGAGGAAGTCACTTAACAATTTTACTAAGTTTGGTTTAAGTACGGTTGAGATTTATGTTTGTTTGTATATTTGTTTGTTTAAATTTTTTGGGGGGAAAAATATTTTTTTGGGGGGGGGGACAAAACCACAAATGAGGTGATGTGCTGCACCTGGAGGCAGAAGGACTAAGGTCTGCACCAGTGGCGTAGCGTGGGTTGTCAGCACCCGGGGCAAGGCAAGTAATTTGCGCCCCCTAACCCGTGGATTTGCGCCCCCTAACCCGTGGATTTGCGCCCCCTAACCCTAACCCCTAGATGTTGCGCCCGGTGCAGCCGGCCCCCCCTGCACCCCCCACGCTACGCCACTGGTCTGCACTTCACCCTGGGTTGTTCCACACCAACACGATTTCATGCCATGCTGTAGCTAGTTCCTGTTCCGGTTTGATGCAGTTATCCTGCATCCTGGCCTCCTCTGGTCACTGACCTCTGATGGACTTGCTCCTGAGTTTGGGCCCACCAGCTAGAAGGCTACCAGCATCACTGCCCACACCTTGGTCCTAATGTACCAGTCCTGGACTCTTGCCGCCCATGCGCCAGATTGTGACACAAGCAGCCCCTTGGTCCTCTGAGGAGCTCCACACTATGAAACAAGCTGGACGAGGGTTGGAGCACAGGTGGCACATATGGGGGAGGGACTTTTGGAGCACTTGAATACCTGCTGTGACCAACTCGCTATGAGCTTTGAGTCACTCCACTGCAGAGTGATCTTGACTCTACACCAGGGGTCAGCAAGGTTTACCTCGCCTGGGTCAGTTCACTCCAGCGAAGATCCCTCTGTGGGCTGGATTGCATGTGCACATGAGCATGCGCAGCTGCAATTTCCGGCGTCTGCATAGACATGATTTCCGGTGTCTCTGACTGTGCAGACGTGATTTCTGGCACCACAGAAGCAAGTCTCCGAGCCATGCTGCACCGGTTTAGCGCAGCACACAGGGATTCGCCAAGTGGGTGGCTCGTTTGGGGGGCAGCTCGTGGTCTGGTTAAACGACCTCTGTGGGCTGCTTGTGGCCCATGGGCCTTAGGTTGCCTACCCTTGAAGTACTCAGTGCCACTATTAAGCATAGCTTTTTTTGCAGGAAATTCCCTTATTCCAGCGCCATATCCCGCTGCTTTCTGCTGCTATCCCGGATTGTTAGCTATCCCGTAGACTGTCCCTGGGACAGGTGAGGCTGCTGGTCCCTTATTTTCGAGGCTGCTGATCCCTTATTTTCAAATCTGAAAGTTGACAGCTATGCTATTGAGGATATTTTGTAGAATCAGTTTCACCTTAGGCAGTCAGCTGATTTGGACAAGGTATTGGTGGCAATGCATCTGACCACATGCCCCCTTGCTCTTGTCCCTCCTGGCTTATTAAATCTAGTGGGGGGGCGCTATCTGGTTGGGTGGATGGATGTCCTCTGCAGAGAGTTCAAACTTAGTCCTGCTTCTTGATCTCTCATTGGCATTTTATACCATTGACCACAGTATCCTCCTGGACTTACACTTTGGAACTCCCTGCCCATTGATATCAGGCAGATGATGCCTTTGCTGTATTGTGTGTGTGTGTGTGCCTGCTAAAGACATTCTTATTTAAAGACTACCCAGATGTTTAAAAAGCTTGTATGAGTTTTAATTTATTTTAATCTAATCTACTGTGGGTGTCCCCCCCCCTTATAATTTATTTTTTAAATTATTTTTAATAATCATAAATAAATAAGAATAAAAATATGCACCCCACCATCGAGACCATTCCAATGTAACTATCCAACCTCCCAAAATTTCAACACCTCTTGCGATGGTTTGACCCTTTTCTGTTTTAACAGTACAAATTCACCCTCCATATCTCCTCAAAATCATTTCTCCTGCATATTCCCCGTCTTACCTTAATGGCACATGTTAGTTTATCGTTTATAGCTATACAGTCATACCTCGGGTTACAGATGCTTCAGGTTGCGCGTTTTCGGGTTACGGACACGTCGAAACCCGGATGTACTAGAATGGGTTATTTCTGGGGTTTGGCGATTTGCACATGCACAGAAGCGCCGAATCGCAACCCGTGCATGTGCAGACACGGCACTGTGGGTTGCGGACGCTGTGGGTTGCGGACGTGCCTCCCGCACGGATCATGTTCGCAACCCGAGCATCCACTGTATCCCACACCTTCTTACCATTCCTACCATCCTTCCATTTTATATTCTGCTTGCCTCTTCCACTTCCTGGCTATAATAATTCGTGCAGCTATCAATAAATGTGAACCAGGTCCTTCATAGCCTGCGTACCTTCCGCCCCAGCATAAACTGATACCAATGCTACCTCTGGACTTTCGGTCAGCTTTAACCCTATGATTTCTATTATCTCCTTAAACACCCTTTGCCAAAAAAAGTTGTACATATTTACACCCCCACTACATGTACTTTGGTTTTGACTTTTTTGTATGTTTTAAATTATGGTTGTAAATTATTAAATGATAATCTTATTGCTTTATCATTTCACCAAATTTCTACCGTCATGACTAGAGTCTTGTTCTTTTCGCAACAAACTCAGATTCTCAGGATGCTGAATTCTGGGACAAACCCAAAATGTCTGATGCCAGCAGAGAATCTGAAGTACTGTGTCCTTGGCTAATGAATGAAGCTGCATGGCAGGATTTGCACATGGCCCTCAAAGTGACTTGGGCAGGCAGTGAAGTTGAGCCACCCCATCAACTGTGCAGAGGGAGGGAGGGAGGGAGGGAGGGAGGGAGAGCTGGCTGTTGACTGCTCTCTTGCCTAGACTTGGCACCCATCTCTGCTTTGGGCACCAGCCCATCTGAGCCTGCCTGGCAGCATGAAAGCAAATCATCCCATCCGCCCGTCACCTTGGCCTCTTGGCAGCCGCATCCAAAGAGGGCCTGCTTAGAAATTTGATCACCTCTGTGGCACAAGGACCTCGCTGGGGCTTCTCTGTGGAGTCAGGCCCAGGGAAGTAACATGAGAAGATGGAGCGCCAGCGATGGATAATCACCCTGATTGAGCTTGACATCCAAATTGGCCAGTGCAAGAGAGAGGAAGTCATTTTGGGGGCTGCTCCAGAGGCTGACGCTGCACCAAAAACCTCAAAAACACATTAGGCTGGCAACAACAAAAGAGAAAGTGAGACCCACCAGCTGCCCACCTTCCTCCATGGCTGCTTCTTTGTGCAGAGTCTGGCCACCGGTCTGCCCTTGCCTCTTCTGACTTGTCATGGTGCTGCAAGATCTCAGACAGAGGTCTGCCTCTCCACTCCTGCTTCCTGATCCAGTGGTACCTTGGTTTAAGAACTTAATTTGTTCTGGAGGTCCGTTCTTAACGTGAAACTGTTCTTAACATGAGACACCACTTTAGCTAATGGGGCTTCCCACTGTTGTGCGATTTCTGTTCTCATCCTGAAGCAAAGTTCTTAACCCAAGGTACTATTTCTGGGTTAGCGGAGTCTGTAACCTGAAGCATATGTAACTCAAGGTACCACTGTACTTTTTAAATTGGAGTCCCTTGATCTCACTCCACCTTTATCTAGTTACAGATAGGTAGCCGTGTTGGTCTGCCATAGTCAAAATAAAAAAATTCCTTCCTGTAGCACCTTAAAGACCAACTAAGTTAGTTCTTGGTATAAGCTTTCGTGTGCATGCACACGAAAGCTTATACCAAGAACTAACTTAGTTGGTCTTTAAGGTGCTACAGGAAGGAATTTTTTTATTTCACCTTTATCTAGGTAAAGGTAAAGGTAAAGGGACCCTTGACCATTAGGTCCAGTTGTGGCTGACTCTGGGGTTGCAGCGCTCATCTCACTTTATTGGCCAAGGGAGCCGATGTACAGCTTCTGGGTCATGTGGCCAGCATGACTAAGCCACTTCTGGAGAACCAGAGCAGCGCACGGAAACGCCATTTACCTTCCCGCCGGAGTGGTACCTATTTATCTACTTGCACTTTGGCGTTCTTTGGAACTGCTAGGTTGGCAGGAGCAGGGACCGAGCAATGGGAGCTCACCCCGTCGCCGGGATTCAAACCACCGACCTTCTGAGTCCTAGGCTCTGTGGTTTAGACCAGAACGCCACCCGAGTCCCTACCTTTATCTACTGAGCATTTATTTGCCGCCTTTTGGTCTTTGGGACCTCAAAGCAGGTCACAAAACAAGTTTTAAAAACCATGACATTCTCTTGCAAGCAGAAGGACAGTTCCCAGTTTCTCAGGTGCAATTTGGGTTTCTGGAGGTGTTCAAGGGCATTCTACCAATGGCTACAAGGTCATGGGGTAGGAATTTTGTAACCCCTTCTCCCCACTACCTGACTTTAGTCTACCTAATCAGAAAGCCCCATTGTGGAACTTCTTTTTTCCTGGATGGGAACCCTGGGGCTCTCAAGATGCTGTTGCATCAAAGCTCTCCTTCTCTCTGACCATTTGACATGCTGGTTAGAGCTAATGGGTGTTGGGGGGCTACAGTTGTTCCCCACCCGTCATTGGGTGTCATTCCCTCCCCCTACTGTGCATGCATCAGAAACATGTGTTGAATGCAGCAAGGTCATGTTTTGCTAACAAATATATCAGACAGGTTCAGCGATACAAACCAGAGCAGATATTGGCTGCGGTTCCCTCTATGGAATGGCCACATGCTAAAACTAGGCATTCGGGCAGGGAGCTCCCACCCCTAACTACACTGGACAGCACAAACAGTGGTGTTTGTGTGCTGTAAACAGTATCCAGACAAAGGGGTTGGACTAGATGGCCCTCATGGTCCCTTCCAGTTCTCCATTTCTGATTCTAATTACTTTGCCGCCTCCACCTCCACCACCACCCACCACTGCAATGTGACCCAATGTGGCTGTAATTCATGATCACTTATGGACAGAGGGAGCTGCCTTAATATTGAGCCAGACCACTAGTCCATCTCCCTCAGTACTGCCTATACCAGCTGGGCACAGTGGTTCTCCAGGGCTTCAGACTGGGAGTATTTTCCAGTCCAACTTAAGATGTCACTGGGGACTGAGCCTGGGACCTCCTGTTGATTGTCTGCCTGGTCTTATTAGCAGACATAAAGATGCGGTTACCAAAACGCTTCTTAAAAAAATATATTTGGACCTAGTCACTATGGCCAATTATTGTCTAGTCTCAAATCTTTCATTCTTGGGCAAGGTGATTGAGATGGTGGTTGCGGAACAACTCCAGGCATGCCAGTAAGATGTGGGCTATTTGGACCCCTTCCAGTTGGGTTTCAGGTTCACCAGTATGCGTTTGATACCCAGCTCTACCTCTCATTTAAATCGGAGACCAGTGAAGGAGGTGAATGTCCTGTGGGTGTCTGGAGGTGGTTGGAGGGTAGAGGGTGGTCAATGGATTGAGGTTGAACCACAAGAAGACAGAAGTACTGTTTCTGTGGGACATGGAATGGGCAGCTGTGGGGGACTCCCAGATCCTGAATGGGGTAACTGTGCCCCTGAAGGACCAGGTGCGCAGCCTGGGGGTCATTTTGGAGGCGCAGGTCATTTGTGTGTCCAAGGCAGCTGTTTACCAGCTCCATCTGGTACACCAGCTGAGACCTTACCTGCCCTCAGACTGTATCACCAGAGTGGTGCATGCTCTGGTTATCTCCTGCTTGGACTACTGCAATGTGCTTTACATGGGGCTACCTTTGAAGGTGACCTGGAAACTACCACTAATCCAGAATGTGGCAGCTAGACTGGTGACTGGGAGCAGCCACCGAGACCACATAACACCGGTCTTGAAAGACCTACATTGGCTCCCAGTACGTTTCCAAGCACAATTCAAAGTGTTGGAGCTGACCTTTAAAGCCCTAAACAGCCTCGGTCCTGTATACCTGAATTAGCGTCTCCACCCCCATCATTCAGCCCAGACAAGGGGTGAGGTTACAGGGAGCAGAAGACCTTCTCTGTAGTCACGTCCACCCTGTGGAACGCCCTCCCATCAGATGTCAAGGAAATGAACAACTATTTGACTTTTAGTAGACATCTGAAATCAGCCCTATATAGGGAAACTTTTAATGTTTGATGTTTTACTGTGACTGATATTTTAATTTGCTGGAAGCTGCCCAGAATGGCTGGGGCGACCCAGTCTGATGGGCGGCATATAAATAATATATGCCTTTGCTAACCTGGTGCCCTCCAATTGTTTTGATCTACAACTCCTATCAGCCTCCTGTCAGCAGAGTTGAGGAGTTGAAGTCCAAAACATCTGGAGGGCACCAGGTTAGCAAGATTCTCTCTCTCTCTCTCTCTCTCTCTCTCTCTCTCTCTCTCTCTCTCTCTCTCTCTCTCTTTCTCTCTCTCTCTCTCTCTCTCTCTCTCTCTCTCTCTCTCTCTCTCTGTGTGTGTGTTTGTGTCCCTCCCTCCAGCATCCTTTGTTGGAGGTTGTGAAATAAATGTAACAACAACAACAATAAAAAGCTCACACCCTCCCCACACCCACCCCTTGGATGCTGGCGTATTCAGCTTTGGAGGGAAATGAAAGTGGATGGATCTCCCTGCCTCTCTGTATGTTCCTGTTGCTCACGTGACAAAGATGCTCCACGCCTTAGAGCAAGGGTTGGTACCTGCAGCCCTCCAAGTGATGGAAGGACCCCTAGCTCAGTGGTGGGACATCTATTTTGCACTGCATTCAACTCTAGAATTTCCATTTAGGGCTGGGAAAGCCTCTTGCCTGAAATCCTGGAGAGCTAGCTGCTGCCAGTCAGTGTAGACAATGCCAAGTTGGATAGACAACAGATCTGCACTGATAGAAAGGCAGCCAGCGATGCTCCTATCCTGAACTACAACTCCACCACCCCTGGTCATGGGCCATGCTGGCTGGAGCTGATGGCAGTTGGAGTCCAACAGCCTTAACCAGACCGAAGCCTCTCCACCACTGCCTTAGATTGGCTTGAGAGCTGAGTTTTGCAAGATGCCTTTCATCACTGCTTTCCTGTCCAAAGGGTGTCCTAAATTGGTGGATGAACTTAAGGCAGAGGCTCAAATGCCTGCTCAGAAGAGGGCAACCAAAATGATCCAGCAGTTGAAGCAATTCTTGTTGAGGTTACAATTTTGGGAGCTTTTTAGAGAAGGTGACTAAGAGGAGACTTGTTAGAAGTATAAAACATTGTGCATGGTAGGAAGACAGTGGCTCAAGAAGGATCCCGCCCCCCCAATCATGACTTGAACTTGTAGACATGCAATGAAGCTGAATGTATGTTGGATGAGTCAGGACAAAAGGAAATCCTTTTTCACACAGCACGGGATTAAAACTATGGAATTCACTCCCACAAGATGTGGAATGGCTATCAACTTGGATGGGTTTAAAAGATTAAACAAATTCATAGAGCTATTTGTGGTTCCAAGTCATGAAGGCTATGTTCTACCACAAAGAACCACAAAGAGTACCGTATTTTTCGCTCCGTAAGACCCACAAAGAGTACCGTATTTTTCGCTCCGTAAGACCCACAAAGAGTACCGTATTTTTCGCTCCGTAAGACCCACAAAGAGTACCGTATTTTTCGCTCCATAAGACACACTTTTTTCTTCCCAAAAAGTAAGGGGAAATGTCTGTGCGTCGTATGGAGTGAATGCGTGGTCCCTGGAGCCGAATTGCCCAGTGGAGAAAAGCAGATCATGTGGGGTTTTTTGAAAGAGGGAAGTGGGTGTTGAAACAAAGCCACTAATCAACAAGCGATCAGGGAGGGTGATAAGGGACGCTAGTAATAAAGGAGGCTGCTTGGGAGGGGGGAGATAAAGACAGCTAATTTGCAGAGAGGAGACAGGAAGACTAAAGCAATGAGGAGAGAAATTAGAAGAAAAGGAGGAGCAAAAAACTGCTCCAGCTAAGGAAAAGACACTAAGGCAAACAAGAGGGAAGGGTATCTGAAGTCCGTGTATCTGAAGAAGTGTGCATGCACACGAAAGCTCATACCAAGAACTAACTTGGTCTTTAAGGTGCTACTGGAAGGAATTTTTTATTTTGACTATGGCAGACCAACACGGCTACCTATCTGTAAGAGGGAAGGGAGTGTTGAAAGGAAGCAGCTGATCGGTGGGATCGGGAGGGAGATATAAAGGAGGCTGCCTGGGAGGGGGGAGGTAAAAGCCCATGGATCCTCAAGATTTTTGCATTGGGTCACCCCAAATTCACCATCAGATCACATAGCATGTCCATGGCTACAGCCTGCACCAAAAAACCCCCACACATCCACTGTTTCGTGGGGCCGCAATGGCGCAAAAACGTGGTTACAAAGCATGGATCCACATGGACCCTCATGATTTTTGCATTGGGCTACACCAAACTCACCGTCAAATCAGATGTCTGTGGCCATAGCATGAACCACCAAAATCATACATCCATATTTTTTTTCTTGTTTTCCTTCTCTAAAAACTAGATGCGTCTTATGGTCAGGTGCATCTTGCGGAGCAAAAAATACAGCACTTTCTTTGCTTTTAGTAATGTGTGTGCATTATGCTTGGCTGTGGGGCGTGAAGGCCGCTCCCTGCAAGGCCCTTTCCACCTGGCCTACGGGGCGGGCCCCAAACTCACCAGCTCCACTAAAGAGGCTCCTGGGAGACCAGAGGGACATCACCATGCCTGACAATAAATCCCAATTATTGGATTCTTTTGCCCCAACTTTTTGTGCCTGCCAAACAGCCGTGTCATGCTTATATTTTATTCTCTTGTTAATTATGCTGTTTTAAATGTGCATGTTATATTTAACTTCAATTAGCAATGTTTTCTTTAGAAATGTTTTAAGTTTTTGGTTTTTTTGGTTAACTTTATGTTAGATATGTATTCTGTAGTTGACCTACTTTATGTTTCATCTTTATGATAATGTTTTAGTTTTCTGTTAATCATGTTGCTTTGACTATATACTCTATATTTGACTTTCTTCAGATTGGTTTATTGATGTTTGATTGATGTTTTAATATTCTATAAACCACTTTGAGATTTTTCTTAAAAATATAAAGCGTATAGAAATGAAATTTATAATAATAATATGTTGTAGCAACGTCTTAGAAGCAGCATTTATTCTGTGAGAAAATACATCATTCAAGATAGTGCATGCCATCTCAATGCTTATAACCACCTACATTATATGCATGATTTAAAGGATTTTAATTTATTCATCTCAGCACTCAACATAAACAGTGCAGCCTGACAAGGCAGCAGTAGCAAATGTTTAAGTGCCTGAGATTCGCCCTCGCCATTGCCAGAGTTGGATGTGTGCTAGGATTCTGCAAGACGATAGACACTTGTGCAAAATCCTGCTTCTTGGCTATCTTTGCTGTCATCTAAAACACATTAGGTGACTTTAGCTTTTCCAGATGGAAGAAGCTTCAAGCTGTAAGGGTAATTCCAGGTGACACTGAAGGAGTCAGTGGGGTGGCTGAATTTGTTTGTGTTTGTTGGGGGGGGGGGGACAACGACACACAACTTCAGTACCTTGTACACCTTCTTGCTGTTCCCCCACCCCAATGCATAATGATATGAAGGAGTAAAATATACCAGTGAGATCAGTGTGTATGATTTGGGGGCAGAATTGGGACCCTTAAGTTTGAAAAGGCAGAAAACGCCCAGTTTTGCTGCATTCACAAGCATTTCACATTAGACTATTTTGCTTCAAAAGGTGCACTTCGAAAGTCTGCATAAAGTTTATTCCTGTACAATCATTAGAAAGTTTTGATACATACACCCAGATGAGCTGACGTCGGCAGAAAACCCAGCACAGAAATCCCACCCCATTCTTGCCAGGATTCAGGGTTGTGTCCCCAAGGTGCCAGGCACAGGAGACACCCGGCTGGCTCAGCTGCGGACGTCACAGATGCTTGTCAAAGATACTGTTTTCTAGCCTACTAGCTGCATCAGGATTCTGTATCTTCAGGCTGGAGAAATACAGCAGGAGTGTGTTTGGTGTGTCTGTGAGAGAGAGTGAGAACTCACACGTATATCTGGAGTCTTGATGCAGAACTAGCCAGAGGAGTAGATGCTTCAGGTTTTACTACTGAAAACAACCTTGGGTTCTTTACAGGTCTGGAGATGGTGTTGCAGTCCCCCACCATTGTCACCACCATCACCACCACCAGGAGAGGATTTGCTCCCACGTGCAAATGGAAGATGCAGGAGAAGGTTCTGAAAAGCCCAGGATGCCACACTCTATGGGGAGGCAATGAAGTCCCATCCAATACAGTCCGCCTTTCATCCTGGTGGACCTTTGTTAGTGCCAGAAAGGGACATTGCCTCTGACAGCAAATCATCTCTTTGACTTCCAGGCTGCTTTGGAGTATGGGGCAATCCGTTTTTTGTCTGGTGGCTTAAAGTAGGAGTATGGCGCTGCCGGTGGGAACTCTGCATCCGGGTTCTCCGCCATCATCTTCAGCTTGGCCTCAATGGCTTTGATCTTCGTGCTGACACTGTGGAGGAAGCGAAGAGTAAATCTGGTTGAAACGTCAGCCTGTCTGTCCTGGGCCTTGATTTAAAATCAGAATCTAATGTGGATGGGGGCTTAGAGCTGGAGAATCATGTAACTGTCCTCATCATTATTACTGATTCGTTCGTATCCTGCCTTTCCCCCCAAATTGGGACTCAAGGCAGCTTACCCAAATTAAAAACAACACAGATAAAATGTATAAAAGATAACAGTTAAAAAGGAATCAAGCTCTAGTAGAATTAAAACAATTTTTAAAAACCTATTAATATACAGAGAACAAAAAGAAAACAGCAGTGTTAAAGCTCTTTCCTTTAAAAAGTGTCAGATCCCAAAGGCCTGTCAGAATAAAACTGTGATGACCTACTGGCTGAAAGCCAAGGAGGAGCCAGTCTAGCTTTAGGCAAGGAGATCCAAGCTGTCTGGGGGCTGCCACCACTGAGAAGGCCTTCTTCCGTGTGTCCCCCCCCCCCCCAAGCATGCCTGTGAGGGTGATGGGGAGAAGGACCTCTCTTGAAAATCTCAGAGCATGGACAGGCTTTATGGGAGGATACAGTTCTTCAGACAGCCTGATCCTAAGCCCCAGCGGGCTTTCATAACCAGCATGAGTACTACGCACCTCTGGGAGCTTCAGAGTTGTTTTTCTTCAAGGATAGTCTTTGCAAAGCTACCTGATAAGCAGCTTCTGAAGCAAAGCGAGCTCTCAAAAACCAATTGGTGTTCTGGTGCCAGAGAAGGGTGGGGTATTTAAAAAGGCAAAATGCTATATTGCACCTAGTGCAGAACACTGTTGCCCACCTGCTGACAGGTACAGGGTGGTGAGAATACATTGTATCCCTGCTAATTTGTGGTTTCCAGGCCCAGTTCTGGAACTCCAGGTGCACCCTATTCATTCACCAAACATTTTCCCCAGGGGTGACCCAGCATGTGGTCTGGGGATCTGCCGTGTATTCTGAATTTGTCTTATGAATGGAATTGCACTGCTGATTTGATGCTGTTGACCGCCATGGCATTCCCGCCCCCTGCCCCTGCTTAAAGTTAGTGCTCCTTAAATTTTAAAAGAAGAAGAAATAATCTGAGGTGCTGTTTTGGGCATTACAAACTCTCATTCAGGAGGTGGGGCACCCTGCAGCCCTTTCTGTAAATATGTTTTTGCTAGACTGCAACTCCCATCACTCTTCACCACGCTGGCTGGGGCTGGTGGGAGTTGAGTCTAAAATGCCTGAAGGGTCACAGATTCGCACCCCCCCGCCTCCCCCACACAGTAATGCACCTTGTGGAACACTTTCCTGGGTTTTCTGCTGAAAGGCAGCCAAAAAATATTGTAAAAATGAACTAAAACTCACACCCAGAACTTGGAAGCCCAGGGCCCAATGTAAAGCAGCCATCTGGATGCCAGCCTCATCTAGGACTATGGGGCTGGGGTAAGGTTCGAATCTCTCCTTGGCTACAAAGCTCTTTGCCTCCCAGCCTAACCTACTCCGCAGGGTTGCAGTGAGGATGGGGAGAGACAGCCAGGATCCCGTGGCACTGGATCCATAGTCCTGGATCCAAAGAGCTACCTCAGGTTCACTGGAATGGGATTTCTGATTCCAAACAAAGACACTGAGTACCCTCCCCACACACAATCTGGTATCAGATCACCAACTGGTTTAGAAAAGCCAGTTAATTTCCACAGTGAATGGCCATACAGTGAGGGCAGGGGGTATGTAGTTTGCTGCTGCTGTGGAAGCAGACGTTCACAAGCCTAAACTTCATATAAATTTCATATAACTGACTTTTTATTTCTAGTCTTTGTATACAATATTGTTGTTTTATTGCTATGGCCGATGGCTGATGCAAATAAAGATTCATTCATTCAGAAGTTCACAATGTTGCCCTAAGTAACACAAGGGGGACTTGAAGCAGCAGGGTGGGCTGGCAAGCTCAGGACCAAAATAAGGACTTCTTCACATAATGTTTAAAGTCTTGATAGCTTTAAAAGGGGTTTGTATATAAACTGATTGAGGATAAGGGTTTGTCCACATACAGTATGGAACCTCCATGTTCAAGGCAGTCTACCTCTGAATAGCAGTCACTGGTATTCAACAAGAAGTTCCTGGCTTGTGGGTTTCCCAGAGGGACCTGGATAGCTGCTGTAGGAAAGAGGCAGCTGGATATGGGTCTGATCCTGTAGGCCGCTTCTTAAGGTGTCTCCAGCTGAAGCTGCACCCCCCCCCCCCCAAATGCATACAGCATGTTGCAGACATGGTAAAAGCACAATTCTCACCTCAGATTAGACTGGGTTGGCTCTGAGCTGGATGAGGGTTCCAGGCTGATGGGAAGTATCTTTTCATTCTTGTTCTGGTCATATCTCTGGGAAATTAGGGGTGTTGGTGGAAAGAGAAACAGCAGAAATTATTTGACAGGAAGGGAAACAGGCCCAACCCACAAACAAGCAAAAGGAATACTGTGGGCGCTCAGGTTGCGATCCAGCGCTTCTGCGCATGCACAAAGTGCAATTTAGCACTTCTGCGCAGCCACTGAAATCCGGAAGTAACCTGTTCTGGTACTTCCGGGTTTCGGTGGTCCGCAACCCGAAAAAACACAACCTGAAGCGCCTGTAACCCGAGTTATGACTGTACAGGGAAATGGGAGGGGCTGCCTGCTCTTCTCTGAACTGGGAAGACGGTCGGGTTCTGCTTACCTTGACCTGGGCATGAGCCCACCGCACCACCAGCTTTTTGGAGAGGGCCAGCTTGCCATTGAGGGACTGGATCGCCTGCTCAGCTTCCTGCAGGAGAAAAACACCGTCAGGGAATGAACCCCTTTCCCAGGGGCTTCAGCTGAATATTTCTGGGCAGTTACTACTCTGAGCAGCTAATGGGTAGTGCCAGGCTTTTGAGGGAGGTTTTCATTTCAAAAGGGGACAAGAATTAAAGGGGACAATAGGTGCCCAGGTGCTGAGTGGCCTGCAGGATACACCAGACTTTTAATCTTCCCAGCTGCTCTTTGTAGACCCATCAAATTGTAAAGCTGGAATCATGGAACTGCAGAGCTGGAAAGGAACTCTGAGGATCATCTAGTTCAATGCCCTGCAATGCAGGAATATGCAGCTGCCCCATACAGGGACCAAACCTGCAACCAGGGCATTATCAGCAACACACTCGAACCAATGGCCATCTAGTCCAACCCCCTGCAATGCTCAGAAAGCTCCACTCAACACTTGAGTGCAGTTTGCAGAACCAGAACAGAAGGCAGTCAAGGAGTGTTTTTTAAAACGACCAATGCACCATTCCAAGACACACAGCAAATCTGTATCGCCTCCAATTTTCCCAAGGCAACCCTGCTGGCAGAAAGGCCGGCAAAAAAAGATATAGCTCCGAGGGCAGGAAAAATTGCTATACGATGAAACTCCATTGGGGAGGCAGGAACAATAAAAGAATGTCTATGGGAACCCCCCCCCCCAAAAAAAAGGTTTGTTGGAGGGCACCAGGTTGGGGAAGGATGGCCTACTACAGTCACCTGGCACAGCCAAGCCTACATCCCCACCAGAATCCTTAAAGCTTCGGAATGCTCTAAACTGAGTGGTCCTCAGCTTTGGGGATGGGGACGCAGAACAGTGGCAGAGCCCTAGATTCAATCCACCTGCCTGCGTCCCTGGAGAGCCACCTTTCCTCAACCAGGTGCTCTGCAGATGTGGTTGGGACCCCAACTTCCACCAGCCCCAGCCATGGATGATAATGTTGTAGTCCAGCAACATCCGGAGCAAACCAGGCTGGGGAAGCCTGGAATAGAGACTGCTGGACTAGATGAGGCAATGGCCTGACTCAGGACAAACCAACCTACCTGCTTGGTTTCAAAGTTCACAAAGCAGTAGCCTCTAGGCTGCCCTTCCAACACGCCAGACTTGTGGAAAAGGAAGTCAAATTGCTTCACCTTGCCAAACTTCTGGAGGAGCTTGAGAAGGTGGTACCTGGAAGGAGGAGGGGGGGAGAGAAGGCAAGGTGATGACCTCTGTTGGTTAAGAGGGTTTGAGTGAAAAAGGAAGGAGGACAAACCACTAGGCCAAGCAGCTCCCAGCTTGTTGCTTGGGAATGGGAAAAAATGAAGTTGTGCCCAGTATGTGTGTGTGTGTGACCAAGGGGATTTAATTAGTTAGTTCTATGTCCTGCTTGACTGCAGAACCTCAAAGCGGTTCAGAAAAAGAGTGAAACAGTAAGATTATTAGTAAAAACAATCAAAGCATTAAAAAAAATTAAAACTAGCAATAAATGAAAAATGCATTGGCATTATAAATATATAAATATCTAAACAGCAACGTTTTAGCAGATACCGAAAAGAGTGAAGGTGCCTGCCTGTTATCAACAGGCAGGGAGTTCCAGAGCGTAGGTGCCTCCACACCAAAAGATTGATTTCTCACTAGTCTTATGTGCCAACTGTAAGTGCCAGTTCTTACAGACAGAAGCAGTCGAGTGGCATATACAGGGTAAGGCGATGTTGCAGGTAATCTGTTCCCAAGTTATTAAGGGCTTTGTATACAGATGAGTGAGAGCTGAGGACCGTTCTAAGGGTGGGGCAGTTCACACGGTCCAAGGCTGCTGTGGCCTTCAGCAGCCAAATTCAATGCAGTGACCTTGTAGACACACGGTGCCAGGCAGTTCTCTGAAGCCCAGTACAAGGAAGGACATTCCGGGAACTGAAGCGATCTCCCAGGCCAGGTTGCTACAGATGTGTTCCTGGAACAGGAAGGAAACAAGGGCCAACTCAGTTTGCCCTGGCCCAAGAAGACCCTAATGAAGTGGTGGAAGAAAAACAGCCGCCGGGTCTTATGGTGTGGACAGGTAGTCCTCACACTTTCCTTGAGGTGGTGTGGCTGGAGAGGATATGATGGAGGCAGAAAGCAAAATCTATCCAAAAAGCCCTTTTAACAAAGCCAGAAAAGTACTGGTGACTTTTTCTTCTTCGTTTAAAACTTTGGAGAGTTGTTGCTCCCAAACGTTTTGGGGCCGCTACCCTATTGGTTCCATAATCTTGGTCCCCATAAAAAGCATTGTTCAGAACACTGTCCTCACCTGAAAACACAAACACCTTTTGCCACTTGGCCGAGAGAAGCACACACCTAGCTCTCTCCTTTAGCAAGTCCTGTTGGGGTGTCTCATTTAAATGCATGTTTGTGCGGCTGTGCGTCAACCTTGATTTCATCAGGATTCACCGCGCATCTTTCCCTGCGGTGTCTCCACTGAGCACAGCTGGAAAGCGATGAAGCCTCAGGGACATCGAGCTTAAATGATATGCCGGATTTTGCTGGGTTGGTGAGAAATGCTGAACTGAAAACAATTTAGAATAGCACCGCAGTGTTCATACATGGGCAAAGATAGCAATGTCCCTCTCCACCCTGATGTTCATTTCACACAGGGATTTCTCCAGTTGGCAGAGACAGGGTTGTCCACATGAGAGAGGAAGAGATGGTCAGGAAACTGAATCCTGAGCACTGAAGTGGAAGCCCTGGAACCCTGGCCTAGCCAAGGCAAGATGAGCCAGAAACGGAAATATGAGGAGCTGTAGGTCAATGATAGGGTCCTTCCAAAGGTTGTTGGACTCCTACTCCCATCAGCCCCGATGAACATCCTACACAAACCTACCTAGGAGCTAGCCCCACTGAACTCAGAAGCTTAATTCTGAGTAGACTTGCATACGATTAGGCTGTTAAGTACATAAACCACTGGTACTCTTGAAAGCAGCCAGGGAGCCTACAAATGTGGCATATTCACAGATGGGCCATCAAATAAGCCAAAGGATGTTCTGGGCCTGAACCCTAATAATTAATACCAGCCTGTTGTTCTTAGAATCATAGAATCATAGAGTTGGAAAAGACCACAAGGGCCATCGAGTCCAACCCCCTGCTAAGCAGGAAACACCATCAGAGCACTCCTGACATATGGTTGTCAAGCCTCTGCTTAAAGACCTCCAAAAAAGGAGACTCCACCACACTCCTTGGCAGCAAATTCCACTATCGAACAGCTCTTACTGTCAGGAAGTTCTTCCTAATGTTTAGGTGGAATCTTCTTTCTTGTAGTTTGGATCCATTGCTCCGTGTCCGCTTCTCTGGAGCAGCAGAAAACAACCTTTCTCCCTCCTCTATGTGACATCCTTTTATATATTTGAACATGGCTATCATATCACCCCTTAACCTCCTCTTCTCCAGGCTAAACATGCCCAGCTCCCTTAGCCGTTCCTCATAAGGCATCGTTTCCAGGCCTTTGACCATTTTGGTTGCCCTCCTCTGGACACGTTCCAGTTTGTCAGTGTCCTTCTTGAATTGTGGTGCCCAGAACTGGACACAGTACTCCAGGTGTGGTCTGACCAGAGCAGAATACAGAATACAGGTCTTTAACCTGTTGCCTTCAGTTTTTCTGTTGTTATTGGTATTGCATAGGTGTTGATGTTACTATAATTTTTAGCATGTGATGTTTAAGTGAAAAGTCACACACTGAAACACACACACACACACACTGGAAGCTGATCACAGAGGCATTAACTAGCACTCAGTTCCCTTGAGTCACAAGAAGACAGTTTCCTGGATTCATCACCAGCCTGGAATTCTGCATTTCTCCCTCATCTTCCAGTTCTTTACTTCCAGTATTTCTGAATGCAAGGAATTATTAAAGAGGCCCAGAAAGAGTTTGTGAGCAACTGGAGAGCTGCATTGTGAAGAAGGAACAAGAAGCGAGGCTGTTGGAAATTCCTGGAGCATCTTGATGGGCTACCTGGGACGAGGCAGGGGAAGGGGAAGGTCACAGCTCTGCTGCGGGCTGCAGCCAGGTCCCCATTCCTACTTCCTGTCATCCAAGGCAAGTGTGGGACAGCCCGTCCAAACCCCGCTTCCTTTTCCGTCAGTCTTCCTCCTGGCACCCTAAGAGCTATTCAAACACTGAGTCAAGGCTTCCTCTGAACAATGCTGTCCCAAGGATACAGGGAATGGTCCTAGCCACATGCTAAAGCCATTAAGGCTGGGAATCCTGCCCCACTGGGAACCAGCAAGCTGTTGTTAGAAGATGCTGTTTGCTGAGCAAAGCTTATCAGGATGGATCTCAATGCAGCAGGCAGAGCTGTGGCGTAGCTGTGCCTTTTCGAAGGCACCCCCCCCCCAAAATTGAGGCAGCGGCTAAAAAACAATGCTCTATCTAAAAGACAGTAACATGCACTCCTATGTAAGAAGGGCATTTTGCAAGGGGCAAACTATGGCATCAATGCAACTTTGGTAACAACCATAACCCTCCCAAATGGAAGTCAGTGCAGTTTAAGCAAGGTAGGCTGGGAATGAAGGGGAACGCTTTGGGTTCTTCGCAGTAGATAAGCAAAGGACTGTTGACTCACAGTTGTTTAACAAGAGCATAAACAAAAATGCCTCCACCACTTTTCTGAAAGAGAAAAAAAGCTTAGGGAAAAAACCTGGAGTGGATTTGTGTGTTGAAGGGCTAAGAGCTGAGCTCTAGTATTGAAAACAAATCCCTAGTCCTGAGCATGTGTGGTCATAGACAGGAATATTGCCCCCACTTCCAAGTGCCTGTGTCCTTGTCTCCCCATGCTCCCAGCCTTCCTTTTTCACCAAGCTCTGGTCAGTGGACTACAACATGTGTGTGTGTTGGAAGAGGGGGGTGGCAGGCCTTAATTAGAACTTAGGAACTGAAACAAATATTTAGAATACTGGACAGAAGCAGGCTAGGAACAGCAACTAACATCCCACTCCAGACAGTGGTTTTGGTGCCGTTTCAGCCAAAAATGCAATGGAGTCTAGCTGTCCAAAGTTCCTCCTCCTCTCTCCCCTCACCCTCTGCTACTCCCCACTTGTAAAATAGAAATAGGGACGCGGGTGGTGCTGTGGTCTAAACCACTGAGCCTAGGGCTTGCCAATCGGAAGGTCGGTGGTTCAAATCCCCGCAACGGGATGAGCTCCCGTTGTTTGGTCCCAGCTCCTGCCAACAGTTCCCATCATCCCTAGCTAGCAGGGCCAGTGGTCAGGGATGATAGGAGTTGCAGTCCAACAACATCTGGGGACCCAAGGTTGAGAAAAGCTGCTCTTAGTGTTTCCTCTTAGGCGCTTACTTTCAACATGTGAGCAGGTTTTGCTGCTAAAGGAGCACTGGCATGTCTGGAGATAGGAAACACATACATAGGCAACTTTGGAAAAGAAAATTATGAATTCATAGAGAAGTTTATCAGTGGCTGGTAATCATAAATTCTAAATGGAGCCTCTTTGTTCAGAGGCAGTCTACATCTAAATACTAATGGCCGGATGACAATAGCAGACCCTGTGGTGGATTTCCCAGGGGCATCTTGTTTGGCTGCAGAGAGCAGGTATTAGATGGACCTACATTCTGATCCAGGAGCCAGGTTCTTCTTATGTTCTAGTGGGAGGGCATTTTCTGGATGTCCACAGGGGTCAACAAGCACCTGACAAAGGCAAGGTTTGAAGCTAAGCACCCCACCTTTTCTAAGTCCAAGCTCCCTTAACAATTCACTCAACACCTCTGACTCTGGAGCCCCAGATCTACAGATGCTTCAAAATGTCAGATTTTACAAGGTCAGGCAAATGAACTTCAGTTCCTAGATGCTGGGGTCAGAATTTTCAGGGAAAGAAAACTGTCTTGGATGTTCCCTGCCTTGTAAGGTATATGGAAAAACAAAAACAAAAAAACCCAACAAAACCTGGAATGCCTCTGTTTGGCCAAGTACAGAACCTGAAATCCCTAAGGGGCAGGTCAACCAGGTCTAACATGTACTTTTCTCCTTGCACACCTCCTGGGTCTTTAATTCCCACCCCCAACTTTCCAAACAGGCCCTTCCCCAAAAGGCCCAGGCAGCCTGTCAATTGAGCAGTGCTCACAATTACTCACCCCCAAGAAGCCACAGCAATATAAACACTGGGCAAAAAATGGTAATTAATGCAAAAACTGAGAAGAGGCCAGCCAGTGCAGCGCTGAATGAGTCGCCTGAAGAGGGCATTACGTTAATGATGGACTCCACTTAGAGGTACGATTATGAGTGCTGCCGGGCTGAAAGGAACAGCACTTGGAACAAAAACCTCAAGGCACTTCCCGAAACACAAGAAGCCGGGCAAAAATTGCTTCCACAGCTGAGAGGCCCACAATATCCGGGCGATAAAACAAGAACAGCTACTTGGAATGCATAAATTGGAGATTGTTTTGTAAAGTGTGTTGCGGGGGTGGGGTGGGGAGAGGAAAGACGGCCACCAGAACCCCTGGCCCGGCACATCTAATATCCCTCTGAGCAATCAAGCTCTCCTCCCTCGGCGTTTAATTGCCCCACTTCAACTTGCTCAAATGTGTTAGCACGCAATTTAAACGCGCTAATCATTTGGAGGCCAAGGGAATGTCAAATGCACACACTTAAAGCGTTCGCCGCCACCAGAAATGGGACTGGGGTGTGCACACAGCTGCGATTATTAGAGAAGCAGCTCGGAGGAAGCCCGAAGGGGCTTGGGCCAACGGAGTTTCTCTCAAGGCACTGTCAGCCACCAGGCCTCGCCACAGTCACAAAGGTTGACCCAACTACACTTGGTAAGAAAGTTACGGCCGTTCCTAGATCAAGTTAGCTGGATCTCAGTTGCCCATGCACTGCTAACCTTATGGCTGGATTACTGAGATGTGCTCTATTATGAGGCTACACTTGGGGGTTGGTCTGGACGCTGCAGCTGGTGCAGAGCATGGCAGCTAGGTTGATTGTGGGAGCAAACGACTGCCAGCATATAACACCTTGCACTCAGGATTTGCACTGGCTGCCAATTTACTGCTGGGCCAAGTTGAAGGTTTTGGTACTAGCATGCAAGTCCCTATACAGCTCAGGACCAAGTTACTCAACAGACTGACTTATCGCTTATGCACCCAATAGTTCACTGCAGTCCATGGAAGAGTCTCTCCTGCAAATTCCAAAGATCTCAGACGCCCACTCCACAGTAACTTGGAGCAGGGCCTTTTTAGTAGCTCCTTTGTGCTGTAGAATGGCACTCCTGTTCAAGATACAACAGGTGAACACTTTCTGGAAACAGCTGGAGACATTTTTCTTTCGACTGGTTTTCCCAGCTGGATGAATGGGTGTTTACCACCAACGTTAGTATTTTAGTCTTGTTGGTTTTGTGTTTTTAAACTACTTTTATTTTGTGTAACTTGCCTTCAGATGGCAGTTTAGAAGACAACTAATAAATTAATTATGGTGCTGGAGGAGACTCTTGAGAGTCCCATGAACTGCAAGAAGATCAAACCTCTCCATTCTTAAGGAAATCAGCCCTGAGTGCTCACTGGAAGGACAGATCCTGAAGATGAGGCTCCAAGACTTTGGCCACCTCCTGAGAAGAGAAGAGTCCCTGGAAAAGACCCTGGTGTTGGGAAAGATGGAGGGTGCAAGGAGAAGGGGACGACAGAGGATGAGATGGTTGGACAGTGTTCTCGAAGCTACTAACATGAATTTGACCAAACTGCGGGAGGCAGTGGAAGACAGGAGTGCCTGGCGTGGCATCCGTGGGTTCACAAAGAGTCAGACACGACTAAACAACTAAACAACAAATAAATTAACTGTAGTGATGAGGATGATAATCCCCTAGACTCAGCCATTGGGATAACAAATATGTAGGTAAAATTGGCACAGTGGACAGGAATTAAACAGAAAATTAAATGCTAGCAGAAGCCGAGTTCAAATAGCAACAAAACAGAAACGATGGTGTGTTTTCTTTTTCTTTCTTTTTTTTTTGGAGAACCCCCTTCCTTTCCTGCCACTCAAAAGCTAAATCCCAAGCCCCTCCCTTCCTTGCCCCTCACTCACTCTGTAATTTTGGGGTCGAGGTTTCCGATCCACAAGCGATGTCCATCCTGCAGGGCCCCTTCGGACAGGATAGATGCATTCTCCAAGCGCAGGCTCTGCGTGGGAGGCACTGCGGTCGCCATCCGCACCTGGGGAGGTGGAGAGACGAGGAGAGTGCGTTTGGTGGGGTGAAATTGAAAAAGGAAGAGGTTGTACGCCCAGCAAGATTATCAGAATTATGAGAAAAACCTTCTCAATTATGATCTCTTGCTGATATTTAGAGTTTCACTTCTGAATCTGCTCCCTATGCCAAGGTCTAGCCCCAGGAAACATCACTGCAAACTTGGGTCTCCATATGTTTTTGAACTACAATTCTCATCATCCCTGACCACTTGTACTGCTAGCTAGGGGTGATAGGGGTTGTAGCCCAAAAACAGCTGGACCCAAGTTTGGGAAACCCTGCTCTAAACCATAGCACCACCACTTCCTAGTACCAGCAATTTAGGGATAATGATGTTGATGACAGTTATGATGATACAGCAGACTGTTATTGTACACAGTGCTGGTAAGCCTGCGTAAAGCCCTCCTGATGTCACTGAACTGCAATTGCCATCATTGCTACCAGAGCTGACGGGATCAGCAGTCAAAAAAAAACATCTGGAGAGCCACAGGTTGCTCATTCCTACTTTAAAGGCACCTGTAGTTTACATCCAGGTGACAAAGGCTAAACACTCCTATCCACACTTAACCTGGGAGTAAGAGCCATTCTGTTTACCAGGACATTTTTCTAAGTAGACACGTAGAAGATTTCACTGAGAAGGATTGTCTATTTGTTTTCCTTTCCTTTGTGTTATGACTTGCTAGTGTTGTTTTCTTTCTTAGGTTTCAGTAATAAAATTTATTTAAAATAAAATAAAAATTATTGCCTACGCCCACAAATCTACCCAAATGCCCAGGTTGTCTTTGCGTCCCATCAGTGGGTGCCTCTCCAACCAACCAGAGAAGGGTCTTCTTAGTTGTGAGGAGCCATCTGTGAAACGCCCCCCCCCCCCGGAGCAGCTTGCCTGCTGCTGCGGTCTAATGCTCCATAACATAATATTTTTTAAATAATCAAAAACTCAAATAAAGAAAGAAATGCCTGTTTAGCATCAGGTGAATCCTTTACTTAAGTATATCTGTTACTTGCATTGTTAGATTGGGGAGACCACATTGATTTTATCTGTGCTCTTCTGTTATTCATTATTATTACAGTGGTACCTCGGGTTAAGTACTTAATTCGTTCCGGAGGTCCATTCTTAACCTGAAACTGTTCTTAACCTGAAGCACCACTTTAGCTAATGGGGCCTCCTACTGCCACCGCGCTGCCAGAGCACGATTTCTGTTCTCATCCTGAAGCAAAGTTCTTAACCCGAGGTACTATTTCTGGGTTAGTGGAGTCTGTAACCTGAAGTGTATGTAACCCGAGGTACCACTGTATTTGTTAACTATGCACAGTTCTCCTTTAAGAATTGTTTTGTAAGCCACCCTGGAAATTGTCAGAGACTGAAAAGGTGGAGAATGAAAGGCCTTAAATTTATATAGCAGCAGGCAAAACCAGAGCTGGCAACAGCACCTGCCATCCTTGTTGTCAGGGCCTCTAGCTCTAGGTAATTTTAATCTATTTAATCTATTTTAACTTTGGTATGTTTTGAATTGTGGTTGTAAATTTTTCATGATTTTCTTGTTTTCTCTTTTTGTAAACCGCTTTGATGGTTTTTTAAACAATCAAGTGGTATGCAAATTTCATGAAATAAATACATACATACATAGCTTGCCAGGATCTAGCAAGACCCAACATGGATGCCAGCCTTGGGCCTCATATTGCTGCCCTACTCACTTCACAAAGCAGTCTTAGCAGCACCAGGTAGCTAGATGTAGTGACATTTTTAAATTTCCACAATGCGAGTAGCCTGCTGTCACTCTGAAGCACTGTGAGAAATTAAAAGGGTGGCAACCAAGGAATAAATGGCCTCGTTCCAGTATATCTGAAGGAGCGTCTCCACTCCCATCGTTCTGCCCAGACACTGAGGTCCAGCACCGAGGGCCTTCTGGCGGTTCCCTCATTGCGAGAAGCAAAGTTACAGGGAACCAGGCAGAGGGCCTTTTCGGTAGTGGCACCCGCCCTGTGGAACGCCCTCCCATCAGATGTCAAAGAGAACAACAACTACCAGACTTTTAGAAGACATCTGAAGACAGCCCTGTTCAGGGAAGCTTTTAATGTTTAACAGACCACTGTATTTTAATACTTTGTTGGAAGCTGCCCAGGGTGGCTGGGAAGCCAGATTAGCGGGGCATAAATAAGAAATTATTATTATTATTATTGTATTATTATTATTATTATTATTATGCCAAAGGACACTTGCACCTAAGGCCCCCTCAGACATGGAGCCAGCCCCAGGAAAAGCTTCAAGGGAGCTTACATTTAAAAACAGACAACCTCAGGAAACACCAGGGTAAAGAAATGTGAAAAGCGGCAGGGCTGGTCCAAGCCATTTTGGCACCCGCAGTCTCCTTGTCAGAGGGACTGGAACTCTACATCAGGAACAGGGGGTAGGGAGTGAAGATCATCATTGGGAATGAAGATCTACATGTGATGTGTGTCCTGGAGGTCAGATCTGCTGCTCCTGTGGATCCTACCACCCAAGGCAGTCGCCTCACCTTTCCTCACGGGAGAGCTGGCCCTAACTGGGGGAGGGCAAAGGTGATTACTATGGATCACAGCGGTTGCATGGCCTGTAGAGTTGGAAGGGACCCCTAAGGGTCATCTGGTCCAACCCCCTGCAGTGCAGGAATCTCAACTAGATCATATGTGACTGATGGCCATCCAACTTCTGCTTAAAATCCTCCAAGGAAGTTTTTAATCTTGATTACAGCTGGATTTTGACCATCTGAGGAAATGAAAAGCAAGAGAGGGAGATATAGGCCGAACTCTTTAAACGGGGAGGCTGGTCTCAAAGCGAAGAGTCAAGCATTCTCTCCCTCACTCGAAGGGCTGCTGCCAGTCAGTGCCAGCAACGTTGGGAAGCGGCCTGGCCAGGTGAACAGAAGGCCGCTTCCCAGCCTTGTCTTTCAGCCGAGAGGGGCTGCAAGGGCGGGGGGGGGGCACGGGCGCTCCGGGGTGTCTCCTTTTTTATATACTTTATCTTCGGTTCTTCTTTGTGTGCCTCTGCCTGTGCCTCTGCGAGGCGCCCGCCGCCCAGCTCCCTCGCTCTCCGCCTAGCCTACCTCGCTGGGTTGTTGTGCGGGTGACGAGGGAGGCCCCGCGCGCCGCCTGAGGTCTCCGGCGGAAGGGCCGGTTAAAAAAAGCGACAGGGTCACCCTCTGGGCATGTGCAGAGTGCTGACACGCCCTGACACGACGGGCGCGGCCCCCTCGGCGTCACACTCACCGGCATCCCCTCAGCGCGACTCTCTTCCTCTCCGCTCCCCGCGCGCTCCGGCTGCGGCGTCACCGGTCCGCGCCGAGAAACGTCACGACGCTCCGCCGACGTCATCGGCGCGCGCAAGAGTGGGCGGGGGAGGGCCCGACGTCATCGACCTGCGCCGGCGTTGGCGCTCACTTCCATCCACACCTCCGACGAGGAGACTCGCGGGTTGGCGGAGAGGCGGCGGAGGAGCGAAGCGTAGGCTTGGGGAAGGGCGGCGGTCCGAAAGGAATGCGCCGAAAGCGGGGGCGGCGGGCGGGGCCTGCGGGAAGGGGCAGGGCTTGGCTGGCCTCGCATGCTGACTAAGGAAGGGGGCGGGGCTTCTGTTTTCGGTGTGTTGGGGCGGGGCTTGTAGACTCTGGGGGCGGGGCTGGTGGGCGGGTCTTGTTTGGGGAGGCGGGGCTTAGGGTTGGGGTTCTCCTATGGAGGTGGGACCTTGGGATTGGGACCCTTGACTGACTTATAGCTCCTGGCCATAGCTGTCAACTTTCAGATTTGAAAATAAGGGACCAGCAGCCTCACCTGTCCTAGGGACAGTCTATGGGGTAGCTAACAATCCGGGATAGCAGCGGGAAACGGCGCTGGAGTAAGGGAATTTCCAGCAAAAAAAGGGAAGGTTGACAGCTATGCTCCTGGCTATGTCAGGGTCATAAAAGCCCATTACTGCCACGATCACCACAGAAGGGGTGACTCCAAAGGACCTCATCCCTTTTGGAGCCTCAAGGGCACTATTCCCTCTTCTTCTTCTTCTTCTTCTATTCCCTCTTCTTCTTCTTCTTCTTCTTCTTCTTCTTCTTCTTCTATTCCCTCTTCTTCTTCTTCTTCTTCTTCTTATTATTATTATTATTATGTTATTATTTATTAAATTAGCATACTGCCCATCTCACAATATCTCACAGATCTCACAGTATAAAGATACCTTAAAATACAAAATAAAACTAGAAAGTACGTAATAAAAACAAGTACAAGAACAAACCAGTAATCCCCTCTCACACACACAGACACATTTAGAAGGATATGGAATGTTAATCAGTCCAAGGCCTGGTTGCAGAGAAACACCTTCGCCTGGCGCCTAAAGATGTATAATGAAGGTGCCAGGCGAGTCTCCCTGAGGAGAGCGTTACACAAATGGGGAGCGACTGCAGAGAAGGCCTGTTCTTGTGTTTCCACCCTCTGGACCTCTCATGGAGGGAGCACACGGAGAAGGGCCTCAGGTTATGATTGCAGGGTCTAGATAGGTTCATATGGAGAGAGGTGGTCCTTGAGGTATTGCAGTCCTGAGCTATTTAAGGCTTTATAGACTAAAACCAGCACTTTGAATTGGACCTGGAGACTAATTGGCACCCAGTGCAGTTGGGCCAAGTGTATTATGCTGAAACTATCTTGCCCCAGTGAGCAGGCTATCCCTGTCCAGCCCGGGCGCAGCTGAGCCATTCTATTCACTTCCGCCCCAATTCTGCAGGAGATAGGATAGTGTGTAGTGCCTAAAGTGCATGTGTGAACTGTTTCATATGAAAATGTCTTCAGATACCTTCAGAGTGAGAGTCTGTAACTGGCAGAAGGCTGGCTCCTGGTGGGTGTGAGACATGGCAGGGAATAGGTGTGCTCTAGTGTGACAGTGGCCAGGTGGCTTCTGTGGACTTGAGTAATGCTGTTCCCAATTCTGTCAGATGCCATCTGGGATAAGTGGTTGTGGTAGATTTTGTTGGTGGACTTGTGTTGTCTGCATAATATGGGAGGAGTTTGGGGAAGGAGGCAGTGGCGTAGCATGGATTTCCAGCGCTTGTAGCCATGCAGAGTTGGGAGTTGGTGGAAGAGAAACAGGCAGAGTACGCATGCGCATTCCACTGGAGAAGCCATTTCCAAAGGAGCCCAGTGACGGAAGCATGCAGCTGTATTGCGGCAGCACCAGTTGTTGAAATTTTCTGCTCCTTGCAATTTTGTGCCTGGAGCAACCACCCTGTGGCCCCCCATGGTACGCTACTGGAAGGGTAGAAGGAGAGATATAGCTGTAGGAAGGCGATAGGTCGCAGTGGAAGATGGGGTTAAGGTTATTTATGTCTTGTTCCTTGCTCCCACCTCGCCCACAGATTGGTCCCTAGTTGTTCATCTTGGGGCATCTGTACAATGCCAGCAGAAAAAACACAATTTTAAACACCCAACAACTCTGAAATATCCAGCACAGAAAAGCTACCAGCCCAGCACACTCATTAAACAACAATGTAACTGAACGAAAACCCGCCTCACCTATTATTTACTTGCCTTTTTAAGAATTAATGGTTCTTTCCAGGCAGCTTTCAACAGGACGACATGGCTGGGCCTCTGAGATGCCTCTGGCAGTTGCCTCCCCTACTGCGTTACTCCACTTTGGGGACTGCAAAGCCATCCCTGCAGGCCCCTCTGAGGGGCCTTTTGCTGCATGGCTGCCTGGATAACTGGGCCCACCCACAGACGTTGCAGGCCAGGCACCTCGCTACCAAGAAAGCCAAAGGTGAGAAAGGGAGTCTGTGGACCCGAACTTTCCCCAATTATGCGTTTTCTACTGATCACCCCATCCTGGTGCCTTGAGAGTGGGTGGGAGGTCCCACTACTCCCTACTCAACGGGAGTGGTGGCAAGATTGAAGCAGTCGTATTATTGATTGATCAGTTATTGTTATTTTTTATTAGGCCTCTCGCTTTTTTGCAGAGAAGTTTCCAAGGGACTTAAAACGTATTAAAAAACAGATACGTTGTAATATTGACATGTTCATGGAAAAACACGTGCAATTTGTAAAAAATGTATAGCTAAGACAGGTAAATAATGTTTTTATTCATCTTTTATGGTAAAGAACAGACATTTTGAGAAAACAATTGTTACAACAGTAAACAACAAATAATATCCTGATAAAGTTACAGATTTTTGTCATGCTGTGTAATAAAGTTTCATTTGATGACTCCAAGAGATCACACCACATTTTCCCAAGAGTGTTAGGTGGATTCCTGCCACAGTCTGAGCAAATTGTGTATTCAATAAATATCTTCCATATGTGATAAAAGGAATAGGGATTCTTTTTGCCCTTTGCCACTTGACTTTGTCATTTATCAGCCAGTGCTGTTGACCATACTCTTGTATACCAAGAATCGATGTTAAGCCCAATGCCAGTTTTCCAACATCTGACTACCTCCATATAGACAGCTGTCAATAGAAAGGCTAAGAGGTCATCATTAGGGTGGGATTGTAAGCCCAAGTCGTGCTACTGCAGGAGACATTTCAACTGTTTTGCTATATATCAAGCTTATTTCTTTGAAGACAGCACTCCAGAAAGGTTTGATGATATCACTACACCACCACATATGGAAATATGTACCTTTGACTGCGCATCCTTGACTGACTTCCTTAGATTTTCAGGATAGCCACATCATTGTCGCGTCACTTATGCAGGAGTTTTAATGAGGATTCCCTGATTTTTGCAGAAACTGATTTCAACAGCCATCCAGTTTTCACTGGAATTTGCACTTCTAGGTCCATTTCCCATGGCATTTTTGGGTATAATATATTGCCATATTCTAGTGTTATTGTTATTGTTGTTGTTTAGTCGTTTAGTCGTGTCCGACTCTTTGTGACCCCATGGACCAGAGCACACCAGGCACTTCTGTCTTCCACTGCTTCCCGCAGTTTGGTCAGACTCATGTTTGTAGCTTCGAAGACACTATCCAACCATCTCGTCCTCTGTCGTCCCCTTCTCCTTGTGCCCTCCATCTTTCCGAACATCAGGGTCTTTTCCAGGGAGTCTTCTCTTCTGATGAGGTGGCCAAAGTCTTGGAGCCTCAGCTTCGGGATCTGTCCTTCCAGTGAGCACTCAGGGCTGATTTCCTTAAGAATGGATAGGTGTGATCTTGCAGTCCATGGGACTCTCAAGAGTCTCCTCCAGCACCATGATTCAAAAGCATCAATTCTTCGGTGATCAACCTTCTTTGTGGCCCAGCTCTCACTTCCATACATCACTACTGGGAAAACCATAGCTTTTACTATACGGACCTTTGTTGGCAAGGTGATGTCTCTACTTTTTAAGATGCTGTCTAGGTTTGTAATTGCTTTCCTCCCAAGAAGCAGGCGTCTCTTAATTTCGTGGCTGCTGTCACCATCATGATCATGGAGCCCAAGAAATTAAAATCTCTCACGGCCTAGTGTTGTTAGAACTTTATAAATTGGAGGAAGCCATGCCCCTAGAGAATGAAGAGAGGTTAACAAAGAATCTTAACAACTGATCGAAATGGTACCATGACTATTTAAGGTTTGGTATGTCATCTTTCTTTGCAACAAGGGCTTTGTTGGTGTTAGGAAGCTGAGCTAGGTGGTCCCTTGGTCTGAGCTCACAAGGCAGTCCTTGTATTTTGTGAACCAGAGGTGGAGAGTGTGTGGCTCTCCATGTGCCACTCCCAGCACCCCAGCCAGCACAGCCAGTGGGCACACATGATGGGAACTGGTGTTCCAGCAGTGCCCAGAGAGACACAGATCCCCACCCTTCCTTTAAGTGCACTCTTTTCGCATGCTGACTGAAGAATTCTGTGCAACCCAGGGTTTGCTACGCATCAGGAATGTTTGCTTGCACAAGCGCCAATGAAACGAACAGGAGCTGTATAAAAACACAGCTATGCTCCTGCTGGCGCTTCCGTTAGGAAACTGTTTTCGCGTAGTAGTAGTAGTAGTAGGGGCTAACCAGGTCTGCCTCCTCCGCCTCAAGTGTCCTCTGGCTGTTCTGTCAGGCTGTCTCAGCGGGAGAGATGGGAAGCAGAAGGTTCGTTTCATCAGCTTTGCTGGAGGCCCAGCTCCACAGGGAACCTGCCCCTGAACTCTTGCCAGCTGCTCTTTATAAGAAATGGTGCCTGATATTCCTGCCTCCCACCCACTTCCCTGCCCCTTTCATCTTTTTTAGAATGTAAGAATGCAGGGGCCGGGACTGCCTTGTTTTAACTGATGGTATTTAAGCCACTTTGGGGCTTCTTTTTTAGCTGAAGAACTGGTTGCAAATACTCTAAATCAGTGGTTCTCAAAGGCAGGAGAGGATGGCAAGTGTGATGGCAAGATTCAAGGACAATCAAAGAAACATTTAAACATTCCGGTATAGTATAGTATAGTATAGTATAGTATAGTATAGTATAGTATAGTATAGTATAGTATAGTACAGTACAGTGGTACCTCAGGTTACATATGCTTCAGGTTACATACACTTTATGTTACAGACTCTGCTAACCCAGAAATAGTACCTCAGGTTAAGAACTTTGCTTTAGGATGAGAACAGAAATCGTGCAATGGCAGTGGGAGGCCCCATTAGCTAAATTGGTGCTTCAGGTTAAGAACAGTTTCAGGTTAAGTACAGACCTCCGGAACGAATTAAGTACTTAACCTGTGGTACCACAGTATAGTATAGTATAGTATAGTATAGTATAGTATAGTATAGTATAGTATAGTATAGTATAGTATAGTATAGTATAGTGGTACCTCGGGTTACATACGCTTCAGGTTACAGACTCCGTTAACCCAGAAATAGTACCTCGGGTTAAGAACTTTGCTTCAGGATAAGAACAGAAATCGTGCAGCGGCAGCAGGAGGCCCCATTAGCTAAAGTGGTGCTTCAGGTTAAGAACAGACCTCCAGAACGAATTAAGTACTTAACCTGAGGTACCACTGTATAGTATAGTACAGAAATGGGGGGGGGATACAACCAAAAACAGTATCCATGCCTCTCTTAAAGAGCCTTGGCTATTCTACAGATCTCCATGACATATTGTTGTGAACAGGGATTTTCACCGCTGACAAATAAAGTGGTACCTCGGGTTAAGTACTTAATTCGTTCTGGAGGTCCATTCTTAACCTGAAACTGTTCTTAACCTGAGGTACCACTTTAGCTAATGGGACCTCCTACTGCTGCTGCGCCGCTGGAGCACGATTTCTGTTCTCATCCTGAAGCAAAGCAAAGTTCTTAACCCGAGGTATTATTTCTGGGTTAATGGAGTCTGTAACCTGAAGTGGATGTAACCTGAAGCGTATGTAACCCGAGGTACCACTGTATGAAAGGTTAGAAAAAAGAAAGGCTTCTTTGTATTGATGAGGAGACAAGATTTTGTTTGGTCTTTGTCTAATATAAATGAGATTAGCCGGCAAAAGCCAAGTTACACCTCACTGTGAGTTTGTATACACACTTAAGATACATATGCAAGAGGCTTATTTATATTTTGGGAATGGTTTATGTTCTTATGTAGCTGCATTGTTTTATACTTCTTGGAGGTCCCACGATCATATTATAAAGTAGTTGTGTTCTATGTTATAACTCAAGCACTGCTAGGAATTGTTTCTTCTTGTTTTCCAATGCATTTCGTACCAATATAAAATTCAGTGTGTTGCAAGCAAACTTTCATTCTGAAAGTGTGGCCCAGAGGAAAAAAGTTTGAGAACCACTTCTCTGAATAAATAAACAGCCTTGCTTGTGCTTCTCCAGCTAAAGGGAAAGGCGGGGCACGTGTGAACATCAACACCTCTCTTGTTGAGGAGATCATTGGCTTGGATGAGGTGAATGAGAAAATGCATTCTGTGGTCAAAACCCTGCAGGAGGATTTCAACAAAAACCTGAGCATCCGCACCTCGCCAGGTAAGTCACTCCAGCAGGTTTGCAGCACCTGCTCTGAAGCAGCAGCCCCCAGCTTCCCCACATCGCCATCCTTACATCTCAGAGCTCTTCTCCAGACACAATAATTGATGGCTGCCTTGCGATTCTTAACAAAAGTGCTTTGCTTGCCCTGAGCTTGACCAGGAAGCATCCCTTCCTGCTAATAGCTTCCTGCAGGCAGTCATTGCAGAGTGGGAGATGTCAGAAGCATCTAAGCGAACCATTTGCAGATGTGATGACGAGGAGAATTGTCAGCTACCAGCGTGGCAGGAAAGGGGCAATTGCCACTAAATTAGCCTCTTGGAAATTGCCCTCAAGATGTGGGGAGGACCAGACTTATCTTGACGGACTGGCACCTTTGGCTTAAAACGGGGTTCTTCTGTAGTGAAGGAAGGGCATCCCCTTCCTATGAACTTATATTGGTAAGCACCAATGTTTGCAGGCTGCGAGCGCAATCCTCGCCTCACTGATTTGATGGAGTTGCCGTTTCATAAGAAGAGCTTGGCTGAATTATACAAAAAAATTAGTGACAGCAGTTGAGTGCAAGCACAAGACTTGGGCAAAGTGTGCAGTCCAGTGCACATTCACATGAGTGCAAGTCCCACTAAATCAGGGGTTGGCAAAGTTTTTGTGGCTTGGGCTGGTTCACAGTCCTGCAGACGCTGCAGTGGGCTGCCTCGCAGACGCTGTGCGCACATGCACACGTGCAAAAGCTATTTCTGGCACAGAAGAGGCGTGTGCAGCTTCCCATTGGTTACAGGAAGCTGGCCAGCATCACAGAAGGCGGTCCCTGCTCTGCTCTGCACCGGTTTAGCGCGGCGCAAGGGAGCCGACCAAGCGGGCGGCAGGGGTCCATGGGCTAGTTAAACAAGCCCCATGGGCTGCTTGTGGCCCATGGGCCTTAGGTTGCCGACCCCTGCACTAAATACAAGGAGAATTGATTCTGAGTAGACATTAGCATTGTACTGTAAAATGTTGGACAAGCCGCCACAAAAATTGGCACACCTGCGCAGTCACACATCCTGCTTTGTCTGTGTTAATGTGAATCTTCTTGAACAGTAGCTCTTCCTGCTCAGTTTAATGTTTTGGTTTTTCTGTTCAAGCATTTCCATTTAAACATTTCCAGAGAACCAGTGGTGGTGCAGTGGTTAGAGTTCCAGACTAGAACCTGGGAGAGACAAGGGCTCAAATCCTCTCACTTGGCTGTGAAGTGACTTTGTGCCAGTCACTGCTTCTTGGCATAGCTTACCTCACAGTGTTGTTGTGGGGGTTAAATGAGGAGGGGAGCACCATGTAAGCCACTTTGAGGTCCTTTGGGGGGTGGAAAGGGGGGGGTATATAAATGAAGTAAATAAATATACTTCATATTTATAAATATACACACCCCGTCCATCCTTCCTTACTTAAGTTTGTCTGGCTGGAAGCATTCTGGAGCAAGCATCAAAAAAACAGATTAACAAAGGGCCAGAAGGGAAGTGTCTGAAATTGCAATATTGAGTTGTCATTCTGTGTGGGGCCTGCCTAAAAAGAAGTTGGGCTGTTGCTAGTGAAAAGAGCTGTTGGTTGCCTGACCTTTTGTCTTTATAAAAAGTGAATAACCGGTCATTCAGCAGGCGGGGTTCTATCTCGCATTAGTCGTACACAGTGTGGATCCAGTGACGTCAAGCAGCATGGCTTTACTTTCGTCCATTCGTTTCAGTGGGGCTGCTCTGAAAAGACTTTAGTTGTACACATCCCTTAGATCCACTTAACATTTTAGAGTGGTTAATTGGTTAAAAGGTTGGCATTCGTGTAAATTAGTTACTTAGCCGCTGGTCTCTTTTAGCAAGGTAGGGAAGAACAGCAGCCTACCTCGCATATAAAAATGGAATAAAATGAGAAGGAGCTGGTAGTCGGACATTGGGGTGTAGAAAGTAGCTAGTCAGAAAACACTGTCTCCATCGGAACAACCCCCTCCTCAGTTCAGGGGTGGGGACCTTTTTTGGACAAGTGTTGGGCTTTGGTTGCCTTCATCACACTGTTCTGCTGTTCTGCTACTGTTGGTTTATTTATAAATATATTTGCATACTGCTCTATCGTTTAAAAATCATCAAAGCCATTTACAGCAACAAAAGCATAAAGCCATGCAGCAAAACACTGAAAAGGCCATAGAAACATTGTGTGTGTTGGCCTTTAGATAGCTTAGTCCAGGAGACCTCCAGCTTTGGAGACAGAACTGTGATGATGCCTCCTGCTTCCCTGGGTGGACGTGTGTGTATATGTATATGTATATGTATATGTATATGTATATGTATATGTATATGTATATGTATATGTACGTGTAAGAGTACAAACCCCCTGACTTTCACATGGTGGGAATGCAGCCTGCTGTTCAAAGGGAGGAGTCAAATAATTTCCCTGCTCCCTTTTGCCTGTCTCTCCACCCACCCATTCACATCACATAGCCCTTGCAATGGAAAAGGTTGACCACCCCAAGCATGGAACTGCATGACGTTTGGGCTGTTTCCACGCTGTCTTTGCTTCCACCGGCACCCAGGTGCTGACATGGCTTTGGCGTCAATGTCCCTCTTGTTCCAGGGGCTCTGGACCACATCACTGTTGCGACCAAGGATGGGAAGTTTCCCTTAAGCCAGCTTGGGCAGATCTCCCTGAAATCCCCACAGCTCATCCTTGTCAACATGAGCAGCTTTCCAGAGGTACGTGGACAACCCTTGATGGACTTCTGCATGGTTGGCTCTTGGAGTGATTGAGAACTGCATGAGCCAGAAAGGAGACTAAACTAAGGTAGCTGTGAATTCACCAGGTGACCCCAGGAGCTGAAGGGGCCAGGGACAATCCCAGCATACCCAGGTAGGACTGGGAGAGTTCCTTGCCTGAAGCCCAGAAGAGCCACTGCTGCCAGTCAGTGCAGACACTACTGAGTTAGATGGACCCATGGCCTGATTCAGCATAAGGCAGCTTCCTATGTTCTCACCCTGAAATGAAGGCTTAACGGCCATCGCAGCTGATATTATTCATCTTGCCTTTCCCACACGGTTGACATTTAGAGTTGTAAGCTCCTTGTGGGCAGAGCCTTCTTTTGGTGCCATGCTTTGACAACAATGAGAAACACGTGAACTGCCTTGTCAGCACTGGAGCATCTCTGTAATTTTGCAAGCTTTCCTGTTCCCAAGGGTCAGAGAACCATAGGCTTGTAGAGTTGGAAGGGACCCAAAGGTTCATTTAGTCCAGCCCCTGCAGTGCAGGAGTCAAGGCCCCCATTCTCCATGACCCTAAAGCATGCTGTGGATTCAGCAGGGACCCTATTTCTTCCCATCACCCCTTCTTTTGTCTTTTTGTCTGTTTTTCCTCCAAGAGTGAGTAATGCTGTCAGGAGCTCATGCGAGTTGTAGTCCAAAGACTCACTGGAAAAGACTGGAGGAGAGGGCTAGATGGAGCTACAATTTGACCCCGCATAAGGCAGCTTCAGGGACGCGGGTGGCGCTGTGGGTTAAACCACAGAGCCTAGGGCTTGCCGATCAGAAGGTCGGCGGTTCGAATCCCCGCGACAGGGTGAGCTCCCGTTGCTCGGTCGCAGCTCCTGGCAACCTAGTAGTTCGAAAGCACGTCAAAGTGCAAGTAGATAAATAGGTACCGCTGCGGCGGGAAGGTAAACGGCGTTTCCGTGTGCTGCTCTGGCTTCGCCAGAAGCGGCTTAGTCATGCTGGCCACATGACCCGGAAGCGGTACGCTGGCTCCCTTGGCCAATAAAACGAGATGAGCGCCACAACCCCAGAGTCGGCCACGACTGGACCTAATGGTCAGGGGTCCCTTTTAGTTTACCTTAAGGCAGCTTCAGATGTCTAGGTGGTTACTGCAAAAACTGTGGAGCTATATGGGGTGAACAGGATTTCCAGCGACTAGGTTTGACTTCAGTGCTCTTCATGATGTTTGCTTTTCCCTTGACTAACGAAACCAGAATAAATTATGCAGGCAGGAGAGGTGGGTTGCTTTTTTAAAAGAGAATGAACAAACTGACAACCCGTGTGTGAGAGAGTAGAACAGACAAAAAACCCCACTGCTTTTCTGTCAACCTGGCATCATTTTATTACATTCGCAACATCAATAGAACAGTCACAGTCCTTTGGCAACTTGTGGGATTATACCTTTGTTGAAAAACTGAAATGGCTCAGAAGTTCAAGGTAATTAAATAGACTATTGGTGCTTCTGGTGGTGGGTAGGGCTGGGAAATATATCAATATAGCATCCAAAACCTGTTTGAAGTCCATATTGTTAAATCGGTTTCATAATTTTTGACCTGGCAATATATTGCAAAGAGTGTGTGTGTGTTTGCTATGCAAAAATTCCGTACAGGAAAAACCATGAAACCAGCCACTGCCTCTACATAGATCATGACGTCTGAAATAAGAATGGAGCTATCAGTATATCATGATGTTTAGCTGGTGATATATCACAGTGTTGAAAACCAGATATCACCCAGCCCTGGTGGTGGATTACTGTTCAATATTGACTGTTGCTTGTAAAAATAAATGAAAACAAATAAAAGTTGTGGGGGGGGGGAGGATAATAATTTAGACAGGTTTCTTCCTTTGGCACAAATTATGCAGGGTGTAGAATACAGATTTTGAAGTTCAGTATGTAGACTGCCTGGGCGCAGCACAGTGTGTGTGCATGTATTTTAAAAATAGCCCCCCGAAACACCAAAGCCGCCCCCTCCACATTGCCTGTCAAAGGAGCTGTGTGCCTTGTCTCATCCCTGCCTGCCTCCCAGCTCTGGCTACAGATGGGGCTGGCAGCTTTCAGATCCTGCCTGAAAATCCACAGCTGTGAAAAACAGGCCTTGTGCTAATCCCCGTTATTTTCACACTTGCCTATGGTTGCAATGTGGAACCAGTTAAAATGATTTAACTCTTGCCTCTAAGCTCCTGCTGCATGAGATCTTTGGCACGCAGAGTCAGACCCTGGAATCTTTCATCTGCTTTTGGCCTATGTCTTGCAAAGTCCAGAGTCTCCTTCCACCAGCATCCCCTTGGGAATTCACCTAAAATAAAAAAAAATCTGTATTGCCTCAAACCATCAAAATGGTTTTAGTTTTCCACTTTTGGTTTTCTTCCTCCCTTCCTTAGCTGCTGATCCCCCCCCCTTGCCCTCCCCCCACAGCCACTTCACTGATACCTCAATACTGGGGATGAGGGAGGGGCTGCAGTTTGCAATCCAGTTTTGATCAAAGGGGCTTGCGCTGTTGTAACTTCCTGGTTTTGCTGGTAAGCGAACTAAATGTTTCCATGTTCTGTCAAGATGGATTGCTTCCATTGATGGAGAGCTCCGGCATTTGGTAATAATTATTTGCTAATTCCCTCCGCCTTTTTTATCTCAGGGTGGTTTTTTCATTTTTGTTTTTTGCAGAGCGCAGCTGCAGCTATCAAGGCGATCCGAGAGAGCGGAATGAACCTGAACCCGGAAGCAGATGGCCTGATCATTCGCGTGCCTGTTCCTATGTAAGCAACCACAACAGCCGTCTCTCTTGATTTGGCGACCACAGTGGGGGAATGCGATAGCGCTGGCTGGCTTTCCTGGGCAACCCTAGCTTTACACCCTGGATTTCTTTTATGGAGTTGAGGGAATTAGCTGAAGGAGTGTTTTCTATCATGTAAACCTCCCTCTGTGTTGAAGTTCTCTGGGTTCCTCACACTACCACTTGCAGCCCAAGCGATTGGAGAGAGGCCTTTCTCAGCAGCGGCACCCAGACAAGGAGGTTGGTGCCAGCTCCAGATTTCAGCATGCCTTTGGGCAAGGTGGTCTCTGTGAATCCCCTTCCTCAAGGGAGTCTGCCTCTTGCTGTGTTGTCCAGGACACAGTGCGGTCCTTTCCCAGCTCTTTGTACAGCTGGTGCCCACCGAGCTGGCTTTGCTTCTGAACTGACCAGTGCAGGCAGTGAATAGGTTTGAAAATGTATGATGGAGAGATGCTTTTCCTCCCCACCCACTCCATCACCTTGTTTCAACAAAAGTAAAAGTAAAGGGACCCCTGACCATTAGGTCCAGTCGTGGCCGACTGTGGGGTTGCGGCGCTCATCTTGCTTTATTGGCCGAGGGAGCCGGCGTACAGCTTCCGGGTCATGTGGCCAGCATGACTAAGCCGCTTCTGGCGAAGCAGAGCAGCGCACGGAAACGCTGTTTACCTTCCCGCCTGAGCAGTACCTATTTATCTACTTGCACTTTGACGTGTTTTTGAACTGGTAGGTGGGCAGGAGCAGGGACTGAGCAACGGGAGCTCACCCCGTTGTGGGGATTCGAACCGCCGACCTTCTGATCGGCAAGCACAAGGCTCTGTGGTTTAACCTACAGCGCCACCCGCGTCCCATAAGTTTCACCAAAAACTTGCCCATAAAGGCTGGTTGTTTATGTATTTATTTGGTTTCTGTATCACTACTCCTTCCACATTGGAGCCCTGGGCTGCATACAACATAACTAGAACAGCATCAAAGAATGGCGATTGGCAGTAACTTCCAGACTGAAAAGAAAACTGCCCTCTGAAACACACTTAATAATTCCAGTATCATCAATGTAATTTAACTTAGGTTCTGTTCAATAGCATAACACAATGAACAGTGCAATGGGTGCTATTTACAGACGAAATCTTACGGAGTCCAAAAAGCAGTCTTTTTAAAGGATTAGATTTGATTCATGGGCAATAGATTAGTAGGTGATAGTAACTAAGGACCTTAGAATAGCCCTGCTGGATCAGACCAAAGCAGGCCCACCTGGCTCAGCCTCCTGTTCTCAAAGTTCTTCAGCCATGGAGGCAGAGCCATCTAAGTCTTATCCTCCATTAATTTGCGTAATCCTCATTTAAAGTCATCTAGGTCGGTGGCCATAGGAGGGAGTTTCATAGTTTCTTTTATATATATATATATATAAGATATTTATTAAGATTTTCAAAATAGTACAAAATAAAAATAGAAAAAAGAAAAACACAAAATTAAAATAATTAAAAACAACTCAATCTTTCCATTACTTATTTTTCATTAGCTTGTTTCCCGGACCTCCTCACGCCTCCCTTTTTTGTATTCCAATTCAGTTTGTTGGTTCAGCAAATCCTTCCCCTGGGAGTTTCATAGTTTCAACTACGTGCTGCGTGAAGAAGTGACTTAGTGGAACCTATGTTTGCAGAACAGTCTACCTCAGAAATAAGAATCAATGGACAGATAGCAAAGGAGGGCCACGCTGGAGCTGGCCACTTTGGAAAATGAATGCGGGGGGCAAGAGGGGTCTTGGCTCTGGTCCAAATTTCAGTCTCCAAATTTCCCATGGATAGTAGCAAGAGACTAGTCTTTGATGGCCTTGGAGAAGGTGACCAGACAGGATAATGTTGGGTATTAGACTAAGCATATCATACAGTGTTAGTCCTACTCTGCGTAGAACCATTGTACTTGATGGCCTTGGCTAAGTTGAGTACATTAATCTTATTAATTTCTTCAATAACCATGCCATTGTGATGTAACATCACAGACACTTCGTTTGATCAAACTTACCTTTGTTGATATCTACAGGAGCCTGGCTAAAGGAACTTTAAAGACTGAATCTTGCTTTTGGACACAATTTGAATGAGTTTTCTGTTTGTGGCTTCTGTAGTAGATCTTGTTCCATGTTCTCTCAATTTTTGGATTATTAATATAAGATTTAGAACGTAGAATGGTTTGGTAGTGTTTAGTGTGCCGCTTATGTGCTGCTTACTTCATACTGGTCTACATTGTGATGTTTAAGGCAACTTTACTTGGCCCCGGGGGAACTCACAAAAGTGGAGCCCCCAGCCCTACAAATTACACAGGCTTACATAGGGGAATCCCCTCGCCTTAGCTTTATACATGCGTAGAAATTATGTCCCTTTCTCAGGGCAAAAGCATGCCTGCGTCATCAGAGCTGGATGCCGGATTTGGTGAGAAGAACAGGTCAGCTCAGGGCTGAGTTTTTTCCTGCACAGGAGTAACTGACACATTCTTCATGCGGTCTGAGTAAGCAGAGTCGCCTATCTTAACAATATCCTTTCACCAGTGGCGTAGCGTGGGTTGTCAGCACCCGGGGCAAGGCAAGTAATTTGCGCCCCCTAACCCTAACCCCCAGATGTTGCGCCCGATGCGGCCGGCCCCCCCTGCACCCCCACGCTACGCCACTGCCTTTCACACCCTCTTTTACATCTCTTAGGCTGTCTATCAAAGCATATAGTATAATTCCCACTACAAGGGCGACTCTTGAGTAGAACTTAGCAGGGATGCAGCCCAAAGTCCCCAAAGAACCCTTAATCAAAGCAACCTCCCCACTCGCCTTGGGGCTTCCATTTCCCTGCACCTAGTAGGAAATCCAGCTTTTGGGTTTGGGCTCCGCAGCGAAGGCCTTCAGGAAAGCTCACCGTAGCAGTTTCACAGGCATGTAGCCAAGGGCTGAGGGACCTGAGCTCCCAGCTATTCTCAGCACCGGCCAGCATGGCCTGAGGTTGGGGGTGAGGACAGCTGGAGCCCCCATCAGCTTCTCTCCGCACACCTGGGTGCAGGCAACATCAGGAGAGATCATCCTGAAATTAGTGCGGCCAAGCGCTCATGGCAGAGAGTGGCTGAGCACCAGCATTTTTGCTTTGGCCGATAAGATCCTGCTCTGGTTTCTGCAGCTCCTCCTGCTCTCTTCTTCCTTTCTCCTCTCCCTGCCCGGTTCTCCCCTCCCCTCAACTCCCCCCCCCCCCATGCAATCCTGAAGGAGGCTGCTATTATCCTCCTAATTGCTGAGGATTTCGACTGGGTGCACAGCAGCCTGATTGTTAACACACTCCCAGATCATCCCCTGGTTTGAATTACACAGGAGGAGGGAAGAGACCCAGGAGGAGCGGGAAGGAAGGAAGGCAGGTTCCAATGTTACTCTCGCATCTCCTCCTTTGTCCCAAGGCCACGCTTCTCCCTCTGTTGCCCCATTTCCTGTCCCCAATTGCAGGGTGTAACCAGGGCTTTTTTCCCTAGAACCTGCTGAGCACCCACCCAAAGTCATTGAAAGAAAGTGATATCTTGTGGCACACATACTGTGGAACTCCCTGCCTATTGAAACCAGGCAGGTGCCTTTGCTCCTTTCAGTGCCCGCCTGCCCAGACATGCACAATTCTGTCATGTGTTTTAAGTTTTTAGTTCATTGTTGGTTTTACCTTTTGAAAGTTTTAAGGAGTTTTTACTGAGAATTTTATTGTTTTATTTTCCTTGTAAGCTGCTCTGGGTTCGTTTTTTGTTGTTGTTAAAACAAACTTGTGGTGTATACATTTTATGCTTTAAATGAATAAAATAAGGCAGCCAGTGCCCTCCGTGTGTTTGGGGCTACAGCTTCCATCAGCCCCAGCAAGTGCAGGGAAGCATAGAAATTGCCCAGGACATCTGGAGGGCCTCAGCTTCGCGAAACCTGCCATGTGATATACCTTGCTCTTCCTCACCTGTTCTTGTCTCCTCTCCCATAAAACTTTATCTCCTAAGCACCAATTTTCCCTATCACTCAAGGCTTTCTCCCCCACCCTGTTTTCAGGGCCAGCCAGATTTGCATCTGCGTACACATTCAGAAACCTTTCTAATCCCCTGCTCCAGTAGCCTTGTAGCAATTAGCCCACACATTTATTGAGAGTGGTTTTCCTGACATTTCCTATTTATATTACACTTAATCTTATCGTTGCAATTTATTAATTGCCTTCTAAACCACCATCCCACAGCAGATTACACGTAAGATAGTTGAAAGGATTTGAAACACAGAACCAACAAATACATTCAAAACAAGACAAAAACCCTAGATGTAAGAGGACACTCATGGTAAAGACCCATCGATCCAGCTGAGGATTTGAAAGTGCGCATAGCAGGTGCCTGTTGTATCGCGACAGGTATGTGATTCCAAAGGCCAGGGGCAGCCACACTAAAAGCCTTGCTCCGAGTTACTGCAGAGTGGGCTGCTGAGGTCTTTGGAACTTGAAGGAGACTGCAGTGATGTCCTAGGTGCATAAGGGGTAAGCAGTCTCTCAGATAACGCAGTCCTGAGCTGTATAGGAACGTATATGTTTAGTACCAACACCGTGAACTTGGCCTAGTAGCAAATTATCAGCCAGTGCAGATCCTGCAAGCAAGGACTGCGATGCCTCAAGCACCGCCTTACCCCATATGGACCAACCTGGGCCCTGTGATTATCATCTGAGGTCCTTTGTGTGCCTCCTGCATGAGAATTTCTGGAGGGTGGCAACACAAGAACAGGCCTTTCCTGTGGTGGCTCCCTGCTTGTGGGATGTTACATATGTTGGGGCCATGCAGAAACATTCCTCTTCCCCCAGGCTTTTGGTTAGTTAAACAATCTATGGCCTTTAAAACTGTGGGTGGGGAGGTGTTACAGTTTCTGTTTGTTACCATGCCAATGTGTTTTTGTATTGCAAACCACCCTGTGGTCCTCAAGATGAAGGGTGCTATGATAATTTAATAAACAAATAAATGAAATGAGACTTGCCCCCACAATCCACTGAGCCGCCATGTTGTGTACCAGATGCAGTCTGTGGGAAAAGCCCCGAGGGTAGCTGCACATGGAATACATCGCAGAAATCCAGTGGTGAGGTTGTGAGTGCATGAGCAGCTGAGGTCAAAGACACCCTTTGCTTACTGTTTGACTAGGGTCACCCGCGAGCACAGAGAGAACCTGGTCACTGTGGGAAAGCAGCTGACAAACAGAGCGAAGGAGTCGCTGCGGAGAGTTCGCGCCGAGGCCATCAGCCAGACCAGGAAGGCCAAAAGCTCCACGTCAGAGGATACCATCCGGTTGATAGAGAAACAGGTACTAGTCGCTTGATGGGCCATTTTCTAATACAGTGGTACCTCGGGTTACAGACACTTCTGGTTATGAACTCCGCTAACCCAGAAATAGTACCTCGGGTTAAGAACTTTACCTTAGGATGAGAACAGATATCGTGCGGTGGCAGTGGGAGGCCCCATTAGCTAAAGTGGTGCTTCACCTTAAGAACAGTTTCAGGTTAAGAACGGACCTCCAAAACGAATTAAGTTCTTAACCCAAGTTACCACTGTACAGTCATACCTTGGGATAAATATGCTTCAGGATAAGTATTTTCGGGTTGCGCTCCGTGGCGACCCGGAAGTAACGGAGCGCGTTACTTCTGGGTTTCGCTGCTTGTGCATGCGCAGACAGTCAAAATTATGTCACGCGCATGCACTAAAGCAGCAAGACGTGACCCGCGCACGTGCAGATGCGCCAACGCATCTTACGTTCTATTCAGGATGCGAATGGGGCTCTGGAACAGATTCCGTTCGCATCCCGAGGTACCACTGTACTTATTTATTTATTTATTTACTATCATATTTAACCCTGGAACGCATCTGGACCTGCTCCCACATCAAAAGCCAGCCTGTCAGGGAGAACTCGGGAGGGGAGAGTTCTGCTTTCGCACTTGAACCCTGCTTGCTTGTTCCTCACTGTGAGAACCTCTCCTCTATGAATTTGTCTAGCCCTCTTTTCAAGCCATCCCAAGTTGGTGGCCCATCACTGCTCCTGTGGGAGTGAGTTCCATAGTTTTGACTGTGTGCGGCATTAAAAAAAAACACCACTTAGGTGAAATCTACACACGTATAAAAACGCTGCGAAAATGCTTTTTTTTTTAAAAAAAAAAAGGTTTTGAAAACTATATTGAATTTGTCATAGCTCACTTTCGCCATCTAGTGTCCCATTTGTGTGTTGCACTTTACAACGCAGCCAAAATGTTTTATTTGCAGCTGTATAGCTGAGTCCTTACTTTCATCTGTCCTGAACTTACCAACATTGAGCTTCCTTGGATGTCCATAATGTTTTTATTTTTATTTTTAAAGTTGCTTGCATTCACACACTTTTCTCCCCCTGCAGATCCAGCAAATGGCAGAGGACACAGTAGCCGAAATGGAGAAGCTGTTGGCAGCAAAGACAAAAGAGCTGCTTGGTTAGCCTGCTTACGGGAGATTTCAAGCCATCTGTCACCAGGAGGAGTTTTCTACCCACCACTGGACTCTCACGGCCTCCTGTGTGGCTGCAGCATTTTCGCTCCCATCATGTGCGAGGCTCTTTGGATCGGGTCGATGATCATCCCTGCCGCCCTCCCTAAGACTTTGGCATTGGCCAGAAAAATTGTGTTGGCAACTTTGAGGGCAGCTGGGGCTGATGAAATTAATACGGACAAGGTTGCAGCCCCACTAAAACCTGGTTGACGTAACCACGTAGAGTGGTGGTTCTTGGCAAGAGAGAGAGCGTGCCTCATCAAAGAGGTTTTTTTTTTTCCTAGGAGCAATCACATTTTGGATTGTTGTTGACCGCCTTGGCCATTTTCACTCGCTTGTAAACTTTGTCAGAGTGGGAGGAGGCAGCAGAGGCCAGGCGTCTTCACGAACTCACAGGGAATCTTGTACATTAAATAAAGCACCCCAGGAGGGATGAAGTATCTCCATGTGATCTGATGATTCTTCCCCTGCCCTTTGTCCTTGCTGGGGTTAGAATGCAGGAAAGGTTACATGCAGACTTCCATAGCAGTTCGGGGCAGGGCAGCCTGAACTGCTGGGCTGGGTCCCGTGGTTCCTGGTGGCAGTTCCCATACTGCCTCAGTTTCCTAGATGGGAAACCTGGTGCAGTTTCCACACCCCACCCTTATGGTAGAGCACGAGGCTGCGTGAGCAACTTGACTTGGGTAGCCTGCTAGCTTCAGTTTCTTGAACGCCTAGCCCTCATGGCTGCAAAGTTAGTCCTATGTTGGCAACGCTTGCGGGTGTCTCTGAAGGCAGGTTGAGGTGCCTGAAAGGCGCCTCCCCAAGTGCAGTGGCGTTGAAATGAAAACGCAGAATTATTAAAATCCCATGAATATACTTAATGTGGGTTGTAGGGAAACGTGTGGGGGTAGGGTAGGAGGGGAGAGGAGGACGGTCACATCCAGCCCCCCAAACCACAGGTCTTTAAAGGGTGTGCCTTTTTGTTGCAAAGGGGGCATTAGGGTTGTAGGAAGCTATTATATCCTGAGTTGGAATGCTGCTTCATCTAGTTCAGTACTGTTTACACTGACTGGCAGTCACTCCTCAGGGTTTCAGCATGGAAGAAAGGGCTCATTTGATAAACACAAGGCGAGCTTGAAAGGCCTAAGCTGAAAGAAATTTGCTGAGCCAAGTAAGCACCGTGGGGCATTCATTTCCCCCTTGATCCATTTATCAAAGAGGCACTTCCGGCAGGCAGCAGCAGACATTTGAACGGATTGCAAATGTGTCTACTCAAAGTAGACCCACTGAAATTGACAGTCATGATGGATGGATAGGCCCATTAATTTTAATGGATCCTTCTTCTTTGGCGATCACTCGTAGCCGAGTAAGATTGTCTTCCATAAACACGGTTTTAACAATGAGTCCGTAAGTGACTGTGGAGGCCAATTCTGGATCCACACGTCCTTCCTCAGTGGGGACACTGGTTTCCAGGCAGGAGCTGATCACGGTGTGGATTTGCCCTGCATGCCTTCCTCTTGGCACGCTTCTCCCTTGCGTCCTGAGTTTGAGTGTCTTCAAAGCCCATGACACCTTTGGTAAAAGCTGTTCTTCAATTGGAGCGCTCACAGCAGAGCTTAGTTAGCTACTACCTGATATTTCTAAGCACTTTTTGAGGGCAGGCTTGTATAAAGCAGGGAGGGGGCCGTCCTGCCTGGAGGTTTCTAGGGCTCAGGTGAGGTCCCACTTAGTCTGGAGGAGATGCACCTGGAGCATCAGCCAAAACTGATAAGAGGCTCACAGTTGCTGCCTTGACCTGGGCCTCCCAAAGCACCACAGGATCAAGGCACCCCCATGAAGCTAAAATCCTAATCCTGCAAGAGAGCCTGCACCCCAAACCCAAGGCCTCCAAGCCTCCCTGCAGCACTTCCTGGTGGCCTCTGCTAAGCCGGGCCGATCATCAGTGTGGAGAAACCCACCGGTGTCCCTAGGAACACAGGGCGCTGCAGAGTGAGACCCACGGGGCCTCAGTTAAGAGGCAAGGGGGCGACAGACATTGGGGCCACTGGAGGTGCAAACGAACATCAGACTATCATCCATTTTGTTGAACTGATTGAACCAATTTTGGTTGGATATTGAATGAATGTCTAATTGCTACTGTATTGAATTTCATTGCGCTATCTTCCTCGGCGGGTTGTGCAAACTGCTGTTTGATGCTTTTTTTATAAGGTAGGAGAGTCTTTTAGGCGGGGGGGGGGGGTCTTTGCAGCCCTCCCCGCAGTTGCTGCCCTTGGGGGACTGAACTTTGCTCCATGTCTGCATGCAAAGCAGATGCTTTGCCCCTGAGCTGTGACTCTTCCCTGTACCCATGAGTGCTTGGGCCCGGCTGCCGGCCTTGGGTTCAAGTGATGCCTTTGCAAAGCACCCTCTGGTCCCAGTAGAGAGAGAGAGTGTGCGTGTGGAAAGCAGGAGAGAAGTCCTGCAGGGGTGGCGGGGAGAGAACGGAGCAGCGCGAGGGTCTGAGCCAGAATCGAGTCCCTCCAGTGTCAAAACCCAACGCTGTACTTCAAAGGAGAGGTGATTGCTCTCCTTGTGAGCCACTGTCGGCAGAGAGAGACGGTGCAATTGCGATTGCTTTTGTGTAAAGGAGGGCTGAATCCTCTCTCTGATTGTAGGCTTTCTGGATTTGTGTCAAACAAGGCTGGTGGTGTGTCAGAGTTTAGGAGGCGCATACATCTTTCAACAGTGCGCCTTGCCTGCCGGCAGTGCGGGCAGGGGGGCGGGGGGGGAGATGAGGGAGATGCGCCCCCATAATCGCCTGCCTTCTATATTCAGTGTTGATTAGACGCGCTTTCGGCCTGGATTGTCGGGAGGCTCAAGTGGGTTTTTTTTAATCACTACAGAAGCTCATTACAGCTTCCCAGTGACTCTTATGTCCTCCAGTTCTCCTTTCAGATTAGAGCCCATCGTCGGATGAATATTGGATGATTTCATTACATACAAATGCAATCAACAGTTTTGCATAAAATTTCTCCTCTTTTTCTCGAGTTTCAATTGACCCCGGCACCCGTGGCGGTAGGCGCAATACACATGCAAATGAGTCTGCGCTGCCGTGTGTGAGATATATATATATATATATATATATATATATATATATATATATATGGAGTGGGGAGTAAGGAAAAGGGACACTCAGAAGCAAAATAAAAACCTCTGGAAAATATTTGGGTATTGAGTGACAAGCCAAAGGCTTCCAGCTTCTCCCCCTCCCAAAGAACACATTTTAATATACAGCTTGGCTCGCTCTTCTGAGATAGCTAGGGCTGTTTGTGCACTGACACACCTCTTGCTTATTTGTTTATGGCCTTTAGACCTCACCTTTATTTCTCCAAGGACCTCAATAGTTCTCAGTGCAGCCTTTGAAATCACAGTAACATCCAGGAAATCTGGACATAGGGCAGTCCTATTCTGCATAGTAATGCGTCCCACCTTCCTTCCTTTATTGCTATTTCTGTTGCTCATGTATGCATTTTTAAAATTTCATACACAGGAAGCTGCCTTATACAAAGTTGGACAGTTCTCTAGCATTTCAGGCAGGGTTCTCCCTAGGGCTTTTTTTCAGTAGCTGCTCAAGGGAATACAGTACTAGCAGTACCTGTTGTTGTTGTTGTTGTTGTTGTTAAAACGTGTGACACTTACTGTAACAACTTCATGGTAAGTAAATGTAAAGGGACCCCTGACCATTAGGTCCAGTTGTGACCGACTCTGGGGTTGCGGCGCTCATCTCGCTTTATTGGCCAAGGGACCCGGCGTACAGCTTCCGGGTCATGTGGCCAGCAAGACTAAGCCGCTTCTGGAGAACCAGATCAGCACACGGAAACGCCGTTTACCTTCCCGCCGGAGTGGTACCTATTTATCTACTTGCCCTTTGACGTGCTTTGAACTGCTAGGTTGGCAGGAGCAGGGACCGAGCAATGGGAGCTCACCCCATCACGGGGATTCGAACTGCCAAGGAGTGTGGTGGAGTCTCCTTGTTTGGAGGTCTTTAAGCAGAGGCTTGACAACCATATGTCAGGAGTGCTCTGATGGTGTTTCCTGCTTGGCAGGGGGTTGGACTCGATGGCCCTTGTGGTCTCTTCCAACTCTAGGATTCTATGAACCGCCGACCTTCTGGTCGGCAAGTCCTAGGCTCTGTGGTTTAACCCACGGCGCTACCCGCGTGCCTTCATGGTAAGTACCAGGACTTATTTTTCGGGGGGGGGGGGAGCACTGGTTCTCCCAACCTGGAGATGCTAAGTTGGGGTGCGTTTGGACCTTCCAAGGCCTCCATGCAAGGCAGGTGCTCTACCACCGAGCCTCAGGCTCCCCCCTTGGCCATTTTGTAAAGGGCAAAGTGGGCGCAAAAAAGCTAAGATAAGTGGTTAGTGCAAGACCAGCCAGGGCAGTGTGTGTGTGTGTGTGTGTGTGTGTGTGTGTGTGTGTGTGTTCATTTATTTATTTATTTATTTATTTATCTATCAATCATATTATTGCAGTTTCTCTCCCACCTCCAAGGAGGCTAAAATGGAGTACATGGTTCTTTCAATGACCAGCATTTCCTACATGTGGAATTGCTTGACCTCTTCTTGACCCTCAGAGGTCAAAAATAAAATTACAGTTCTTAGGTAGGTTAGGCTGAGAGGCTGTGGCTGGTCCACGGTCAACCTCCAGGCTGGACTTCTTTAAACCCCTACTAATTGAGTGGTTCCCAAACTTTGTTTGTTTGTTCCATAGGCTTATCCCCTGTGCCCCAGAAGCCTATTAAAGGCATTATTCAGAGTAGCTTTCTGCAGGAGCCACTAAGGAAGATAATAACACAACAAAATTCAAAACACAAACCATTAATTGCCACATTTATTCAAACTATTTAGTTCAATTAATTCAACAAAGCTGATGAACTTGATACACAGGGATACCAGCTATTAGTGCCCCCACCCTGGTAATCCCAATGCCATGAGCTACAGACCTTCAGCTGCCCGAAATCCAACTTTTAGCTTTTAGCTACAAACAGACCATCCAGCCAAGAAAAGTTTCCAGTCAAGCTGCTAGCGTGAAATTGGAACCCCAACAAAAGAAAGAAGTACCTAGCCTCTGCTTGATCCTATGGTCTCATTAGTCAAACTGGGAGGCCTCGTTTTCATCTAATTTGCTTGTCAGGGCAAGGAGGGGGTCATCCATTACCCTGGCGCCCCAGCAGATGACGTCACCACTTCCACTCTGGGAAAGGAGAGAGAAGGTCCCAGAGTTGCACTTCCATGCTTTCCCCTTTTGGTACCACTCATTCTGGAATAAAGGTGAAAATGATTTGAGATTTCAGCAAGGACTAGAACCTCCAGGCCCGTTTCACAGACACAGCGGAACCATCATTTTCAAGACAGCCCTCGTCACAATCCTGCCAAATCTGGAATTAGACTTGGCAATCAGATCCCACTGATAAGTCTTCTTGGACTTTGATGTTTTCACCTGTGTGCGACTGTACTCATTCTATGTGCCTGTTTCATAGAAGAAGAAGAGGAGGAGGAGTTTGGATTTGATATCCCGCTTTATCACTACCCAAAGGAGTCTCAAAGCGGCTCACATTCTCCTTTCCCTTCCTCCCCAACAACAAACACTCTGTGAGGCGACTGGGGCTGAGAGACTTCAGAGAAGTGTGACTGGCCCAAGGTCACCCAGCAGCTGCAGGTGGAGGAGCAGGGAAGCGAACCCGATTCACCAGATTACGAGTCCACCGCTCTTAACCACTACACCACACTGGCAATAGTTGATAGTTATTAGTCATTATGGATGTTCAGAGGCAATCTACCTGCGAATACCAGTTATCAGTGAGGCACGTTGCTTCAGTGCCTCCGTTTGTTGGGCTCCCCATGCACCACAAGGCCTATGCAGCCTCAACTTAAGATGTCTCCCCGGCCTGGCTTTGCACTGCAAATTTTGGAGCAGCACGTGCAACAAAATGGCATCCAGCATTAAAACCCCCCCTCAGCTTGCATTAACTAGCCACACACAAGGCATGCAAGCTCCACCCCCCAGTCGTTCTTAGACTTCTTATTGGGTGAGCAACACAGCCAAGCAACACAGTTGGAGCCTCCCTCCTCCCTGGCCGGCAGGGAGGGAGGGAGAGGAGCTGCTTCCTTTGAAATTTAAGGGACATCATTTAAGGGACATTTAAGGGACATCCATCAATAAGGGACAACAACGGGACCAAGGCCAGCTATCCAGACTGGTCCTACGTGGGCCAGAAGAAAGCCAGGGATTATGGATAGAAAGGGGGGAAACCTCCATGTTCAGAGGCATCTACCTGCGAATACCAGTTATCAGTGAGGCACGTTGCTTCAGTGCCTCCATTTGTTGGGCTCCCCAGAGATAATCTGCTTGGCTGTCATGGAAAACTAGATGCTGGACTGGGTGGGCTGAGCTTTGGCATTATCCATCCGGGCTCCTCTGGCGACATTCTGATAGGAACAAAGGGAGCAGCATTATACTGAGTCAGACCTCCGGTCCATCCAGGTTGCGTTGTCTACCGCTCTTAAGCACTACACCACACTGGCTGTCATAGGTTTCCCCCCCCAGCTTTTAATTTTCATCCATTGTCATAACTGATCTCCCTATTTTATATACATTATAAAATGAAGTTTTTGTTTTTTTAAAACTTTGCAGGGAAATTTGCAGTAAAACGAGGCTGGAGATTGGCGGGGGGGGGGCAGTGTAGAGCATCTCAGTAGCAGAGACCTGCCTTGCAAGCTGAAGGTCCCGGGTTCAGTCCCCAGTGGCATCTTCAGGTGGGGCTGGGAGAAGTTCTGCCTGAGACCCTGGAAATCCATTGCTGCCAGTCAGTGTAGAGAGCACTGATCAAGATGGACCTGTGGTCTGATTCGGTAGAAGGCAGCTTCCTAAGTTCCAACGAGGGCTTGAGAACAGAGGCCTCCTAGGAAGGGGGAGATGGGGGACTCCCACCTGAATTTGTGGACTACCTGCAACTATTAATTATCTCTCTGCAATTTACAAAGAGCTCCTCCCCAACCCCCTGGTTTGGGTATCACTCCATCCAGGGCTGTCTTAAGCATATGTGGCCCCAGGGTGCAAAGATCTGCCTGGCGCCACCACCACCCCAGGTTGCCCAGTCCCAGGCGCGCAGGAGGATGGAGCCGGCTGGCTGCCTCGATCGCCCCATAAACTCGTGGCACAGAGCCGCGCTCAACAGAAGAGCCCACTGCGGTGCTCCGACCAACGGGCAGGGCCCTGTACTCTCGGATTGGCACCCCAGAGAGCCCAGCACCCAGGTGCCCCACACCCCTAGCTCCTATGGGTAAGATGGCCCTGACTCCGTCACCATCTTGGTCTCTCTCAGCAAATCCCTGCAACACGTCCAACTGCAGGACCTGCAGGGCATGAGGCGCCACGGGTGCCCACAGCATGGGGAGGGGGGCACCCACCCGTGAAACGTCACCCCCAGATTCCATTAAAATGAAGAAGAGGTTTCCAGCATACTTATTCACACAGCACCTAGTGAAACTGTGGAACTCGCTCCTGCCGGAGGCCGTTATAGCCACTAACTTGAATGGCTGTAAAATAGGATTGTGACGAATTCACAGAGCATGTGGCTCTCTAATAACCCTCACAGTTATGCTCTTAACTCCATGGTTTAGGGGTGGGGCTTGTGCATAAGGGGCGGGACAAAGCAGGCTAGTGGGAGGGGCCTATTTTTCTTTGGCGATTCCAGGAGCAGAGAACAGTGTCCAGGCTATTTATTCCCCTGACGTGTACAGCTTTTTAAAATAATAATAGCAATATTCAAAACAGTTGGGGGAGATTTGGGGCTGCTTATCTTTCCTGGTAGTTGTTCTTAACTGCATGCACTCACTTTTTAATTCCAGTTTTATGTTTTGTTTGATATGTTAGTCACCTTGCTTTATTCCCTTTTTTTTTTTGGTCAGTTGCTTTGTATATCTTACGAATAGAAAACTGGGGCAGAAATACTTTTAATAACAAACTGATCTGAAATTCAAATACCTGGGCAGGTCATGCCCCAGCCCCAGACAAGCTGGCAGCCCCTCAAATGCAGAGGGGCAGATTGGGAAAGGTGGCAAACCTCTTTTTCCCTCCTGTGTTAGAAGGATGTTGATTATACCTTCTGACGGGAACCCAAAGAAGGCCCTGCCCTCCCTGCCTCTTTCCTAACCATCTCTCTCCTAATCATCCATGCTAATTTAAAGAAGCTGTCATTATAAATTAAAACCTTTATCAGCAAAGGAAATCGGTGGGGAATGGAGGGGATAAGCCACTTCGGCTGTGAGAAAGCCTCACCTTCAGCCGCTTAATTTTCTAAAAATCAAACATACATACTCCCTCACGCCTACGTTACCTCAGAGGGGAGGCAGGGGAAAAACAAACCCACTGTTTCCTTTTGATATTTTCTCCTTGCCGGTCTTAATCGTCTTTTAATTAACGGGAGCAACCTACCCTGCAACTGTGGCAATGAGCAGGTAAGGTTTTCCTGGAGGGCTAAGCCGTTGCTCCCCCACCCTTAAGCCCCCACCATGCCCAGGGTCTGCTTACTCCATTTCTCCTCCTCCCCCGGACGTAGGTCCATTCTGAAGCAATTTTTATAAAATAAACTCTCTAATCAGGTAAATGATTCCATACGCTAAATTGCTGCCTTGCAGCTGCTTTCCTAAACCTGCTCGCTCTTCCCCCACTAGCTCACTTAAAAAAAACACACAACAAAAAGGGGAAAAAACAGGGCTGGGGGGGGCAGGGAGATAGGCAGAGAGTAACTGTGCCCCCCCCCCAATTAAAGACAAATATAGGTTCAGGTGAAAGGGATCCTTTGCAAAGCTGCACTGCCCAGTATTAAAGATGTCACTTGGGACAATTCTGGTGGGCAGCTGATAACCTGGGGGTGATGGGGGTGGGGAGTATTGCCTTCTGTTTAGGTTCACATCCGCTGCAATTTCCTGGCCTCTGGCGTGGACCATGACAGACTGCTGGGCAAGTCAAACTCTGGGCCACGTGTGGCCTCCCTCTGCCTCTTGCTGACCTGTGTCCTGATGAGAGAGGGGGGGGGAAACACCAGCCAGCCCAGCCTTATTCTGCTGATCATTTGGGCTGATTTCGGAGGCTGGGGTTTCCTAGCCACCCAGCCATGCAAATCTTCCCTCTCCACCCTTCCAAAACAAAGGCAAGATTATGTAAACAGCCAGCCTCTGAGCATGTAAAGAAACACACTTTCCTGATATGCTCAGAAACAAAGGCTCTCCCTGCACATCTCGGAAGCGTTGTCAATGAGCTGTAATTCATATCACGGCATCTCCTATGTTCTGCGGAAGCTGCAGCCAACATACAGCACTGCTCAGAGACGCTCTGTTTGTAAGGCCTGGGTCTCCAGTTAATGCTTCTAGCTCAGCTTCATCCCCAGCACATATTTGTTTTCTGAATCAAAGGGATGTTCCCCCCACCCCAATTCATCTTCCTCTTCTACTGAAAGGAGACCACCCAGGATGGCAGGAAGGGGCCACCACCTTAAGGTTACTATAGAAAACCCTTAGCAACTTGGGACCAGTTTACCTGTGAGATCTCCTTGCCCCACATTAAGGTAAAGGTAACGGTACCCCTGCCCGTACGGGCCAGTCGTGACCGACTGTGGGGTTGTGCGCCCATCTCACTTAAGAGGCTGGGGGCCAGCGCTGTCCGGAGACACTCCCGGGTCACGTGGCCAGCGTGACGAAGCTGCTCTGGCAAGCCTGCACCAGCACAGCACACGGAAACGCTGTTTACCTTCCCGCTATAAAGCGGTACCTATTTATCTACTTGCACTTGGGGGTGCTTTCGAACTGCTAGGTGGGCAGGAGCTGGGACCGAACGATGGGAGCTCACCCCGCTGCGGGGATTCGAACCGCCAACCATACGATCGGCAAGTCCTAGGCGCTGAGGTTTTACCCACAGTGCCACCCGCGTCCCTTGCCCCATATTAGGCTTGCTATATTTCTAAAAGTGAAAATCTGGACACAAAAGCTACACTTCTGACACGGGTTGCCATACGTCCGGATTTTCCTGGACATGCTTGCGATTTCCGGATGTATGGCAGCCCTACATATGCGCCCGCTCAACCAGATCAACTCAGTCTGCAGAGCTGACAGCTGCCGCATGATGCCCTTTCTGCATTTGTAAGAAATCAATATTTAGTGTGACGGCGCTCAAACTTTGGAACTCCCTTCCTATTGATGCCAGGCAGCTGCCTTCATTGTACTCTTCTACACCTGCTAAAAATATTTTTGTCTAGGCAAGCCTAGCCAAATGTGTAAAATGTTGATGTGCATTTTTATCTGATTTTAGTTTATCTCTGATTATATTTTATTGGAATCTTTTAAATAACTGTTTTTAACAATAAACTTTTTCTTTCGCTGCTTTGAGTTTTTATAATTTATGAATTGACTAAATCAATATCCCAACAAGCCTTGGAGGCGGGCACTTTCAGCCTAAGGCACCTTTGCCCAACCTGGGCTTCTCATGGGGGTTAGGAACAGAAGGTGATTATTCAAGTAAGTTTTACTCAGAGTAAATCCTTTGAAATTAATGGACCTAGCTTGGTCATGTTAAGTGCATCTACTCTGAGTAAGGGACGCGGGTGGCGCTGTGGGTTAAACCACAGAGCCTAGGACTTGCTGATCAGAAGGTCAGCGGTTTGAATCGCCACGATGGGGTGAGCTCCCGTTGCTCGGTCCCTGCTCCTGCCAACCTAGCAGTTCAAAAGCACGTCAAAGTGCAAGTAGTTAAATAGGTACCACTCTGGCGGGAAGGTAAACCGCATTTCCGTGCGCTGCTCTGGTTCGGCAGAAGCGGCTTAGTCATGCTGGCCACATGACCCGGAGGCTGTACGCCGGCCCCCTCGGCCAATAAAGCGAGATGAGCGCCACAACCCCAGAGTCATCCACGACTGGACCTAATGGTCAGGGGTCCTTTACCTTTACCTTACACTGAATAAGATTTAGTTTAATACCACCCACCATAATCCAGACCTCTGGTCCTTCCCACTCAAGGCATTTGGGGGCCAAATTCAAAATTTCTAACCATCTGTTTGCTGCTGCTATTGTGACCTATTTTACAGCAGGCAAAGGCCTGTCAGTGAGTTCCAAACTAACAGTGAGATGCTCTCGAGGGTTTCAGAGCAGGTTTGGGCTGCCTTACGTCCAAAAGGCAGCACTTTGTTCTGGATCTTAAGCTCAACAAGTTTCAGGGTGTCCTGGTTTTTACTTTTTGAAATACGGGAACCGTAGGGAAGTTAAATAAGTTGGAGTGCTTGTTATTAAATGTACCAAGAAAAATGTTATATAATACTGTTTTATAATTTATGACTGTTTTATAATTTATGATAATTTAGAATTTAAATGTATTTTCATGTAATATTTGATACTTCCAGCTGATGAAGGTGGATACATTGAAACAGGGCCCTGTCCTTATTTCTCATCCATAATTGACTTCTGAGTTCTGCTCAGTGATTGAAACTAAGAGACCTCCATGTGGAATTTGACTATGGACTAACATAAACTTATCTCTACTAATAAACTCTTATCTCTAATTCTTTAACGAATTATTGTGTTATACATATCTTTATGAGTTTGAGTTTGCAATCTCTGTTAGAGTTTGTAATCTCTATTTGAATTTGTAATCCTTGTCAGAAGACATACTTTTGAATGGATTAGTTTTTGTTACTATTGACTATTGATTTGCGAGTAGGGACCACTCCCAATATTGAAACTTACATTAACCGTAGGGAGGTGACATTCCCGGCCCCACCTGGGGATGCCACTGGGGGGTTGAAGCTGGAACCTTCTGCATGCAAAGCAGGTGCTCTACTGCTCTACTATCACCTTTCCCTGAGAGCAGGGAGTCCCACAACATGGAGGTGGGTGGGGGGTGGCAGAGGCTCCCCATCTCTGCCCTACAAAATGATGGGGGCTCCCTCACGTATATGAAGGCTGCCTGCCCCCACTGCCCCAGCAGTAAATAGCCACAACCAACAGCTACATAAACAGAGGTCTCATCCACACCAGACATTTAAAAGCACTCTTATACCACTTTTAATTGCTACTTCTTCCCCCAAAGAATCCTGGAAACTTCGTTTCCTTTTTTAAAGGCATTGAGAGTTATTAAGAGGCCCCTCGCAGAGCAATAATTCCCAGCACCCTTACTAAACTGCAGTTCCCAGGTCCTAGTCCTACGTGCTAAAGATTGCACCCACACTGCCTCTGGTGAGGGTGTGAACAGAATGAGTTCAAAACCAGTTCCAGGCTATGTGGAGCAACTTTCTGCCCTATCTGCCAGTTTTGTTGTACCTTTCTTACCTTTCAGGTGAGATCTGCTAAGCCTAGGAAGGGAGGAGAGGGCCAGCCCTGCAGGTGCAAGGGATCATCACTGCAACTCAGGCCTGACACAGGAAACTTCATGCAGCTCTATGGGAATCATTTTTGGAAGCAGGAAGGTGCTGGATCATGCCAATGGCCCATTTTGTGCAGCGTCCAGTTCTCACTGCTGGAGACCAGCAAGCAAGATCCAGCACAGGAGCCTCCTGCTCCATGAATCTGTCCAGTCCTCTTTCAAAGCCACCTACGTTGGCAGCCGTCACTGCCTTCTCCAGTGGGAGGGAGTTCCACAGATTAACTAAACCCCCAGCATCTCACTTCTTACTTGCCTTTTCTCTTAACTGAAAAGTCCTGAATGTGGTGACTGGGGAACCACTCCGACCTCATCTCTGTTGCTCTTTTCTGAACCTTTTCTGAACCTTTCTGCTGCTGCTGCTGCTGCTGCTGCAGTAGTAGTAGTAGTAGTAGTAGTAGTAGTAGTAGTAGTAGTAATAGCCGGACCACAGCTCAGGCAACATTTTCCTAGCAGCATCAGCAATAATAATAATAATAATAATAATAATAATAATAATAATAATAGCAGGACCACAGCTCAGGCAACATCTTCCTAGCAGCAGCAGCAGCAGTAATAATAATAATAATAATAATAATAATAATAATAATAATAATAATAGCAGGACCACAGCTCAGGCAACATTTTCCTAGCAGCAGCAGCAGCAGCAGCAATAATAATAATAATAATAATAATAATAATAATAATAATAATAATAATAATAGCAGGACCACAGCTCAAGCAACATCTTCCTAGCAGCAGCAGCAATAATAATAATAATAATAATAATAATAATAATAATAATAATAATAATAATAGGACCACAGCTCAGGCAGCATTTTCCTAGCAGCAGCAGCAGCAGCAACAACAACAACAACAACAACAACAGTAGCAGGACCACAGCTCAAGCAACATCTTCCTAGCAACCTGGAAGCATTTATGCCTGTGAAATGGATCCCTTTTCTCCATGCCTTGCTGGGGATCTGCTGTGGCCAGCTACCCCGAGAGCAGATGATGGATTTGATTGCTGAGCAGCTGCTTTTTCCGGGAGGGCGTCTTGGGTTTCTCTGTCCCAGACTTCCTGTCCAGCACCAGACTTGGCTTTTCATCTCTCCTTCCAAGCGGTCTGTCAGTGGCTCAGGAAACAACTGCCCTTCTCCAGAGGATGGCAGCAGGCGCAAGAGGCCACAGGCCAGCAAGGCTGGCAGGAGCCGGCAGAAAGAGAGAGGGTTTATTGTATTTTTAATATTTTGTTGGAAGCCGCCCAGAGTAGCTGGGGAAACCTAGCCAGATGGGCAGGGTATAAATAAATTATTATTATTACTACTACTACTACTACTACTACTACTACTACTACTACTACTACCAGGATTTCTGCTGTGGAGCAAAAAGCAGCATCATGGGGGAAAGAGGGGGGGAGGGGAGAGCCCCCAGACCTGATGGCCATCAATAGTGGTCACCTAGAAGTTTTCAGTGCCCCTCCCCTTACAAAACAACACATTGTTACTATTTTTAATTAATAAACAAAGTTCACCAAAGTTAAAGAACATAAGAAATGATGTTACAGGAAGGTTGTAAACAGCATAATAAAGTTGGGCATTATTGTTGAACGTCAGTTTTTTCGGGGTTAGCGTTATTTATTTATTTATTTATTTATTTATTTATTTATTTACTTCACTTTATAGCGCATATGGGACGCGGGTGGTGTTGTGGTGTAAACCACTGAGCCTTGGGCTTGCCGATCAGAAGGTTGATGGTTTGAATCCCTGCAACGGGATGAGCTCCCATTGCTCAGTCCCTGTTCCTGCCCACCTAGCAATTCAAAAGCACGTCAAAGTGCAAGTAGATAAATAGGTACTGCTCTGGCAGGAAGGTAAACAGCGTTTCCGTGCGCTGCTCTGGTTCGCCAGAAGCGGCTTAGTCATGCTGGCCACATGACCTGGAAAAACGGTCTGCAGACAAATGCCGGCTCCCTCAGCCAGTAAAGCGAGATGAGTGCCGCAACCCCAGAGTTGTTCGCGACGGGACTTAACTGTCAGGGGTCCTTTACCTTTATAGCGCATATAAAACAGAGAGAACGATTATAACACCAGAAGAAAAGTAAAGGCGGAAGAACCAAACTACAAAATAGGCGCATAGAATGGGTACTGATGCACATGAGTTAAAATAACAAACTCCAAGTAACAGATATCAGCAGGATCTGATTGTCAGTCTAGTTCCAGATTCTCCAGGACTGGGATGGGGACAGTGTTTAAAACAATGGTTCCACTGTACATGTAATAAAGAAATGCCAAATCATGCAAACAGTGAGATTAAGTCCTTGTTGAAATCTGAAGTTATACGTACTTTTCTCCATTATAACTATATTCCGGAGTGAGTGCTACAAAGCGTTCAGGTTTATAGTTCCAGATCTCTGGGCTTGTGACAATAGTTGAACTTGTTGCAAAACTTTACCCCTCACACCAAAAAAATACCAATTTCTCCATAAATTCATTGGGCTGGTTTATATGTATTATTTGGTAATAATTGTACCAATTTTTCTCAATGCACTCAGATATAGCGGGAGCAGTGCTTTTTTTCTGGGGGGACGCAGGGGTATGCATACCCCTAAACATTTTGTGAATCTTCGTACTTTTGTACTGTATTTATTTTTCCCGATTTGAACTATAAAATGGTGGTTTTCTTGAGTTAAAATGAGAGTAGTCCTAAACATTGGGGGGGGGGGAGGGAAAGTACTAGGACGTATGTCTCCAGCCCTCCATTATTTCCTATTATTATCGCAGAAGCAGTTATAAGGTTGAAAACTATTTCTTGATCATTTTCTAAAATAACATACAGTGGTACCTCAGGTTAAGAACTTAATTCGTTCTGGAGGTCCGCTCTTAACCTGAAACTGTTCTTAACCTGAAGCACCACTTTAGCTAATGGGGCCTCCTGCTGCCGCCGCACGATTTCTGTTCTTATCCTGAAGCAAAGTTCTTAACCCGAAGTACTATTTCTGGGTTAGCGGAGTCTATAACCTGAAGCGGATGTAATCTGAAGCGTATGTAACCCGAGGTACCACTGTATTTTGGATAACCAAGCATAAACGTTCTAGGTTCCCAGAGTATGTCGTATCCTAACATGGCAGCTGCTCTCTCCCCTTGGCTTTCAGATGCTTTAAAAGAGGATTAGACAAGGTAAAGGTAAAGGGACCCCTGATCATTAGGTCCAATTGTGGCCGACTCTGGGGTTGCGGCACTCATTTCGCTTTATTGGCCGAGGGAGCCGGCGTGCAGCTTCCGGGTCATGTGGCCAGCAGGACTAAGCCGCTTCTTGTGGTGAACCAGAGCAGCGCACGGAAACACCATTTACCTTCCCGCCGGAGCAGTACCTATTTATCTATTTGCACTTTGATGTGCTTTCGAACTGCTAGGTTGGCAGGAGCAGGGATGGAGCAACGGGAGCTCACCCCGTCATGGGGATTTGAACTGCCGACCTTCTGATCGGCAAGTCCTAGGCTCTGTGGTTTAGACCACAGCGCCACCCGCGTCCCAATATGTGTGGGCACCCACAATAATATAATATAATTGTGGGGGCTGGGCACCCACAAAGTCAATGAGAAAAGCTGGCAGGCAGACAAGCAGTTCCACTCCACCCTCCACAGCCACCGAGATAGGCAACAAAGACATGTGACATCACACACACCTGCCTGCGTGCACTCACAATCCTGAGGGTGAGTTGGCTCCCCTGCTAAGTTGCGAACCAATATATTAGCTATGTGATTTTACTCTTCCCTTCAACCAGGAAAATGCATGATCAGTAAGAAGACAGTCCCTGCCACCAGACTCTTAATCTAAATGACACGACACGAAAGGAAAAGAGACTGGGGAGAAAGAGGGGGAAAGCAAAGCCAGTCACTGGTTCTGAGTTGCAAAGTTCTTGCGTCAGGGAGAAAGCAAGCTTGCTGCAGCAGCTGCTGCTTCTCTGGCCAGCAGGGGGGCAGGTGGGTCTCCCCCATGCCATGTTGCTATTTCCAGGAGGCAAAGGGAACAGCCTCCCAGTGTCCCTTAGACTCCTGGTCAATAGAAAGGTTCATCAGGAGGAGGGGCTGCGCCTCAGTGGTCAAGCACCTCCACTGAATGCAGAAGGTCCCTTGGCCTCCCCAGGTAGGGAATGGCCTCCAGCTGAAACCTGCTGTCAACCTGCTTGCCAGAGCTTAAGGCTTAAGGGGAAAAAAGATAACAGGCCAAAGAAGGGGTGAGGGAGACATACAGCCATCATTTAAATGTTTCGTTTTGCAGACTGGAGCTACAGCTGGTCTTTCCCATAGAGATGCTCAAAGACTCTATTGCTGCAAGGTTCTTACAAGCAATTTGTCCTCAAATATGATGCTCTACTGCCCTTCAGTGGCCAAATGTGGATTTGGCAGCATGTCCTAATCCTGCTCTGTCTCCCTGAGCTGTTCACACTGTGCTGTTGTCATACATAATGGGCCCACTTTATCTTCTGCTTTCCGTGCTCGTATTTGTCCATTCCCCCCCCCCCACACACAGCCCAAGCCAGTGTTATAAGGATACGGCCTAGGACCCTCATACCTACGGGACCGCCTCTCCCGGTCTGCCCCGCGGAGGACCTTAAGGTCCATAAACAGCAACACCCTAGTGGTCCCGGGCCCTAAGGAAGTCAGATTAGCCTCAACCAGAGCCAGGGCCTTTTCAACACTGGCCCCAGCCTGGTGGAACACTCTGCCTCATGAGACCAGGGCCCTGCAGGATCTGATTTCTTTCCGCAGGGCCTGTAAGACAGAGTTGTTCCGCCTGGCCTTTGGCTTGGAATCAACTTGATCCCCCCCTTTCCTTTTTTCTTTCTCCTTCTGTGATGGAACTTCTATTTGGGGACTTCCCTGGCTTTTTTCTGGCCCACGTAGAACCAGTCTGGATAGTTGGCCTTGGGGAAAATTTGACGTTTTCATCCCCAAAAAGTTTTTGATCTGGGCTTCCACTGAAATGAGGCTGCATTTTAAGTTGTATTTTAATCAATTTTTTTTATACCTGATGTTAGCCGCCCTGAGCCCGGTCTTGGCCAGGGAGGGTGGGGTATAAATAAAAATTATTATTACTATTATTATTATCTCTCAAATATAGAATAAATATTCATAAATGTGCGCATATCTAAATATATAAAACATGTGTCTGAAATAGTACAGGAGAGCAATCCTGAAGCCATTTTGATTCTCCCAGTGACCTCAAATATTCCTCTGCAGTAAAGGATGCAAATTGCGAAAGCCTTCCCATTGTCTTTTCGCTTACAAATCCTGTCTTAAGGGTGTACTGCATTTGTGTATGAATAGTGTGAACCTGTGAAGGATTCAGGAACCGATGTATTAACCATCACAAAAGAATGGCCAGGCTGCCCAGGTAATGCAATCAACAACCATTATCAGGTATCCTGGCAGACAAGATTTCTGCTGTAGACAGCCTCCTATGATGTATGTATGATGATTTTGGGGTGGCTAAGGGGTCTTTGGCTAAGGGGGTTAGGCAATGTCAAAAGTCTTTAAAAGTTCCTGGACACTTTTGTTCAGGGTCTCTCCCTCCTTGGAAAATGAAGATTTGCCTTGCTTTCACCGCATCCTGCCTCCATCCATTGTTCTCTGGCTGATCATGGACTTAGGGGACTCAAAGTCCCACGGGGAGTTGGGCAGCAAAAGCAAAAGCCCAATTTTTATGTCACCAGCATGACCTACAATGGAACTCACTGCCACAATACACAGTCTTTTTGCTACTGAAGTTTTGCTTTCTCGCTGTGCCTGTTTGTGGGCAGCTGGAATGATTTTGTTTTTATGCAGTACTTTTTGGCTGCTTTAAAAGGCGATTAGACACAGGGGGCAGGATGGCTGTGTGTGTAAAATTTTGGCATCGCACAGGGTGCTGCTGAAATTTGAAAGACCAAAGTCCACTTCTGCTGCCTGGCATCTCTCAGAGGCATCTTGTTTGTTTGTTTGTTTGTTTGCTTGCTTGCTTGCTTGCTTGCTTGCTTGCTTGCTTACTGTATTTATGATCCATCTTTTTTCCCAAGGAGCTCAATGTGGCGTGCATTAATTCTCCTCCTCATTTAATCCCCACAAAAACCTTGTAAGGTAGACTATGCTGAGAGGCAGTGACTGGCCCCAGGTCACCCAGGGAGCTCCATGGCCGAGTGGGGGATTTGAACCCTGGTCCCCCACCTGGCACTCTAAGCGCTATACTACTGTGAGACCGTTCCCAGTAGTGATGTATGGAAGTGAGAGCTGGACCATAAAGAAGGCTGATCACCAAAGAATGGATGCTTTTGACTTATGGTGCTGGAGGAGACTCTTGAGAGTCCCACGGACTGCAAGAAGATCAAACCTCTTCAATCTGAAGGAAATCAGCCCTGAGTGCTCACTGGAAGGACAGATCCTGAAGCTGAGGCTCCAAGACTTTGGCCACCTCATGAGAAGAGAAGACTCCCTGGAAAAGACCCTGAGGTTGGGAAAGATGGAGGGCACAAGAAGGGGATGACAGAGGACAAGATGGTGGGACAGTGTTCTCGAAGCTACCAGCATGAGTTTGACCAAACTACGGGAGGCAGTGGAAGACAGGAGTGCCTGGCGTGCTCTGGTCCATGGGATCACGAAGAGTCGGACACGCCTAAACGACTAAACAACAACTGTGAGACCAGGATGCTGGACTAAATGTGCCTTTAGTCTGATCCAGCAGGGCTCGCCTGGTGCCCTTAAAATAATTTGTTAAATCGTGGCTTGGAGCTTCCACACCCACTATCCCCCTAACCCATTAGACCTCTCCCCCCCCCCCCCGAGTCTTGCTCAGAGTATCTCACCCCATTCTCCCCATCTTTTACATGTAGACAGAAAATGTTGACCACCTGCTGTAGAATATTAGAGAGGGTTCCTTGCAAATTCTTGGCAAATATTCAAAATAGCTTTCCCAACCTCATTTGTATAAATGTGGAAGAAACATCAAATAGTTTATATACCAAAGGCCTTGGGGTATAAACCATCTGGCACATTTTGCAAACAGCATCCATCACAAACGCAAGAAAAGGCATTTCTAAAAAGCCTTTTAGAGGATCCTGTCCACTTCAGCTATATTTATTTCTGTAACTACGACAGCAACTCTGTTAGGTACGTGAGGGTAGGGATTATATCTCAACAGTGCAGACCAGCAACGGAGTGCTGGGAAAGTGAGGTTTGAGGCAGCTCAGTTTATGGGGTCATGGCTAAGTCACTGAGCTACACCAGCCCTCGACATTGGATCCTATGCATTTTATTTTATTTACTCTGAAGTAAACCCCATTGAGTTTTATTTGGGCTGGTTCCTAAGAAACTGTGCTGAGGTCTGCAGCCACAGACAGATTTTAGATGGGAGGAAAGGTTCTTGACAGCAGAAGCAGTAAAATAAATAATAATAATAATAATTTTTTATTTATACCCCACCCTTCCGGGTTCAGAAAACTGGGCTCAGGGCAGCTAACAACAAATTTAAAACACTTAATTGATGCAACAAAAGACAACATAAAATACAATATAAAACGTGAATAACAATATGTTATGTACTGAAGTTCTCACCCTGGGCCAGCAGGGGGATAACTGTATATAGTTTTCACTCAGGTCCACGTCAGTTATTTTAGGCGGGAAACCCTGGGTTGTTGTTGCTACAATGTTTTTTTGTTGTTGTTTTTTAATATATATTTTATTCAGGATTTTCTTGTTTTACAGAAGTGTAGTGCCTCGTATTTTTTTTCATGTAACATTTTTACAAATCCGTTTCATTTGTTGAGGCATTAGGGGGAGAAGAAAAGAAAAAAGAAAAAAGAGAGGGGGGTGGAGAGAGGGAAGATGGATAGGGGTGGGGTCGGGTGGCGGTGTTTCTATTATGTTTAATGTATGTAGAGTTTGGTGTCAGCGTTGCTTGTGCTGTTCACTTGTGTTCCTTTGGTGGTGAGAGAGGTTGGGGTTGGGCCCCAGCTGCCTATAAAAGCAGGCCGGCTGAGCTGTTTGCTGTTCAGTTCTGTTCCAGCTTACAAAATAAAGAGCTGCTTTGGAGAAATCGCTGCGTCGTCTGCCATGTCTACCCACTATTTAACACAATAAATTCTAAATTCAAAAATCAATTTAGGGGGGGAATCCATCCAGTAAACATTAGATGATCACCAGGGCTAGCTGGCTAAATTAGTCCTGTTTGGGCCAGCGAGGAAACCAGGGGAGAATTAGCTGTGGGATCCCAGAGCGGGTAATCTTCATAAAAAGGGGAGGGGGAGGGAAGGAAGGGGAATAAAAGATCAGGCTGAATTCAGATTAAAGGCCGGGCGGAACAGCTCTGTTTTACAGGCCCTGCGGAAGGAAGTTAAATCCTGCAGGGCCCTGGTCTCCTGGGACAGAGCATTCCTCCAGGTTGGAGCCATCACTGAGAAGGCCCTGGCCCTGGTGGAGGAAGCCTACACAATCATTCAAGCCTGCTAACTGTTAACAGCAAACTGCTAAGTCACTGTGACCCATGACTGATCTTGGGTGATGACTCATTCTCCCTATAAAAGTAACCAGTCTCTCTATGGGCCTCAGTCAGAGAGCTGTATGGATTGTGTATGGAGTAGTCTGTGGAATATGGTCATACCTCCTTTTGCGTCTGGGATTCGTTCTGGAGCCCCAGATGCTCAACGAAAGGGACGCTCGACAAAGCGCCGCTCTGCGCATGCGCAAAGCGCGATGTAGTGCTTATGTCTGAAGCATGATTTATTGCTTCTGTGTGGGTGCGAGCAGCAAACCTGTTCCGGTATTCTGGGTTTGCCGCAGACGTTCTATGAAATGGACCCTAAACAGGGTGCGCTCAAAACGAGGTTCCACTGTAGTGCTGTTGCTGCTGCTATGTAAAGCTAAGGCAGACAGAGTGGCTCCAGGACTCTAGTAAATCACTAGCTAAGACTGTGCCTCTGTGAAGAGTCAGATAGCTGCTATGAGCACTCTGTGTATGCTCTTTGACTATGCTGTTTCTGAACAAGTTTATTTTCTTCCATAAAGTTTTATTCTGTTTATGAAGAAGACTCTGTGTGGTTAATTTACCGTTGCACGACACTCCAAAGGGTACTTAGCCCTGCTCTCTCCTCTTGCTTCTGTGGCTTCTGGAGAAAGCTACACCAGGCAAACTGAAAAGCAGAGCAGCCCTGGAGAGGGATCAAAGGTGACAGACAACCTGAAGAGAAAACACTAACAAAGTAAAACGGGAACAGAAGAGAAAACTGAAGCTGGTGGGGTTTTTTGGTTGTGTGTGGGGTTTTTAAGGTGAGAAATGTTTCAACCTAGGAATGTTGTTTTCAAAGGATAAATAAGAAGCACCAGACCTAAATAACATTTTGGATGGAAGGCATAGACAAGGTTGCAAGTGCAGGGGCTCTCCTGAGCCTGACGGGGCTTTGACGCTAAACAGGCCAGACTCCTTTACACATCTGTAAACATTGCAGGCAGCAAGTCAGATGGCAGAGCAGTCTTGTCAGACAGCACAAGACGTGAAATGTGTATTTTGATTTGACAACGGTTACAGCTGGGTGGGTTATTTATTGTTGCACTATTCTGTATATGGCAGGAAGATGGAGGACACAGAGCAGTTCTTAAGAGCAACAGCAGCAAAAGGTTTCCAGAGGCGAGGCCTGCATAGCTCTCTTTGTAAAACAGGGTAAAATACTGTTGTGTGCACCCAATCCTTGGACTGAAGGTCAGCAGCAACTGTGGTGTCTTCAGGATATATGGTTTTATTTACATACAACCTGAGCATAGGGTGGAGGGGCTTACAGCACTGACACTCCCGTAGTTCTTGTTTCCTCATTAGGTTTCCAGGGAAGCTCCCAAACTCAGCTTTGGATCCAACACAAAGCTTCCAGGGCCAGTGTGATAAGAATTTTAAAGTCTAAGATATATAATAAATGTTCATAAGTGTACCAACCAAGCACGTACATAGATCAGCACAGGAAGGCCGACCTGAAACCATTTTTAATTCCCAAACTGACCAAATGTTTTCTCTGCAAGGTCAAAGGAAAATGGAAAAGCCTCCCCATTTTCTCTTTCCTCACAAATCCTGTCTTAAGGGCACATTTAAGATATGAATAGGGTGTGAGCCTATGACCTGGCTTAGGAACTAAGTATTTATCATTACAAAAGACTGGCCAGGCTCCCCAGGCAATCCAGTCAAGTAAACAGGTAACCTGGCAGACAGGAGGTAAACGAAACACTCAGATTTCTGCTGTAGACAGCCCTTTCTGTGATGTAGGTATGATGTGTCAGGGGGGTGTCTTGAGCTCCACCCCTTCCGTGATGTATGTATGATGTTTCTGGAGGTGGTCTTGGACTCCAGGGAGGGAATTTAAAATATAAGGGCAGGCACACCTTGGTTCTAGGTTCCTCCACCCTCCCTGCGTGTGAGGGGATAAACCTGTTGCAACAGATCAATAAAGATCAGGCTTACTAGCTGCTTTGCTTCTCAATATTCTCTGGTTGGCCTCTGTTATTTTCTCCTACCAATAGAGAACCCACATAAGGACTCTATACGGGCTCTTGGATGCCCCATAAGGGAAAAAGGGCTGATTGGTTTTGTTTACAACACCAGCCAAAACCACACACATGTACATACACTGCCAACTTGGCCTATTGTACTGCATCCTAGGATGACATGGAATCTGCCCTTTGTTTCCATAGCAACCTCTTTGGACTAGTAAAAGGAAGTGCTTAACTGGGCATTACAGTGGTGCCTCGCAAGACGAAAATAATTCGTTCCGCAAGTCTTTTCGTCTTGCGATGTTTTTCGTCTTGCGAAGCACGGTCCGTCGCAACTGCGCCTCTTCAAGCGGCTTTAAAAAAAAAGCGCAAGACGTTTTTGTCTTGTGAAGCAAGCCCATAGGGAAATTCATCTAGCGAAGCAACGCAAAAACGGAAAACCCTTTCGTCTAGCGGGTTTTTCGTCTTGCGAGGCATTCGTCTTGCGGTGCACCACTGTACCTTGGCAAAGATCTGGTTTGATTGGTTTACCTCATACTATTGATTGATTGATTGATTGATTGATTGATTGCATGCATGCACATGCCACCTTTTTCTCCAAGGAGCTCAAGGTGGCGAACATTGTTCTTCAACTCCACCTTCGTTTTCATACAACTAACCCTGTGAGGTAGCCTAGGCTGAGGGAAGGCAGTGACTGGCCCCCAAGGCCACACCCAGCGAGTGGCATTGTGGGGATTTGAACCCTGGTCTTGCCCAGGTACTTGCCCAGCCCTGTACCTACTGCAGCACGAGTGGCTCCCGGTGTTAGTGAATGTTAGTGGGCATTCTGTGGGCACAGCATGGTTGAGGGCAGGGGAAGGTTCGCAGTTTCAGAGGAGCCCCAAAGGGCATACCCAGGACTATGGGCTCAACCACACCTCTGTTGTGTCCACATTTTATTCTGTGCTTTCAAGGCACGGGTCTGAGGGGTTTTCCGTTTCCCCCGCCACTGCTTACCTACTGTTTACCACTGAATCAGAACAAATGTCCATCTGTGGAAAACCTGATTTATGTTTGTTATCGTTCCATGGCAAACAGTGGAGAAAGAAGTGAGGTCACACAACAAAACTTATCAGACCTTTGCCTAGAAAGCCCAGGGCAGGGGGAAGGGAGTCTGTGGCCCTGTAGATATTCTTTGACCCTCAATTCCCGTCAGCTTGGTCGGAGGTGCCAGGGGCTGGAGCCCCACAGCGTCCAGCTGTGATGGAAGGCAGCTAGTAACATGCAAGCGTTTTGTCGCCACCGTTTTCATTCTGCTCCAGATGCAGCCAGCCACAACACTCTAGTTTGGGCGCCCAGCCACGGCTTTTTAATCCACGCCTGAAATCAAGCTAGGAAGGCAGAAGTACCCAGAGCCAAGGGACAGCCGCCCAGCAAGACTAAGACCAAGATCGGAAACATCTGGGGTGAGACAAGGCCACCGAGAGCACGCAAGGGGCCTGGAATGGCAGGGAAAGCAATTGCAGATGAGTCAGGATCTGCAGAAAGCCAGGCTATGGGGGGCTTCCCTTGCACTCGATTCAGAAGCTGCGGCTGGCAGGAGGGGCCCCTTGTCAGCATGTAAGCTCTCTGCTCAGAGACCTGCACTGGCTGCCCATTTGCTGCCACGACAAGTTCAGGATATTACAATATAAGCCCTTAACAGCTTGGGACCAGAGATCCTCTTACTCCATATACGCCCACACTACTAAATCAACACAATCTGCAGAGCTGGCACTGTTACAGGTGCCGTATGGCACCCATTCTGCACCCGAAAGAAATCAGCATCTTGGTGTGATGGCAGCCACCCTTTGGAACTCTCTGCCTATTGACATGAGGCAGGTACCATCACTGTACTCTTTACAGAGCCTGATAAAAACATTTTTGTTTAAACAAGACTATCTAGATACAATGGTACCTCGGGTTACAGACGCTTCAGGTTATAGACTCCGCTAACCCAGAAATAGTACCTCGGGTTAAGAACTTTGCTTCAGGATGAGAACAGAAATTGCATGTGGTGGCGCAATGGCAGCGACAGGCCCCATTAGCTAAAATGCTACCTCAGGTTAAGAACAGTTTCAGGTTAAGAACGGATCTCCAGAACGAATTAAGTTCTTAACCCGAGGTACCACTGTATGCGGAATGTTTATATGTGTCTTAATCTGGTTTTTAGCTTATTGTTGATTTTAATTATTTTTTAAATGTTTTCAATAGCTGTTTTTAACTGTTTTTCCTGATAACTTTATTGTTTTGTATTTATATAAACCCCTTTGAGAATTAATTTTTTTAAACACAATCAGTGGTATATCAATTTTATGAAACAAACGAATAAATACATAAATAGCCAGAAGGAGGCTTAGACTGCCAGCCAGAGCTGGTTTTCTTCTTCTCCAGAGGGTAGGACCCGGACTAAGGGGTTCAAATTGCAAGAAAGGAGATTCCAACAAAGTGCAGTACAGTAGACGCTCGAGTTGTGAACATGATCCATGCAGGATGTACGTTCACAACCCGCAGCGGCATGTCTGAGCATGCACAGGTTGTGATTCGACGCTTCTGTGCATGCACAAAGCTCAATTTAGCGTTTCTGCGCATGTGTGGCCACTGAAACCTGGAAGTAATAACCCATTCTGGTACTTCTGGGTTTTGGTTGTCCGTAACCCCAAAAAACGCAATCTGAAGCTTCTGTAACCTGAGGTATGACTGTATTCAGAAGAACTCATCTCAGCTATCTGCCAATCTCCCATTCCCACCACCCTTCTGAGTAATACCCCTCCCCACCATCTCACTATATAGAAGGATCTGGCAACTTCTGTTTCAGTGTATCTGAAGCAGTGTGCATGCACACGAAAGCTTATATCAACAAACAACTTAGTTGGTCTTTAAGGTGCTACTGGAAGGAATTTTTTATTTTCAGAAGAACAGTAAGAGTCACTTGACAATGGAATGGCCTCCTTTGGAAGCTGGTGGACTTCCCTTACCTGGAGGTTTTTAAAGAGAGGTTGGACAGCCCTCTGTCAGAGATTCTCCTGATTCCTGCGTTGGAGGGGGCTAGATTTCGGGTCACTTTCTTCCAACTCTACAATTCTATGAGATCAAGGGCAGAACTGGTAGGGGTTTTTTTGTTCTTTCTTTGTAAAGCCCAGGGGGATATCTTTAGAATTTTGTGAGTCTGGGGCCTAAAAAGGGGGGAATCAGTACCATAGCCACCTGTAACTGCAGAGGGAGACCTAACTTTGCATATGCTCAGAGTAGTCACCTTCACTTACTGAAGGCAGGTTCCGGGGCTGAGGGCAGCCTCACCTTGTCTCAGTTGGATAAGCAGGCATGAATTCCAGGGGAAAGTTTGCAATAAATGCATTTCACGGTTTGCTCTCTCTCTCCCCACCCCCTTCCTTCTGCCACCTTCTTCTCAAGGAACTGAGGGGGAGCAACATACCACAAGCCTGGCAAATCTGGAAATAGACTGCAGAGGGAGACCAAACTTTGCACATGCTCAGATAACGCTTGTTATGTATTGAGGTTCTCACCCTGGCCACCAGGGGTATTGTGTATATGGTTTTTGCTCAGGTCCACATCAGTTATTTTAGGCAGGAAACCCTGGGTTATTGTTGCTACAATGTTGACAGCCGGCTGCCTATAAAAGCAGGCCGGCTGAGCTGTTTGCTGTTCAGTTCTGTTCCAGCTTACAAATAAAGAGCTGCTTTGGAGAAATCGCTGCGTCGTCTGCTACGTCTACTCACTATTCAACACTGGCGACGAAGGTGGGATCGATGGACATCAGAGCACAGCCAGACGCTGCCACCCTCTGAGCTGAGCTGAATCATAGAGCTGAAACACTGAGCTGAAACACTGAGCAAAATCACGGAGCAGAACCAATTCAGAGCTGACTGTTCTGGCTAGAGCACTGTGTTCCATCCATCGCCCTTCACGCCGGCATCGGAATCATGGCTTAACTTGTGCCTCTACCGCCGTTTGCGCCAGCCTCTGAATCATGGGACTCCTACCTTGCTCAGTTCGACTGCTACCTCCAAGCCAACGAGCTGACGCAAGTATCACAGGAGCGTAAGCGGGGCCTATTCCTCAGCCTCTGTGGGCCTGAGGTGTTTGAGATGGCCCAAGCATTGGTTGCACGTGTAGCAGTCCAGGCAACACCGTGGGACATGATCCAAGAGAAGCTCCACAACCAGTACGCGCCAAAGCCGTCCAAGATTGCTGCCCGCCATGAATTCTACCACCGGAACCAGGCAGAAGGGGAGTTAACAACTACACCACAACCTCCAACAGGCTGCAATGCACTGCGAGTTCCTAGACTTAGACAATGCCCTGATGGATCGAATCGTCTGCAGGGTCCGGAACATCCATCTGCAATGGCATCTCCTTGCCAAGCCAGACCTCACGCTGCAGAAAGCCATTGAGGAAGCCATGGCCTCAGAAGCTGCTGAACTCTCCACCCAGGAAATCCGCAAGGCCACCCGGACTCTGGTACTGGCCCTCGGCGATCCAGCAGGGCTTCCAAGCGCCCAGCGTATTTAAGAGACTATGTTCACTGGACAATATGCTTATGTGCCTTACTGAAACCAATAAGGGTATTGCTGTATGTAATGGAACCACTATGATTGTAACTAATGCCTTATCTCGGTGGGGAGGGGTGTTATGTATTGAGGTTCTCACCCTGCCCACCAGGAGTATCGTGTGGATAGTTTTCACTCAGGTCCACGTCAGTTACTTTAGGCGGGAAACCCTGGGTTATTGTTGCTACATTGTTGACAGCCGGCTGCCTATAAAAACAGGCCGGCTGAGCTGTTTGCTGTTCAGTTCTGTTCCAGCTTACAAATAAAGAGCTGCTTTGGAGAAATCACTGTGTCTGCTATGTCTACCCACAACTTAACAACGCTGATATTCGTTTCAGAAGGAAAGGAAAGGAAATTCTCTTTAAGAGGCAGGGGATGAAATGATATCTGCTAGGAAGGCAACACAGTTTACTTTGTTTGCAAAGAGTTAGAAGACTAAGCTGGCATCCTCCTTGAGACTCGCCTATCCTATCAGCAGGCTCTCATCATTAGTCACCCCAGGGGTTTGGTTTTCCTGTTGCAAGCTGGCATTCTGAGGGTGTCTGCTTTGTAGCAAAGGAGATAAGTTGCTCTTCTTCCTTTACACAGCTTAACGAATCAAAGAATGCAAAGCCCATAAAAGGGAGCTGTGGAGGTGAGAACCAGGGAGGGTCCTTCTGGGTTAGGTAGAAGCAGAAGTTTGTGGGTGGCTATGGAGCTACTTTGCATTAGATTTCTCCACCTGGGTGATGTCAGCACCAACTCTTGCTTCACATCGTTTTACCACTGCTAAGGCTGGGGAGGGGAGATCTTTTGGCAGGAACAGTCTACCGTCAGGAAGGGTCATTTAAATGTGGAAGGCAGGGAGGAGAGAGACCCACTGGTCACGCTAATCACAAGCAAGTCCCATTGAATTGAACATGAAAGGAGGTGCCGCACCACTGTGGAGGGCAGCAGCTGGCTAGTGCCCACTGTGGTGTCACCAAGCACCAGGCTTTTGCATGGTTCTCAGTGAACCTTCTAGACAGCATCTTAAAAAGCAGAGACATCACCTTGCTGACAAAGGTCCGTATAGTTGAAGCTATGGTTTTCCCAGTAGTGATGTATGGAAGTGAGAGCTGGACCATAAAGAAGGCTGATCGCCGAAGAATTGATGCTTTTGAATTATAGTGCTGGAGGAGACTCTTGAGAGTCCCATGGACTGCAAGAAGATCAAACGCATCCATTCTTAAGGAAATCAGCCCTGAGTGCTCACTGGAAGGACAGATCCTGAAGCTGAGGCTCCAAGACTTTGGCCACCTCATGAGAAGAGAAGACTCCCTGGAAAAGACCCTGATGCTGGGAAAGATGGAGGGCACAAGGAGAAGGGGACGACAGAGGACGAGATGGTTGGACAGTGTTCTCGAAGCCACAAACATGAGTTTGACCAAACTGTGGGAGGCAGTGGAAGATAGGAGTGCCTGGCGTGCTCTGGTCCAAGAGGCCACGAAGAGTCGGACATGACTAAATGACTAAATAACAACAACAGTGAACCTTCCACACAATAAGGTGGATTGGGCCCCATATTAATCATTAAGATGCGGCAATAGTCATTGGGATTTCTCCACCTCAGAAACTAAAATATATACAGCCAGAGTCTTGGCTTCTTGGGAGTGGGGGGAAGGAGAGAAAATCTTTCCAACTCATTTTCAGTTTGGTAAGCTGTGGAACTACTTGCAACTGGGTATAAGGCTAGAAATGTTGGGACTTTTTGTATACAGGAGCTTGCTTGGAGAAAAATGGGTGTGGAAGTGCAAGGAGCCTGCCAGTTTCACCCACCCCTAGAGCTACATGCCTGCCTTGCGCAGATGGTATCACTCACTTCCTTGCCTGGGGCATAGCAGCCATCATGAGTAATGTGGGCTGAGACTGGCAAAATGTGGTGCAAAAACACTTGACAAAAATGTGCACCCCCTGAGGAGCACCAAGCTTTGGAGTTATGCTGATCTCTTCCTCAGGCAAGTTGCTCCATGAATTGGAAAAAAAAGGCAGACCCTAAAATATGGGCATTAAAGTCTGGCAAACCAACTCCCCTCCTTTGCATTTAATGGAGGGGCGTGTTTCCCCACTCCCAAACACAGTTGGGAGAAGCAGTCTGTGCAACTCAAAAGCTTGCACATTTAAAAGATGCAGGCTGTGTACACATTGCTGCAGATTTCCACCTCTGGTGGGGTTTGAAGCTGAGTACACAATCCATAAGTATCCTGTAGCTTCTTAGCTCATAATCATCATTAATAATATTTATATACTGCTTTATATGCAAAATTCCTAAGCACTTTAACACAGTAAGATAAATTTTTAAAGGAAAAACGAAATGTATATACAGCATTTTAAACAAAAAATTAAAAACACCTCACATCACGAAAAGCAAAGAAGCTGTCAATAAGGATGGATTTTTATTAGGTAGATGAGGGAATATAATTAACTATATTCCCACCCACCCCCCACCCCCCAGACCTACATGCGTGGATCAACAGTCAAAAGGATCAGCTTTTCAGCTTGTTTTTAAAAGCGTGGGGCTGAGCAAAGTTTAAAATCCCATCTTAAGTGGTTTAATTGAAAGCAAAGGATTCAGCTCTTAGGCTGATCTCCCCCCCCCCCCCCTTTGTAACCCCATTCATCAAAGAAACAAGCTGCAGACAGAAAAGTAAGTTTAAGACATATAGTTTACACACAGTCAAGCCTTTGTCTTTAGCATGTTGCAGGAACACAACACCCCCAATCATTCAGTTTGTACAAACACGACACACATACTTTCACACACAACATACGCGACATTTCTGTTATAAATTCATAGAAAATCAGCCATACATCGGATCTGTACCATTCCACTTTATTTTACACCATGAAGGAAGGACTATCAAAGGGGGGAGACTTGACATAAGGCAGCCATGATCCCCCACATCCTCAGCGAGCCCTACCCAGTTGGCATGCCAACCTTGATAGTCCTAGACAGAAGATCATGACACTCACAAAGGACTTGAATATGTAAGTGGACTAAGTAAGGACTGAAACAAAGGACAGTGACCAGCCCTTCCCTCTGGGGGCAGGAAACAGTGAACTCCTCTTTGTCCTCAGGAATGTAATCATGGAGAGGGGGAAAGGAGGAACCGGACAGGTGACAACACACTCAGGTTACCACCACAACTCCTCCCTGAACCCCTCCTCTTTGTGATGTGTCAATGATGTAGTCATGATGTAGTTATGATGTAGTCTTAGGGGCGTAGCATGGGGGATTAGTAGCTAATAAAAGTTGGGGTCTTCTTTGGTTCAGGGCTTCCATCTTGTTCCACCTTGTGGCAGGTGGGAGTCCTGTTGCAACAGTCTTCAGTAAAGACCAAGCCTACTGGCTGCTCTTTTGCTCTGGTATTCCTGGCTGGTGTCCTTGTTGTTTTTTTTGTCCAAGGGAGCCCTCAGATTTCTCTGTTAACAAGCAGCAACAGCATTAAAATAAATGCAGTAAAATACTTGTGTTTACAGTAAAAACAGCTTCAGGCTTGTGCCTAATGCTGGAGCATGTTTAAAAGATAAACCCACAACAATCCAGTTTCCATCCATTTGGAAAATGGAAGCCAAACCCTCCAAGTTTCCCTATTTTCCAGGGAAGTCCCTGATTTAGAGAAGCCGTCGCGGTTTCTGATTTGATCCAGGAATGTCCCACTTTTCCTTAGGCTGTCCCTATTTTCATTGGAGAAATGTTGGAGGGTATGGGAAGTTGCAGCCAGGCTCAGGCGCGTCCATTTCAGACAGCCATTGCACATGTTCAGATGACTGCAGGCACTGGTAATGGCTTCAGTGAATTCGAGCTCTGCATGGGGAAATGAACAGGGCAGTGGGCACTGGGTGAAGAAGGTAGCTCCCCTCTGGAACGCACAGCATTATGTGATTTGAAAAGCAGTGTTGTTCAAATTCAACAGCAAATAATAGCAAATGCAGATGTGCACATCTGAGACACAAGTTCCTGCCAAAACAACTGTATTTGCTTTGCTGGCCTGATATGTAAGAAGTCAGGGGGCAAAATAGCTTGGATTCCTAAGACGCAAGAAGCAGGAATGAATAAACAGTTCAGTTCACCAAACAACGTTGTCTCATTTCTGAGTGAGCAGAAGCTTAAGAGGAAGCCATATGCTTCGGACGATTTGTCCAACTAGTGTAAGAGAGGCTTCTCAGTGGCTCCTAGCCACAATGGCTATGCTTCACTTCCTTGGCTGCAGGCTGTATGCTTCAGAATACCAGTGTAATAAATGAAAATCTGCCCTTATTCCCTTATGGGGGACACAAGAGCCCTCATAGAGTCCTTTGTAGGTTCTCCATCGGTCAGAGAAAATAACAGAGGCCAAGCAGAGAATATTGAGAAGCAGAGCAGCTAGAAAGCCTGATCTTTAATGAACTGTTGCAACAGGGTGCAGGAAAGGAGGAAGACCAAGAACCCAGGTGTGCCCGCCCTTATATAGACATTTTAAATTGCCCACCCTGGAGTCCAAGACCACCCCCAGAAACATCATACATACATCACAGAAGGGGTGTAGCTCAAGACCACCCCCCAGACGCATCATACCTACATCACAGAAGGGGTGGTCTACAACAGAAATCTGAGTGCATTGTTTACCAGATACCTGTTGTTTACCTCCTGTCTGGCAGGTTACCTCTTAATGCTTACTTGATTGGACACCCTGGGGAGCCTGGCCAGTCTTTTGTAATGATAAATACTTAGTTCCTGAGCCAGGTCACAGGCTCACCCTATTCATTCACAGACATACCCTTAAGACAGGATTTGTGAATGAAAAGACAATGGGGAGGCTTTTCCATTTTCCTTGACCTTGCAGAGAAATTATTTGGTCAGTTTGGGAGTCAAAATGATTTCCGGGCTGTTTTCCTGTGCTGCTTCAGACATGTGGTTTATATATTTATGTACGTGTTTGCTTGGTACATTTATGAACATTTATTATATATATGAGACCTGAATTTTTTATTTCACCAGAAACCACAAGAGGAAAGAAGGCACTTGTGTTAGTGTCCTGCTTGCAGATTTCCCACAGTGGGCCACTGGTTGGATCCATCAAGCTCCTTATATTCTTCTGCGCCCTAGGAGTAATGGGGCTTGCCGTCTAAAAACAGCTGGAGGGCACTAGATTGGGAATGACAGCTCTACTCACCAGCGTATCTAGCAGAGAAGGTTGTGGGTTACCTGATGCCTTCTCAGAGGAGATGTTTGGGATTGAACCTAAAACTTTCTGCATACAGAGCAGATGCTTTGCCCCCGGGGTGTGGGCAGAAAGAGAGGGGGGGTGACCAAAACAGAGAGAGAGAAATGAAAGAGGTGGCAGAGAGAGAAGGGGGTGGCAGAAGGAAAGATGGAGGAAGGGTGGCACAGAGAGAGGGGGGAGGGAGGGGAAGGTGATAGAGAGAAAAAGGTGTGGCAGAAAGGGATGGCAAAAGAGAGAGACCAAGGGCTTGCAGAAAAAGAGAGAGAACGAGGGTAGCATAGACAGCCAGGAAAGTGGTGGTAGAAAGAGAATACAGTGGTACCTCGGGTTACAGACGCTTCAGGTTGCGCGTTTTCGGGTTGCGCACTGCGCCAAACCCAGAAGTACCGGAACAGGTTACTTCCGGGTTTCGGCGCTTGTGCATGTGCAGGAACACTAAATCGCGCTTTGTGCATGAGCAGAAGCACCGAATCGCAACCTGCACGTTCGCAGATGTGGTGCTGCGGGTTGCAAACGTGCCTCCCACACGGATCACATTCGCAACCTGAGTGTCCACTGTATTTATCCCTCCAGGTGCCAGGTAAGTGGGCTGAACCCTTGACAGCAAAAGTGAAAAGCATAGGAATTAGGCCGCAAAGCAAGTCAAGCTACAAAGCAAGCTGGCTTCACCCTTCCTAGCCCACTTAAGAAAGACTCATGCAAGCAAGTGTAGAAGTAAGATTTACAAAGTTTATAATCACGCATTGGTTTGTAGCAACATTGGCAGTAAAAACCATGAGGGCAAAATACTTAAATTTACAATGTAACCTGCTTCAAGCATGTGCCTAAAATTGGAGAGAGCGGGGGCATGTCTGCCTCCAACACTGGTCAGAGGAAGAACAGGAAGTACTTGATGCGTCTTCCTCTCCAGGAGAGGAGGGGAAATGACATCACACAGAGCCCTCTCTGCTAATTTTATCTGCCTATCGGCAATACGGATGTGGGTGGCGCTGTGGGTTAAACCACAGAGCCTAGGACTTGCTGATCAGAAGGTCGGCGGTTTGAATCCCTGTGACAGGGTGAGCTCCCGTTGCTCCATCTCTGCTCCTGCCAACCTAGCAGTTCGAAAGCACGTCAAAGTGCAAGTAGATAAATAGGTACTGCTCTGGCGGGAAGGTAAATGGCGTTTCCGTGCGCCGCTCTGGTTCGCCAGAAGCGGCTTAGTCATGCTGGCCACATGACCCGGAAGCTGCACGCCGGCTCCCTCGGCCAATAAAGCAAGATGAGCGCCGCAACCCCAGAGTTGTCAGCAACTGGACCTAATGGTCAGGGGTCCCTTTACCTTTATCTTTATCAGCAATACAGCTCTTTGGTATTAGCCCCCTCATGCTAACTAGCAAAAACACACATTTGTTAGGTTGGGCTGCTAATCTCCTGCAAAAGGATGGTGGGAAAGAGAGAGTCACAGAAATCAAGGGGAGGGGAATACTTATTTGGGCAGTTGCTCCAGGCTCTTCTAGTTTAAGCTCTGTCCAGTCCTGGCATGTTAACCTGCTTTTTCTTTCAGGGGACTCTCTCATTTTGGTGCAGCAAAGCAACCTTTCATAAACCAGCTTGGCTAGGGCAGAGCGCAGAGGTGGAATCTACTGGTCAGGGGTGGGAGCACAACCTTGCTGATAATCCCAGTAATTAGCAAAAGCAAAACAATATTAGGTAAAATCAGAAGAAAAAGGGTCAGTTGTCATTGCATGCCAGCAACTGGATTCAGTGGTTTTGGCATGCAATTTTGAAAAATTCACTGCAAAACAAACAGTGGGAAGTAGTAAATTTATGGTGGGACCGTTGAAGAACTGAAAACATTCCATTCTGTGCACATATTATGCCTGGCTCTTAAAAATTGATGGTGGCTCCCAGGAATTTGAAGTATTTTGCCTAACCTTAGAAGTGACTTTGAAGGGTTTTAAAAAATGGTTCCATTGTTCCATTGTTCTCCTCTGGGTAAATGTGGAGGAGGAAGGAAGTGGAATGGCAGAAGGCTTTGTGTTTGTTAGGGTTGGATGAGAGAGGGGACCAGCCTTTGGCAAAGGAGATCTGCAGCTGAGTAGCTACCAGGTTAGCAGAAACAGAGAAAGGTTTTTCAAAACACTAGGGGACATCTAATGAAGCTGATGGTTGCAAGATAAAAAGAAACCCTTCTCATGCAGCCGTAGTCAGAGTATGGAACCCCCTCTCACATGAGGCAGTGATGTCAACAGAGACAGGTGGCTTCAAAAGAAGACTGGACTAATTCATGGAGAAGGAGAAGGCTATCAATGGCTACTAGGCAGTGTGGTGTAGCGGTTAGAGTACAGGATGCGGATCTAGGAGACTAGGGTTCGAATCCCTATTCAGCCATTAGGCTCACTGGCCCCTCACTATATAATATAATAATAATAATAATTTATTATTTATACCCCACCCATCTGGCTGGCTTCCAACAAAACACTAAAATACAATAACCTATTAAACATTAAAAGCTTCCCTAAACAGGGCTGCCTTCAGATGTCTTCTAAATGTCAGGTAGTTGTTTATCTCTTTGACGTCTCATAGGAGGGTGTTCCACAGGGCAGGTGCCACTACTATAATAATAATAATAATAATAATTTTTTATTTATACCCCGCCCTCCCCAGCCAAGGCCGGGCTCAGAGCGGCTTACAAGCAATAATAAAAACAAGATGAGTGATTACAACTTAAAAACAAAAATAAAATACAACATTAAAATAATGGAACATTAAAATATTAAAATGGAGCCTCATTGCAGGAGAAGGAAAAGAAAAAAGAAAAAGGGGGCGGAGGGAATCAAATTGGCTCCAATCCAAAGGCCAGGCGGAACAACTCTGTCTTACAGGCCCTGCGGAAAGAGATCAGATCCTGCAGGGCCCTGGTCTCATGAGACAGAGCGTTCCACCAAGTTGGGGCCAGTGCTGAAAAGGCCCTGGCTCTGGTTGAAGCCAATCTAACTTCCTTAGGGCCTGGGACCACTAGGGTGTTGTTATTTATGGACCTTGAGGCTCTCCGTGGGGCATACCAGGCGAGGCGGTCCCGTAGGTACGAGGGTCCTAGGCCGTGAAGGGCTTTAAAGGTCAAAAGCAGCACCTTAAATCTGACCCTGTACTCCACCGGGAGCCAGTGCAGCTTGAAAAGCACTGGATGAATATGCTCCCATGGCAGAGACCCTGTGAGGAGCCTCGCTGCAGCATTCTGTACCCGCTGGAGTTTCTGGGACAGCTTCAAGGGCAGCCCCTTGAAGGCCCTCTGCCTGGTTCCCTGTAACTTGGCTTCTTGCAGTGAGGGAACCGCCAGAAGGCCCTTGGAGGTGGATCCAGGTGTCCGGGCAGAACGATGGGGGTGGAAACGCTGCTTCAGGTATACTGGGCCGAGGCCGTTTAGGGCTTTAAAGGTCAGCACCAACACTTTGAATTGGGCTCGGAAAAGTACTGGGAGCCAGTGTAGGTCTTTCAAGACCAGTGTTCAAGACTCACTCTCAGACTAACCTGCCTCACAGGGTTGTTGTGCAGATAATGTGGGCAGGGATATTCCTATGTTCTCTCTTGGGGGATGACCAACATATGTTGGACTCCTAATTCCCATCAGATTCAGGCAGTGGCTCCAGGCTGGTGGGAGACCAGTAGTATCTTCAAGGCCCCCATGGGGCTCCCACCCCTGGAATAAGCCTCACCATAAGCGAAAACAGGAGGGGGCTTGGAAACTTTTGGACCTTGCCCAGGCGAGTCGCAAGACTGAGTCAGTCAAGGGAGGCCTTGTGAAGACCTGTTGCAATACAGCTGCTGATTTGATGACAGATGGGGGAGGGGGAGTGCCGCCTGCTTTTGCCCCAAGCTGTCTGTGGGGCCCAGGAAGCTGCGTGCGATTCTCCTAGATAACACACCTCAGAACCCCTGGGTTCAGTCCTCTGCATCTCTAGGTAGGACTGGGAAAGGTCCCTGCCTGAAACTATTTTAAGAGTTGCATTTGTAGCCCTGCACAGCAGCTGCCCACACACACACACACACACACCCAGGCTTAATTTAGAACCTCTTTCAAAAAATAGCACTGGCTGTGCTGCGGAAACTTTCAGTTTCCTCTGTGACCCAGGCTTGTGTGGCGCTGGTGCTCTGGCATGCAGGAAAGAGCCCTGTGGGTGTCTAAAAAGGTTACCCACCCTACCCTAAGACTGTGGCCTCCGTGGCCAAGGTGCCGATGTTCAGGTGCATATGCATAAGGATATAAGAAGATCGCTGACATTCTGCTTCTGTGGATGCCCATGAATTACCGTATAGTGTTTCGAGAGAGGGAGGAAAACTTTTCACTACCTACTTTCTTCTTAGGGCTATGTACGCTTTTGTCCCACAGCTTTCCCTTCGGGGGAGGGGACCACTCTTTAGGGCTCCATTGGAGCAAATGGCAATTGGATATTCCACAGATTCTCATTTGTTCCAGTTTGACGCTAAAGAGCAGGTGCTCCATGAGAAAGGAGTGGGGCAAGGGGAATACGACTCAGACTCATGGTTTTTAGGGGAAGTGTGGAGAGCCCTTGTTTGCCTTTTACATCCTGGTGTCTGAGGGTCAGGCCTTCCCAATAAAGGACAATCAATATTATATTTTGGGAGTGATTTGTGTCTTTATGCAGCTGCCTTAGAATCATAGAATCATAGAATCATAGAGTTGGAAGAGACCACAAGGGCCATCGAGTCCAACCCCCTGCCAAGCAGGAAACACCATCAGAGCACTCCTGACATATGGTTGTCAAGCCTCTGTTTAAAGACCTCCAAAGAAGGAGACTCCACCACACTCCTTGGCAGCAAATTCCACTGTCGAACAGCTCTTGCTGTCAGGAAGTTCTTCCTAATGTTTAGGTGGAATCTTCTTTCTTGTAGTTTGGATCCATTGCTCCGTGTCCGCTTCTCTGGAGCAGCAGAAAACAACCTTTCTCCCTCCTCTATGTGACATCCTTTTATATATTTGAACATGGCTATCATATCACCCCTTAACCTCCTCTTCTCCAGGCTAAACATGCCCAGCCTTGTTTTATACTTTCTGGATGTCCCATAATCGTGTTATAAAGTGGTCGTTTTCTGTGTTATAAATCAATCATGGCCGGGAGTAGTTTCTTTTTGTTTTCCATTGTATTTCTTATCAATAATAATAAATAAATGGTGTGGCATATGTAAGTTTTCATTCTGAAAGTGTGGCCCAGAGAAAAAAGTTTGAGAACCACTGGTCTAACTGTTGCACCGCTGTAACTGCTTTGAAATGAGACAGTTTATATACCGTAATCCTAAGCAGATGCAAGGGAAGGGGGAAGAAGCAACTGCTCAACCGCTACTCACTTTCGTAGAGGTGACAGCAAAGTTGTGAAAGTTGGCTTGCTTGGTGTGTGTGTGTGTGTGTGTGTGTGTGTGTGTGTGCGTGTGTGTGTGTGTGTGTGTGTGTGAAAACACTAGGTCACCACCAGGAGTGTCAGCTTGGCTCCGTGGCCGTGGGTGCCCAGGGCTGTGGGTGACATGCAGCGTGCATGGCCCTGACACCGAAATTTGTGGATGCCTGGCCAATTGGGGAATTTTTTGGGTGCTCGGGAGTTGTCACCTATGCCACCGCAGAATACAAGAAAACTCATCAGCTTTCCCCTTCCAGCTTCTGGGCAGCTCATGTGTCACACTCAAAGACCTGCAAAAAGACCCCCATCCTAGGAACACCAGAAGAGCCTGCAGGATGAGGCCAATGACCCCTGTAGTCCAGCATCCAATTAAGAAAGATGCCTGTGGGGGACCTGTAGGCACAAGAGCTCTCAGGAACTGGTGTTCAGAAGCATTATGCCTCTGAGCGTGGAAGCAGAGGCCATTGATTGCCTTCATCATCCATGAATTTGCCCAGTCCTCATTTGAAGGTGGTGGCCATCACTGTCTCCTTTGCGAGGGAGTTCCACAGTTTAACTACGTGCTACGTCAGGAATTCTTTCCTTCTCCAAAGAAGAACTCAAGACCCCACCGGCACAGCCCGTGCAAATGCACGCAGAGGCAAGAATCAGGAGGAGGAGCGTCCCACGGGGCGGGGACTTTGCCGGGCTGCCTTTGGAGCCCACGGCAGGCAGGAAAAGGCACAGCTATCTGCCTGCTGGATTTACCGTGCCTGGAGGCTCTCTCCTCTTGCAATGTACTGTAAGTCCTGGCCAAGCGCCTGGCCGCTCCCTGCTGCTGCTGCCGCTGTCCCCTCTTTCCCCCTCCAACCGCCCAAGGATTCTTCATCCTCACTCCCACCACTAACCAGCTTCCTTCTTTTTCTGACTTTGCAGGGCTGTGCTGCGCCCTTCCCTTGGTGATGCTCCTTGGTGCCAGCCCTGGAAGCCTCAGTACAGGTAGGGAAACTCTTCCACCATCACCACCACCACCAAGAACACCTGCAAGCTTTTGCAGCAAGCAGCTTGTGCCAGTGAGACCTGGGCAGTGCGGGTGAGAGACAGAGACAGAGAGAGACTAGGCACAAATGTGCGCCCTGAGGTCTCTGAGGTCAGTGGCACTGGTCATTCCTGGGTGGCTGTGAGAGAGCTGCAGTTGTTGGTCTGCAAAAGGCAAGGATGACACCCTCCCTCCCTCTGCTAGCCAGATTCCTAGGGTGAGCAGGGGGGAATGGACTTGGTTTCCATAGGCTTCTCAGAGGTGTTTGGCTGACCATTGCCAGAAACAGGATACGTACCAGGCTGCGGGTGGGGGAAGGGTTGGTCTGATCCAGCATTTCTTCCCCCTTGCGTTTTTCGGGATGGGAATTTGATTGCAACCAGGTCTTTGCTACAGAAGAGTTCCGCTGCGGAACACATCCTGAATTAGGAAGCAAGAGTCTCCAGGGCATCTTGTAGCATGAATATCTGGCAAAGACACAGCCAGAAGCTGGGGTTGCTTCTGAGAGGTTGCCTGCCTTAGTTGTGTGGACTCGAGACCGGGCTCAGAGGAGGTAGCGCATCCATTTAGGTGAACCCTCCTTCACCTGGTGCCCTGGGACTACAATTCCCATCAGATCCAGACTGCTGGCTGAGACAACTGGGAGTTGTAGTCCAAAACATCTGGAAGGCACCAGGTTCCAGAGCACAGACATGTGGGCGTGTTGTGGAAGTTCCGGCATGTGCTTAATTAACTTACAAAGCTTTTATAATTCACATTTTCCATTGTTGCTCTTTCATATGATAATCAAAACCAGTGGGCGTGTGTGTGTGTGTGTGTATTAAAGCTTTACCCACAAGGTAAAAGAAAAGAAAAGAAAAGAAAAGATAGAAACATTAAAAAGATTAAATCGGATTTGACATTGATATATTAAGGATTTTTTAAATTTGCAACTCAGTATATAGTACAGGGTATCTAATTTATTATTTTCTGCCCTTAAATATTGCTCCTATTTCTTTCTGTTATTTCCTTCTGTAATATACTAAGCCTTTCTAATTAAAAAAAAAGTTATAATAATTTACAAATAACTGTATGGCATTTACAAGCAATCCATAGATTGAAACCCGAAGCCTTGCATTCCTAACGGAGGAGAAACAAACCCCATTTTTCTACAGCCTTACCATCTGTCTACCTGCCTTCCCTCTCTCTCATAAGACTTGTTAAATTAATGCTATCGATCATCACCTGAACTTCAGATAACTGCAAATCAGTTGAGGGTGCCGTATGGTTTTTTCCAGTTCAGACAAATTATAATTCTGGCAGCTCGTTACAGATGGCTATCATGTTTCTGAGCTATTTCTGAGAGCGAAATACTTTTAAGATGTCAGATGAATGTGCTGCAGTGAACTTCCTTTGGGAAACGGTATGTGAAACCCTTAGGGGGCAGAGGACTGTGCTTGTTTCTTTGGGTGCTCAGGGCCAGCTCTGGAGGTAACCAGGCAAAGCACCCCAAAGCAGGCTCTTCCGCTGGTGGTGGAAGCATCTGTACTGGGTGTGTCCCCCCCCCTCCCGGTCAGTAATTAAAAGGTCTGAGCTTGAGTGCCAAGCATGCGCCTGAGGTGAGTGACTTGAGGCTTCCAGCTGTGGAATTATATCCTGCAATTGGAAATATTTTAAGGGCTTAGGCTGAGGCTGGTGTGAGGCCTCCAGGCCCTTCGGCCACACGGGGCACGTGGGTGGGCTTGGCCTGAATATCTAAGGTCCTCTGACTTTCACTCCTCACCCCCACCCCTCAAATACCTCCTTTCTTTGCAACCCCTGGTGGGTTGAGAAACTGACCCCGGGTAACCTCAGTGGGAAATGAAAACAGCCAGAGGTAGAGTTCAAAACCCCCATCTTGTTCAGTCTGCTTTAAAGGAGGGATTCAAGTCTGTGCTTTCAGTTTGCTAAGTGTGGCAAAAGTGCTCTGCAACCCCGCTGCAACCTTTTTTAAAAAAGGAACAGGCTTTTTGCAGTTTGGGAAGCGATGGAGAGAGGCACTGGAAAGTGTAGGGTGAGCAAAAGGTGAGCAGGAATATGTGTAAGGACCACTTGAGCAAATCAAGATGTATAATAGAATGGTAGAGTTGGAAGGGACCCCAAGGGTCATCTAGTCCAACCCCCTGCAGTGCAGGAACCACAGCTACAGAATTCTGCTTAATAAACCTCCAGTGAAGGGGAATCCTCCACTTTCCACTGTCATGCAGCTCTTACCGTCAGAAAGCTCGTCCCAATATATGTGATGAGTGTGGGATCAATACTCAGAAAAGACTGAATATGAGCTAACACAGCATATGCTAGACACAAGCTATTGTTGGTGGATGGATGGATTGCATTTGCACTGGGCTCTTCAGCTAAGAGGGGCTTCCAGAGCGACATTTGGTAACAGGACAGTCCCTGCCTTCACCTGGAATAACATGACACAAGGGGAAAAGGGACTTGGAGGGAAGAGGAAAAATCAAAACACAGATTTCTAAATAAAATAAAAGAAAATAATTAAAAAATTCCTTCCAGTAGCACCTTAGAGACCAACTAAGTTTGTTTTTGGTATGAGCTTTCGTGTGCATGCACACTTCTTCAGATACACAGAAACAGAAGTCACCAGACCCTTATATATAGTGGGAAGAAGTGTGCATGCACATGGAAGCGCATACCAATAACAAACTTAGTTGGTCTCTAAGGTGCTACTGGAAGGAATTATTTTATTATTTTATTTATTTTGTTTTGTTTTGACTACGGCAGACCAACACGGCTACCTACCTGTACACAGATTTCTAAACACTTTCCCCTGTATTGACCCAATACTGCCACAAGACGTCCCTGATGGAGCTGGCCTCTCACAACAGAGCCCAGTAATTATGTTTGCTCAGTAATTATGGACCTTTTCAGTGTTGGCTCCCTGTTTGTGGAAAAGTCTTGCCAGGGTGGATCCCATGGCACTACCTTTATCTACTTTTAGGCGCCAGGCCAAAACTTACATTTTTAACTCTGGCTTTTGGACCTCCATTAGAATCTTTTCTAGTACTTGTGGCATCTTTGAGTGAGGAAGGATCTGTAAGGCCTGGCTGTTATCTGTACAGGTGTGGTTTCTAGGTTTGTTCTTGGCTGCGTTCATTGACGCTGGTTTTTATCTGTTCACATGGTGTTTGTTACATCACTTTGGGTCACTCTGGTAAGAGAGCGAGTAATATAAAAGCAAATATTTATCTGTTTATTGAATTTATATCCCACCTTTTTCCAAGGAGCTCAAGGTGGGGTACATAGTTCATCCCCCTCCCCATTACTATCCTGGGAGGTAGGTTAGGCTGAGAGGCAGTGACTCGACCCCAAGGTCATCCAGTGAGTTTCATGGCTGAGTGGGAATTCGAACCCAGGTCTCTCCCAGGTCCTAGTCCAACACTCTAACCACTAGACAACATTGCCTGGAGGAGTCCTACCAAACTGCCTTTCAGCTCTTCCAATCCAGGTCCCTCCTGCTGCAAACCTCTCCCTACTGGAGCTGAATTTAGGTCAGTGCTGATCCTCCTAACCTCTTTTTGGCACCAGTGATCACCTCTGTTCCATCACCATTGGCACCCATTGAGCTCCCACAATTTCAGTTGCTTGAGAGCAATCTGCCTCTGAGCATGTGAAGAATTCTTTCCCCAAACCCCTGATTACCAGGCAACCCGCAAGTACCCAAGGCTTAGTGGGTGATAGAGGCAGAGAAAGAGTTTCGTTGCATCCCCTTCTCATTCTGCATACCAAACACCTTCCTTTCTCCTACTTTCAAGTTGTTTTCCTGTTGCTAAATTCTTAAACCTACAGAATGCAGACAAAGGAGAGTTATAGAGGTGGGAAGAAGACGGGGGGGGGGTGTGTCAAAGCTAACTAAACAGCTCTCACAATGAATATTTTATTTTAAGCATTTATTACAATCTGTCCTGGCTTATGTTAGACCAGTGGTTCTCAGTTTTTTTCTCTGGGCCACACTCAGAATAAAAATTTGCTTGTGCCACACTAAACTTTTTATTGATAAGTAATACATTGGAAAACAATAAGAAACAACTAGTAGTGTTTGATTTATAACACTGAACACAGCTACTTTATAATACGATCATAGGACATCCAGGAAGTATAAAACAAGGCAGCTACATAATATATAATATTAGGTATAATATAATATTATCCTATGTATATAATATAATACAATATAATATAATATGTTTGTAATATAATAGAATAAAGTTTATAATATAAACGGCCTCGGCCTAGTACACCTGAAGGAGCATCTCCACCCCCATTGTTCAGCCTGGACATTGAGGTCCAGCTCCTAGGGCCTTCTGGTGGTTCCCTCACTGCGAGAAGTGAGGTTAAAGGGAACCAGGCAGAGGGCCTTCTCGGTAGTGGCACCCGCCCTGTGGAAGGCCCTCCCACCAGATGTCAGGGAGATAAGCAACTATCTGACATTTAGAAGACATCTGAAGGCAGCCCTGTTTTGGGTAGTTTTTAATAACTGATGTTTTAATGTATTTTTAACCTTCTGTTGGAAGCTGCCCAGAGTGGCTGGGGAGTCCCAGCCAGATGGATGGAGTAGAAATAATAAATTATTATTATTATTATTATTATTATTATTATTATTATTATTATTATACGAGTCTCCTACATATGTTAGGGCTGTCATACGTCCGGATTTTCTTGGACATTATCAGGATTTCAAAGGTAGACTGGGGGGAATTTCTGAAAGGCGGCACTTTGTCCTGGATCTTAGGCAAGTCAGTCGAAAAATCGTGTACCTTAGGAATGCATACATGCTCAATGAGAGGTGTGTTTGCATCTATATCACTTGATGCTTTTGCTCTCATTTTGAGAAGACATCTCTCAACATTCTGCTAATTAAAATAATATTTTGATACTATACTATATTGCACTGAAATGTTTAAATGTTTCTTTGATTGTCCTCGAATGTTCCTGCCACAATTGCTGTCCGCTCCTGTCACATGTCTGTGGTGCAGCACTTGAGTTGAGAACCACTGTGTTAGACTGCCTAACGACTGCCTTCGGACTTTGAAATCTAAAACACATAACATAAAAGGACAAAGCGATGGGCAGGGTAGAGGAAAACAAGCCTGCTCAGGCACCCATTGGTTCTTAACTCATCAAGTTGGAATTTGCCAACTTTGCCAACTCGACAGTGAAATTTGCCAACTCGACAGTGGAATTTGCTGCCAAGGAGTGTGGTGGAGTCTCCTACTTTGGAGGTCTTTAAGCAGAGGCTTGACAACCATATGTCAGGAGTGCTCTGATGGTGCTTCCTGCTTGGCAGGGGGTTGGACTCGATGGCCCTTCTGGTCTCTTCCAACTCTATGATTCTATTCTATTCTATTCTAAGTTCTTGCAATTTCTGGATGGGGTCGAAATAGAGCAGAGGCAGATCCAAGCGAAACTGATCACTGAGCATTGGCCAATGGAGAGACATTGTACCCCCATTCCCCCCTTTGCTGTAATCAGTTTCTTGACTGTCCAACTTAGGCATCTAGGAACCTTATCAGTGATATAGAAACTGAGCAGCTGGCATGTTGCAAAAAGGGGAAACTGCAAACCTAGCGACTTTTTTCTTTTTAAAAAAAAAGTTCCCCAGAACTTCAGAGTTCCTTCATGTATCCTTGTATTCTAGTTTTTCAATCTGGGTCAGTAGAAAAGGGGAAATGGGACTTCATGGCCTCTGGCTCCTGATAACCCCACACTATAAATTCCTGTAAGGCCTTACAGAATGTGCAGAATGAAATGGAGAACCCATCCACACTTCCCGTTGTCTTGTGGTTTCTTCATTTGTTCTGTGATTTCAAGACGTGGGTCCTGGAGGTTTTTGCTTTCCCTCGCCACTTTCCCAAACTCACTGCTTATTGCTGAATCGGGACAAATGCCAATCTGCAGAAAACGTGATTGTTGTTGTTTAGTCATTTAGTCGTGCCCGACTCTTTGTGACCCCCTGGTCCAGAGCACGCCAGGCCCTCCTGTCTTCCACTGCTTCCTGCAGTTTGGACAAACTCATGCTGGTAGCTTCGAGAACACTGTCCAACCATCCAGGGACGCGGACTTAGAAAAAATATTGGGGGGGCCCGGGAAAGCTCATGAATAATAAATAAGCTCATGAATATGCAAATAAAGTGGCTCCGGCCCTAAATAGGGCAAGCCACGCCCCCCCAGCCAGCCGATTGGCTGGCTGGGAGGTGTGGCCAGTCGGGATTCCCCTGTTCTCGCAGGATTTCCGGCAGTGCCTCCGATTAGGGCGCGCGGCTGGCTGGCGAAGGAGCAGGTGAGGAGGAGGCGGCGGGGGACGGCGGCGGCGCTCTGCTGAAAGGGCGCCCGCCCGAGATTATTGGGGGGGCTGAGCCCCCCCAAAAATTTTTTTGAGGGGGCTCGAGCCCCCTCAAGCCCCATGGAGTCGGCGCCTATGCAACCATCTCGTCCTCTGTCGTCCCCTTCTCTTGTGCCCTCCATCTTTCCCAAAATCAGGGTCTTTTCCAGGGAGTCTTCTCTTCTCATGAGGTGGCCAAAGTCTTGGAGCCTCAGCTTCAGGATCTGTCCTTCCAGTGAGCACTCTGGGCTGATTTCCTTCAAAATGGATAGGTTGAATCTTCTTGCAGTCCATGGGACTCTCAAGAGTCTCCTCCAGCACCAGAATTCAAAAGCACCTATTCTTCGGCAATCAGCCTTCTTGATGGTCCAGCTCTCACTTCCATGCATCACTACTGGGAAAACCATAGCTTTAACTATACAGACCTTTGTTGATAATGTGATTAACATTGAAAATAAAGTTTGGGTTTTCCTGGGAAAGCAGTGTGACAAAAGAAAAGCCTCTTGGACCTGTGCCTAGAAATGATGGGGCAGTCAGAAGTGTGGGTGAACCCATTGTTCTGTGGGGCCCTGAGGCACTTTTGCCATAGAGGCAAGTCGGGATCCCCCAGCCCACTCTCTGATTAGCTGCCATAAGGCAGCAAGATAAATTCCTGAAGAGTGGAGCTCCATTCATCAGACAGCGGCAAGAACAACAGGAACATCATGCAGAAGGTATGTTGGCGCATTGTAATATGTAGATTCCACAAGTTGCAAGACATTCTGGCGATAGCTAAGAGAGCAGAAGAGGTATTATTCCAGGATCTGACTTATCTATTCCATCTGCTGGTGTGCTATCCACAGGCACACTCATATTTTCAGAAGCTCCAGGAACACCTTTTAAGAATGAGAAATGAACCTCTGTCTGAGAGTACTGTACATTATCTGGAAGCCCATGAAGGTAGAGCTATTGATTGGTAAACATCTGGATGATCCTGGTAGAATATGGCTTGAGTTTATATGAGTTATCTTGGCCAGCAACACCCCAGCTAAGATCACACTGTCAGCTTATGAAGATGGGAATTTGACAATGTAGTGAAATGAGATTTCTGATCCTCTGAGGATCAGACAGTGGCTGGAGTAGGGCCTAGTATCTTGGTCCTAGCACACACTTCACAGGCATGGATGTAGCACTTGACCTCATTTTGAAGAGATGGCAGCAAGCAGGCATGAACAAGGTTTTCTGGAACCTCTAGCTCCCTATAGTAGAAGCAGCCTGGAACTGCTGGGGCATCTGAAGACTAAGTAGACACCCTTTAATGTAGAGCCTCCAGTGGTGGAACGGGTGGTCAACCTTTGCATTGGTGATGGGGAACTTGTAGCCTTCCATATGTTCTTAGACTGCAATGCCCATCAGCTCTAGCCAGCAGGGCCAGTGGTGAGAAGTCCAACAACCATGGAGGATAAGGCTATCAATGCAAGGCTGGATTAAGACCTTTAGAGACCCTAAGTACTTAAAAGATGTTGGTGCCCCTGTATATATCTAATTCAAAATATAAACAATAAAAAAACCATAAAATAAAATGTTATTTTTCGAAATGAAACAAAACCTACAGCAAGATAGAAAAGTAAGATGATTTTTTGTATACTTCCACTTTATTTATATTTGGGGGGAAATCCTACTTTTTCTAACAGTAAAGTCTTTGATCAGATCCTCAGAACTAATCCTACATGACACATCTGCTTCCATACTTAGTAGAGATCAGGCATCCAGCCTGCCTTGTTGCATAGTTGTTCTTTTGGGTTTTTAAATATCCCTCAACTGAGAAAATGAACGCTCACCTGAGCAATTTGCAGCGAAAAGCAATGACAAACCTAGACAGCATCTTAAAAAGCAGAGACATCACCTTGCCAACAAAGGTCCGTATAGTTAAAGCTATGGTTTTCCCAGTAGTGATGTATGGAAGTGAGAGCTGGACCACAAAGAAGGCTGATCGCTGAAGAATTGATGCTTTTGAATGATGGTGCTGGAGGAGACTCTTGAGAGTCCCATGGACTGCAAGAAGATCAAAGCTATCCATTCTGAAGGAAATCAGCCCTGAGTGCTCACTGGAAGGACAGATCCTGAAGCTGAGGCTCCAATACTTTGGCCACCTCATGAGAAGAGAAGACTCCCTGGAAAAGACCCTGATGTTGGGAAAGATGGAGGGCACAAGGAGAAGGGGACGACAGAGGACGAGATGGTGGGACAATGTTCTCGAAGCTACCAGCATGAGTTTGACTGAACTGCGGGAGGCAGTGGAAGACAGGAGTGCCTGGTCTGCTCTGGTCCATGGGGTCACGAAGAGGCGGACACAACTAAACAACAACAACAACAATGTTAAAAATGCAAACTATATAGGTGCTGCAGCTAGGAAGGCAGATGGCTGGATGAATACTTCCCAGAGTTTTGGTTTTTTAAAAAAAGAAAAAGGCATGTGTATTCTCTTTCCCTCCCTCCCACGATAGGGTTGCCATATTTCAGAAAGTGAAAATCTGGACAGAAAAGTCCGGCCCCTCAGCATGGCCCCAGGTGCTGGCAACCCATGCTATGCCACTGATGGTATCCTTCTAGAGGGGTTGTCCAAGGCAGGGAAATTGTAGCCCTTAGAGGGAATGAGGGGTGTGTGTGTCTCCTAACAAGCTAAGCAAACTACACTTCCCAGGATACTTAGAGGTGAGCCACGGCTGTTTAAAGGGGTATGATACTGATTTACATTTACAGCGTGGATGAGGCCATGTTCTGGAAGCAGTAGAATTAGTGGTGGATTGATTCTGCTTAATTAGTTGTTCCGTGATACAGTCATACCTCGGGTTACAAACGCTTCAGGATGCGCAATTTCGGGTTGCGCACCACGCCGAACCTGGAAGTACCGGAATGGGTTACTTCCAGGTTTTGGTGCTTGTGCATGCGCAGAAGTGCTAAATCACACTTTGCGCATGTGCAGAAGTGCCAAATCGCAACCCACATGTGCGCAGATGCGCCGCTGCGGGTTGTGGATGCTGCGGGTTGCGGATGTGCTTCCCACACGGATCACGTTCACAACCCAAGCGTCCACTGTACTTCCTCAGTGCTGCCACTTATTGCTGTTTGGAAAAGGCTGTAGCGCAACAAAAGTGGTACCTCAAACATTTGCAGAACGAAACATCGTGAGATTGCAGCAGGAAATTACAGGATATGTACTGACTAGAAACAAAGAAATGTGTCCTCCCCAAAACTTTTGCAGGCATGAAACGTATTGAAAGCAGGATCTCATACTAAAGTCTTGATAGCCTCATGAACAGGGCCGTTTTTAGGTTTGATGAGGCCCTCAGCTCCTGAAGGTAATGGGGCCCTTTATATGTCCAGCTGTCCTTTGTCAACAACAAACTGTCGCTGTTTTTGTGTTGAATATATGCTATATGGTAATATATGGACCTAATAGGTATCTAAAGCCATTTGCACATAACAAATAGGAGCCTACACAACACCGTTGCTGTATGTAGGTTTTATTTTATTTGTTTTTTATCTTATATTTTGGAAATGTACATCTAGGTTTTTTCCTTTAATTTTTTTTGGGGGCCCCAAGAGAGTGGGGTCCTAAGCTTGAATTTGTTTAGCTTATATGTAAATCTGTCACTGCTCATGAATTGTCACGAATACACAGTCAAAAGGATGCCTGGAGGGACCCAAAAAGAGTCATAGAAATTGGGATCTTGAGTAGACAATGTGTTGGCTAATAATTGCACCTCCCCATCCTAGCCTTGGTGTTTCATTAACTTTAATGTACAGTGGTGCCCCGCAAGACGAATGCCTCGCAAGACGAAAAACTCGCTAGACAAAAGGGTTTTGCGGTTTTTGAGCTGCTTCGCAAGACGAATTTCCCTATGGGCTTGCTTCGCAAGATGAAAACGTCTTGCGTTTTTTGCAAGTTTGTTTCCTTTTTCTTAACACCGTTAATACAGTTGCGACTTGACTTCGAGGAGCAACTCATAGCCTTTTTTGAAGTTTTTGGCGATTTTTGAAGCTTTTCCAAAACTTTTCCGACACTGTGCTTCGCAAGACGAAAAATTCGCTAGACAAAAAAACTCACGGAACGAATTAATTTCGTATTGCGAGGCATCACTGTAACCTTCGACGCCTCCCTCTCCATGGAGGCGCAGGTTGCAGCCACAGCAAAGGCGGCCCTTTTCCATCTCCGCCGTATTAAGCAGTTGGTCCCTTACCTTTCCCGCCCCTATCTGGCCACAGTGATGGTCCACGCAATGGTCACCTCCAGGCTTGATTCCTGTAATTCGCTCTACGTGGGGCTGCCCTTGAGACTGACTCAGAAACTCCAGTGGGTGCAGAATGCCATGGTGAGGCTCCTTACGGGGTCCTCGCTGCGAGATCACATTCATCCAGTGCTTTACCAGCTGCATTGGCTCCCGGTGGAGTACAGGGTCAGGTTTAAGGTGCTGGTTTTGACCTTTAAAGCCCCTCATGGCCTAGGACACTTGTACCTACGCCTCTCCTGGTATGTCCCACGGAGGACCTTATGGTCTGCAAATAACACCACTTTGGAAGTCCCAAGCCCCAAGGAGGTCAGACTGGCTTCAACCAGAGCCAGGGCCTTTTCAGCTCTGGCCCCAGCCTGGTGGAACACCCTACTGCAGGAGACCAGGGCCCGGCAGGATTTGACATCTTTCCACAGGGCCTGCAAGACGGAGCTGTTTCGCCTGGCCTTTGGGCTGGACTCAGTCTAACACCCCCCCCCCATTTATTTATTTTGATGGAACCCCTCATATGGGATTTTGTATATAAATTTTCCCTCAGCTCTTTTGCTGGCCCAGGTAGGACCAGTATGGATAGTTGTCCCCAGTGAATATTTGACGTTTTCTCCCCTTATGGCTTTGATCTATAGGCTACTACTAAAACGAGGCTGCATTTTAAACTGCATTTTATATTTTAATCAACTGGTTTTTTGTTTAATGTTTTTACTGTATTTATATTTCAGTGTCAGCTGCCCTGAGCCCGGTCTTGGCTGGGGAGGGCGGGGTATAAATAAAATTATTATTATTATTATTATTATTATTATTATTATTATTATTATTATTATTATTAAAATATCTGCTTTTGTTTGTGTGTGTGTTTTTTTGGGGGGAGGTGTTCCACTGGCTTTGAAGGATTGAAACTGGAGTATTAGCTCAGTTATTAACTGATTGCACCATGGCCGTAAACAAGATTTATGTTAAGGCAGGCAGAACCTCAGTTAAGTATTTTTATTGATTTACTTGATTTACAATAAAAAGTAAGTTTTATTGTTCCCCACCCTGAGATTTCATGATAAAAGCTAGGCTACCAACGTCTTTAGTAAACATAATATAAACTTGAATGGAAGCCTCATGACCCGAAGTGAAGCTGCGTTTCCTGGGTCATAACACAGCATTGTTCCCTGGGGTTTTTGTAAAGTAATGTGTGTGGTGGGGTGTGATTTGAAATCGCACGCCACCCTTGTGGCCAGAGGCCAACTCACACAGGGCTTCTGTGCCTTTCATAGTTGTGCAGGCAAGGGAATTTCAGTAGCTGCACGTTGCCATGCAAGCGATACCTATTGAAAGGTGCAAGATCCGTGGCTGATTTTAAAAACACAAGACCACCAGAACAGCCCTGCTGGATCAGGCCCATAGACCATGTAGCCCAGCATCCTGTTCCCACTGTGACCAACCAGATGCCTGTGGGAAGCCAGCAAGCAGGACTTGACCACAAGTCTCCGCTCCTGCGGCTCCCAGAATTACTGCCTCCAGTTGTGGAAGCAGAAGAGAGCCATCATGCCTAGCAGATGCTGAACGCCTTGCCCTCCATGAATCAGTCCTCTTTTAGAGTCCTCCAAATGGGTGGCCAAATGGGACGCGGGTGGCGCTGTGGGTTAAACCACAGAGCCTCGGACGTGCCGATCAGAAGGTTGGTGGTTCGAATCCCCACAACGGGGTGAGCTCCCGTTGCTCGGTCCCTGCTCCTGCCAATCTAGCAGTTCGAAAGAATCTCAAAGTGCAAGTAGATCAATAGGTACCACTCCGGCGGGAAGGTAAACGGCGTTTCCGTGCGCTGCTCTGGTTCGCCAGAAGCCGCTTAGTCATTCTGGCCACATGACCTGGAAGCTGTCTGCGGACAAACGCCGGCTCCCTCAGCCTATAGAGTGAGATGAGCGTGCAACTCCAGAGTCGTCCGCAACTGGACCTAACAGTCAGGGGTCCCTTTACCTTTAAATGGGTGGCCATCATTGCAAGTTCCATAGTTACCTCCGTGTTGCATAAAGAAGTACTTTCTTTGCCATTGCCCTGAATCTTTCAACATTTAGCTTTGCGGGATGTCCACAAATCCTGGTGTTGTGACAGAGGGAGGAAAGCTTTTTTCTGCCCACAGATTCCAAGCATAATTTTATAACCTCTCAGGTTGCTTCTTTCTTGCCTTTTCTCTAAGCTTGTTGTTGTTGTTTAGTCAATTAGTCGCATCTGATTCTTTGTGACCCCATGGACCAGAGCACGCCAGACACTCCTGTCTTCCACTGCCTCCCGCAGTTTGGTCAAACTCATGCTGGTAGCTTTGAGAACACTGTCCCACCATCTCATCCTCTGTCATCCCCTTCTCCTTGTGCCCTCCATCTTTCCCAACATCAGGGTCTTTTCCAGGGAGTCTTCTCTTTTCATGAGGTGGCCAAAGTCTTGGAGCCTCAGCTTCAGGATCTGTCCTTCCAGTGAGCACTCAGGACTGATCTCCTTCAGAATGGAGAGGTTTGATCTTCTTGCAGTCCACGGGACTCTCAAGAGTCTCCTCCAGCACCATAATTCAAAAGCATCCATTCTTTGACGATCAGCCTTCTTTATGGTCCAGCTCTCACTTCCATACATCACTACTGGGAAAACCATAGCTTTAAGAAGTCCCAAATGTTGCACCCTTTCCTCACAGGGGAGTCCTTCCATATCCTTGATCGTTTTGGTTGCCCTTTCTTGAACCTTTTTGCATCTGGCCATCTAGCCCCCTTGATACATTGAGTTCAAAGAGCTCTTCTGCCCTCCCTGCTCAGGTGGGGAAGGGGATCCGCTACTCCACCCAAGGACAGAGAATATGTGAAGCCAGTTGTGGCATCGTTCCCATGCTGCTCCAGGCTTCACAACACCACCAGCATCCACAAGGCTTTATTTTTGAAAGAAGGAAAGGGGGTGGACATGACCCTCAGCCACATCAAAAAGCCTTGTTCACACATTACATTGAACACAGGGTCTCTGCACATGTACAAGTGTTTGCATGAAAGAGGGTACACTTGTTGATTTGTACAGGTCAGCTCTTCCATGCTCAGGTACATTTACTTGTGAATAACTACAGGTGTACTGCTCAACACACAGTCTGCCTATGCAGATGGTATGGTTGTTGGACGGAATGTGCTAGTATGGTGCAGACTCAGCTCCACCTGGGCACTCAGCACCACCGCCTGGGCACTCAGCACCAGACTGCATTCTGAACTGAGGCAGGAACCTGGGTGTTATGTACTGAGTTGAATAGGATCCAAAAGGCAGCAGCCTGATTGGTCCTAGAACAAAAGGATCCAGAATGCAGCAGTCTGATTGGTCCTAGAACAAAAGGATCCAGAATGCAGCAGTCTGATTGGTCCTAGAACAAAAGGATCCAGAATGCAGCAGTCTGATTGGTCCTAGAACAATAGGATCCAGAATGCAGCAGTCTGATTGGTCCACAGTAGCCACCCAATCCAGCTCCAGGTGGAAGTGAATCCGCAACCTGATTGGCCTACAGGAGAATCCCGGAATTAGCCAATCACATGGTTCCCACTGTGTAAATAATGTATATAAAGCAGACATTCTGGGGGAACTTCCACTCCTCCTCAAAACTATGAGCTGAATAAAGAGCATGAAATCCACTCTCGACTCCGAGAATACACTGAGAATACACCCAACATTCTCCTGCAGGTACCTCTCCGTGGCAAAGGTACAAGTGGGAGGGAGGGCAAGACAGTGTCCAGGTGGCCCAATTCAAAAGAGGACCTGCGTTGCTCCTGCACCTTTAATAGTTGTGTGGCGGCTGAAATTCCCTCTTCTGCACTTCTTTTAAAGGTGCAAGAGTCCTTGCCTCCTTTGTCTTCTAGGCAAGCTGGTCCCTTGTGATGAAACTTCTCATTGCGGAGCTGCAGAGAAGCTTGCAAACAGCCCTCTCTGGGGGTTTCTATTGTCTCAATCCCAGAAAGAAAAATAGCAGCTAGCTTCCGAAGCGGGAAACAGGCACAGCTCAGCCCTGCCTTTACTGGCCCGAGATAAAGAGTTGGTCCCACTTCTTCCGAACTGACTGTTGTATTAATATGTCAGCCCCTTGGTCTCATGCATCCCTCTTGCACTTCCCGGAGGTTAACCACAAATGAACTCCCACAAATGAACAATCTTTAGGGAGTTACCAGGAAGAGCCACCTCCACGCTGTTTTTCAAATGGACAAGCGAGTTGCGTCCTTTCCTTCCAGCAGATTCAAATAGCTGGGCATTCCAGAAAGTAAAACATTCTGTAAATATGTGAGGAAATAGATAGGCCTTTTAAAAGGGCTTGAGATGTTTGCTTTAACTTAATTTGCAAGTAAGGCATGGGGGAGAGAGGCTTTGACATTCTCCCTTCTCCAGAGAACTTGATTTAAGCCTTCCTAGGCCCAGATGGTTTTTTTATATGTGCAAGTGAAACATTTTATCCTCTGGCCAAGAACCAGGAATTCTAGCTCAGAGGCTGCAGCCCAGGATAGCGGACACGAGGGATGGGGTTGGGTAGGATTTGCTTAATAATAATAATAATAATTATAATAATATCTTTATTGTCATTGCCCCCTCTCGGGGACAACGAAATTACTTGGCTGCTCCATCCACCCAGGTAGGGCACTCCACACAAAATCAAATAAACTATAAAAACACTAATTAAAACAATACAGTATAAAACAGCAAGGAAGATTAGATGACTTTCAAAGTCCAGGCTTCCCATTCAGGGCCGAGATCGCTCTGGAGAAGAAGCTGTTCTTAAGACGACTCGTTCTTGTCTTCATCGTCCTGTATCTCCGTCCCGACGGCAAGAGCTCGAAGAGACAGTGACCAGGATGCGATGGATCTTTTACTATGTCCAGTGCCTTCCTATGGCACCTTGTGGCATAAATCTGCTCTAAGGTGGAGAGTGGGCAGCCAACAATGCTCTCTGCTGCCTTAACAACTCTGCACAACCCCAACCTGTCCTGGGTATTACAGCTTCCGTACCACACACATAAGCCATAAGTGAGCACGCTCTCAATGGCACAGTGATAGAAGGCAAGCAGCAGTTTCTGCGGAAGATGGTTTTTCCTTAGAATTCTCAAAAAGTACAGTCTCTGCTGCGCCTTCAGAGTTCCTCAAACATTTGTAAGAGCACAGTTTGAATTTATGCATCAAATGTAATAATTGAATCCCCTTTTAAAACTATGGGTCTCCTACCTCTGAAGGTTTCTCTTGCAACCCAGGGCTGTGTCCACAATAACACTCTCAACCAAGGGAGGAGGGGGCAGGGGGCAGGGGGGCAAGTACCCCCCAAAAGAGCTCACCCCCTCATTCTCCCCCCCCCAATTTCTGGACTCATTAACATATTGCTATGTGGCACCCCAGTCTCCAAGTGGTGAGAAATTCCTGTGGTTCCAGCTGCTTACCCAGGTTCGGTTTCCTAGGAGTGAAAGTCATCGGAGATTGCGGTGTCTTTAGGATATGTAGTTTAATTCACACATCTATACAACCTGAGCGTAAGATGGAGAGACTCACAGCATTAACATTCCAATGAGTTTGGGGATCCAGCAGAGAGCAAGCGTGTCTCTGGGTCTCCAGCTTCCAGACTGCTTTTTTCAGCTCAGCTCACACACACCACCCTGGCTCTTGTTCTCCTTCCTAGCAGCCAGGTGAGGATGGAGAGGAAAGACCCGCCCATCAGCCTGGAGGGCCTCATCCCTTCATTGTAGCTCTTGCAATGGAGCCCATCCTTTTGGGATGTGGATGAGGACACTGCAGTGGCCAGCCAAGGCCATCATCTTACAAAGAAACTTTGCTGGCTAGTTCAGCAGTAGGACCCTCTCTTTGATTCTAGCCCTCCCTGGGTACGGGACCCCAAGAACTGGAAGGGACTTGTGGCATCATCTAGACTGACCCCCACAAAGCAAAACATCATTCAAGTGTAAGGTAAAGGTAAAGATCCAGTCGTGACCGACTCTGGGGTTGCGGTGCTCATCTCGCTTTATTGGCCAAGGGAGCCGGTGTACAGCTTCCAGGTCATGTGCCCAGCATGTGGCAAACCAGAGCAGCGCACGGAAACACCGTTTACCTTCCCGCCAGAGCGCTACCTATTTATCTACTTGCACTTTGACGTGCTTTCGAACTGCTAGGTTGGCAGGAGCAGGGACTGAGCAATGGGAGCTCACCCCGTCATGGGGATTCAAACCGCCGACCTTCTGATCGGCAAGCCTTAGGCTCTGTGGTTTAACCCACAGCGCCACCCGCGTCCCTCATTCAAGTGTAGTCATATATTATTTCTGTAGCTTTCCAACAGTGCAGCTGCAGCTCTTGAGGCAGAAATGTCTGTGTCTTTTGCAGCTGCTGACAACAGATCATTGAGAACCCAGAAATGGGGAAGCATCTAACTTACAGCATTGAGCAGCCAGATTCCAACCTGGTCTCCACCTCCAGCATCCCAGACCCACCCAACCAGCATGGAAACAGAGCCTTTAGTCATTGAAGAGATGTCTCCTAACCTTTTGTGCTGATTGGAGCCCACCAGAATGAAAGGAGTATTACCCATGAGGATGGGCTTCCAGAGTAACTTTGTGGGAGAGGTGTGGGAAGGACACTGAGGAGGAATGTGGAGGACCTGGAGAGGATAAGAGCAGACAAGCACTTGCAAATTTACCAGCAGCCTCTTACTCTAGTGGTGACCTTGGAAGCTCTTTTCTGACTCCATTGTGGCCATAGTACTGCACTCTGGAGAGGGTGTCTTGCTGCTATTTGAGAGCCCAGGTTATATTGAGCTTCACCAGAAGCAGGACTTGCACACAACTGAAGAAAAATCAATCAAAGTTTGCTGTCCGTTTTGGTTGTCTAAAGCTGCATACATCAGCACTTGGGTTTAAAGCAATCATTCTGAAATGAGATAGTCACTTCCTTTGGTTTTGAGATGCTGCACGGATTGTCACGGCAACATTTTAAAAGAGATCAAGAGAGTTTTGTGTCACCCCTGAAGACTAGCAAATATATTACACAATAAGCGTTATAACTTAGAACTCTAGTCTGTAACCTTCAGATACTCCCTTAGTGACTGCCAGTTTCCCTTCACTCTCCCAATTTTCCATTTTTTTAAAAAACTGAAGGGAGTTGGACTAGATGATGCCTTGGACCCCTTCCAACTCTACAATTTGGTGCTTTGGTTGCGATGGTCTGTTTTTGTTGTTGTTGTTTAGTCGTTTAGTCGTGTCTGACTCTTCGTGACCCCATGGACCAGAGCACGCCAGGCACTCCTGTCTTCCACTGCCTCCCACAGTTTGGTCAAACTCATGCTGTTAGCTTCGAGAACACTGTCCAACCATCTCGTCCTCTGTCGTCCCCTTCTCCTTGTGCCCTCCATCTTTCCCAGCATCAGGGTCTTTTCCAGGGAGTCTTCTCTTCTCATGAGGTGGCCAAAGTATTGGAGCCTCAGCTTCAGGATCTGTCCTTCCAGTGAGCCCTCAGGGCTGATTTCCTTCAGAATGGATCGGTTTGACCTTCTTGCAGTCCATGGGACTCTCAAGAGTCTCCTCCAGCACCATCATTCAAAAGCATCAATTCTTTGGCAATCAGCCTTCTTTATGGTCCAGCTCTCACTTCCATACATCACTACTGGGAAAACCATAGCTTTAACTATACGGACCTTTGTTGGCAAGGTGATGTCTCTGCTTTTTAAGATGCTGTCTAGGTTTGTCATTGCTTTTCTCTCAAGAAGCAGGCGTCTTTTTATTTTGTGGCTGCTGTCACCATCTGCAGTGATCATGGAGCCCCAGAAACTAAAATCTCTCACTGCCTCCATTTCTTCCCTTTCTATTTGCCAGGAGGCCTGTTTTTAGGGGGCATTATTTTGGGGTCTTTTTTATTATTTGAGGGGGGGGCAGATAAGTGTTTTCCTGTTTAGAGGTGAGTGACACAGGGAAGACTCAATATGTGTCCTTCATATTGTCAAAAGGGTGTCATATGCATTAGACAACTGCTTGAAGAACCCCAAGGGAGTAGTGTCAGTACAAGTTCCAGCTAGTATTGCATCATTGATCAGAAAGGGTTGAGCCCCGTCTCTTGTAATTTTAAAGTCATCAGCCTCCGGGGGTCTGCATTAGGGTGTGGCAACCTCTGCTGTAGCTGCAGTGTTTTTAATTTTTATGTGGGGGGTTGGTGTGTGTGTGTGACAGGACTGCTACAAGCATTGTGCTATTGTGGTGTGATAAGAGAGTGTGAGACCAGGGTTCAAATTCCTACTCAAGTCATGAAACTCGCTGGGGGACCTACCATACAGGCAGGATATAAATGTAATAATAATAAACATATTCATTCATATATATATATATATATATATATATATATATATATATATATAGTTTTTTACATATTTTTTTCAACAATCATTTAACATAACTTCTGATCTTATACAATATTTAGACTTCCATCAACAACCTCTGATGATTTTCCATTCTTTATCACTTATTCTGCATTTCTTAATTTCTCTATTACTCCTTATTACCATTAACTAATAATTCTCTTCATAGTCCTTGCAATATGTCAAATAGTCCTCCTTACAGGACTTCTTGCAGTCCTACTAGCGTAATCTGTTCATTACAATTGCTTTTCAAATAGTTCATATATTTACTCCAGTCTTCTAAGAATCTCTGGTCCCGCAGGTTTCGAAACCTTCCTGTTAATTTATCTAATTCTGCATAGTCCAATAAACATGTTCATCTTGCCCCAGCTTGATTGATGGAATCCACTGCCATCAACCTCTCCTTCACTGGAGGTTTTCAAGCAGAGGTTTGATGGCCGCCTGTCCAGGGTCCCTAAGCTGTGATCCCTGCATTGCAGGGGGTTGGACTAGATGACTCTTGGGGTCCCCCCCAACTCTACAATTCTATGATCAGAGGAGGAGGAGGAGGGGTCTGTTTATGTCTACCAGTCATGGTGGCTGCATGGCCTTCAGAGTCTGCCTCATCTGCTAGGGAACAGCAGGAGGAAAGGACTGTGCTTCCTGGATACGACCAGCTGGCTACTCTAGGCCACATGGATCTCTGGTCTGATCCTGCAGCTGAGCTGTTCTGGAGGTAACTTCTGGCATCCAGTGGTGGATGCCTATTCCAAAAGCAGGAGGCAGCATCGTGGGAAGAGGATGGGCGCCACCAGGTCTGCACTTGCCAGGGGAGTGACTCTTGTCCCATGACGCTTGTCCATGCGCAGCCTCAGGTGGGAAGAGCATGTATGCTCATGCCCCTCCATCCCCACCTCACATTCCCTGGGGTTGCCAAGTGTAATTCATCACCACAGCTGAACGAAGCCAGGACTTCCAGAGGACATTCCCTTTAGAGACTGATGCCAGGAGGGTGTGTGTGCATTCACAAAGCTTTGCGGGAAAGGATCCCAGAAAAAGTCCTTCTGGAGGGCAACCAATATGATAATGGATCTGGAAAGCAAGCCTTATGAGGAACAGGGAAGGGAGTTGGGGATGTTTAGCCTGGAGAAGAGGAGACTGAGAGGTAACAGGACAGCCATCTTCATATACCGGTATATCTGAAGGGCTGCCATATGGAAGATGGAACTAGCTTGTTTTCTGCTGCTCCAGAGGGTAGGATCCAAACCAATGGATTCAAAGGAGACTCTGACCGTAGTAGATTCAGAAGCATTTTCCAATGGTAAGAGCTGTCTGCAGGGGAATGGACTCCCTCGTAAGCTGATGGACCCCTTGAGCCAACAGTGTGACGCGGCAGCTAAAAAAGCCAATGCAATTCTGGGCTGCATCAATAGGAGTATAGCATCTAGATCAAGGGAAGTAATAGTGCCACTGTATTCTGCTCTGGTCAGACCTCACCTGGAGTACTGTGTCCAGTTCTGGGCACCACAGTTCAAGAAGGACACTGACAAACTGGAACGTGTCCAGAGGAGGGCAACCAAAATGGTCAAAAGCCTGGAAACGATGCCTTATGAGGAACGGCTAAGGGAGCTGGGCATGTTTAGCCTGGAGAAGAGGTTAAGGGGTGATATGATAGCCTCTTCAAATATATAAAAGGATGTCACATAGAGGAGGGAGAAAGGTTGTTTTCTGCTGCTCCAGAGAAGCGGACACGGAGCAATGGATCCAAACTACAAGAAAGAAGATTCCACCTAAACATTAGGAAGAACTTCCTGACAGTCAGAGCTGTTGGACAGTGGAATTTGCTGCCAAGGAGTGTGGTGGAGTCTCCTACTTTGGAGGTCTTTAAGCAGAGGCTTGACAACCATATGTCAGGAGTGCTCTGATGGTGTTTCCTGCTTGGCAGGGGGTTGGACTCGAGGGCCCTTGTGGTCTCTTCCAACTCTATGATTCTATGATTCTATGATTCATTGAAGGTTTCAAAGCAGAGGTTGGATTGGCCGCCAGTCACAGACTCCTTAGCTGTGACTTCTGCATTGCAGGGGGTTGGACTAGATGACCCTTGAGATTTCTTCTATCTCTGCAATTCTGTGATTCTATGTAATGCTCAACAGACTTGATTGTTAGAGGAATGTAGGAAGGACCGTTCCAGTTCAGGAGAATTATGAACAGAATTATGAACATTTATTAATTATGATCATCTTTATCTTTCTATATTTCACAAATGCAAGTTGCTTTTCAGCAAGTACCCATGAAGACATGCAAACCATAAAAGAACACCCACGTTTCTCACTGAGAAAAGAGATAGGTAAAGGGACCCCTGACCATTAGGTCCAGTTGTGGCCGACTCTGGGGTTGTGGTGCTCATCTCGCTTTATTGGCTGAGGGAGCCGGCGTACAGCTTCCTGGTCATGTGGCCAGCAGGACTAAGCCGCTTCCAAACCAGAGCAACACACGGAAATGCCGTTTACCTTCCCGCCAGAGCACTACCTATTTATCTACTTGCACTTTGACATGCTTTCAAGCTGCTAGGTTGGCAGGAGCAGGGACCGAGCAATGGGAGCTCACCTTGTTGTGGGGATTCGAACCGCCGACCTTCTGATCGGCAAGTCCTAGGCTCTGTGGTTTAACCCACAGCGCCACCCGCATCCCTGAGAAAAGAGATATTTGCTTGTAAAAAGGAAGAAGTATTTGTGTGCTTCCAAAAAAAATATACAAAACCCCTCGGAATTACAGTACATACTTTCTCCCTTTCTTTGCAATGCTCTCTGTTTGACCTCTCCAGGAGAGGCTGTTCTCTACCCAGTCAGGAAACTGGGACAGGAGCCAGTAAGGGATTGGGATCTCACAGACCAAGGAGTGCATGTTCTGGAAGAGTCCTTGGCCGCCAGTTGGTCTAGAGCAGCATTTTTGAGACTGTTACTAACAACTGTTAAGCACCATGTGAATCTCATTCCTCCCTATCTGTCCTGAGGGTGGCCAGTCACCAGTGATGGAGCCAGGGTTCCTGTACGCTTAATAGCTGTGGAGAAGAACTGCAGGTTTCAGCAGGTGAAGACACTCTCTTCTGCACAACTGTTAAAACCGGCATTAAAGTACAGTTTGCCCTGACAGCAGCCCAATGGCCGCCATCACCTTCATTTCCAAAGCCCTGTCCTGAATAGGAAAGTCTTAGCCTACCCAACAAAAGGTTAATAAGAAGAAGGGAGTCATCCTAATCTCTCTTGGGAGGGGTCTCACAATCTGGGAGCAGCCACAGAAAAGGCCCTCTCTCATGTCACCACCAGCTGTGGAGAGGTGTTCACAAGAGGATCTTAGCACCTGGGCAGGTTCAGACAGAGAGATACAATTATCCAGGTAGCCTGGGACCAAGCCAAGTAGGGCCTTATAGGTCATAACCAGCACTCGGATGCCCGGAAATGGATTGGTCATCAGTGATGTTGTTGTAATCAGTGGAAATGGATTGGTCATCAGTGATGTTGTTGTAACAGGGGAATAACATTCTCTCTGTAACCAGGCCTCAGTCAGCAGTCTGGTAGCAGCACACTGGACCAGCTGAAACTTCCAAACACTTTGCAAAGGCAGCTCCACATAGAGTGTGCTACAGTAGTCCAAGTGGGATGTAGCTAAGGCATTTGATCCCGTGAAGCACCAAACTCACAATTCTGAACTTTGTACTTTTAATAATGTATAACATAATTATTCCTTCTGTTTTATTAAATCTGAGATGCCAAAACTCATGGCACTGAAATACTGGGGTTTTTCCTAAGCTCACCATACTGTTTAAAAGGTTTTAAGATTTCTACCAAGTTTTTAGTCTGCTTATGGAAGGTTCAGGCCCACTTCTGGCAACCCTTAGTAGCCCATGCATTTGGAATGGGTGCTCAAAGACCCATGGAATTGTAGAGTTGGAAGGGCCCTCAAGGGCCATTTGGTTCAACCCCTGCAATTCTGGAATCACAGCTAAATAATCTCTGACAGGTGGCCATCTGGCCTTTGATTCATAACTTCCAGGGAAGGAGAATCCAGCACCTTTTAAGCTGGTCTGATGTCAAACAGCTCTTAGCATCAGAAAATTATTGTGAATGTTTAGTCAGAATCTCCTTTCTTATAACTTGAATCCATTGAGTCCTACCCTCCAGAGCAGAAGAAAACAAGTTTGCTCCCTCTTCCATGGGACAGCCCTTAAGATATGTGAAGATGGCTGTCATATCTCTTCTCAGTCTCCTCTTTTCAAGGCTAAACATACCTTGCTCCTTCAACTGGTCCTCATAAGCTTAGTTTCCAGACCCTTGACCATCTTGGTTGTCCTCCTCTACACACCTCGCAGTTTGTCAATATCCTGCAGAACTGGACACTATTTCTGTTGATGCAGTCAACAACAACAAAATAATAAAGCTCAACAACTTTGCCCCCCCCCAAAAAAACTCAACATTTGTGTCCAGATTTTCACTTTTTGAAATATGGCAACCCAAATACATACATTGTTGTTTAGTCGTTTAGTCGTGTCCAACTCTTCATGACCCCCTGGACCAGAGCACACCAGGCACTCCTGTCTTCCACTGCCTCCCGCAGTTTGGTCAAACTCATGCTGGTCGCTTCGAGAACACTGTCCCACCATCTCGTCCTCTGTTGTCCCCTTCTCCTTGTGCCCTCAATCTTTCCCAACATCAGGGTCTTTTCCAGGGAGTCTTCTCTTCTCATGAGGTGGCCAAAGTATTGGAGCCTCAGCTTCAGGATCTGTCCTTCCAGTGAGCACACAGGGCTGATTTCCTTCAGAATGGAGAGGTTTGATCTTCTTGCAGTCCATGGGACTCTCAAGAGTCTCCTCCAGCACCATAAATACATACATAGATACATCATATTTTTTTTCTTGTCTCCTTTCCATAGTCCAAACCAGGGGTAGGCAACCCAAGGCCCAGGGGCCGGATGCGGCCCAATCGCCTTCTCAATCCGGCCTGTGGACGGTCTGGGAATCAGCATGTTTTTACATGAGTAGAATGTGTCCTTTTATTTAAAATGCATGTCTGGGTTATTTGTGGGGCATAAGAATTTGTTGATTTCCCCCCCCCCCCAATATAGTCCAGCCCAACACATGGTCTGAGGGATGGTGGACTGGCCCACGGCTGAAAAAGGTTGCTGACTCCTACTCCAAACCATGCTCTAGGCAGCTCACAACATGGGAAAAATGTAATTACAAACATAGGAAAAGTAGTCAAACAATAAATAAAACATCAAAAAGTACACAACCGAATAGAACAATTTCCACATACGGTAAACCACAAGATGTAAAAGAAAGATACATAAAAGTAATATAAATAACAATCAATACCCCCCCAACAAAACCCCCTAAACAATACTGCAGCCCAAGAGTCTGTTCAGCAGCCTCAGCTTTTGCAGCTGGAGTCAGTCAGGGAGTCCACCAGCCTTCCCAAACAGGCAACAAATCTTCCAGGACTCACACCCTAGATGCTTATTCTTACCTAAGATCTTATCCACACTTTCTCTTGCCCTTCTGCTTTCTCGGGGTGGGGGACCACTCTTTATAAATGTCGCTTTTAAAGATCTCATCTGTAAGATCCTTACGCAGCCACACTAGTTTCTTTAGGTACCTCCCACTTTTCTTTCTTGTTGGAACTGTTTGTGATTGTGCCTTAAACACCTCACCTTTAAGTAACTCCCGTCCATCATGGACTCCCATTTCTAATAATGGGATCTTGCCCAGAAGTTTTGGAAACCAGCTTTCTTAAAGTCCAGAGTGTGTGTTTGACTACCCTCAGCTTTCCCTTGCCTCTGCGTAATCAGTCCCAAGAGGAAATGCTCACTGCATGAGGAAACCTTGCCTTGGGTCCAGGAAGCAGCAGGAGCCTTGATAACTTCATTTGTGAGCAACAGCTCAGCAGCTCAGCACAGCAGCTGGATCTTCTTGCCTTAGGCAAGGCTAAGGCTCCAACTATCTCCCACGATGGAGGGACTCACAGACCAAAGAGAGGAGGGGGTTAGGACTAGATGGCCCCTCAAGCCCCTTCAAACTCTACAATTCAATGATTCAATTATAGATCGAGTACGTCTCTCATAGGAAAAGGAAACCCGAGACAAATCCAGAGTCGGGTCCTTCAGCTCTTGCAGCCAATCTGGTGCCAAACCTATTGCTCTGCTTTCCTTTGGACTACATCAGCAAGGCCCAGAGGGGGGTCTTGTAGATGTCTGGGCAGCCCATGACCTCCATACGCACAGCCCAGGCCTGTGCCCCGGGGGGGGGGGTGGGTTACTTCAGCGCTTAGCAAGAGCTCAGCTGTTGTTTTATTACATTAGCCACTCATTATCTCTGAAGATGCAAGGATCTTCTCCAGCTCCATTTACTGCGTTTGTTTAGTTCTTCCCCATCTCGTATAAACACAGCATTCTCCAGCGTCCTATTAATTTAAGCTTACAAACTACAGCTGCATCCCTGTTTGGCATGTCAAGAAAAAGACAAGCCACAACAGCTGTTGTGCAGCTGTGGGTGCTAATGTCATTCCGTTGGCTCAGAGGTCCTGGCTCTTGCTGTGGATTGGCCAGGGTGGGGCCATGACGAGACACCAAGAAGGACTAGGGACAGACAAAGTTTATGGTTACGAGGACATGGTAATTAAAAAAAACCCAAACACCCCATGTTTAGGGGATGTATAAGTGGGGATACCAAACAGTAGTAGAGGGGCTGTTGCCTTTGTGGCCTGCCTGGGGGCTTTATGCAGAAAGCAAGGAGGAATTAAAGAACCTTTTAATGAGGGTGAAAGAGGAGAGCGCAAAATATGGTCTGAAGCTCAACATAAAAAAACCACGAAGATCATGGCCACTGGTCCCATCACCTCCTGGCAAATAGAAGGGGAAGAAATGGAGGCAGTGAGAGATTTTACTTTCTTGGGCTCCATGATCACTGCAGATGGTGACAGCATTCACAAAATTAAAAGACGCCTGCTTCTTGGGAGAAAAGCAATGACAAACCTAGACAGCATCTTAAAAAGCAGAGACATCACCTTGCCAACAAAGGTCCATATAGTTAAAGCTATGGTTTTCCCAGCAGTGATGTATGGAAGTGAGAGCTGGACCATAAAGAAGGCTGATCGCCAAAGAATTGATGCTTTTGAATTCTGGTGCTGGAGGAGACTCTTGAGAGTCCCATGGACTGCAAGAAGATCAAACCTATCCATTCTGAAGGAAATCAGTCCTGAGTGCTCACTGGAAGGACAGATCCTGAAGCTGAGGCTTCAAGACTTTGGCCACCTCATGAGAAGAGAAGACTCCCTGGAAAAGACCCTGATGCTGGGAAAGATGGAGGGCACAAGGAGAAGAGGATGACAGAGGACGAGATGGTTGGACAGTGTTCTCGAAGCTATGAACATGAGTTTGACCAAACTGTGGGAGGCAGTAGAAGACAGGAGTGCCTGGTGTGCTCTGGTCTATGGGGTCACGAAGAGTCTGACACGACTAAACAACAACAGTTGGCCACTCTTAGGATCTGGGTGCTGGACTATATCATTTGATCTCGTGGGTTGATTTGCATTTTTTGGTCAACTATGCCAGTGAGGTCTTGAGATGTGCTTCTGCATTGGCTCAGCCTCAGAGCATAAACTTGTTCAGAGATGCAACAGGCAGGCTCTTCCAGGAGCAGGTGGTTGTTTTTTACCAGAGACTCCCCATGGGATTCATGCTGGTGAATTCAGATTGCTGGAAGCCCACTTCTTAATGACACAAAACTTTTCCTGAAGCCCCTTTTTGTACCAAGTATCTAGGGCAGTAGCCAATGTTAGTCCTGCTCAGAGTAGACCCACTGAAATTGAGAGTCTGTTCTGAGCAGGCTACAACTTGAGTAGACGACTACTTCTAGTTCACTGGTTTGGTTCAACACAGAGGAGTGGTGGGAGGAACCAAGTAAATAAAGTTCAGAGCCTGGGGATTGGTGGTGGGGTGGTGATGAGTGGTCACAGGGAGAAGCCTGGGAGGAGGAGGTGTCAGAAGCTGAAGAGGTAACAGGGCTTAGTGAGCAGGGACAATCTGTGGCCGAGGGAAGTCTAAAAGCAGAGGCTGGTGAGATAAAGCACCCTTGTCTCCCAGAACCTGAAGATGCATTAAAAGGACAGAGGAGAGGTTGGCTGCACACAACTTGGGGGAAAGCCCTGGAGAGGAGGAGACGTGGGCAGCTGTGGAGAGCTGGTGACTTTCAGCCTCCATGATTTCATGGAGGAAGACCCACCAGGAATGAGCTGGTGTGCTCATTAGGCCTGACACTCAGCCAAGTCTGTGAAGATCATGCTTTGCTAATAAAGAGCTAACTCCAACTTTGGACAGTGATTGCTGACTGGCACACTCTGGGACAAGTGGTCTTCAGCCGTTCGGTCAGGACTCAGTAGTGGGTCGTAGTCTGATGACCCAAGGCGAGTCACGATGGGAGCGCTACCACCATGCAAATATGTGGTAAAAGATTAAGAAATGGGTCCCCAAATGTAGGAAGTCAGGCCATTGGCCATCTAAATAAATAAATAAACAAACAAATAAATTTTTATTTATACCACGCCCTTCCCGGTTCAGGAAACCGGGCTCAGGGCGGCTAACAACAAATTTAAAATACTTAATTGATGATACAAAAAAAGAGCATAAAATACGGTATAAAGCGTAAATAATAAAATCAAAAGTCAGTTTTGGGGGGAAAATCCATCCAATAAACATTAGATGATCACCAGGGCTAGCTGACTAAATTAGTCCCACTTGGGCCAGCAAGGAGATCAGGGGAGAATTAGCTGTGGGATCCCAGAGCGGGCAATCTTCACAAAAAGGGGAGGGGGAGGGAAGGAATGGGAACAAAAGATCAGGCCAGGTTCAAATTGAACGGAATAGCTCTGTCTTACAGGCCTTGCGGAAGGAGGTTAAATCCTGCAGGGCCCTGGTCTCCTGGGACAGAGCATTCTACCAGGTTGGAGCCATCACTGAGAAGGCCCTGGCCCTGGTGAAGGATAGTCTGACTTCCTTAGGGCCCGGGACCTCTAAACTATGGTTATTCATGGACCTTAAGGTCCTCTGCGGGGTAGACCAGGAGAGGCGGTCCCGCAAGTATGAGGTCCCTAAGCCACAAAGGGCTTTAAAGGTCTAGCTCAATATTGACTACACTCTCAAGGATTTTATGCAGGAAGTCTCTCTCAACCCTACCTGGAGATGCCAGGAATTGGACCCAGGACTTCTGCATGTTTGGGTCCCGGGTCTGAAGTGACTGAAGATACCTGCCATAGTTTGTATCTAGTTCTCTGACCAGATTGAAAACAGTCAGAGATTCTTGGCTGTAACTGAGAGGTTATCAGCTAGCTGTCAGGGTCATCTGTCCTAATCTTCTAATGCAGATAATTTGGGCTTCTTGGCTCAACTTGGCTGCATGCTTTTAAAATTATCCTGAGCACTTGAAAAAAAAAGGCAAAGGGTCTGTGTAGAAATGGTTCCTTCATCAATTGCCTCGTTTTCTCTTCCCCCTCCTGCCACACCCTCTTGCAATGGCCAATTTGCAATGAAAATCCAACACCAGGCCCCTTTCTTTTGTAAAGAGATCCCGTGTGCTTCTAAATTTCCTTTGCGTGGTTAGGTGGCCCAGAGAAGGACAAGCCCCACATTGTGCTGCTAGTGTACTTGTGGCGGCCTCATTTGCTTAAAGCCTCCAAAGGTGTGGAAATCTGCTATCATCGGGTCCCAAAATTCCCCTAATCTCTGATGACTGCAATAGCTTTACTCATCTGTGCCTATGCATGAGTTGCAGATTGGGGGCTGGCACCAGCCCAGCGCAGCAACTTGTTCAGAGACACAGTAAGCATCCTCTTCCCAGGAGCAGATAGTTTTCCAGCGTCTCTCCAAGGGGAATTATTCAATTGTTCTGTCACACATTGGAGAGGTCTACTGGCAGAGTTAAGGAAGTGAGCTTGGAGCAGATGCTGAGGCAGAGAAGCAGCAGGGAGAGTTTTCTATTATGTTGTGGTGTGTGTGTGTGTGTTAATTATTTGATTCATCTTACCCCATGACAAAGAACGCGGGTGGTGCTGTGGGTTAAACCACAGAGTCTAGGACTTGCCAATCAGAAGGTCGGTGGTTCGAATCCCCGCGACGGGGTGAGCTCCTGTTGCTCGGTCCCTGCTCCTGCCAACCTAGCAGTTCAAAAGCACGTCAAAGTGCAAATAGATAAATAGGTAGCACTCTGGTGGGAAGGTAAAAAGTGTTTCCGTGCGCTGCTCTGGTTCGCCAGAAGCAGCTTAGTCATGCTGGCCACGTTACCCGGAAGCTGTACGCCGGCTCCCTCGGCCAATAAAGCGAGATGAGCGCCTCAACCCCAGAGTCATCCACGACTGGACCTAATGGTCAGGGGTCCTTTACCTTTACCCCATGCCAAACCTGATGCCTTGCAGCTACAATTCCCATCAGCCTCAGCTCTCCCAACCCACACTTCCATGGGCAGCAATTTCCCTATGAAGAAAGGTTGCAGAGTTTGGGACATTTGGGTTTAGAGAAAAGGCGTGTAGTAATAATAATAATAATAATAATAATAATAATAATAATAATAATAATTTGTACCCCGCCCATCTAGCTGGGTTTCCCCAGCCACTCAGGGCGGCTTCCAACAAAGATTAAAAATGCATTGAAATGTCACACATTACAAACTTCCCTGAACAAGGCTGCCTTAAGATGTCTTCTAAATGTCAGGTAATTGTTTTTCTCTTTGACATCTGGTGGGAGGCAGTTCCACAGGGCGGGTGCCACTACCAAGAAGGCTCTCTGCCTGGTTCCATGTAACTTGGCTTCTCGCAATGAGGGAACTGCCAGAAGGTCCTCGGCGCTGGACCTCAGCATACTGGCTGAACGATGGGGGTGGAGACGCTCCTTCAGGTATACTGGACCAAGGCCATTTAGGGCTTTAAAGGTCAGCACCAACACTTTGAATTGTGCTTGGCAACGTACTGGGAGCCAATGTAGGTCTTTCAAAACTGGTGTTATGTGGTCTCAGCGGCCGCTCCCAGTCACCAGTTTAGCTGCCGCATTCTGGATTACAGTGGTACCTCGGGTTACATACGCTTCAGGTTACAGACTCTGCTAACCCAGAAATAGTACATCAGGTTAAGAACTTTGCTTCAGGATGAGAACAGAAATCGTGCAGCAGCAGCAGCAGTGGGAAGCCCCATTAGCTAAAGTGGTGCTTCAGGTTAAGAACAGTTTCAGATTAAGAACAGACCTCTAGAACAAATTAAGTTCTTAACCCAAGGTACCACTGTAGTTGTAAGAGGTGGCATGATAGTTCATAAAATTATGCATGGCATGGAGAGTGGATAGAGAAACCTTTTTCTCCCTCTCGCATAATACTTGGAACTCACGGGCATCCAATGAAGCTTACTGCAGGAAGATTCAGGACGGGTTTTTAAAAGTCCTTCCTCACGCAGCACAGAGTTAAAAACTAGGGAACTCCTTCCTTCCCCCAGGAGGCAGCGATGGCCACCATCTTGGATGGTTCTAAGAGAGGATTGGACAAATCCATGGAGGAGGAGAGAGCTATCAATGGCTCCTAGCCACAAGGGCTACGCTCTGCCTCCACAGTTTGAGACAGCAATGCTCCTGAATCCCAGTTGCTGGAAATCGTGGGCAGGAGAGCGCTCTGGTGCTTGACTCCTGCTTGCTGGTCTTCCACTGGGGCATCTGGTTAGCCAGTGCGATACCAGGATGCTGGACTAGACAAGCCTGATCCACCAGGCCCTTTTAATGTTAGCAGCAAGGTCAGTGGGAAAGACAGGTTCTTGCCCTAAGGAGATTACCATCTTAATGTCTGGCAGCAGAGGCAGTAACGGAGGCAAGAAGAGCAAGGAGCCTGGCCACACTGAAAGCTGCTCCCCTTCAAACTTCTAGATGCATAGGTTCTGGGATAACCCAGAGGCTTGGGGGAACTGCTGGTTCCTCCCAGTGTATGCTGTTAGCCTCTGATCCATTTCCAGAGGATGTGGAGCAGGAGTTTGGCTCCAGCGGTGGGGTGGAGTCTGCCTGGAAGGTACTGTTTCATCATCCACGCTTTCTGCTCCTGTGCTCTGGGCCACGTCTACCCCTTTGTTTGTTTAGCTCAGATTGCTTCCTTATCTTAGCACTCTGTTTAATGGGGCTATAAAAAAGCATGGGGCCTGGATCCCTTGCCAGCAGGGTTGATTTGTGATGGGAAACCCCTTGCTTCTTCAGTTGCCTAACTTTGCTACAAGGCGAGGCAACCATCTTCAAGCCCAGTCCAGCCAAGGACAACCATGTCTCACTTGGCCAAACAGCGGAAGCTGGGTGACATCAGATATGACCCTGAGCTCAACTAAAATCCAGCACATATCTTTTCCCAAGCTGGCCAGAGAACTCTGGACAAACCTCCACACCCTCTGAGCTTCACAGTTGTAGACAAACACCAGGAAGATTCAGGAGGAATAAAAGGAAGTCCTGTTAAATAAAAGGAAGTTAAAACTATGGCACTTGCTTCCACAGGGGACAGTGATGGCCCCGTACCTTAAAAGAGGATTGAACAAATTCATGGAGAAGGAGAAGGCTAACAATGGCTTCTGTTACCAGAAAAATGCCCATTGCATATCCCACCCCATTCTCCTTTCTCTATACAATATATCTGTTGTGTGCCACTGTGATAAGAATTTTAAGGTCTTAAAGGTAAAGGTAAAGGGACCCCTGACCATTAGGTCCAGTCGTGGCCGACTCTGGGGTTGCGGTGCTCATCTCGCTTTATTGGCCAAGGGAGCCGGCGTGCAGCTTCCGGGTTATGTGGCCAGCATGACTAAGCCGCTTCTGGCGAACCAGAGTAGCGCACGGAAACGCCGTTTACCTTCCCGCCGGAGCAGTACCTATTTATCTACTTGCACTTTGACGTGCTTTCGAACAGCTAGGTTGGCAGGAGCAGGAACCGAGCAATGGGAGCTCACCCTCCCACGGGGATTTGAACCGCCAACCTTCTAATCGGCAAGTCCTAGGCTCTGTGGTTTAACCCACAGCACCACCCGCGTCCCTAACCCTTTAAGGTCTTAGGTATATATTAAATGTTCATAAATGTACCAACCAAGATCAGCACAGGAAGACTGACCTGAAACCATTTTTGATTCCCAAACTGAATGTCCCAGGATATACATGAAAATAAGTGTATATTTATGCCATATACTTTCACCTGAGTTTCCCCATGGAACAGTGTATTCTTGCCTCTTTGCATTGTGGAAAATCCCCCATGATTCCCCTAGCCAGAGATAAGGTAGGCAGATAACCATCAGGGGAAGTTCCTGAATCTGCCATTGTTTGCTCAGATGTTCTGCATAGAGAATGTCTGCTGAGCATCCTAATTGTCTTCATCAAATGCAAATGCTTTGTGTAAAACTGTGTCTGGAACCACATGAAACTTGCTAAATCTTTAGGAATACCACTCCTTGACCTACCTGAGCCATTGTAACCCCATATTAGGTGTGATGTATTTCTGATTTTGTTTGCAAAAGGGGATGTTCTTTTCCACGCTGAAAGGCAAACCTTGAAAAAGAGTGTGTTTTCTTGTTTCTGGGTCCTTCACCTCCTGACAAAAAAGCGGGGGGGGGGACTCTATTGCAACAGATCATAAAAGATCAGCTTTGCTTTCACTGGATTTCTGCTTCAGCTCATTAATCTCTGACCAGTAACGAACTTGGGGAGTTAGGCCATCAAAAGGCACCCCACCCCTATTTTCTGGTAACACTACTAGCCCTGGTGGGTGGGCTTTGCCTCTATGGTCAGAGGCAATAAAGCTTTTGAATGATTGCTGGAAGCCACAGGAGGAGGAGAGAGGGCCCTTGGGCTGAGATCCCCATTGGGGAATCTGGCTAACCACTGTGAGAGCAGGATCCTGGACTAGATGAGCCACTGGCCTGCAGTGGCGTAGCGTGGGGGGTGCCGGCCGCACCGGGCGCAACATCTGGGGGTTAGGGTTAGGGGGCGCAAATCCACAGGTTAGGGGGCGCAAATTACTTGCCTTGCCCCGGGTGCTGACAACCCACGCTACGCCACTGCTGGCCTGATCCAGCCTCGAGTCTCTTCTTATGTTCTTAGCATTGGGGAATCATCACAGAAAGTAGAACGTTGGGTGGACAGCCCATGGTTATTGTTTCAGTGACATATTGCAGGAGATCCCTAAAAAAGCCAGTGGTCTCAAGGAATCCTGAATTTCTTTGTAAATTGACATCTGGCTTAAAGAAGAGGTCAGTTCATTTGAAAACACTGGTCCCTTTTTATGAAGCTTGATGCCTCTCCATAGTGTCTTGATCGGTAGGCGCAACTTAAAGTAGTAGAGAGCCAGGTCTAATGTAGAGTAATTGTGGTGTTTTGGACAGTTATATGTAGATCTCTGTTCATAAATCGTATTTCCCCTTTGCTGTTCTTTTCATTTGCGAATGGAATCACTTGCCTTAGAATACAATTCCTATACACACTTAATTGGGAGTTAGCCTATTGAACCCATTGGAATTTGCTTCTGAGTATAACAGTTTTCTATAATAGCCAGCAGAAACAATTCAGGGGCAGGAGGTGCTTGCCCTGCTTCCCATCTCCCCACCCCACCACCACCCCACTCAGGCAGTCTGATGGAATAGCTGCCCCCAGATGGCAACTGAGGGCGCATTGGCCTGGTGGGGCTGGCCTGTCACTGCAGAGCAGATGGAGTGATAAACCGTTGGCCATCTAATTTTACATGCCAGAGGTTTCATATTGGATGCTAGATGCTTGTATATTGCAGAGTATCAAATCAACAACAAAAATAATAATTTATTATTTGTACCCCGCCTATCTGGCTGGGCTTCCCCAGCCACTCTGGGCGGCTTCCCAAAAAAATTATTAAAATCCTCAAATACATCAAACATTGGACCTGTTATTGTGAGAAGAGAGAAGAATGTGTCTGCCATACTTATCATTACAGCCACTTCTATTTTTCTAGAAAAAGAGGTGCCGGAACTCACCATGAACACCTCCCTTGTTCTCTTATAATGGCAATGCCGCCCACCTGAGAGGTGGCAGAACTGAGTTCTGGTGAGTTCCAATTGGAAAAAAGTGCCCTTAGAGCGGTACTTATACTGACAGAGAACATTTTCTGTTAAGTGCAGCGCTACACCTTTTAGGGCTGCATCATCTAGATTCACTGTTTTTGGAGTCAAAACAAAACTTAAAAATTCCTTCCCGTAGCACCTTAGAGACCAACTAAGTTTGTTATTTGTATGAGCTTTCATGTGCATGCACACTTCTTCAGATAGTACAAGAGTGTACAGTGGTACCTCGGGTTAAGTACTTAATTCGTTCCGGAGGTCCGTTCTTAACCTGAAACTGTTCTTAACCTGAAGCACCACTTTAGCTAATGGGGCCTCCCGCTGCTGCCACGCGATTTCTGTTCTCATCCTGAAGCAAAGTTCTTAACCCCAGGTAATATTTCTGGGTTAACGGAGACCATAACCTGAAGCATATGTAACCTGAAGTACCACTGTACAAGTTTTCAGAGTGTACATGTCCTGCTTATATCTCACCTTGATCACTCAGATCATCTGCAGGGAAAAGATGACAAGACTCATTTGACAGCAACAAGCAACTGGGCCTATACAGTGGTGCCTCGCAAGAGGAAAAGAATCCATTCTGTGATTCTCTTCGTCTAGCGGTTTTTTCGTCTTGCGAAGCAAGCCCATTGATGGATCAGCGGATTAGCGCTATTAGCGGCTTTTAGCAGCTTATCGGCTTATCGGATCAGCTGATAAGGTGCTTAGTGGCTTAGAAAAAGGGGGGGAACCCGCAGGAACTCGCAAGACATTGTCGTCTTGCGAAGCAAGCCCATAGGAGATTTGTTTTGCGAAGCACCTCCAAAACGGAAAACTCTTTCGTCTAGCGAGTTTTCCGTCTTGCGAGGCATTCGTCTTGCGGGGCACCACTGTAGTCTTACCAGGCCAGTCTTATGGAACGCTCTACCACTAGAGACTCGGCAGGCAGCTTTCGTTTCAACATTTAAATGCCTGCTGAAAACTCTTCAATTTTGCCAAGCCTATGCTTGGCAAAGAACATATCTTTCCACAATAGTTGATTCCTTGATTCCTGATTTTGATTGTTTTATGCAGTTTTTGCTGTATGATTTTTGGGTGCAGTTGTTTGCAAGCTGTTATGATCTTTTTATGAAGAGCATTTTTAATAAATAAAAAGTGACAATAATTTGTTTTCTCTCCCTGCCCCTCCTGCCCCACACAGTGAATCCATGCTGCTATTTCCCATGCCAACACAAGGGCGTGTGTGTCCGGGTTGGCACAGAGGGCTACGAATGCGATTGCACCCGGACCGGCTACTTTGGCACAAACTGCTCTCTGCGTGAGTATCCCCGTGGCCTTTCTGCAACATGGGCAATGGTGTAAGGGTGGATAAATAAACAGATTCCAGATGCTGAAGGGTCCAGAAACGGTGGGGAAAGCCACTTATCATGGAGAACCTTCTTGTTGCCGCTGTTCTACCATCACACGCCACCTCAGTCTCTGAGTGGTGAGAGTCTCCAGGGGTTCCAGGTGATCACTCAGGCTTCGGTTTCCTTGGAACTAAGGTCACTGGAGACTGGGGTGTCTTCAGGGTCTGTGAGTTATTCACACCCATAGACAGCCTGAGCATAGGAAGGAGGGGCTTACAGCATCATTACCCCAGCATACCTTGCTTAGATCCAGCACAAAGCAAGCAGGTCTCTGTGTCTCCAACTCCCAGTCTTCTTTTTTAGTTCAGCGCTCTCTTCCTCTCTTTCTTTCTTTCTTTCTTTCTTTCTTTCTTTCTTTCTTTCTTTCTCTCTCTCTCTCTCTCTCTCTCTCTCTCTCTCTCTCTCTCTCTCTCTCTCACACACACACACACACACACACACACTGGCTATTATCTGTAGCCAGTGCCACTTATGTTGATCGAAGCAGTTGAGTGGGCACATGTAGAGTAAGGCCATTTTGTGGTTATCTGCATAGCTGTCAACTTACAGATTTGAAAATAAGGGACCAGCAGCCAAAATAAGGGACCTGCAGCCTCACCTGTTCCAGGCACTCCAGTCTTCCTGTCCTCCTGCAGTCTGGTCAAACTCATGCTGGTAGCTTCGAGAACACTGGCCAACCAACTTTGTAACCAGAGGTTCAACTGACTAGAATCTGAATCACATGCACCACAAGGCCTATGCAGCCTCAACTTAAGATGGCTCCCCGGCCTGGCTTTGCACTGCAAAGTTTGGAGCAGCACGTGCAACAAAATGGCGTCCAGCATTAAAAACCCCCCTCAGCTTGCATTAACTAGCCACACACAAGGCATGCAAGCTCCACCCTCCAGTCGTTCTTAGACTTCTTATTGGGTGAGCAACGCAGCCAAGCAACACAGTTGGAGCCTCCCTCCTCCCTGGCCGGCAGGGAGGGAGGGAGAGCAGCTGCTTCCTTTGAAATTTAAGGGACATCATTTAAGGGACATTTAAGGGACATCCATCAATAAGGGACAACAACGGGACCAAGGCCAGCTATCCAGACTGGTCCTACATGGGCCAGAAGAAAGCCAGGGATTATGGATGGAAAGGGGGGAAACCTCCATGTTCAGAGGCATCTACCTGCGAATACCAGTTATCAGTGAGGCACGTTGCTTCAGTGCCTCCATTTGTTGGGCTCCCCAGAGATAATCTGCTTGGCTGTCATGGAAAACTAGATGCTGGACTGGGTGGGCTGAGCTTTGGCATTATCCATCTGGGCTCCTCTGGCGACATTCTGATAGGAACAAAGGGAGCAGCATTATACTGAGTCAGACCTCCGGTCCATCCAGCTTAGCATTGTCGACACTGACAGGCTGTCCAGGCTTTCATAGGAGGAAATTCCCTGCCCTACCTGGAGAAGTCATTGGGGACTGAACCATGCATGAAAAGCAGATACTTTGCCCCTGATAGCTAAGAAGGAAGCCTCCAAGTCTAGTGGCAGTCTACCTCCAAATACCAGGTGCTGGGGCCAAGCAACAGGGGGGGGGGGTTGCCTGCCTGCTGCTGTGCCTGCCTGCTTTCTGGGCACATCTGGATGGAGGCTGTGGGAACAACAGGATTCTGGATGAGCAGGGATTTTTTAGCTGTAATTCCTGGATTGCAGAGGATTGGAGTGGATGACTCTTTAGGTCCCTTCCAGTGTGGTATAGCAGAGAGCCAGTGTGGTGTAGTGGTTAAGAGCAGTGGACTCGTAATCTGGTGAACCGGGTTCGCTTCCCCGCTCCTCCACATGCAGCTGCTGGGTGACCTGGGGCCAGTCACACTTCTCTGAAGTCTCTCAGCCCCACTCACCTCACAGAGTGTTTGTTGTGAAAGGAGATGGTTAGCCGCTTTGAGACTCCTTATGGTAGTGATAAAGTGGGATTTCAAATCCAAACTCCTCTTCTTCTTCTTCATCATCATCATCATCTTCTAACTCTATGATTATACAATATTTGTGTTTTCTTTCCCAGCGGAGTTCTGGACGCGGTTGCGCGATGCCCTGAAGCCGAGCCCAGCCTTCTATCATTTCATCCTGACCCACTTCCAGTGGTTCTGGACCATTGTCAACAACACCTTCATCCGGGACACTTTGATGCGTTTGGTGCTGACGAGTAAGTGAAGAGCAGTAGATTGAGAGCGGGACTTAGGGTGATTGGGGGGCAGACTCTATGACCACCAAACAAACCAACAAACCAACAAACAAACAAACAAACAACTCTTACCCCCAAAAGTGAGCTTTTGAGCATGATTGCACAAGGGGGCCAGGGAATTATCCCAGGAATCCTGAGATCTTGGCAAGAAGGATCCATATCCTATTGATGCTTCCAGCAGTTCACCCAGGTTTCCCACTAATTAGCACGGAGGGCACAATCCATTGGGCCGATTGGCTCCTACAGGAGGCAGTGATGGCTCCTAGCCACAATAGCTTTGCTCTGCACATTTGGAGGCAGCAATCATTCCAAATATCATTTGCCAGAAACTGCTGGAGGGGAGAAGACTATTGTGAATGGATCCAACATGCCAGTTTACCGTGGGGATCTGGAGATTTCATGCTCTACAGAACAAGCCACACTGGCAACAAATGGGAGATCCCTAAAAGCAGGAGTCGGCAACCTAAGGCCCATTGGCCACAAGCGGCCCATGGGGGTCATTTAACTGGCTCACGAGCCACCCCCGAACTGAGCTGCCCGCTCGGCGAGTCCCCACGCAGTGCACTAAACCAGCACAGCACGGGGACTCACTTCCGCAGCGCTGAAAATCACGTCTGCGCAGACACAAGTGCTGGAAATCATGGGCCATGGAGGGATCTCCTCTGGAGTGAACCGGCGCAGGCAAGGTAAACCTTGCGGACCCCTGCCCAAGAGCATCACTGTGGAGGAAGGTGTCAGTTGGCCAGTGTTCCATGGAGGTTTATTTTGCACTCTTCTCTCTCTCTCTCCCCCTCCCTCTCTCTCTTTCTCTGCAGTCCGAGCCAATCTCATCCCCAGTCCACCCACGTACAATTCCGCCCATGGCTACATCAGCTGGGAGTCCTACGCCAATGTCAGCTATTTCACTAGGGTGCTCCCACCGGTGCCCACCGATTGCCCCACGCCAATGGGAACCAAAGGTGGGTGCAGCTCAGCAGGGCCTCCACCGCACCCCAGCTTAACTTTTCTCTTAAGATAGCAGCAGCGAAATCTGCTCTGTATCAAGTCCATTCCTGCCTTCACAGCTGTGTCACATGGCTTAACTTTTCCGAGAGATGAAAGTGGTGTAGTGTGGGAGTTTCTGTTGATAGCATCTAGGTGTGGGCTGGCAAGGAGGGCTGTGTTATTAGGGAGGGGACGCAGCTCAGGGCGAGGGTTTGTTTATTTATTTGCCTCGTCAGTGATAGGTTCAATAACAGGCACAGAGCTGAAGAGCTCTTTCAAATTGTCTAGTCTGACCCAATGCACAGTGCGAGCAAGACCTACAAACCAAGCCTTATGAGGAATGGTTGAAGGAATTGGATATGTTTAGCTTGGAGAAGAGGAGACTGAAAGGAAATATGATAGCCATCTTCAAATACCTGAAGGGCTGTCACATGGAAGAGGGAGCAAGTTTGTTTTCTGCCTCTCTGGAACCAACGGCTTCAGGTTACAAGAAAGCAGATTCCGACTCAACATCGGAAAGGACTTTCTCACAGTAAGATCTGTTCAGCAGTGGAACAAACTCTCTCGGGAGGTTGTGGACTCTCTTTGGTTTTTGAACAGAGCTTGGCTGGTCATCTGTCAGGGGAACATTAATTGTGATTCCCGCATTGCAGGGAGTTGGACTAGATGACCCTTTGGGACCCTTCCAACTCTACAATTCTATGCTTCCGTCTGCAGCTCAGGATATTACAACTGCAGCATCCTTGCTGCCTGAATATTTCCGTCGCAGGAGAGGCCACTGCCTGCTGTGGAGGAGGTTTCCTCGCTCGAAAGTTCTGAGAGTGTCTGTTCTACTACCAGACTCGTCGCCTCACCTCAGAAAAGGATGTTTCAGGGTTGGGCAAGATTCAGGAAAGGGCAGCCCAGATGATCAAGGGGACACTATGACTCTCCTGCAAGGAAAGGTTGCATGTTTGGGACTTTTTAGTTTAGACCATGAGTAGGCAAACTAAGGCCTGGGGGCTGGATCCTGCCCAATCGCCTCCTAAATCCAGCCTGGGGCTGGTCCGGGGATCAGCATGTTTTTACATGAGTAGAATGTGTGCTTTTATTTAAAATGCATCTCTGGGTTATTTGTGAGGCATAGGAATTCGTTCATTATTTCTTTTTTCAAAATATAGTCTGCCCCCCCCCCAGAAGGTCTGAGGGACAGTGGGCTGGCCCCCTGCTGAAAAAGTTTGCTGACCCCTGGTTTAGACAAAAGGTGACATGATAGAATAGAAAATGTATTTCTTGCATTTGTGTCCCAGCTTTTTCTCCAAGGCACTCAAGCTGGCTTACATGGTTCTCCCTTTTCTAATTTAATTTCCTGTGAGGTAGGTCAGGCTGAGAGACTGTGACTAGCGCAAGGTCACACCCAGTGAACTTCATAGCTGAGTGGGGATTTGAATCCTGGTCTCCTAGTTTGTAGTCCAGTACACTAACCCCAATACCATCCTGGCTCTCTCACAAAATTATGCAAGAAAATGGATTGAGAAAAGTTGTTATCTCTCTTGCAGAGCTACAACTCCTAGAGTGGCTTAATAATCAATCCGTCCTCATCGAGAGTCCTGAGAATAGTAGTGCTTCTGTGAGGAAAACAGGGAATCTCCTAACGACCTTCACCGCCCTTAACAAATTAACAGTTCCCACAAGCCTTTGTGGGAAGCCGCAGCTGTTTAAAGTGGTGTCATAGCGCTTTAAACGTACTGTGTGAACATGGCCTTCATATCATTCTGGGCACCTTTTGTGGATATTGAAGAAAGCTTGTGAGAATGTTTATCAACCAAATTGACTGCTCCCGTTGTCAGAAGAAAAGTGTGGCTTCAGAAAACAAAGCAAAGGTGCCTTTAGCTCTGTACTCCAACAATTTGACAACTGGCCCAGCTAAAGTTGGTGGATCTCCTAAGTACAGACTTGTGGGTCTGATTTTATGGCCTGTTTCTTAAATGAATTGGAGTCCATGCACATCAAAACTCCCCCTCTGGTTGACTGGTGTGGGTTCCTATTTGCTCTCCTGCTGTGTGTTCACACACCTTCCCGCCAGAGCTACTAAACTGAGCCTTGATGTGAACTAACTCCATTGAAAAGCCTTGTCTTTGAGTTGCTTGGATGGGAGTCTTTGTAGTGGTTCATTCACATATGAAAGCCACCACTCAATTCTGCAGCTGTTTACTATCACCTTTAACCACTTCAATTTTGATTTTCAAAAGTTATTATTATTAGTGGTGTTTCCTATAAGGGCATGCCTGAGCTACAGGGGTCTTGCAGCTTTAGCTGTGACTCCAGCGCTGCAGGGAGTTGGATTAAGTGGCCATTGGGGTCCCTTCCAACTCAGCTGTTCTATGATTCTATTAAATAAATGGACAGGAGAGATGAACTCTTAGCCACACGCCAGAGGGGCAATCTTGGAATTGGTTTTTCGTTCTTCCCTTGCAGGGCCACCGCAGCTTCCTGATGCACAGCTGGTAGCTGAAGAGTTTTTCCTGCGCAAGAAATTCCACCCGGACCCCCAGGGGACAAACTTGATGTTTGCGTTCTTTGCCCAACACTTCACTCACCAGTTCTTCAAGACGTCTGGGAAGATGGGGCATGGCTTCACCAGGGCTCTAGGCCATGGGGTGAGCAGAGCCCTAGCATGCTAAATCCTGGGGGCCTTCAAAGCTTCATCCTGGGTCTACTGCTGCAGAAATAAGGGCATGGAGTGACCCTCAAAGGTGGTTCCCCCCCACCCCCCCAGTACAACATTGATATGCACCGCTTGATTTCTTTTTTAAAAAAGAAAGAACCTCAAAGTGGCTTGCAAAAAGATAAAACAAACAAACAAAATCAAGACAAAATCACAACAGTACTTTAAAACATACAAAAGTTAAAACACTAAAACAGTTTGGAATTATCTCAACTGGGTAGGCTTGATACGATAATCTTTATTGTCCTTGTCCCATACAGAACAACAAAATTGAAAAAACTACATAAAATATTCAAAACCCAACAAGCCTGCTATCCCAGCTATCCCAGCCTGGTTAGCCCCCTAAAAACTCTGATACCCCATTACTGAATACAATATACTCCCACAGAGACTACCTTACAATGCTTTTAAAACCAAAATCGCATTTGGATAGAAACTGTTTCTCAGGCAGCTAGTCCTAGTCTTTATAACCCTGGACCTTCTTCCAGAAGGCAGAAGCTGAAAGAGATCATTTCCAGGGTGCACACTATTCCTGCAGCTTTCTTAGGCACCTGAAAGCATAGATTTGATCCAAGGTGGGAAGAGTGCACCCAATTATTCTCTCCGCAGTCTTTACAACCCTGGATAGCGTTGTTTTCCCCCTGACTGTGCAGCTCCCAAACCACACACACAGACTATAAGTTAATACTCTCAACCAGTGCAGGTCTCTGAGCACAGGTATTAGCAACCATGCTGCAGCCTTCTGCACTAACTGCAGCTTCTGGATCAGGCACAAATGAAGTCCCGCACATTGCAGCCTTGATGAAGGGGTGGAAGAAAACATGGTAGAATGGAGAAAAGACAGAACTTTTTCTGGGGCCAAGTGGAGTGCCCACTTCTGCAGCTGCCTGGGTTCAAGGCCCTCAGGAGGTCAATGGTGGCTTCACATTTAAAAGAGCTATGCAGAGTTCAGTGAGGGTTGCTTTAGTCAAGGGCTTTTGTGGGCAATGCTTCGGCTCCATCCAATGAGGACCATGAGGACAAAGAGGATTCCAGTGGATACAGAAAGGAGGGTAAAACAGCATGTGAAGCATGAGTTTCTCTTGGCATTGGGTGACAAAACAAACCATATGTCAAATGGAAGCATGTATACCACCTTGCAAGCGTGCACATCCAGAAAGGTTGGTTAAATGCCACCCTAATCTCCCAAGTAGTGAGAGACTCCAGGGGTTCCAGGTTCAGTGTCCTTGAGACGAAGGTCATCGGAGATTGCGGTGTCTTTAGGATACAGTGGTACCTCTGGATGCGAATGGGATCCGTTCCGGAGCCCCATTCGCACCCTGAAGCGAACGCAACCCGCGTCTGCACATGCACGGGTCGCCAATTACCGCTTCCACGCATGCACATGACATCGTTTTGAGTGTCTGCACACACACGAGCAGTGAAACCCGGAAGTAACGCGTTCCATTACTTCCGGGTCACCGCGGAGCGCAACCCGAAAACGCTCAACCCAAAGCTACTTCAACCTGAGGTATGACTGTATGTAGTTTTATTCACACATCTATACAACCTGAGTGTAAGATGGAGAGACTCACAGCATTAACATTCCAATGGGTTTGGGGATCCAGCACAGAGCGTGTCTCTGGGTCTCCAGCTTCCAGCCTGCTTTTTTCAGCTCAGCTCACACACACCACCCTGGCTCTTGTTCTCCTACCTAGCAGCCAGGTGAGGATGGAGAGGAAAGACCTGCCCATCAGCCTGGAGGGCCTCATCCCTTCATTGTAGCTCTTGCAATGGAGCCCATCCTTTTGGGATGCGGATGAGGACACTGCAGTGGCCAGCCAAGGCCATCGTCTTACAAAGAAACTTCTCTGGCTAGTTCAGCAGTAGGATCCTCTCTTTGATTCTAGCCCTCCCTGGGTACAGGACCCCAAGAACTGGAAGGGAGACATGGCATCATCCAGACTCACCTCCCTAACACACATCACTCACTTCCAAGAATATGAATACATTAGATAAATAATATTGAAAGTCTGGCAGTCCTTTTGGAAAAGCAAAAGCTGTTCCCTGAGGCGGGTGGGTGGAATCAAGAGCAGAAAAATACAAGGGAAGGGCAATTAATCCACTCCCCATCAGGGTGTGTGACTTATTCCCAAGTAGGTTTAAACCCTAAGACAGTACTTTTTTTTTTTTGCCAGGGGGAGGGGCAGGATGGGCAGGGAAGAAATTAATTACACAGGTTAATTTTTATATTGTTTTATTGCACACCAATGCTTTAAATTCTTTATTTTATGTTACCTGAATTTGGGTACCAGGTAAGCAATAACATCTCTAAGCAGTTTATGCAGAATATAAAATATACGTTTAAGAAGTTTATAAATGTGAGCAGTTAGAAACAGGTTCTTCTATATCTGCAGCTGGAGGCAGTGATGCTTCGAATACCAGTTGTTGGAAACCACTAGCCTGATCCGGCTTCCGGGGTTTTCTGATGTACTTACCGTATTTTTCGCCCTATAGGACGCACTTTTCCCCCTCCAAAAATGAAGGGGAAATGTGTGTGCGTCCTATGGGGCGAATGCAGGCTTTCCCGGGCTTCTTGCAGCTCCGCGCCACCCTCCGGATACCGGCGCAAAGCTGCGCGGAGCTCCGGAGGGTGGCGCGGAGCTGCCTGCACTCCAGGGCTTCTTGCAGCTCCCCGCCACCCTCCCGATCCCGGCGCGAAGCTGCGCGGAGCTCCGGAGGGTGGCGGGGAGCTGCCTGTGCTCCAGGGCTTCTTGCAGCTCCGCGCCACCCTCCCGATCCCGGCGCGAAGCTGCGCGGAGCTCCGGACGGTGGCGGGGAGCTGCCTGCGCTCCAGGGCTTCTTGCAGCTCCGCGCCACCCTCCCGATCCCGGCGCGAAGCTGCGCAGGGCTCGGGAGGGTGGCGCGGAGCTGCCTGCGCTCCAGGGCTTCTTGCAGCTCCGCGCCACCCTCCCGATCCCGGCGCGAAGCTGCGCGGGGCTCCGGAGGGCGGCGCGGAGCTGCCTGCGCTCCAGGGCTTCTTGCAGCTCCGCGCCACCCTCCCGATCCCGGCGCAAAGCTGCGCAGGGCTCTGGAGGGTGGCGCGGAGCTGCCTGCGCTCCAGGGCTTCTTGCAGCTCCGCGCCACCCTCCCGATCCCGGCGCGAAGCTGCGCGGAGCTCCGGAGGGCGGCGCGGAGCTGCCTGCGCTCCAGGGCTTCTTGCAGCTCCGCGCCACCCTCCCGATCCCGGCGCGGAGCTGCGCGGGGCTCCAGAGGGTGGCGCGGAGCTGCAAGAAGCCCTGGAGCACAGGCACCTCCGCGCCACCCTCCCGATCCCGGCGCGAAGCTGCGCGGGGCTCCGGAGGGTGGCGCGGAGCTGCCTGTGCTCCAGGGCTTCTTACAGCTCCGCGCCACCCTCCCGATCCCGGCGCGAAGCTGCGCGGAGCTCTGGAGGGTGGCGCGGAGCTGCCTGCGCTCCAGGGCTTCCTGCAGCTCCGTGCCACCCCCCGGATCCCGGCGCGAGGTCCTGCGGGGTCGCAAGGCTTGCAGGCAGCAGCCTGCAGCCCATAAGCTCGGGGGATAGCAGGGAGGCGCAGCGCCGCCACCCCGCTATTCCCTGACCTGATCTGAAGGCTGGGGGGGGGGGGAGAAGCAAGCTTGCTTCTCCCCATCGCCAGCCCCATAAGCTGGGGGACAGCGGGGCAAGCCGCTGCCCCACGGAGGCTAGAGATGCTGTCCCTGAAGGCAGAAGAGGGAGATGGAGCGCTCTGTCTCTCTCTTCTAGCTTGGGGATGGCTGCGCAAACCTGGGGGGGAAATAAATTTTTTTCCCTTGATTTCCCCCCCAAAAAACTTGGTGCGTCCTATGGGCCGGTGCGTCCTATAGGGCGAAAAATACGGTACATGCTTTCAAAATTTCTATTTTTTTTAATAGATATTTATTAAAATTTCAGAAATTATATACAAAAAACAAACAAAACACAGACAAAAAACAAGTATAATTTCCGTCCCTTATTTTCTTATCCTTACTTCGCTGACCTCCTCCTACCTCCCCTTTCTGTATTCCAATTTCAAAATATTTATTCAGCAAGTCCTCTCCCTTAATTTCATTTAGTTTTAACCATTCCTTTCTTTTAACTTAAACATTACTGCTATAAACCACTTAGCTTCTAAACCATCATCATTCTAACATTTATTAATTTTGCCGTGTTTCTCAACCCTTTCTTCATCTTTGGTAACCTTATTTTCCTTTGGGTTAGTTCATTTAAAAAAGAAAAATCCAGTTTTACCCTATCCAAACTTAATCATCGAACTCATACCTCAGTTCATATTCTTAAAACATTTTTTCTAAGGTCGACCAAGGTTCCCTTCCACAAATTTCCCAGTTTACATAGCAATAATATAAGAAAATGAAAACAACAAAATAAATTATAATTATGAACCCTTTGGATTCCCAAACTCCTCCCCCCCTTCCCGGTTTCAGCCCCCCAAAATGTCCATCAGTCTTAATCTATTATCAGCCTGGAGCTTTCAAAATTTCTAAATGCAGAGCAACTGCTACAGTTTCATGAGCTGTAACCACCTGGACCTTTTCTGCAGGTGGATCTTGGACATTTATATGGAGACAACTTGGAACGCCAGCATGAACTGAGGCTCTTCCGAGACGGGAAGTTGAAATACCAGGTATGAAAGTGGTTAAATGGTCCTCCTGCCTTGGGAGAGCAAAACATGATGACCCTAGACAGCTGCTGCCAATCAAAATAGTCAATACTGGGCTAGATGGGCAAACAGTCTGGCCTGCTCATCATCCCAGGTGGGGTACTCTGTCCGATGCCACAGGAGGCAAATCTGTGTTTTATTTGTATGGTTTTAGAATGTCTCTAATCCCCTTCAGAATAAATATTTCCTGGGCAGGTTATGAAGCATGCAGATGAGGGTGATGGGACCAAGAGAAGGGCAGGTTCGTATGGGAGGACATGATATTTCAGATAGCTTGGGCCTGCGAGGTGTTTGAGATGCACCCCTGACGCGCACCCTTCCTCTCTCACCTCCCTAGGTGGTGAAAGGGGAAATTTATCCCCCGACGGTACTGGACGCCCCCGTGCACATGATCTACCCAAAGCACATCCCCGCAGAAAAGCAGCTGGCTGTGGGCCAGGAGGTGTTTGGGCTGCTCCCGGGACTCATGATGTACGCCACCATTTGGCTCCGCGAGCACAACCGCGTCTGTGACCTTCTCAAGCAGATTCACCCCACCTGGGATGATGAGCAGCTGTTCCAGACCGCAAGGCTCATTCTTATTGGTGTGTGAGGGGGGAGGGTTGTGGGGGAGGGCAACAGGGCAGTGGGGTGTTCCAACCAAGTGCCATGCCAACATTCTTCCAGTGTTATTTACTCCACACACACACTCATCCATTCTCCATCAATTAATGAGGAAACAATTTGCATTTGAAAATTATAGACTTGTAAAATGGTAGCATTGGAAAGATATTCCACACACACACACACACACACACACACACACACACACACACACACACCATATCGTCCAACCCCCTGCAATTCAGGAATCTCAGCTAAAGAATCCCTGACAGAGGGCCACCCAACCTCTGTTGAAAAACCTCCAGTGGAGTCCACTACCAAAGGAACAAGAGAGGCGAAATCTGTGAATCTGACTGTTTTACCACCAGTATTTTAAAAAGCACATAAGCATCAGATTTCCTGGATTCTTGACCTGTTTGGACAGATTAAGAAGCTGGTACAGCTCCAAAGTCCAGCATGATAATACCATCTTGCAGATCGATGTTTATGTTAAAAACTTTGTTATGGAATGGACCACCAAGCCCTTATTATCTTTAGGGCTTAGGTGGGATTGGCAAGGTGAGATGTTTGCGGCTTTTTAGTTTAAGAGAAGGTGAGTGACATAATAGAAGTATAGAATGTTAGGCCTAGCATGGAGAAAGTGGAGAGAGAAAAGTCTCTCCCCCCCCCATAATAATAATAATTATAATTATAATTATAATTATAATTATATATCTATTCATACCCTGCCTTTTGGCCTGTCAGAATGCATAGCCCTAGAACTCAGGGACACCCAGTGAAGCTGAGTGTTGGAAGATTCAGTCCTTCTTCATGCACCATATAGTTAAACTATGGAACCACAGGAGGCAGCGATAGCCACCGAACTAGATCGGTTTTAAAAAGGGATAGACAAATTCATGGAGGAGACGGCTGTCAATCGCTTCTAGCTATGATGGTTGTGCTCTGCTTCTGCAGTTAGGAGCAGCAGTGCTCCTGAAAACAGAAGCTGGAAACCACAGGAAGGGAGAAGGCGCCTGCGCTTGAATGCTGTTTGCTGGATTCCGGTTGGGCATCTGGAGGCCACTGGAAGGACAGGATGCTGGCCTGATCCAATGGCCTCCTCTTATTTCTTAGATCCCAAACTCAGTTGCCTGCATCCTCACCCCTTGACTCCCTCCCTCTGCTCTTCCCAGGTGAGACCATCAAGATCGTCATTGAGGACTATGTCCAGCATCTGAGTGGCTACTTCCTACAGCTGAAGTTCGACCCAGAACTCCTCTTTGGAGTCCAGTTCCAGTACCGGAACCGCATTGCAGTGGAATTCAACCAGCTCTACCACTGGCATCCACTGATGCCAGATACCTTCAAGATCCAGGATCAAGAGTACAGCTACAACCAGTTTGTCTACAACACCACTATGCTGATAGACTATGGAGTGGAGGCCCTTGTAGATGCCTTCTCCAGGCAGCAAGCTGGGCAGGTGGGTGCATTGGCCACACCCATCCCAAAGGGCCAAGCCAATCTTGAGGAGCAGGATGGTTTTTGGTCCACCAGGATGGGAAAGCGAGCGAACCTAGGGAACTGACATACCTCAAGTAGCCGTACCATGCCAGCTGGAACTGTCAGCTTTTAGTTCTAATAGATCAGTGGTTCCCCAGCTTTTCTGGGCCACTGCCCCCTGGTTTTACAAACTTGCCCCAGTGTCCCCCTACCCTATAAAAAGGATTATTCAGAATAGCTGTTTACATGACCCACGGTGGAAGATACCAACACAATAAAATTCAAAACGGTGACAATTAAGCACACATTTGTTGAAAATCGAATTAAAACTATTTAGTGTAATTAAGTCAACAGAACTGATGAACTTGATCCAGTGATATCAGCTTAGCAAGAGACTTAGATACCACCTTTAGTAACTATTTCACTGTTCAGTAAATTCTGAATGTGACAGATGGGCTTGATGAAGTGAAATCAGTTTCCCAATACCTGGTTTGAAATCGCAGGAATCATTCACACACATACACACAGTGCTTTTTTCTGGGGGACGCAGGGGGACGCTTTGTGAATCTACGTTTGAGGGGCAGTATTTCAATATGAGTAGGAAAAAGAGGACCCCTAAACATTTTTTTTAAAGGAAAAAAGCACTGTACACACATACTTCACCTACCACAGATTCATGGTCACTAACTTATCAGAAAATAAATAGCTGTTGTCAATAATTAGCTAAACAAACATGAACAAAGGACACAGATTTGACAATGAGAGGAGCAGTAAAACTTTAAATATAAAGTGAGGAAGGTGTTTTGCTTTAGGAAGGTGTAAACTGGCCAATGGTAACTGTACACTCGGCATGCTCAGAGGCACCCACCTCCAGCGCACCCTTGCCTCTTAGCACCCCACTAGGTAATCCTCGCCCAGGGGGTGATAGCACCCACTTGGGAACCACTGTTGCAGAGAGTCTGGATAAGAGTTTGAACAGTGCATTTGCTGTTGTCTGTCTTTGTTTTTTTGCAGTGCTGATTTGTGGCCTCTTTCTTCCCCTCCCTCCCATAAAAGGCTGTTTTCATATAAATGCCTGGCCAGTATGGCTGAGAATTTTAAGGGTTACTGCTCATTCAAAGTTTTCCTGCTCACAGGCTATTTTATTGCTTCCTGTTCAGTGCAGCTGAGGGATTTGTGATCAGCTGCACCTTAAGAGAAGGAAAATTATAGCTCCATAAAGAAAGAAGAGGGGAGAAGTAAACAATGAAGGGTAATTAAAGCCATTAATGGGGAACAGGAACTGACTAATCAAGGGGCAATTCACCACAAATCCCTCAGCCTTGTGGACTAGAAAGGAAGGACATGTAAAGAACTTCTTAACATTGCAGGGGACCCTTAACTGAAGGAGACTTACATGTGAGTAGACATTACATGGTCCCAGGGAGAGACTTAATGGGACCACAGTGCTATATTAAGTGCTGCCCCAAACCACCATTTTAATTACCGTACCCTTCCTGCTGACTGTAGAAAAGCAGAGCCTCAGTCCTGCAGCTGTGGAAGCAACTTTGGTGTCAGAAGTGGGATTTGGATTTTGACCCCTGTCCTCCCAACGGATGGTCTGCATGCTATATCTGACCCCCAACCATCCCAACAAATTACTTATGATTACATGCAAACGGGAACTTCTCAAGGGTGGGTGGGAAATCTAGGTGGCTTGGCCCCTCCCCTCCTGCTAACCAAGCCTCTCCATTGGCTTTTCAGATTGGTGGGATACCGAACATCCACAAGCAGCTTCTTAAAGTGGCCATTGGAGTCATTGAGGAGTCAAGGCTGCTGCGCCTCCAGTCCTTCAACGAATACCGGAAGAGGTTTGGCATGAAGCCCTACACCTCCTTCCAGGAGCTGACAGGTAGGGCAGGGGTCTCCCAGAGGGGTCACCATCCGGGACACTTTAGATGCCACCCCCACCCTGCAAAGGCCATTGTGTTTCCCTGTGAGGAAAAGGCTAAAAAGTGTGTGTGTGTGTGTGTGTGTGTGTATCGGTGTTTTAATTTGGGGAGGGGGAGTGGTAGAGGGTGAAGGGAGATGTTGGTTTCTGAAAGAGTATGCATGGAGTAGAGCCTGTTTTTCCTAGAGTGCTTGAATTCAGTGTTGTCCACTGAAATGGACACATAGAAGATTCAGAACTGTTTATTAATTATTATATTTGAATGTATCACTCACCTTTCACCCTGAGGTCCCAGACATCCCCACCCCGCAGCATACAGAACTCACTGCCACAAGATGCATCACTGCAGGGATGACGACTTAGCCTTAGAGGCTCACTCCAGTGAGGGGGAGGAGCCAGGGTAGTTAAGCGGAAAGTTCATATTCGGATGCAGTCGACCCCTGAAGCTGAGGGGCAGGGATGGGGTGGGGGGATAAGGTGGAAGAGGGAAATTGTCTGTTGTGAAAATAACATGGGGAGGAAGAGAGCCTTTGTGTCTTCTTGAGCTCCTTGAAGAAAAATGAGATATAATATTTGAAATACCGTGGTACCTCTGGTTGCGAACGGGATCCGTTCTGGAGCCACGTTCGCAACCTGAAAGGAACGCAACCCTCGTCTGCGCATGCGCGGATTGCGATTCGCTGCTTCTGCACACGCCCATGATGTTATTTTGCGTGTCTGTGCAAGTGGCAAAACCCAGAAGTAACCCTTTCCGGAACTTCCGGGACGCAACCTGAAAAAACGTATCATGAAGCAAACGTAACAAGAGGTATGACTGTAAATGAAATACAGAATCACAGCCCACTTTTGAGCAGAAGAGGAGCCCCGCTGGATCAGGCCCATGGCCCATTTAGCCCAGCATCTCATTCTCACAGTGGTCAACCAAATTCTCCAATGGGACACCCGTAAGCAGAACCAGGCAGAAGAGCAACTTTTCCTTCCCGTTTTGTTGTTGAGTCGTTTAGTTGTGTCTGCCTCTTTGTGACCCCCTGGACCAGAGCACACCAGGCACTCCTGTCTTCCACGTCAAACTCATGCTGGTAGTTTCTCCAACCATCTTGTCCTCTGTCGTCCCCTTCTCCTTGCGCCCTCCATCTTTCCCAACATCAGGTTCTTTTCCAGGGAGTCTTCTCTTCTCATGAGGTGGCCAAAGTCTTGGAGCCTCAGCTTCCCTTTCGTAGTTTCCAGCAACTGAGATTTGGAAGCATTTCTGCCTCCCAACTGTGGAGGAAGAGCCGAGCAATCAAGGCTGGGAGCCATTCATTGGACAAATTCATGGAGGAGGCCAAGGCAATCCTCTTTCAAAGCCACCCATGGTGGTGGTTGCTACTGCCTCTTGCAGGAAGGAGTCCCATAGATTAACTGTGCGCTGTGTGAAGGAGGACCTTTGTCTGCCCTAAATCTTCCATATTCAGTTCTTCCTCTCTCTCCCTCTCTCAGGTGAAGAAGAAACTGCTGCCAAACTGGAGGCCCTGTACAGAGACATTGACGCCCTTGAGTTCTACCCAGGTCTGCTGGTGGAGAAGAGCCAGCACAACTCAATTTTCGGCGAGAGCATGGTGGAGATCGGGGCCCCATTCTCCTTGAAGGGTCTTTTTGGGAACCCCATTTGCTCCCCAGAGTACTGGAAGCCTAGCACCTTTGGTGGTGATGCTGGCTTCCAGCTGGTGAACACGGCCTCACTCCAGAAACTGGTGTGCCTCAACGTGAAGAGGTGTCCCTATGTGGCCTTCCGGGTTCCTGGCGGTGGAGAGGATGCCGTTGTGCTTGCAAAGGAGAAGGGGCCATTGGATGAGCTCTAGGACTGCAGCGGGGGCAGAGGGCAGGGGCTGCTCCTTGACTTGGCTGTGGTCCATCCAGTGGCAAGTGGCAAGGAGTGGTGGTAGACTATGGCTGGCTGGTGGGGAGGAATGGAGAGAACGGAACAGCATCCCTGCTCATCACATACCTGGAAATGTATTGTGGAGGGTTAGGTTCACAGAGGAGAATTAAAAGTACAGTTTACTGGGAGAAATGAATTGCCTTTTGTGGTCAGCCTGTCCTCTGCCCAGTCGGCTTCCTCTTTCCTTCCCATCTTCTCCTTCCAAGGTCATTTTGGCCCATCACACGCAGCAGTAAAACACGTATTACAGGGACATTGTTGGGTGCCAAGACCTTTCGCCTTATGACACATAGCCCAAATCACCTGCTCCTCCTGCTTTCAACTTTGATTTTTATTTGCTTTACTTTGCTTTCTATGAGGGCTGGGCACTGTTGGGGAGCTCCTCAGCCACCTGTCCTGTTAATGTCCCAGTTGTCTAGACATAAAAACCAGCACAACACACTATATGTAGATTTATGTCTGCTTCATCATATGCCATGGGTTCCAATTGTATCTTTCACCCCCTGGAGCCAGTTCCTAAACATGATTCCCTAAAATCTCTAGAGGAAAATATGGAATTGCAGAACCATGAAGTCGTAAGGGACTCCAAAGGTCATGTCGTCCCTTGCAATGCAGGAACATCAGCAAAGCATGCAAGACAGATGGCCATCCACTCTCTGCTTCAAAATCTCCAAGGAAGGAAAGTCCACAACCTCTCGAGGGAGACCATTCCACTGTCAAACAGCTCTTCCTCTCAGAAAGTTCTTCCTGATGTTTAGTTGTAATCTCCTTTCTTGTAACTTCAATCCATTGGTTCGAGTCCTACCCTCCATAGCAGGAGAAAACAAGCTTGCTGCCTCTTCCATGTGACAGCCCTTAAGGTATTTGAAGATGGCTATCGTATCTTTTCTCACTCTCCTCTTCTCTAGGCTAAACATACCCAGCTCCTTCAACCGTTCCTCATAAGGCTTGGCTTCCAGACACACTTGATCACATCTTTCGCTCTCCTCTGCACACCTTCCAGCTTGTCAATACAATTGCAGAACCAGTTCAATCTCTTTTAAACCTGTGGTGTATACGTGCCTTAGAATAATAGGTTTGGGAAATTTTTGTGGGAGATATAAAGTGTTTTCCTTTTGACCTCCACTCAGGTGAGTGTGTGTTTCTGCTATGGGGCGGAGAGGGTGTTGGGAGTGCAGGGAATGGTCAGAATAAATAGTGATTTCATTTCCAAAAGTCACACATGTGCTTCCTTTCTTTAGGGTGGGGGACCATTTATCATGCCATCAACTGGCAAACATGGTCAATGCTGGGGGCACAGGTGTGGTTGGTGGGCCCTTGAGGACAAGATCCAGCCAATCATTCTCCTGAAAGTGCTAAGATCTCTAGTCCAGGAGTAGGGAGACTCTTTCAGACCAAGGGCCACATTCCTCCCCAGGAAATCTTTCAGGGGCTACTTGCCAGTGGCGGAGGGGTACAAAGTGGGTGCTTTGGCAATAAGCTACATTCTGGCCACACAAACAGCAGAAGCTTCTACATGCACACAAACATGCATCACTCACCCAAACCAGCAAGAGGGGTCATCACAATCCCAGAACACCATCTTGATCAGGGAAGCCCAGCTTTTCATACCCCGTGGAGCACAAGAGCGCACAGACACACTGCCTTGTCATGCTGGGGTGGGGGGGAGTGAGGCCAAAATTTGAGCCCCTGCCCCACAGCCCTCGCACTGCCTTCCCAAAGTCAGCTCAGTGAGGTACCAGGCTTTGGAAAGGAGGTACCAGGCTCTGGCAGAGCCCTAGAGCCCTAACAAGGCTTCAGTTAAGCTCTCCCCCCCGACTTACATTGGGAAGGCAGTGCGATGGCTGGGGGGGGGGGGTTCAAATGTTGCCAAGGGCCTCAGAGAAGGCCTCAAGGGCCGCATTGGGCTGTGCATAGCACATGGGGCAGAGGAAGGGAGGCGGTGGAGGTGGCCCGCCATGGGTGTCATCATTGAGGAGGGTGACATTCGGCGTGCCACCCGCAACTCCCAAGCCTACCCCAAGCTGTCGGGGGGAGGGGCAGAGCTGTGCCCCCTTCCCCCTTCATTTTGACAGCTCAGGGGAGGCTTGGGAGTTGTGGCCGGCCAGCTCAACATTGCCCCACGCTCATGGTTGGCTCATGGTTTTTTGACACATTTCCACTCCAGTTCTCTGTCCCACAGGGCAGGAGGGGCGAGCAATGAGCTGATTGTGAGAGTTTCAAGGGGTAGGTACGACCCACTGAAAACATTTTCGGCTATGATTTGGAGAAATCCAAATGCCATCACCAGCTTACACTAAAAGTTCAACTGTGAAAACGCTCTCCTATGGAAGGCACCAGTTGGCCAGTGCCTGTGGAGTCGCCAGCTACCACACTCCTGTGCTGCTCCAGTGTGTTTCAATAAGGCTCCAGCAGGAGATTGTGACAGACTGAGGCCCGTGAGTGAGATTTCTCTCCCTTTTGCTCCCAAGTCTGCTGGGGAAGGCCTACCCTATGCTGAAAGAGCCAGTTGGTCCCATGGCAACACATCCATGCATGGTCAACTCTTTAGACATGTGAGGTAAAGGGCAAAGGGTCCCCTGACCATTAGGTCCAGTCACGGACGACTCTGGGGTTGTGGCGCTCATCTCGCTTTATTGGCCAAGGGAGCTGGCGTACAGCTTCCAGGTCATGTGGCCAGTGTGACTAAGCCGCTTCTGGCGAACCAGAGTGGTACCTTATTGATCTACTTGCACTTTGACGTGCTTTCGAACTGCTAGGTTGGCAGGAGCAGAGACCGAACAATGGGAGCTCACCCCATCGCGGGGATTCGAACCGCCAACCTTATGATCAGCAAGTCCTAGGCTCTGTGGTTTAACCCACAGCACCACCCGTGTCCCTCTTAGACATGTGAACAGGGTGCTTAATAGGCCCAGCTCACTAGCAAACTGAGGTGGTGGCAGCAGATAAGACACCCTGCCTGTTTTTCTTTTGCAGCCATCGCAAGTGGGGGAGGGCACAGGGGGGAATGTCTAATAAATTTAAAAGCTTCTCCAGAAGAGATGATGAGGCCACCCTTGGGGGTATAATGCAGGGAGGTGGCGCCCCCAAGTAAAACCTAATCTCCCTGTGTTTATTTTTAATTGGCCACGAAAAGCAAAGCAGAGGTGTCAACCAGTAGAGAATGGAAAACTTATATTGTTATCATTGTTTATGAATTAGTAAAACCGGGCAGCTGGTATAGGCAGCTGATATTGTCTTACAGCAGGTTTTGCAAGTCAAAGTATGAGTCAAAATGAAATGGCCATCTCAGAAAAGGAAGTGTGGGGGGGGAATGGAAGATATATTTTAGCTCTGCACGAAGGTCTTCAAGCTGCTGGTGCTGCCACTCCAGATTAAACTATCGACTGGGCGTAGCTTTATCAGAATAACATTTTATGAGTTAGCATTGGAACCTTCACCATCCTGGTGCCCTCCAGGTGTTGTGGACTACAACTGCGACATCCGTCCCTGTGATTGGCCTCAAAGGCTGGGCCTGATGGGAGTTGTAGAAGACATCTTGATGGCACCTGATTGGTAAAGGGTTCACCTAACCTCCTGCTGTAGCAGGTTAATATATCATTCTGCTATAGCAGCAATATAAGGATCTAGGGGTCTTGGTGGACCACAAGCTTAACATGAGCCCAGACTGTGATGCAGCAGCAAAAAACGCTAATGCTATTCTAGGCTGCATCAACAGAAGTCTAGGGTCGAAATCATGGAAAGTAATAGCACCACTCTCTTCTCCCTTGGTCAGACCACACCTGGTGTTCTGTGTCCACTTCTGGGTGCCATAATTTAAGAAGGATGTTCACAAGCTGGAAGGTGTGTGAAGGACGACGACCGGGGTGATTAAGGGTCTGGAAACCAAGCCTTGTGAGGAAAGGTTGAGTGAGTTGAGGATGTTTAGCCTGGAGAAGAGAGGACTGATAAGAGAGACAGTAGCCATCTTCAAATACCTGAAGGGCTGTCAGATGGAAGATAGTAATATCCAAGGCAACACGATGACCAAATATAATGATACGATATCAATAGACACTCTTTATATAATATGAAATATATGAAATCACATAAACAGAAAACTTATGAATCTCTGAAAGTCACATAATATGCACTCTTAATGGATTCTCTTGAAAACATAAAACCAAATAAACACAAGTCTTATAAGTCTCTGAAAGTCTTTGAAGACTATGCAATGTATCAGATTCCACCTAGCCCAGCGCCCTGTTCTCACAGTGGACGACCGGATGCCCCTGAGGGGAAGCCTGCAATCGGGCCCTGAGCGCAAGAGCCACACTCTTCCCTCCTGCGGACACCTCCCAGCCGCTGGCATTCAGAAGCATTTATTGCCTTTGACCAAGGAAGCAAAGCAGAGCCACTGTGGCTAGCAGCCATTGATAACCTTCTCTCCCATGAATTTTGGTGGCCATCCCTGCCTCCTCCTGTGGGAGTGAGTGCCATAGTTTTACTATGCGCTTTGTGAAGATGTACATGTACAGTCATACCTTGGGTTACAGACACTTTGGGCTGTGCAATTTCGGGTTGCGCTCCACGCCAAACCCAGAAGTATCAGAACGGGTTACTTCCAGGTTTCGGCACTTGCGCATGCGCAGAAGCACTAAATCAAACTTTGCCCATGTGCAGAAGCGCCAAGTTGCAACCCGCACATGCACAGACGCGGCACTGCGGGTTGCAACAACCCAAGCGTCCACTGTACTTTGTTTTATTTGTCCTGAATCTTCCAACATTCTGCTTCATTGAGTGTCCACAAGTTCTCGCATTAGGAGAGAGGGAGAAAAACTTTTCTTCGTCCACTTTCTTCATGCTGTGCATAATTTTATAAACTTTTACCTTGTCACCTCTTACTTATCTTTTTCCTGAACTAAAAAGTCCCAAACAGTGGACAGGCAGCCATCCACCAAGCTAACTTTCATGTCAGTGAGATACACATGTTTGTTCTGCCTAGAGGTGGAAAAGAAAAAGAGAGGAATAGATGGGTTACAAAAGGGAGGCTGGATTTTCTTGTTGTTGTTTTGATGACCAGTTTGCACAGAACTGTAACCTGAGCCTCATGCAAAAAAGGCTTTCGGGAAGGAGACAGATGGTGCGCCAACATTTCTAGTAAACAAGTATTAGACTCACATGGTCCAGACACAGGTCGGGGAATTTAAAAAAGAAACCTAAAGGGCATTTGCAAGCTTGATCTCAAAAACACTTTGGTTTTTTTTAGTGTTTGGTTGTATGCTCACTGATAGGCAGAAATGAATAATGTATCCACCCGATCATGAGCACAGTGACATTCCTTGCATCATGGAATAAGTCATACCTATGAATGCTCTGCAACCCTCCAATGGCTGCAAGAGCTTCTGGGCCAAAGCAGGTCAAAGTGCACATTGCCAAATGGGAAAACCCACATCCCACCAATGGGTAGCTGCCAGTGGGAGCAGGAAGAAGCTTAGGGTGCCCCTTCAACACAGTTGCTTCTTGCAATCCAAAAGGATTTATTTGCTTAGCACTTTTGTACCTTGGGGCATATGAGGTTTTGGGGAGCAGTAGTGCCTCAGGTGCTGTACATGTCATGCTCCTTCTTAGGTAGTTTGTCCGCCTTTGGTCCCCACCCTGCACTCATTTCTCACCTGTGGTTCCTAGAAGCTGTCAGCATGTGACAGCAGCCACAGCCTGGGAATGGCTTTGACTGGCAGGCTAAGCCAGGTGAGGAGATCTGATGGGTCTCAAACTCTCAGTGAGTTAGGGATTTCCCCTGTATGTGAAGACAGGCTCCAGCGCATGGAGCGGGTGAGACCAAGAATGGGTCCAACAATCAAGAAGGTTGTTTCTGCATATGCTGTAGAGGGAAGTGAGGGGCAGGTGGGGCTCCTCAACCTAGGAAGGTAGCCCTTCTAGGAGAAGGAAAGCTCTAGTCCTAAACCTCTGCTGGCAAGGCAAGGCAAGGCAAGGCAAAGCTAAGGAGTAAACTGCACAAATCCCTAGGATGGTTGGATGGCGTCTTGTACGCCTCCTTCCAGCAACTCATGCAGCCCAGCAGGTGCCAAACATCTTGCTCTGCTTTCCTTTGGACCACATCAGTGTGTTGTCATCTGGGGAGGTCACCTCAGTGCTGCTAACACAGTGGTTTCTCTTCACCCCGGAGGCGCACTCCGTTGTCTCTCGAGACAGATGGAAGCCAACAACATTCATACCCTGCTCCTCAGCCAAGAGGGCTCCCAGGGCAGCTTGCAATAAAAAGAGAGAGACATGATACAAAAGGAGGGGGAAAGGGACAGGAGGGGAAGAAAATAGCCCCCTGCTCCAGGTCAGCTATCACCCCTCCATCACAATATGATCTGGACTTCATGATAAGTGGATTGGGATAGGCCATAGGTAGCTTGAGGTGGTACCCAACTGGTGCAGGTTGTGTGCTGTTGCTGGAAACTGCAGGAGGGGAGAGTATTCTTGTTCACAGATCCTGCTTGTGGGGTTCACACGGAAGCATCTGGTTGGCCACTATGAGAACAGGAGGCTGGACTAGACGGGTTGTTGGCTTCATCCAGAAGGCTCTGGAGAGCCAGCGTGGTGTAGTGGTTAAGAGCGGTGGACTCGTAATCTGGGGAACTGGGTTCGCGTCTCCGCTCCTCCACATGCAGCTGCTGGGTGACCTTGGGCCAGTCACACTTCTCTGAAGTCTCTCAGCCCCACTCACCTCACAGAGTGTTGGTTGTGGGGGAGGAAGGGAAAGGAGATGGTTAGCTGCTTTGAGACTCTTTCGGGTAGTGATAAAGCGGGATATCAAATCCAAACTACTACTACTACTACTACTACTACTACTACTACTACTACTCTTCTTCTTCTTCTTCTTCTTCTTCTTCTTCTTCTTCTTCTTCTTCTCCTCCTCCTCCTCCTCCTCCTCCTCCTCCTCCTCCTCCTCCTCTTCTTCTTCTTCTTCTGGTATTATGAGTTTCAGTGCTTTTGCTTGTGTTCTGAACAGAGACAAAGGATTTTTCGTGCCTTAAAGGGATTATGTAGTTTATCAGCGCCAGTGTCTCCTACGTTGTCAAAAGCAACATCTCATACAAAATCTAAGTGACCTGTAGATACAATCGTATGAACAGAAAACAGAGGCATATGCACCTTTGTTATCCATGAAAATATTTCAATAAAAACCTTTTTTTAAAAAAAACACCACCTGTTTTATGGATTAGCACCATCAATTAGTCTGCACTTTTCTGCATTTCGTTCACTTCAACCATTTCCCCAATTCTCCGGTCCCAAACACTTGCCTATTCACCTGCATCCCAGCTTAGTAGTCTGTATACCTGATGAAGTGGGCTGTTGTCCATAACAAGTGACTCCATAATCAGCATGTCAGTTTTTAAGGTGCTGCAAGACTCTTTGTGGAAAGGCAAACCATTTGGTCTTCAGATGTTGCTTATGCCAAAAGGGCTCCCACAAAGGATCACAACATTATTTTCTTGATGTTAGTAAATTCTAGTGAACTCAGATGTTTGTTACTGAGAAAGGTAAACTAATTTAATTCATTAGGCTATGAAATCAATTGCATTTCATGCCTCCAGCATCTAGGTTTTTTGGGCTGGCCCAGAGAGAAGTCCTATTGGTATTATTATTATTTATTAGATTTGTAAACCACCCTTCATTCAAAGATCACAGGGCAGTTTACAATATAAAAACACAAAATACATACCATAATAACAAACAAAAACAATACCCTCCATCTTAAAAGGCAATACAGTAGTACCTCCAGTTACGTAACCCTCTGGTTATATAAACTTCAGGATGTGAAAACAGCAAACCCAGAAGTATATTACCAGGTTTCGCCGTGCACAGATGCGCAGAAGCGGTCCTCAGGTTGCGGAAACCTTGGGATCCGACCAGACCTCCGGAACGGATCCCATTCACAACCGGAGGTACCACTGTAGATTGTTTAATTAGCCAAAGGCATGGGATGATAGGAATGTTTTTGCTACTGCAGAAAAGGCCTGTTCTGGGGTTGCCACCCTCCAGACCTCTCATGGGAGGGGGCACACAAAGAATGCCCTCAGAGGATGATCGCAGGGTCCAGGTTGGTTTATAGGGGGAGAAGTGGTCCTTGAGGTACTGGGGTCCCAAGCCATTTAGTTCTAGTAGTCATTATGTCAATTTCCTGCTAGATGTTGTTACATGAGTCACATGCGTTAGGCCATGCACAGCAATGCACTAGGGTGGGACAGATACTTTAATGCTCTCTAGGCAGAGGTTTTCAACCTTTTTGATCCCACGGCTCCCTTGACCAACTCCATTCTTTGTGGGGCTCAGGAGCCCAGTTAGGTCCCCCCTTGCCTGCCGAACTGGCAGCCCCTCACCCTTTTTCGAACACCCTCCCTTGTGGAGTGTTCCCTCAGCCTCCTCTCCTCTCCCCTCTCCCTGGGAATCCTCTGTGCAGCTGCTGCCCCTGGTCTCTGAGCTGCCCCCCCCCTCTGCCCCAAAGAGAGATGCCTCCTCACACTGCCCCACAGGGGCTGGGGAAGCACCCCTGGCCAGCCAAAGGTGCACCATTCGCCTGGGGAGCTTGTAGCCAGGGCTTCTGCAACAAACAGCTGTGCAAGCCTTGGGGAGGCAAGAGGGCATCAGAGAAGGGAGGGAAGGAAGGAAAAAGGGACAGAGGCCAGGGTTGCCCAAGGCACCCCGATCATCCTTCAAGGCACCCCAGGGGGCCACGACACACTGGTTGAAAACCACTGCTCTCTAGGCATTGTTGAACTTAGAACTCCCATAAACCCATCCAACAACATTTTAGGTTAGAGAAAATGCGAGTAAGAGGTGACATGATAGAAGTTTATAAAATTATGCATGGCATAAAGGAAGTGGAAAGAACAGTTTCTCTCTCTATATATACCAGAACTTGTGGCCATCCAATGAAGCTGAATGTTGGAGGATTTAAGACAGATTTTAAAAAGTCCTTCTTCACATGGCACATGGTTAAACAGGAGGGGAGAGGGGTCTTGCGTTTGTGTCCTGCTTGCAGGTTTCCCACAACAGGCGTTGGGTTGGCCACTGTGAGGAAAGGCTGTTGGACCAGAGGGGCCAGCAGGGTTCTTCTTGCATTGGAGTCCAGAGAGCACTGTGCTGGCCACCTTAACTGCAGGGTTTCACATTTGCAGTCACATTTATGGGTCATTAAAAATGAGAGAAAACCATCTGTTTGACAAAGGAGAAGGTGGATTAAAAGGCAGCAAGTTCTACATGGGCAACACTGAGGCTAAGGAGGAAGACACTGGAAATGATCGCTGCTGCTGCTCCTGCCGCCATCACTCTGGACTGGCTGCAAGAGGGGGTAGGCATGTTGGGCCTGATGTTGGTGGGGAATGTCCCATCCCTCCTAACAGACCGGCCTCCGTGGGTGAGCACCTGTACCTGTGGCTCTGCTTTTCTCCCTCCCGATGAACAACAACCCTGGGACAAGGGCTTCATAGCACCAACAGCTGCTCAAAGAAACAACAGGTCAGGAAGCTTAATGATATTCATGTCTTTATTGCATTAGTTTAAAAACAGTTAGGAATACGTCACACATTTTCAAAGAGAGCTTAGCAAAATAGAGTCCATTTCTGCTGGAGGAACAGGGCGGAAGGTCATGTCTTATAGATTAAAACAGGGGATGAACATCCACAAACAAGCATAGGGCAACCTGCTGTTGAGGGCAATGTTGTACAGAGCAACACATCAAGGGTTGTTAAATGAATGCTAGGAATGCCCAGGACCCCGGAGAGAATAGCCAGACTTACCAAGCCTGGGACTGAGCTATGGTCTGCAACAGTGTTTGCCAGCCTGGGTCCCCTCAAGGTGCTTTGGACTACAACTCCCATCAGCACAACTCCCCCACCCCATTTGACACCTCGGGGTTCGTGTGAGCCCCATGCAGGCCTACTCCTTTGGGAGGGTGGGTTGCTGGCATCCAGCTCCTGGCCAAAATGCCTGCTTGTGCAATATGCAGGTGCAAGATCCACAAAAGCAAAGCAGCAACTAGGAACTGAGGCTTCGAGGCCCATCAGGGGCAGCGGCAAGGCTCTGTGGTGGGCAGGGCAGGGCAGGGCAGAGGGGCCACAGGCTGCTGGACAGGTTTCAGCTGGAGGCTTGAGGTGGCTCCTCCATTTGGGAACGGTATGTGTGTTTGTGTGTGTGTGGCAACTGGGTAACTGCCTTCTAGGGGCTAGTAAAGGGTGGGCTTTTCTACTTGCCCGTTCACAGGTGCCTCTCTGCTCACCCTAGCCTGCCCTCAGTCGATCTCCAGGTCACTGTCATCGCTGAGGCAGGATGAGGAGGCATTGAGGACGGAGGTGAGGAGCACCAGGTCCTTCTCAGGCAGCAGGCCGCACTCCTGCAGGAAGCCCTCCAGGTCCCCGGCGAAGAAGTCCTCACCCAGTTGGTCAGTGATACGGACAAAGTTGCCCACCAGTTCCCCACCCTTGTAGACCAGGAGGGCCGGCAGGGCGCTGGTGGTGAAGCGGGAGCTGGCGCCGATCAGGGAGCTCCGCACTCGGCAGAACTTGACTGCGGGGTACTCAGTGGCCAGGCAGACCATGCATCCATGGAGGGAGTCGGCCCCTGGGACATCATCCTCGTAAATGTGGACCATCACCAGGGTATTTCTGGGCCCCTTGTCAATGGTGTCCAGGAAGGCCTCCGCACTGTGGATCTCGAAGACCTGCTTGAAGTACTGCCCGCTGCGCAGCTGCCGCCGCATCTCCTCCATGCGCTGCTTGCGGTACTGCTGCAGAAACTCCTCGTCATCTGGGCCCTCATGCAGCGCACTGTACTCCTGCAGGGTGAGCTGGGAAAACAGGCTGCCTCCTCAGTCAGGGGTGGCCCAAGGCCCTGTGCCACTCAAGGCAGAACAGAAATTTCCACCCTCCTGTCCTCCCGTTGCCCCCTCCCCCTCCCCCTCCTCCTGGCATGCATGGGCTGAGCTGCATAAGATCAAGGAAAAGATGCTGATTACACAGTAACTGGAGCACTAAACAAAAGCTGCTTAAATTGGCACTTGCTGGAGGACAGCTCAGAAGCTGGAAAGGAAGTTCCCAACAAGCGAGGCAGGGCTGGCACAATACATTTTGCCACTTTAGGCAAAACAGTCAATGGTGCCCTCCTACAGCTGCCTTTGCCTGAGACGACTCAGGGCAGTTCCAGATAGCCGGAGGAAATCCGGGGAGAAAAGAAGGATGGCAGAGAGGCAGAGGTGGCAGCAGTCCTGCTCTTCCCAGGCATCCACCAAAAGCAGCAAGAGCAGGAGGAGGTGAGCTGTGCACTTCTGGGGCCCCAGGATCTGCTGCCCCTCTCCTGAGGCAACTGCCTCACCAAGGCCAATGGACAGGCCAGCCCTTGCTACTAAGTTCCCCCGAAAGTTAACCCACCTGCGTTCCTCCCTGCCTGAAATGCCCTGCCCCCTGCCTGCTTTTTAACTGATTTACTCCAGAGGCGGCACAAGACCCCAGGTGCAGTTGGGGACTCCAAGTCCCCATCACCCTGGGTTGTGGGCCGCGCTGGTTGATGGGATCTAGATTCAAAAAATACCCAGAGGGCTGCAGGTTTCCCTATGCTAGCTGTGCCTTGAACACTCGGCAGCTCCACCACCAGGTGCTGAGTGCCACTCAGGGCAGGTGGTCCCCCACCAGCTGCAAAACAGCACCTGTTCCAGGGATGCCTGTGGGGAGGGTTGGAATCCACATGGAAAAGGTTGCCGGAGAGGCCCCTCTTCCTGTGCCTGTTACCTTGCCATTCAGCTTTTCCTGGAGCTCCTTCTGCTTCCGCTTGTCCTCCTCGTCATCCAGGTGGGACCTGCATGTCACTGAGAGCTTCTGGATGAGGCGCTCCATCTCCCGGCACTGTTCCTCCCGCTGCTCTGTCTCCAGCTGCTTGAATCTCCTCCAGTCGTTGATCACCCCTTTGGGACCTGGGGAGAGAGGGACGGGATGAAGCGGGCAGAGACAGCAGCAACTTGCCACATCAGTAACAGACGATGCCTGTGCCTCTGCCTCCACAGTTGGAGGCAGTGGTGCTTCTGAACAGCAGTTGCTGAAAGGCACAGGGCAGGGTGGGTGAGAGCCCTCTTGGACTCAGGCCCTGCTTGAGGGCTGCCCTATGGGGAGCCAAATGGAGGAGTCTGGATTACCTCAGATACGAGGAGCAGGCTGGCCTTGGGCTCAAGTAAAATCCTGTATGGATTACACACACACACACACACACACAGAGAGAGAGAGAGAGAGAGAGAGAGAGAGAGACACCGACACAAACAAACACTCCTGCCTGAGAACAGAGGACTCCGGAGAAACCTCCAAACATCACAGTTGTGGATGAACTCTGGAGAGATTCAGAAGAGAGAAAAGAAACCACTTCTTCACGCAGTGCATGGCTGAACAGTTAAAACTACAGATCTCTCTCCCACAGGGGGCAGCAATGGCCAACAGCTTGGGTGGCAAGGCTACTAGCCAGAAGGGCTAATCTCTGTCTCCACAGAGGTAGTAAACAAACATATATTACAGCGGTTTATAGCAATAAAAACATATGATATTAACCATTAAAATGGTTAAAAACAGACGTCAATTATAACCATTGTGGAAAGATGTATTCTTCATTGCCTGCATAGGGCAGGCGATAATAGAAAAGTTGTCAGCAGGCATTGAAAAGGTTGGCATGAATAGAAAGAGAACCTATCCAAGTGACACTGACACAAAAGCATCCCCCCCCCATCTAAAAGAATGTATTAACTGTTAACACCAGTTAGCAGAATCCACAGGAGGGACGAGTGCTCTCATGCTCAGGGCTTCCTTGGTGGTTTCCCATTGGGGCACCTCAACGGCCACCGTAGGAACAGGAAGCTGGACTAGAAGAGCTCCCCTTTTATGGGCAGGGCTCTGCTTACGTCCCAGTCAAGAGTTAGCAGGGAACTCCAAATGTCCCATTTAGGAATTGCTGAAACAATTAACAGAAGTGGAATACAAAAATACAAAATACAAATACAAAAAGGGAGGTGTGAGGAGGTCGTGGAAATAAGTGAATGAAAGATAAGATACTGAAATTGTTTGATGTGTTTTAAACTGTTTTTGTTTGGTTATGTTAGTTTAATGTGTCAGTGTTATGTAGTGTTTTTGTATTGTATTGTTTTTTTTTTGTAGTGTTGTGTTTAAATTGTTGGAAAAGTAATAAATATTATTTTCCAAATGTCCCATTAAAGCACAAACCCCATAAGGGGTATTTTATTTGTTTATAGAAAAATAGCAAATAAAAGTTTGTAAATTTATATGCATATGAGTATACAGTCATACCTCAGGTTGAAGTAGCTTCAAGATAAGTATTTTCGGGTTGCGCGTTGCAGCGACCTGGAAGTAACGGAGCGCCTTACTTCTGGTTTCACCGCTCGCACATGCGCAGATGGTCAAAATGATGTCACGCGCATGTGCAGAAGCAGCGAATTGTGGCATGCACGGGTTGCGTTCGCTTCTTTATGCAAATGGGGCTCCAGAACGGATCCCATTCACATCCAGAGGTACCACTGTAATGCTTTTCATAAAATAATACAATACAATAAAAACCATATACAAAAGATAATACCAGAAATCAGCTGGAGCAGGTTCTGGAAAAAGACATGTCTCTGCAAAAGTCCCTGGTGAGCCTTTGCCAGTCAGAATATAAAATCCTGGGCAGAAGAGACCAATGGCTGGATTTGGAGTAAGACAGGCTCTTACTTTCCAGCGCGGGACAACTACCACAGGGAAGCTTCTTCCAGGAAGGAGCCAAGAGGTGGATCTCTTATGCAGCTTTGACAGCCGGACAATTGTTTCTAAAGACCTGGAAGAGTTACACCTTCCTGCATTCAACTTGGGGATTCCTACCCTATTTTCAAAGAAGGAAACATCTCCAACATTACCAGTGAGATCGCCTTGCCCCACAAATGCCCATTCAGCTGCTTCAGTCAGCAGAACTGGCACATAATACTTGTTCCGCATTTGTAAGAACTCAATATTCTGGTGTGGCAGCACCTGCACTTTAGAACTCCCTGCCTATTTGTCAACAAAAATGCTGAAAAGCATTTTTGCTTGGACAAGTCTACGCAGATGTTTCGAAAGCTGATGTGAGCTTTTTAATAATAATTTTTATTAATCTTCAATTGTTATCTAATAATAGCCTCATTAAAACAATACGAATTTATTATAGAATCAATAACGTCAATCATTCAAATACCAAATTATACAATTTAGATAAGGTAGCCCTCCCACGTGCTAGAATTGATGAGTTGATGGTTTTCTTTATTTCTGCATTCCAAAATCTTGTTGATTTCAATTACATTCCAGTCATAATAATAATGTCACACACAGGAAGAACAAGGATATAGTTTGAGATCCTCACCTGTAGTTTTATAAATCATTTAATGTGTCAACACGAAAGCTGATGTGAGTTTTAATCTGTTTTAGTCTACTGTCACTTTAGCTTTCTAAAAGTCTTAAAACATTGCTGCTAATCCTTCTTCCTGATTTTATTTTTTTGTAAAACATTTTCAGGTGTTGTCATTGTTGTTGTTTTTTTGGCATATAAATTTTACGAAATAAAATAAAACTAAGTAAAACGTTCCCCAGCAGACTAGCCTTAAAGGACCATTTGTGCGTATTAAGTGTAACTGATCGGCTCAGCCCTAAGGAAGTTGACCTGGAGGAAAGGGAGGCACACCTGTATTTACCGCACTGCCATCGCTGCTCAGCACCACGTTCCGGGGTTCCGTGGCATCCTGGGGGGAGCCATGCTGCCGCTCCTCCCCCTCCTCTTCTTTCTCACTGTCCTCCTCCTCGCTGCTGCTGTAATAGTATTGGAGTTTTTCACCCAACAGCTTGTCGTCCAGGGTAGTCATTGTGGGGAGCTGCCAAGAGAATGCACAGAGGGTTAACGGAAGCTCAGCTGCAGCCCTGGCTTTGCGTGGAAAGACCACTGGAAAACGGATGTCCGTGTTCCCTCACGATCCAACTTGGGTGGGTTAGAGTGAGCTTAAAGGAGAGGTGCAAGCTCAACCTCAGCCTCTAGAAGCAGGGAGAAAAAGCAGGCTGTGCCCCTATAAAGGTTACAGGGATGAGTGTGGATGAAATCTTGCTCAGGGGTGTGAGACTGCCCCTCTTCATCGCTGGCTTTGAAGAGGTGGACCGGGTGCATGACAGTCTTAAGGGAAAGAATACATTAAACTCTCAGTGACCTTGCTCAATGACTGCACTTCTGCTCCAAATACAGCCTTTACACTCCCCCTCTCTCCCACCTCTTCAGGCCCCAGAAGGACTTACCGTAATGCTCACGCCTACCGTTTGCTCATCCTGCAAATGAACAAGCCAGCTTGCATAGCACAGACACTGATACCTATGAGCACTGACACAGAGGATTCAGGTTTAGCACCACCCCTTTTTAATCCTTCCCTTTATCCTGATCTGCTCCCTCCGCCACGGATTTGCATACAGCACTCTGCTCGCCATCTGGGATGCAGTTGCTCAGTGATTAAAAACAAAACAAGGAAGCGAGATTCTCCCATGAAACGAGAGATGCGAGCAGCAGCTCAGCAGCCCAAAACGTAGAATAATAGCAGGGGGGGGGGGGAGCATCTCTAGATCTGGTTTAGGAAATGTGGTGTGCAGGGAATAGGTTACCCAAAGATGGAGTGATGGCCCAGGGTTCTTTAAAAACCAGCTCAGGCGGTCCACAAACGTTGGGTTTCTTAAGGGTTGTTAGCCATGAGAGACAGAGTGAGCCTCCAGATGCAGAGGGAGCCTACCTTGGAACGGGGATGAACAACATCTGGCACGAGAGGATTTGCCATGAGGCACCAAGTGATGTGAGAATGAGCCCCAGGACAGAACCATGCCCATGTCACTGCAGGGGGAACTCTCTTGCCTCAAGCACAGGGCGACAGTGCACTGGCCTCCTCCCTCCAGGCCAGGAAGGCTGTGGTCAGCAAAGGGGAAACGTCAGCCTGGTCCAGCTGCTGGGGACTGCTGGCTGCTCAGTTCCCTCTGTAGTGAATTGCCACAAAAACCAGGCAAATAAGAGCCCAGCTCCAATCGCGAGCCAAAGGGCTACTAGTTGTGTGAGAACTTATGCCTCCCTCGAATGGGGTGTCTAGCCTATAGGTCAGTTGTGGCCCACGGGGACTTCTCTTTCTGCATCGAGGACCCCCTCCCTGTTGTTGTTTTTTAATGGTTGTGATTTCCCCCCCAGTTTTATTGTTTTACCTTTTTAAAAACCATTTTGAGGGTCTTTTTTTTTTTTTTTACAGTCAAGCGGTATATAAATTTTATGGAATAAATAAATACGTATTGACTGTAAAATGACACAGTGGGTTCATTTCTATTCATTTAATAAAATTTCATTTAATAATATACATATAAAACAGAGAAACGATTACAATAGTCAAAAACTGAAAGATGACAAACTAAATAACATAAAATAAGCACATAGAATGAGCCCAGTTGGGTTTAAAAATAACAAAGCCTAGGTAGAACCACAGAACTGCAGAGCTGGGAGGGATCTCGAGGGTCATCCAGCACACCCCAGGCAATGCAGGAATCCCAACAAGATCATACATGACAGACAGCTACCCAAACCTCCCACCCACCCCCTCCCTGTTAATGTAAGAGATGGGGGAGTTTATAGGGAAGGTTAGCCACATGAGAACTCAGGCTAAAAAGGGTTCCCCATCCCATCTAGAGGATTATGCAGATTAGCAAACCAATCAGATTAGCAAACACATCAGAACCAATGGGGCCGACTCTGCTGGAAAACCCAGAGCAGCAGCTGTTGGAAAGAGGGATGTGGGCAAGTCACTCTCCATGCTCTTCAAGAGGGCAGGGTGGACATTTGCAGGTTTGCAAATAAGGCCTCAGCATCCTTGCTTCATGGCTTTGTTCCCTTTAATATGTAACTTGATGGATGTTGTTTTTGGATAGAAGAAAATATTTCTCCCTCTCTCCTAAAGCTAGAATTTGTGGACACCTAATGAAGCTGGTGGGGATGCGGGTGGCGCTGTGGGTAAAACCTCAGTGCCTAGGACATGGTCAGCGGTTCGAATCCCCGCGACGGGGTGCACTCCCGTTGCTCGGTCCCAGCGCCTGCCAACCTAGCAGTTCGAAAGCACCCCTGGGTGCAAGTAGATAAATAGGGACTGCTTACTAGCGGGAAGGTAAACGGCGTTTCCGTGTGTGCTGCGCTGGCTCGCCAGAGCAGCTTTGTCACACTGGCCATGTGACCCGGAAGTGTCTGCAGACAGCGCTGGCTCCCGGCCTCTAGAGTGAGATGAGCACACAACCCTAGAGTCTGTCAAGACTGGCCCGTACGGGCAGGGGTACCTTCACCTTTACCTTTTAATGAAGCTGAAGTGGCGCTGTGGGTAAATCCTCAGCGCCTAGGGCTTGCCGATCGCTTGGTCGGCGGTTTGAATCCCCGCGGCGGGGTGAGCTCCCGTCGTTCGGTCCCAGCTCCTGCCCACCTAGCAGTTCGAAAGCACTCCTAAGTGCAAGTAGATAAATAGGTACCGCTTTATAGCGGGAAGGTAAACGGCGTTTCCGTGTGCTGCGCTGGTGCTGGCTCGCCAGAGCAGCTTCGTCACGCTGGCCACGTGACCTGGAAGTGTCTCCGGACAGCGCTGGCCCCCGGCCTCTTAAGTGAGATGGGCGCGCAACCCAGAGTCGGACACGACTGGCCTGTACGGGCAGGGGTACCTTTACCTTTAATGAAGCTGAATGTTGGAAGATTCAGGACAGATAAAAGAAATAACTTCTTCACGCAGCGCAGAGTTAAAAATCAGCGAACTCCTTCCCCAGGAGGCAGCAATGGTAACCAACTTGGATGGCTCTAAGAGAGGACTAGACAAATTCATGGAGGAGGAGAGGGCTGTTGGTGGCTCTTAGCCATGATGGTTATGCTCTGCCTCTGCAGTCAGAAGCAGCAATGCTCCTAAGTACCAACTGCTGGAAAACACAGGAGGGGAGAGGGGTCTGGTGTTCAAATGCTTCTGGCTTTTCAAATCCATGAGCAACTGGTCAGACACTGTGAGAGCAGGTGCTAGACTAGATCAGCCATGGTCCAAAGGTTCTGAGAGGGACAAGGTAGGTCAGTCTCTGCCAGCCTGGTCCCCCCAGATGTTTTCAACAACAGGTGCTGCCAGCACCAGCCAAAACAGCTGGAGGACACCAGGTCGGCAAAGACTCTGGTAGGCTGTAGGGTTCCTGTAGTTTTGTTGTGCGGGATGCACCACTTTTACTGTGAATTACTGAGATCAAGGCTATGGTAGTTGTTGTTGTTTTTTAAAAGAATGAGATCAAAGGCACACTATTAAAATGCATTTCCTGTTAAGCCGAACAGCTGCTGCTGCTGCTGCTTTGGGAGTTTTCGACCTCTGAGCCAGGCTCTGCGCTCCCATTTCATGTCCTACATAATCTAGGTTTAAGGATGAAGAGAAAGGAGCTAGAGTACAACGCCAACACTCCCATTCAGTATTGCAAAAATAAAGGATGCAGTGTGTACTTGGGGGGAGATAGGCACACTAGCCCTACCCCACATTCTCAATGATGCTAACCTTAAAAAACAGCAACTGATTTTGCTATACCAGCATCGGAAGGCAGAAGAAGAGGAGGAGGAGGAGGAGGAGGAGGAGGAGGAGGAGGAGGAGGAGAAGGAGTTTGGATTTGATATCCCGCTTTATCACTACCCGAAGGAGTCTCAATGTGGCTCACAATCTCCTTTCCCTTCCTCCCCCACAACAAACACTCTGTGGGGTGAGTGGGGCTGAGAGACTTCAAAGAAGTGTGACTAGGCCAAGGTCACCGAGCAACCGCATGTGGAGGAGTGGAGACAAGAACCCTGTTCACCAGATTACGAGCCCACCGCTCTTAACCACAACACCACACTGGCAGCCCTGTATCTGGGAGGCTTTAATGTTTGATGTTTTGTTATGTTTTCATATTTTGTTGGAAGCTGCCCAGAGTGGCTGGGGAAACCCAACCAGATGGGTGGGGTATAAATAAGAAAGCTATTGCCAAAAGCACATGCATTGTCTCTTTTTTCAGGTTGTCTTTTCTACATATCAGTTACATTTGTTGTGAGTCATTAGTGTTGTATACAGTTAAAGGGTCGGGGAAGAAAAGAGGGGTGGGGAGAAGGGGTGGTTGTTAAAACTTATTTCATTTGGTGTACAGTGTGTGTCAGAATTTGCGTCAGCGTCACTTGGGTAGTCACTCTTCCTATTCGCTTATTGTTATGTATTTCCTTTCTAGTAAGGGGGGGCGGGGAGCCCAGGGCGTGGTTGGCTGTCTTCCGCTTGCAGCAGCGAGATTTGTTTGCGGGGGGGGGGGGGTTAAGTTAGACCACAAGAATCCACCGAAAGCATGCCAATCAATATGTTTTTTTTCTGTTTCTGAACTTGACCTAGCCAATTAATGCCTGCGATCTATGCAAATAATAACAACAGGATCCACCCAAGAGAAAACGAGCATCTGAACCTAAATAAGGAAGCCTGGATTTAGCCTTCCTCGATCCCGGAGGCCCCAGCCGACTTCCCCCCTGCAACCAAGCGAGCGCGCCCAACCCAAAGCCCCCTTTGAGCCCGCGCGGGCGAGCCCAGCCCCCTCCCTGCCCCCCAGGGCACCTGGCCGCTCTCCCCCCCCCCCCCCGCACGAGAAAGGATTAAGCTGAGATGGAGCAGGAGCGGAATCTTCTCCCCACCCCGCGCTTCCCCCTTCCATGCATCTATCTCCGCTGCAGCACAGCCAGATGCTGCCACCCCCGCCTCTCCCCCCCCCGTGCCAGATGTGCTGCAGGGGTTCAGAGTGTAGGGGGCTAAGACCTGGGAGACCAGAGATCGAGCCCCCCCACATCCCTGGGCCGCGGCCACGCGCTCTCAGCCTCTACCTGCCTCGCAGGGCTGGTGGTGGAGTTAGATGGGGAAGGGGGCGACCGTGCGCGCCCCCTTGAGCCCCCCCGGGATGAAAACTGGGGGGGGGGCAGGTGCAACCCCTAAATGCAGAGGACGCTGAGGCGCAGAGATGCCCTGGGGCATCGCCCCTCTGCAAATCGAGCCAGCCCGCTGCCCACGCCCCACAGGAGACCCCCCCCGCCCCAAATCCCCCCTTGTGAGCCAGACACCGCCCCCCCCGCACACGCCGCCTTCCCACATACGATCCCCACACACTCCGCCCCTCTCAACCCTTGCTATGCCCTCCCCACCCCCTTGCTATGGGCCCCCCCATAACAAAACAGCCCCACCCTCTGTCACACACGGGGTGCTTAACCCTTTCCTCCCCCCACGCGCGAACGGCGCCCTTTGGCGACCTCTGTGGGGCAGAGGCTCCTTCCTTCCTCCCCCAGGGCTCCGCTCGATCGTCGCACTAGGGATCGGTGCCCGCAACCCCGAAATCGGGGCCCCTTCCCCCTCCTCACCGGGATCTGCTCGCTCTCCCTCAGTGTCTCTCCCGGTCTCCTAGTGACAGGAGGCGAGGGGAGGGGGAGGGAGCGGGAGGCGCGGGGCGCAAAGGCTGCCGGGACGAGCTTCCCCGGCACTAAGAGGTAAGGTGGAATAGCAGCACGCAACTGCACTTGCTGCCGGATCCCTTTCGGCCGATGCCGCCCGTGGACCGCACCAAGGAGGGGGAGGGATGGGGGAGATCAGTCCTGCTCCCTGTTGTTGTTGTTTTTGAATTATAGCACCCTTCATAGGAGGATCACCGTATGGAAACACAAAAAATACATAGCAACAAAAAACAGTCACCCTCCCAATTTTTTTTAAAAGGCCTGGGAGAAGAGGGATGTTTTTACCTAAGGATATGCAATGAAGGTGCTAGGAGAGGCTCCCTGGGGAAAGCATCCCACAAGCGGCGAGCCACTGCAGAAAAGAGCCCAACTCTGCACTGCCACCTCCTCTTTCCCTATCTATCCGCAGTCAAACATCTCTTACAAGAAATCCCTTCTTTGTGCAGTACTTAGTTACTTCCTCCTGCAGGAGGCAACCATGGTCACCAAACCTGGATGGGCTTAAAAGAGGGACTGGGATAAATTCTGTTTCAGTGTATCTGAAGAAGTGTGCATGCACACGAAAGCTCATACCAAGAACTAACTTAGTTGGTCTTTAAGGTGCTACTGGAAGGAATTTTTTTATTTTGGGATAAATTCAGTGGAGGATAACAAGGCTGTCAGTGGCTACTAGGCCACGATGTCTCCAGGGCGGCTGTCTACCAACTCCACCTGGTACGCAGGCTGAGACCCTACCTGCCCGTGGACTGTCTCGCCAGAGTGGTGCATGCTCTAGTTATCTCCCGCTTGGACTACTGCAATGCGCTCTACGTTGGGCTACCTTTCCTTTGAAGGTGACCCGGAAACTACAACTAATCCAGAATGTGGCAGCTAGACTGGTGATTGGGAGCGGCCGCTGAGACCACATAACACCCATCTTGAAAGACCTACATTGGCTCCCAGTATGTTTCTGAGCACAATTCAAAGTGCTGGTGCTGACCTTTAAAGCCCTAAACAGCCTCGGTCCTGTATACCTGAATTAGCGTCTCCACCCCCATCATTCAGCCCAGACACTGAGGTCCAGCACCGAGGGCCTTCTGGCGGTTCCCTCATTGCGAGAAGCCAAGTTAACCAGGCAGAGGGCCTTCTCGGTATTGGCACCCGCCCTGTGGAATGCCCTCCCTTCAGATGTGAAGGAAATCTTATCTTTAAAAGACATCTGAAGGCAGCCCTGTTTAGGGAAGTTTAACACTCGATTGGAAGCCGCCCAGAGTGGCTGGGGAAACTCAGCCAGATGGGCGGGGTAAATATATATATACACACCGTATTTTTTGCACCATAACACTCACTTTTTTCCTCCTAGAAAGTAAGGGGAAATGTCTGTGCATGTTATGGAGCGAATGCCTGCAGGTGGCAGGGGGGATCTGCTGCAGTCGTGAGCAGAGGATCCATGGTTCCCCTTCTTTCCCTCCTCCGTAGTTACAAAGCATGGATCCACATGGATCCTCAGGATTTTTGCATTGGGCTACTCCAAACTCACTGTCAGATCACATGTCTGTGGCCACAGCATGAACCACAAAAATCATATATCCACTATTTCGTTTAGAATATTTTTTTCCTTGTTTTCCTCCTATAAAAACTATGTGCGTGTTATGGTCTGGTGCGTGTTATAGAATGAAAAATACGGTGTATATATATATATATATATATATGCTTTCGTAGATTTTCACGGGTACAGGAATGCAGGTTTTGGTGTCTTCGGGTGTCTTCCCGTGTAAGAGTTGGGGTGTCTAGGCGACGTTTCGACGAGGTCTCACTCGTCATCTTCAGGCTGGTGCTTTCGGCTTCTTGTTACTAGAACAGAGCAGGATCTCAGTGTTTGAGTTCCTATAAATACTGTTGAGGGGGTGTGGTGTATAGCCTCCAACGTTCTGGGCAGAGAGGGAGTTCCCAGGTTAGTGTGCCTTTTCTTCTTTTGTTCCTTAATTACTTGAGGGATATCTTGAGTGATTTCTTGAGTGATATTCTGAGTACCACTTAGGAGGGTCATTAGGTGTGGATTAGTTGCTAAAGCTTTCGTGTCTTGACCTCTTGAGCTTGTGAAAAGTTTTTCTGAGAAGATGGCTGTACTGCACTTAGTTGTGCTCTGGCTTGGCTTCGTGTATAGGGGCGAGCTGTGGTTTTGTGCCCTGTGCCAGCCAGATCTGTGTAGGGATTGCAGGGGGGTGCAGCATCCGGAGGTGCCACTATGGTTTGGCTACTGGATGGTGTCTGTACTTTATCTGTGGAGAGGGTCTGGGTTTGGGTCTGGTGTGGTTGATTGGAGATGGCGTTCTGTGTGTCTCTGGTTCTGGTGTCGGTTTTTGTGGGGAGGGCTAATTTCCCCACAAAAACCGACACCAGAACCAGAGACACACAGAACGCCATCTCCAATCAACCACACCAGACCCAAACCCAGACCCTCTCCACAGATAAAGTACAGACACCATCCAGTAGCCAAACCATAGTGGCACCTCCGGATGCTGCACCCCCCTGCAATCCCTACACAGATCTGGCTGGCACAGGGCACAAAACCACAGCTCGCCCCTATACACGAAGCCAAGCCAGAGCACAACTAAGTGCAGTACAGCCATCTTCTCAGAAAAACTTTTCACAAGCTCAAGAGGTCAAGACACGAAAGCTTTAGCAACTAATCCACACCTAATGACCCTCCTAAGTGGTACTCAGAATATCACTCAAGAAATCACTCAAGATATCCCTCAAGTAATTAAGGAACAAAAGAAGAAAAGGCACACTAACCTGGGAACTCCCTCTCTGCCCAGAACGTTGGAGGCTATACACCACACCCCCTCAACAGTATTTATAGGAACTCAAAAACTGAGATCCTGCTCTGTTCTAGTAACAAGAAGCCGAAAGCACCAGCCTGAAGATGACGAGTGAGACCTCGTCGAAACGTCGCCTAGACACCCCAACTCTTACACGGGAAGACACCCGAAGACACCAAAACCTGCATATATATATATATATATATATATATATATATATATATATATATATATATATAATTAGCCTGTGCGGATGGAGGCAGCAGTGCTTCTGAAAGCCAGTTGCAGGAAACCACTGGAAGGGCGGAGCACTGTTTTTGAGCTTGGGTCTTGCTTCGGGGTGTTGTTCCATTGGGGCATCTGTTTGGCCACTGTGAGAACAGAATGCTGGACTGGATGTGCCCCCTTTGGCCTGATCCAGCAGGGCTCTTACTATGCTCTTACAGTCCTAAACAAGCAGGATTTAGCTCCCTTCTTCCTTTCTTTTTCTTGCATTCCCCATAAAGAGGGATTAGTTGTTAAAGCACTTTGGGAACCAGAGCACTGGGAAGGGGTCTCTCTCCTCACAACTCTCAGCACCCTTAATGGATTCTTTTTTATGGGGGGGGGGTGGAACTGTGGCTGTTTTAAAGTGGATTCGTAGTACTTTAAACATATACAGTGGTACCTCAGGTTACATACGCTTCAGGTTACAGCCTCCACTAACCCAGAAATAGTGCTTCAGTTTAAGAACTTTGCTTCAGGATGAGAACAGAAATCGGGCTCCGGCGGTGTGGCGGCAGCAGGAGGTCCCATTAGTTAAAGTGGCGCTTCAGGTTAAGTACAGACCGCAGGAACGAATTAAGTACTTAAGCCAAGGTACCACTGTAGTGTGAATAAGCCAGAGCGGCATTTTTCATGTCGTTCCTTTTGTGGGGGGCAGATTAGAAGTTCACTGTTGTGATGAGATTTCATACATATTGTTCCATTCTCCAAGTAATGAGAAACCCCAGAGGTTCCAGGAGCTTACCCAGGTTCGGTTTCCTTGGAATGAATGTCATCAGGGACTGTGGTGTATTTAGGATACATGGTTTATTTACACATCTATACAACCTGAGCATGAGATGGAGGGGCTCACAGCATCAACACCCCAATGGGTCTTGCTTCTCCATCAGCCACATCTTTGGGTCCAGCACAGAGCAAGCGTGTCTCTGGGTCTCCAGCTTCCAGCCTGCTTCCAGCAAGAGTATCCCTGGGTCTACAGCCTCCATCTGTTTCCAGCTCAAACACAATTCTGGCTATTTTCCTACCCTAAGAAAGTGGGGTGGATGAAAGGCCCGTCCATTAGCCTGGAGGGCAGCATCTCTTAGCTGCTGTAGCGCTTGCAACAAAGCTCATTCAAAGTTTATAAATAAACATTTCAGGCCAGTTCAGCAAACTCCTTTATTAGATTCTGTCGCTGACCCCAAGAATTGGAAGGGCCTCAAGGCATCACCCAGACTGACCCTGCCCCCAAACCCACAATTGTGACTTATCCATAGGAAAAGCTATCATGTTCCAGCAGAGATTATCTGTCCCAGAACCAGTCCACTCTGCTTCAGAAAGGACTTTCCCATCCTCTGTTGCCCAATACTTTTTAAACAAAAGACACCAAAGCATGTGAAGCATGTGATCTAACCTTTCAGAAGAGCAAGCTATCACTGTGAATGCCTAGCTAACAGTTTCCACCTCCGACCTCAATGTGCAAAAATTGAAACAACCCCCCCTCCACGCCCATGTTTAGAGAAGAAGGCAATACAAGTTAAGGTGGACAAAATGTTTTATTTTACGGCATGCAAATACATGTCAAGTACTGCAAACTTTTTTCTATTAATTCTCTCTCAAACACTGAAAAAACCCACGATTCGCTAAAGTCCGTGTCCAGCCCAAAAGCTAATTATCTTTTCACTTCAGTGCAACAGAAAAGACACGCACACAGACTTCACTCTGCTATTCAGGCTAAAGCACAAAGCCCACACCCATCACTCAAACTTCCCTCCCCAAAAATACAGACCGTACGGTCTAAGCTTTCCCATGTAAATCCTATTCCTATAACACAAAAGGGAAAAACAACAGAATTTGGAAATTGAAAACGGAACTAAATGGAATAGAATTCATTCCCCCCGCCCCAAATAGATCCCTTTTTTATTTTACAGATTTTTTAAGTTAAATTTTTTTTTAAATAGAAGCTGAGTATGCATCATTAAAAATGAGGCATTAAATCCACCGTAGCGATGGTGTCTGCTTTATTATACATGATGGGTGTACACCATCTTTTATTTCATTTACATTTCAATCGAACAATAGATTTGCAAAGAAAATGTCTAATACAGACGTAGAAATATTCACACTTCAGCTTCACAACCGGTTGTAGAATTGACAAACAGCCCTCTTTTCCCAAACTTTCTGGGCCAAGCAGGTTTATAAAAAGGTTAATCAACGCAACAATAAAAGAAAAAGTGGTGTTTTTCTTTTCCTTTTAACTTCCAGGGAAAAGAATATGTAGTATATAGTATAAATGCAGACAGCAGATACTGCAAGCTAAACCACAATACTTTGGAGTGGCTGTACAGGGTGTGTGTGCAGTACAAAGAAAAGCCACGCATGTTGTATCACAACTACAGTATAATCTATTTGTCTGCACAGATAAGGAAAATGCATGCATCCCCATGCCTTGGACTAAATAACCGAGGACTCTCTCTGGGTAAGCAGGTGGGATCTGTGCAAAAATGTACTTCGCCCTGTTTTCTGGCACTCAGAAACACAGCCAGAATTGTTTTTATTTTTAATTCAAACTCTGTCAAGTATATAAAGTGTCCATTAAAAAGCTTCACAAAAGCCTGTGTGTGTGGTGGACAGGTATTTGCTCTCTCAGTTTTGGGGCTAGTGGGATGCTCACAGTTTTGGCTCACTCCACTCCAGCCACCCCACTCCACCCTTACGCCTGGTAATATTGCTTTGCCAGCAAAGCACCGCGCTGCTGCCCTTCCTCAGAGCCAAGGAAGTGGCTGAGAGTTCAGGCAGGGGAAGAACACGCCCCAGCAAAATGTCATGCCATGTTATTTGCAAATTCAGTTTCTAAATATAGAACTCCTAAATACAAAGGGCTTAAAAATAAACATCTCCCACAGGTAGTGAATGGCTGGCTATTGTCCCCTCCCCAAATAATACTGGGGTGCGGATGCAAGCACTTAGATTGAACCCTTTGCAAAGCAGGCCAGGCTTAATCAAATACTGAGAAATGCCAGCCGCTCACAAAATTAGACATGAAAACTGCTCACCACAAGAAAACCCACAGCCAAGCCGCATGGAGTTTTTGTTTGTAAATGAAGTTTATTTCACAACAGACCTGGCTTTCAAATTATCAAGAAAGAATGGAAGAAAGGATACTACCAGGACTTCTATTCTGGCATGTGCCACAAACACTTTAGGCAAGCACTGTGTTCTACACTCCAACTGTCACCAGGTATTAATTTCGAACAGCGCATCTGGCAGGGACCAGTGGTCAAACCAGGCCTATCACAGACCTGCCACTCTTCCTTAGCACAGGCCAGCAGCTTCTCTATGCAGCTCAAAGTCTCATCTACCATCACACTCAGCATTTGTTTCACATCTGAAGCTTGGCTACCCAAAGCACTGAGTCAAAACGAAGCGGGAGAGGAAATGCACATTATGAGGAAGCACAGCTGAAGTTTTTCTTGCTACCACAATTACCCCCCCCCCCCAGTATGCGGGCCCCCAATCCCCTCTGCACCTGCCTACAAAAATGCCACCTGCTGGCAGAGGGCAGGAGCCACCCTCCTCTGCTCTCTCCTCTGGTTGGCCTAATATTCTAAAGACACAGCTGCAAAACAGGCTATGGTGCTGATTCATCTCAGCATCCATCCCTCTGGCTGTCCCAAAGACAAGGGATGCAGAGCTTCTTTGCCGCCCCCCCCACCACCACCAGGTGCTGCTGCAACACAACTCCCATCACCTATGACTATTCTTGGCCATGTTGCCTGGGGATGGTTGGTGGTGGCCTGGAGCCCAAGAGCATCCAAAGGATGTACCATACGTTGACTGCTCCACACCCAAACAGGCTAGTTTGTACAAACTGCTTCGGAGGTGGACAACGCCCTGCCAGAACGATGCCAGTTCCATGGCGAGAAAGTCCCAGCTGTTTCATTCAGCCTGCAATTCTCTGTGTTGAAGATTTAAAGTACAACCTTGGAGCAGAGGCTTCCTGTCAAGTGTCTGGCCCTTTCTACTAAACTACTGTAGTGCAGGAGTTCTCACTACCTCTGCCAAGGAAGCACAAAGGCAGCTCGTTCCCAGTCCAGGTGGTAAAAGGACAGCAGAAATACGGTGGCTTTTAAAATTATGCGATGCCACTGGACAAGTGAACGAAGAACTGTAAACAATTTATGCCACGCCCCCTTCCCCAGCAGCACAACCAAGGTCTTACTATATATCCACCCTTGGATTGTACTGGCGCCTGGGGGAGCTCCGGTTCACAGAGGGGCTATTTCCCTGAGGGCAAAAATGAGGATCTCTCAGACTTCTAATATTTGTCTATTTTTGCAATAAAATAGCAATTCATTTTCTTCCTCCTTAAAAAACACGTCACCTGCAACACAGAAGATCTTATTGTTTAAATATCCATGTAAAAGAGAGAGAGAGGCTGTTTTGCATATATCTCTATATATCTGAAGTTACATATAGCGCAAAATAACAACTTTTGGAAGCATTTCAAATGTAATATTTATATATACAAGATTTCCCAGCTGGATCAGAGAACACAATAACAACCCAAATGGCATTCCACACCAAAATCAGTTAATCTTAACAGTCACAAGTTTAAAGAAAATGGGTACTTTAGTCTCAAATCCCCAGCTGCCCTGTTTCCCTTGTTGCAGGAGTGAGGTGGCAACAGGAGGAGGAGCCTGAGGAATTGTCCCATGAAATTAAGAGAAGGGATTTGGCTGTCCTATTATAAATAGCTCTTTGTGCCTTAGTATTAAATAAGTGGCCGGGGTCTTTCACAACATCACTGGAATTATATATATTATATAAATATATATAAACTAATGCTTGGATTTTTTTTCAGATAATAATATTTACAACATAATTTTTTTCATGAACTTTCAAGTCAGCAGATATAAAATAAAAAAGGATGCAAGTCAGTATTGTAAGCCTCAGAGAAATGCCTGTTTTTGCCCCGCCCCTAATCCAGAAGTGTGCACGATATAGTTTCTTAAAAAAGGAAGTGAAAAGAAGCGGCCTGATCCTGCACACGGGGTGGCATCCCAAACAGTCACCAGCTCTGTTTTGCCAGTAGTAACATGATCGTCTCTTTTACAAGCCATTTGCTAGTGGGACGAGCCCTTGAGTACAGTATACCTGTGAAAATGTCACTTGGCTAAAATATCCCAGTACAATTCTCCAAGTAAACAACTTCACAGAAGTTAATTATCAAACACTGCAAAAAAAAAGAAGAAGAGGAGTAATGCAAAAATCAGAACTAGAAAGCCATAGAAGACAAATGAGGAAGGTCTTATCTTGCCAGCAAGCATTCTTTTGCTCTACCACCTTCTGGGTGCCCTGAGTTTCTAAAGCAAGAAAGTAAAAGAAAATACGGCTCAGGGCCCAAGAGGTGTGTGTTCTTATTTCAGGTGATGGCTCCCTACTTACGTTTCCTTAAAGTCACATTTTAAAAAGACACATTTATTCGTTGTTCTGTACAAGCCGAGCTAAAGCTATACCATTAAGTGTTCAAGGCCTTGTCAAGTGTCAGTAATAAAACCTAAACACTAAACTTCCCAGTAATGCTATAATCAAAACAACACAATGAATGTCAAAAGAACTGCTAATCACTTCTTATTTGAAAAGTACATCAATAGCAATACTGTGTTGTCAAGTCAGTGCAAATGTGACAGAAAATGTTTCTTTTGCAGGGAACGGCCGATTGCTGAGGCTCTGGGGACTGATCTGGCCGAAGGAGCTGCACAACTTGGAGCCCAGGGAACAAGTGCAGTGGGTTCTTGGCCTTATTCACACTTAGGTTTTACCCTGCTCTTTCTAGGCAGAGGTCTACACTTTAACGAACTGCGTCTCAGTGGCTTTTTGTGGGGGTTCTGCCCTAAGCTTTCCCTGTGAAAACCTGCTCTTCAAATATGAATTGGAGCAAACACCCATTTGGGTTTTCTGCAGATTTCTCTTTGCACTTGCTGATCTTTAAAGAGCGGGTTTTTTGCAGAGAAAACTCCAGAGGGAAAAAAAGGGGGAGGGATCCCCAGATTGTGCCTGGAAAGAGCAGAGGAAGGTGCCGTACTTTTCCATGTATTAGACGAGGGGGCTTCTCATAGACGGAAAAGTACGGTCAGTGTGGACAAGTCCGTTGTTGTCGATGTAACAATTCTGCTTACAACTCAAGAGCAGGTAAAGAGACAGAAGATGTAAGCACTAGGATGCAGGCACTTCGATTTTGCACTCTATTATTTGTACACAGGCAAGTTGCTTGATATGTGGAAATACCAAGCTCTAAATCAGAAGAGGGGTGGGGTAGGGGAAATGAAGGGGGAGGGCCAGACAAGAATATGCAAAGTGCTACACTACTGCATATAATGCAGCCGTGCAAAGATAAAAGGGAAAGGAAAAAGAAAAAGTGTCTCAACCCTGAATTAAGTCTTATGTTAAGAGGATCCCCAGCCCACCTCTCTCTTTCTCTTTCTCTCTCTCACATGCTTATTTCATGCAAAGTTCCACAGCTGAAGAAACAAGCAACTGCAACCAGAAACAAGTTCCTCTCTCATGAAACAAAACAAGGCAAAACAAGTGAGTTCTATTCCCATGAGTCACTTCACCCCGAGGATCTGCTGGCTTCAATGAACTAACTTGCAAATTTATCTAGAGAGGCTGTCTCTCAACAGGAACGGCTCAGAAGGCGCCCTGGAATTTCCACAAACAAATTAAAAAGCTGCTCTTAAGCTTTTTACAAACCACTTGTGGAACATGAACACCTGAGCCTAGCAAAGTGGTTTGTTTTCTCTTTTCTTTTTCCAGAATGCAAAGTTGAGAGGGGCCTGATGTATCAAAGAGTCCACAGGAAACAAATCACCCCAATAGTATTTTCTTAAAAAATATATACATTATATAATATAGTGTAAATGCTGCCTTAGCATGATCACGAGCTTGAAAACGTAACACCTCTCAGCTGTTAACCATCTTGCCATTTGCCACTGGCCTTAAAAAGTCACTTTTCCCTTCTGCCATGATGTGAGCTGCTGTGAGGCTGTGGGCTGTCTTGAGAACGAGGCTGCCCACTCCGGAGGAGGAAGCTGTGATGGGCAGGGACGTCACCCCGCTCACAGAGGATGCCGTTGGCTGGCTGAAACAGGTCATTGGCAGGGTTGCTTTCTGCTTCTCCCTGGTGATTTTTTTTGGGTGGGGGGAGGGAGGGAGGAGAGGGGAGAAGGGGGAAATAAACCCTGATCATTATTTAAAATAGAACACAGGAATTTCAACATTCTCACAGCAATCCAAGGATGTAAAAAATAAGGGACAGTGAATTATCCCCGATAGTTTTGATACCCTAGTTGAGTTGTGATTTTTCTTCATTTTTATTACTTATCATGACAGATAATGAACAGATGGGTTCTGACAGAGTGGGGGGCGGGGAGAAGCTGTGTTCATTAACCCTGAGCTCTCACACTGCTAATAACCCAGAATCAGTAAATTTCTCTTCCTTCTCTGTGGAGCCACTGGTGTAACTCTGGAGCCTCTTGAGAGAAACTAGCAACACAGCAGTGACCAGAAACACTGTTGTGCCATCAGTTCTCAGAGCCATTTCCTTTCTTCACTCATCACAGTGGCTGAAGGGCCGCTGCAAATGAATGGGAGAGACTTGGAGGAGAGAAGGGGAAGAAGAGAGAAAGAGCCTTCCCTGTGTTGGTGCCCTCCATACATTTCGAACTATAACTTCTATCAATTGCAAGACTGCATGGGGCTGGTGTGAGCCACAGCCCCCAAAATATGAAGGGCTCGGACTGGGTAAGTCTAAGGAGTAAGAAAGAAGAGACCAGGCAAGAGAAGGCCAGCATTCGGCAAGGAAGCATGGTGGATTTCTCCACTAAAAAGACCACTGAGGTGCTTGAGACGGCTTTACTTGGTCAGAACAGCAGTGGCTGCTGGGGATCCCATGGGCTTACAAATCACACAGGCTTATATAGCCATCCCTTCGCCTTAGCTCTACACCAGCATAGAAATTAAGTCATGTTCTCAGAAGAAAAGCATGCCTGGATTATTGGAGCTGGATGCCTAATTCAGCAAGGAGAGCAGGGCGCAGATTTTCTAGCAGGCTAGCTCAAGGATGAGTCCTTCCTGCACAGAAATGATCAACACATTCTTTATATAATGTGAGAAAGCGGATTCTTTCCTCCACTTTTGTGAGTTTCCCAGCAGTCACTATTGTCCTGATCAGGTAAAGCTGCCTTAAACATTGCAATGGTGTACTTATTGAATAAATGTACCACAGGGGACACCAGGAGAGACAACAGAGGCTCTGTATTAGGGCACAGAAAACTTCTGTTTCCGTCTGACACTCACAGAATAGCAAGGTCTTCACCTAAGGTGGGCCTCGCCTGCTGCCTGGGCTCTTTTGGAGGCTGTTCCAGAGGGTGGCCGTTCTCCAGAGCTGACCCGTTGAACAGATGATCGTCCTGGTCGCCAATGCCAAGCTGCAGGCTCAGAATCTCCTGGAAGTAGAAGGACAGCGTTAGCCGTGTGGGAGTGGAGGGTGCTGCCAACCAATCAGAACTGCTGAACAAATGATGGAGAAAGGTGAAGTGGAAATGGCCTTGCTGAGAAGGAGCTGAGAGGCTAGAGGGCAGACCCTAAAGCTCCCTGCCATAGCCACCAGGGATTCTTTGTGGCCAGCCCAAAATATAGGGGAGGGAGGGTCCAGGGACAGTGTTAGGGGTATGTGCTCTGCACGTAGGAGGTCCTGGGTCCAATCCTCCACCTCTACATTTAAAAGTGACTTAGGGAAGTGGGGCTGAGAAGACCCAGATCTGAACTGATGGAAAGCTGCTGCCACTCAGGGTAAACAGACTGGACCAGCAGTTTGACTCAAAAGTTCATGCAAGACACAATTCTACGGAATGGGGAATCAATACTCAGAATTTTATGAACATCTCAGTAACACTGCTGTGTCTGAACTGGGAGTCTGGCAAGGCTGGGATTATTTCATGCTTTACATGGAAACTTAATAGGAGGGCCACCAGCTCTGGATTTCTGGGATAGTACAGGACGCAAAGACACAGACACATAGGCATGTTCAGTGAATCAAGGAAACGGGAGTGTTCATGTACCTCAATTTGCTCTCCCTGCCCACCAAGCTCATCGGCATCGAGGGCTGACAGTTCCAGCTCAATGTCTCGGTCTGGCTTTGTGTCTGCACCGTCCTCCGGATAGTCAGACTAAGAAGCAGGATAGGAGTGGGGGGAAACAGACAAAGCACAATTGATTTAAAGAAAGGGAAAGAAAGGTATTTCTATGAGATCGCCTTACGGCCACTCAACCGCTTCAATCAGCAGAACCAGCACTGTTGCAGGTGCCACAGGCCACCTGCTCCACATTCATAAGAACTTGATATTTTAGTGTGGCAGCATGCACACCCTGAAACTCCCTCTAGGTGTTTTCACTGTACTCTATCTCTGTTGTGTTTTTTTTTACTGTTAAAAACAGTTGTGTTTAGGTAAGCCTGTCCAGATGTTTAGAAAACTGGTGTGAGTTTTAATCTGTTTTTAGTTTATTATTTTAGCTTTTCAAAAATCTTAAAATTATTCTTAATTCTTCTTACTGATAATTTTATTTTTTCCCTTTTCCTTAGGCTGCTTTGATATGTGTGTGTGTGTGTGTTTACAATCAGGCGGCATGCAAATTTTACAAAATAAAATAATAAAATAAAAGTTAGGGACCTGGCTCTTCCAAATGCCTAATGGTTAGGGGCTGAACTAAAAACAAACAAACCCATTTTGACAAGGTCTGGGTCCCCCGTGTCAGCTATGTAAACAGAAGTACATTCATGCATACTTATGGAGAAGATATGTCGCAGGTAGCTGAAGCCTTGGCGATGAGTTCAGTGATTCAGTTATACGGCAGTGTCCCTCCTCCATTTCCCTTCTTACATGTGACTGACATATGCAACGTGTAGCCACTCAACAGGTTGGCTGAAGCTGATAAATGTCATTTGTTATGCAACCAGAAAAACATTACTCAGAAAAAAGAAAGGGAGGGAGGGCAGTGCTCCAGGAGAAGGGCATGGTGTAGAGAGATACCGCCCCAATGGTAAATAAAGGAGAAGTAGCTGCTGTTCCTGTCTCCACAGAAAATGGGGAATCAGGCATAGAAGAAACTGGAAGCTCATAGTGTGTCCCTCAGCTGCAGGCAGAAAGTGCTTCTGGATTACCTATTTATTGGTCATTCATCCTGATTTGTTTGGAAGGAGATTAGACAATGTTGGCTATTGTATGAGCATTCTCTCCTATTTGTCTGCGGGGAGGTTAGAGATGCTGTTGCATCAGGGCAGGTCTCACCCTACACTTTCCCAGTGCATCTTCGCATTCACTTTCCTTACTGAAAAAAGTATTGACATTTTGGGGAAGCCTGCCGGTTGCACAAGACCTTGCAGCCAACTATAACTGCCTGACCTGGATTTGCCCATAAGTGGCAGGTCCTGCCCTGTTTTGCATCTGAAGTGACAAATATATATGCTGCTGAATCAAACCCTAACTCAGGCACTGCTTTCCCCACTTGCTCTTGGAGGAGACCTGCCCCTTGAGAACACAAGGTGCCCTTCTAGGACCTTTGCAGGCTGGCCAAGGAAAAGAGTGGGCACATTTCACACAATGCCATTTCCTTCTTACTGAAGTTTAGAGTAGCCAGGCTCAATCTCAGGCCAAAGACATTTGTGGAGCTGGAACACTTCTGGGCATTACATGGGAAGACAGAGAGTGACTAACTGGGATGTGTCCAAAGGAGAACGTGACAAAGATGGTGAGTCAGCTAGTTTTGTAGGTGGGAGTGTTTATATTATTTACTTATTCTGTTTATATCCCACCTTTTTCTCCAAGGAGCTCAAGTTGGGTCTCCCCTCCTCATTTGAGGTAATATTGGGCTGAGAGGCAGTGACTAGCTCACTGAAGCCAAGTGAGTTTCACGGCTGAGTGGGGATTGAACCCTAGTCTCCCAGAGCCTAGTCCAACACTCTAACCACTATGCCACACTGGCTCTCAGCATTGCTCTGCTGCTCATCTTTGTTTTGCTAATGTTTTTTATTACTGCTATGCAGGAGGGCTGGTGTTCAGTTTTTGTTTTCCAAGTATGCTATATGGAATATTTATGGGTTACGTGATTCCCTAACCCCTTTTCTATTGTATAATACATTTATGCCTATTCATTTCTTTGCAAGTTGCTTGGAGACCATTGGGTGGCAAGCGACTAGAAAGCTTAGGAAATAAAGAAACAACTGAAAGGCTGCCCCCAAGATCAGGGGCGGGGGGCTTCTTTCAGCCTGAGGGCTGCCTCCCATTCTGGGCCAAGCCTCCAGGGTGAAACTCCAGTGGTAGTTGGGGGCAAGAAGCATAAGCAGGTGGAGAAATTAATGTATTACCCTCAGAAAGGAGGCTAGTTTCTACACAGGCTCACCCCTGACGGATGACAAAGCAAGTTTGTTTTCTATTGCTCCAATGGGTTCAGATTACAAGAAAAAGGATTAAAACCAAACATTTGACAGAACTGTGGGATAACTAGCCTCATATAACTAACATGCTTAAGTCTAATTAATGCATGATGGGGTTAATGACATAGAGTAAACTGTCCTGCCAGGCTTAGCTAGGTCACTTCCCCTTACCTTGAGGAGTCAATAGATAACCAAGCCTATTGTTCCCTTCCAGTCTACCTGAGCAGCTCAGCGTTTGAAGAGGTTTCAGCTGGTTGTTCCAGCTCAACCACATGGCTCTCACAAGCCACTCTGGAGTTTCTACACCAAAATTTTTAAAATTTAGGAATCATCATAATCATCATCATCATATATTTATACTGTACTCCACTCATCTGGCTGGGTTTCCCCAGCCACTCTGGGCGGCTCCCAAGAGAATATTAAAAACACCAAACATTTAAAACTTCCCTAAACATGGTTGCATTCAGATGTATTCTAAAAGTCAGATAGTTGTTTATTTCCTTGACATCTGATGGGAGGGCGTTCCACAGGGTGAGCGCCACTACCGAGAAGGCCCTCTGCCTGGTTCCCTGTAACTTCACTTCTCACAGGGAGGGAACAGCCAGAAGGCCCTCGGAGTTGGACCACAGTATCCAGGCAGAACGATGGGGGTGGAGATGCTCCTTCAGGTGCTTTTACCACTTTGTGACTAAGACAAGTTTTGCTGCCTGTGCAACTTTCTGAAGCACATGAATCTGACCTTTGGAGAGTTTGTAAGCAAACTGTTTTTAATTGACAAAACGTGTTGCCTTTTCCCACGCAGGGGGAAGAGAAAAACTTTTGAAAGAAACCTTTTAAGGGGACATTTTGGAACTCATTTGGAGGGGCATGTTTTAAAGGTCTAACAGCCTATATTCCCATGCTTTACTTTGCTGCATACTTTGTGACTTTAAATCTCTTGCTGGGGTTCTCTCACCAAAGAGAACTTGCACTAAACTTGGATCTTGGCCTCTAGGAAATTATCATATACAGTGGTTTTTTTTCTGGGGGGATGCAGAGATACGCATACCCCTAAACATTTTGTGAATCTTATGTTTGGCCTCATTGAGGGGCAGTATTTCAATATGAGCAGGAAAATGAGAGTACCCCTAAACATTTTTTTTAGAAAAAAAGCACTGCTCATATACATACACATATACAATCACACCTTGGGTTACAGATGCTTCAGGTTGCGTTTTTTTGGGTTACGGACCCGCCGAAACCTGCAAGTACCGGAACGGGTTACTTCTTGGTTTTGGTGGTCGCACATGTGCAGAAGCACTAAATCATACTTTGCACATGTGCAGAAGCGCCAAATCGCAACCCATGTGCTGCTGCGGGTTGCAAACGCTGCGGGTTGCAAATGTGCATCCTGCATGGATCACGTTCACAACCCGAGCATCCACTGTACATATACATATACATATACATATACATATACATATACATATACATATACATATACATATACATATACCAACAACAACAACTTCCTGATGGTACTGAGCTCCTCAGCAGGGAAACAGACTGCCTTCATTAGAAGAGCTTTTTAAAGCAGAAGTTGGAGTCATGTATCAGGGAGATGGTAGCAGTGGTCTTCCTGCCTAGCAGCAGTAGGCTGGTCTAGATGACCGCTGATGTCTCCCTCCAGACTCTGTAATGCATTTACAGTGGTACCTCAGGTTACAAACTTAATTCGTTCCGGAGATCCGTTCTTAACCTGAGGTACCACTTTAGCTAATGGGGCCTCCTGCTGCTGCCATGTGGCCACCACACGATTTCTGTTCTCATCCTGGGGCAAAGTTCGCAACCCGAGGTACAACTTCTGGGGTTAGGGGAGTTTGTAACCCGAAGTGTTTGTAACCCAAGGTACCACTGTATTCTAAAAGGGGTCCCTCCCTTCAGTATCTTCTCCACCCAGCTCAGCTACTTTTTTACCTCGCCGTTTCTCAGACTGATTTCATTGCTTAGGAGGGTCAAAGAGAGGGGGCTTCCTTCTGCCAAGGAGCTCCATTTCTGCTGCGTGGCAAGTGCGTTGGCCTCTCTCTGAAGCAGCAACGAGTTACTTTTGGCCTACATGGAAGAATAACAGAGGAAATGGCAGGTTGGAAGCAACACTCATTCCATTCCTCCCTCCGCCCTGCAGCTCTTGGACCATGCTCAACAGACTGGCCGGCCCCCTGTAAATTCTCCATCCCCCCAAAAAATTCCAGAGCAGGAGGCAAAGTTGCCAGATCAGCCATACCTGCTGCAGTTCGATGCTCAGTAGATCTCCAGTGCTAGAATGCTTTCTTGGGGCAGACACATCTGTAAGGATGAACTGGTCCCTTGAAAGAGAAGGAAGGTTTAGAAGTTGCTCCCTGCACATTGCTTGGAAGCATGACACTGGACCTCTGATGAAGAAGGAAACAGAGGGGGCTCTTGAGGTGGGCCTGCCAGCCAGGGGTTTCCTTTCATCCTCAGACCTTCTGAAGGTGCACAGAAAGGTCCAGGGATAAAAGGAAATTCCCAGCTGACTGACCTGTCCCAGGATTCCCTCCTCTCTGCAGGAAAATGATGCCCAGCAAAGAGACAACTGAACCTCTATCCCCCACCCTCAAATTGAACAGCATGGTATGAATTAGTCTGCACAGGGGTCGCTGCAGAATGCCAGGGAAATGACTACAATGGGGTTTCAACACATCGTATTTCATGCAGGGCAAATGTTGTCAGAAAGCACCCTCATCCCAAGCCCAAGCCCAGTCCCCACGCACTGGCTCTGGCACGGTGGCGCTCACTCCATTCTATCGTCCTTTTATTTATTATTACATTTGCATCCTGGCTTTCCTGGAATGAGCTCCTGGTGCAATCCCTGGTTCTCTCCCTCCCCACATATTCCTTTTAAGAATGTAGCAAGAGCTCTGTTGGATCAGGACAGGGTGGGGGGCACTAGCCCAGCACCCTGTTCTCCCAGTGGCCAGCCAGATGCCCCAGTAGGAAGCCTGAAAGCAGGAGCTGAGTCCTTGTGTTCTCCAGCAACTGGCATTCAGAGGCAGACTGCTTCCCACAGTGGAGGGAGAACACAAGACATCCTGGCTGGCCACCAGGTATACCTGCATCCTCCATCCTTGCAACAACCCAGTGGGGTAGGTTAGGTTTAAAGAAAGTGGTTGGTGCAGGGAATGGTTGAATGGGGATTTCAACACAGATCTCCCAAGCCCCAGTCCCACCACTGAGGAGCTGTGAACTTAGCGCTGACTGCCGTGGCCTGAAAACTCCTACTGCTTCCATGGGATCTGGTAAGGGATCTGGGCACGCTGAGCTTAGGCGAGGTGATGTCCAGGAGGGGCTCCCCAGATGCCCCCTTCGACAAGCGCTCCCTCACCTACCGTTCTCTGAAAGGCGCTGATGAAGTAGAATCGGAATTGTAGGAGCTCCATCTTGAATCAATGGTGCTGACGTAAGGGGTGTAATCTGCAACAGGCAAAAGGTGCAAACTCAGCTCAGGCCAGAGAGAATCCTGCCCTCCACCCACACCTGCCACCCTGGCATCCTCTTCTATATCGTTTCCAAGGCTCCCGACCAACCCAGCCCATACCTGACATGCTGACTGGCTTTGTAGCACTTCCTTGGGAAGCAGTAGCTTGAATTGGGTCTGTCGTGTGATAACCCGTGCGCGACGACCTGGAGATGGCGCCCCATTTGGAGATGATGGGCCCATCGCTGAATGGAATGATTGGGTCTTCCTCCTTTGCCCTTCTCTGGGTGTCGAAGAGGTGCACCCGCCTCTTCATGTCCCCACTGTCCAGATCCTGTAAAGCCCCACAAGAAAAGAAAAGCCCAGAGATAGAATCACAGAACAGTAGAGTTGGTAGGGGCCCAAAGGGTCACCCAGTCCAGTTTCCTGCAATGCAGGATCTGGCCTGCACATGGCCTGGTGCGGCAGGGAGGCTCATTCTTAGGCCCAGTGTAACATTTTGCACTCATAGGAGCCCTTTTAGAAGCAGTTCCCTTCGGAACGTCATCTGGCAGGGCATCCAAATCACTTCTCACAATCCTTACAACAACCCTGTAAGGTGCTCAGGACAATATATTTTCCCTTATGCGGTAGACTGGGGGAGGGCACTCGTGCGTGTGTGCATGTAGGTGTATGATGAGGTTAAGGGAATCATGTTTTGGAAACTGGTTCTAAGAAAACCCACCACTGGCAGAGGGAGAAGCACTGGCTCTGAGCCTGGCTACCAAGAAGAATGGGCTCCAGAGGGGAAGCTGCCTTACCAGGAGCACAGCACCAGAATTGGCAATGACATCCTTGGGCTCTGACTCAATGGCACTTATGCAGGAGCTGATGGTGCCACAGGACCAGGGAGAGTAGTGGGAGAGGCGGTCGTCCTCGTACTTGGAGCTATGCTGGCTGCTGGCACTCTCACAGAACTGCAGAGAAAGGAAGACACCAGGTAAGTTCTGTGGGGTGGGTTTTAATCGGTAGGAGAGGCTATATTAATTGCAAATCATCTCTCCAGGTGCCCTTGTGTGCGGTTTGAATCAAGTTTCAAAACCCCACCCTTGGCAGCACAATTAAAAACATAGGAAATAGACCGTAAAACCTTGGGGGGGGGCTTACCCCTTCCTAACCCACTTAAAGCATCAGGCAACAGCTTGTCAAGTTTATAATCATGCACTATTTCACAGCAATGGCAGCAGTAAAAAACTATGCAGCCAAAATACTCGTTATTTACAGTATAACCAGCTTCAGGCTTGTGCCTGGAGTCGGAGCAAGTGGGGCCTGCTGGCCTCCAAACGCTGGTCAAAAGGAAGAGAGAGTGGAACAGGAAATGCTATATGTTCCTACCACACAGAGCCCTCTCTACCAATTTTATTTCTATGGTCTGGGTATCTGCCTATTAGCAATACAGCTCTGAGGATTTAGCCCCCTCTCATGCTAACTAGCAAGAACATGCATTTGTTAGATTTGGAGGCTAATCTCCCACAAGATCACCCCAAAGGCCTTTTGTGTATTTCCCATGTCAGCAGCAGAAACATCTGCACATTTGGGGATGCTGTGCTGTACAGAGTAACAGAAGAAAAAAGGAAAGCAATTTCCCTGCGATGAGGAGGTTGCAGGGAAACACAAGGCAGAAAGGGAAGAGAAGGAAAAGGAAAAGGAAAAGGGAGGTGGGAACCAAGGATAAGTAAGAGCAGGGTGCCTGCTGAAGTTTTGTTTCCACTAGGACAGGGGTCTGCAACCTTTAAGACAAAAAGAGCCACTTGGACCCGTTTCCGAAGAAATAAAAACTGGGAGCCGCAAAACTGGGAAGGTGACGTCGGGGCGGTGCGTGACTAGTGCACACACTGCCCCCATGCAACGTCACAGCCAGTACAGCGCCCGCCACAGTGGGGAGTGTTGGGGCGCACAATGCGCCTCCTCCCCTCGCTAATATCCACCCCGGAGCCGCGGCAAAGGTGTAAAAGAGCCACATGCGGCTCCGGAGCCGCGGGTTGCAGACCCCTGCACTAGGAGGCTGGCAGATAGGCCTGATGTGGGAGGTTTATCTTTTGATCAGGCAGCCATCCTAACCAGTGACATAGGACTGCAACTTATTAAACAAAGCCAATAGATTCACAGTGCAAGAAAAAAGATTCTAACTAAACCTTAGGAAGAACTTTCTGGAGGTTAAGAGCTATTTGACAATGGAACAGACTCCCTCAGAAGGTGATGCATTCTCCCGCATTGGAGATTTGAAATCAGTGATTGCAGGGCCCTCTGCGGTGCAGGAGGCCGAACTAATGACCCTTCGGGTCCCTGCAATTCTGTGATTATGAAAAATCTCCCCCAAACAGATAAATGGTCCTATGCAAGTTGTTTAATCTCAATATCCTTCCCCAATCTAAATACTGGCCCTGGTGCAAACTGCTATTAGCTTGTGGTGGGGAGGGGGGTGAGTAGAAGAGAAAGAGGTTGTAGCTGCCTTGTTCCCCTCCATGAAGTTAATAGCAAGTGGGTGTGTATGGTGGGGGGGAAGAGATTTGGAAAAGGAAAGGTGTCTAGGAGGATTAAATCACATCCCAGCTCTTCAAAGCAACCATGCAGGACTACAAATTATCAAAACAAAATTGGAGGAGATCCCAAGCCTCAGGACCATCATTGGTCATTAGACTACAGATGTGGCCTTCCAGATGTTGCTGGAATCAAACTACCATCACTCCTGGCTGCTGGGGAGGGGAGAGCCTGGAGCCAAGCCATATTTGGAGGGCCACAAGTTCCCCACAGTGCCCTATGGAGTTAAATCCCAAGCCACCATGGGAAGCATCCACTTTCAGGCAGGACATGAGGGAGCACATGCTGAACCCCAGGAGAAAGGAGTGCCAAAGCGTCTGGTGGAGCAGTTGTGCTCTTTCCCCACCCACATCCCTGTAGCTCTCTGGTGCCTTACTTCTCGGCTGAAGTCCACGTTGAAGAGAGGGGAAGGAGGAGGAGGAGACTGTGCGGCTGCAGGCAGAGTGGAGGAGGACACGAGAGGCGTTTTTGGTATGTGGCATGGGGCCCACTGCTCCGGCTTCCTCCGCAGTGGGTCGTCGTAAGTGGGTTTCAAGTGGCCACAAGGATCCTAGGGGAAAGGTGCCAGATCAGGACCGATTAACATCACATGGAACACAAGAGTTAGCCGCTCAAAGGCTTGTGTTACAAGAACACAGGAAGTTGCCTTGTATGGAGTCACACCATTAGTCCACTCAGCTCAGCACTGTCTCTGCTGACTTGTGGCGGCTCTCCAGGGCAGGGGACATTCCCAGACCTGCCTGAACCTGGGGAGCCAAACCTGAGACCCTTTGCACGCAGGGCGGGTGCTCTGCCACATCAGCGGCAATGCAGAATTTTGTACTGTTTGATGCTATTTCATGGTCTGTTGTAAATATACTGTTGTGGGCCGCCTTTATATTTTACATGAGTGGGTGGCACATAAACCTATTAAATATATAAATGTTCAGCTGGCAATGCAAGGAAGGCGTTAAGCTGGATCTCCTCCCACCATGCCCAAATTCCTCCTGAACTGAACCATGTGATGGCAGATAAAATCAGAAATACACAGTATAAGCTGTCTTATACTGACCCAGACCACAGGTCCACCTAGCTCAGTACTGTCTACACTGACTGGCAGCAGGTTTCAGACACAGAGATGCCATTGGGCAGTGAACCCGGGACCTTCTGCATGCAAAGCAGACACTCTACCACTCAGCTGCAACCTTTCCCCTACACTCCCACACACCCTTCTCTCTGATACTTCCCCCAAAGGAATTCACCAGCTGGCCAGGAGCTTGCTCTGATTAAACAGGCAATAGCAACTTCCCAAAAGGGGAAGCAAGCCTTGTATCCTGCCAGCCTACAACCCAGAAGTGTGCAAGGATTCAAGTGTGGTACTGGGATAAGGAATGTGGGGAGGAGGGTCACAAGGAGTCCTAACTGGCCCCTGCCCCAAGTGTTGGGTGCACTGGCTCTTGCTCCCTATGTTTGCTTTGTTTCACTTCTGCCTTGTTTTATGCAGCATGGGAGTGCTCTTCAGCTCAGAGCCATAAACCATTTAAACAGAAAAAAATCAGGTCGCAGAAATGCCCCAAAGTTCTAAGACATCATCTCATTAGGCCTAGGGAGCTTCCAAAAAGGAAGCCACACAGGAGAGTAATTCATGCAGCAAGTTTAAGTGTCCCAGGCAAATAAAATGTGTCTCTGCCTGCAGGCAAAATGGCACCAGAGGCCCTTGAGGAGGAGCTGGTTTGGGATATCTGAGAGGCCTCAGAGCAGTAAGGAACAAAGCTCCAGTGGCTAGTGGGGAACCTACCCTCAAGGAAGGCACCGTCCTCTGGTCAGCCGGCAACTGACAGGCCATGGAATGGTAGCTGTCCAAAGAGTTGTATCTCTCCCGCAGGAAGGACTGGTAGACAGTGGGGTGGACGACATCCATGGGAGGCAAGGAGTTGCTCCGGATTATGTCATCCCTTGGGTACATCTGCGGCCGCCAGATCCGCCGGCTGTCGTAGAGCGGGGCATACATCCCAGACGGGACTGGCCCATAGGGCTGCGGTGGCGGTGGCGGCTGGTAAGGAGAGCTCAATCTGTCCCGAGGGGGGAATGCGCTGTAATGGTCGCCGTATGGCACAGAAGCAGATGGGAGGGCGGATTCAGGAACATTGCTGGGCCTCACAAAGCGAGGGAGGCAAGGGGCCACACCAGCTGGGACTGTCGGTGGAGCTGGGTAGTATCCTATGGAACAAGAGACACTTGCTGAGCTTGGCCTATCATCTAGAACTTCACATTGTTCTAGGGCCAGTCTGCACATGTAGCAGAATTAGGAAGTAGGGTGGACTGTACCATGTTCAGGTCCATTTTGAACGCTTCCCCATGCAAAAATTAATAATAATAATGATATCCCCACAAGGAAAAAACTGGCACAGCAGGGAGCAGACTAGGCTACAACTTCGCTAGTGTTCTACTTGCAGGGAGACGTTTTCTTTTAAAATTATCTTCCATCCACCCACCTGAAGCCTGCAATGGTACAGATAATTCTATCACCTTGTTTTTGCTGCATGCATTTACCAGGTCTTCTTAGCTGCCAGAACTTAGCTGAACAGAACTTACTTCTCTACATAAAAACCACTCCTCTCCTCAGAATATAAGCCCAATAATAATTTCTCCCCTCTGTACACATTTAAATGGACCGGAAATATTCTCTTCTTTATATGCCACAATGTAGACTGACATAAGGCAGCTGCTGTCAGTGGAGTAAAGCTATTGGTAGAAATATTTAAGAGAAATCAAAAGTCAATGAGCTATATGAATTTTACAACATACAGCTGCTAAAGTTGGGGGAGAGAGGGTCATTTCTCATCATGGTTCCCACTCACCCACAAAGCCTTCATTAGTCTCCACTGCCATTAACTACAGAACAATAATGGTTGCTACTGTTAACTGACACTTACAATCACCTGTCTTGGAGGCCTGTGGTCATGCACAAAGGTAAGCTATAAATGTTAACAATAAATCAACAGCTTTGTGGCACCTACACATTAACAAAATGGCATAATGTTTTCTATGCTAAAAGTGTGTATAAAAGTAGTTTAGAGGCGGAGTGGGTGAGGGTGAGTTCTGAACAGTACAGATGCTGCTTGTATTACCAATGCAACTTTTTTGTGAATGACCACTGTTAATAATTATCATTGTCTACTTTTCTGAATTTTATTTACCTCTGACCTCATTGATGAAAAACCCCCACCTCCTCAATGTGCAAGCTGAATAACATTTCATTTTTCCCATCTACAAAGCCTGGTGACAAAGCCTGAGACCCTTTGTCAATTTTGCTGTGATATACCAACACGGGTACCTCTCTGGTAATTGTTTAATAAATACCTGATTAATCAATTTACAGCCCAATTCTGTGCATGTTTACTCAGAAGTAAATTCCACTATGTTTAGTGGGGTTTAGTCCCAGGTAAGTGTCCTAAGAATTGCAGCCTAAATCTGCATATGGGTATATAAAATATTTCCAAAAGAGGATGGGGGAAGAAGAGGAGATATTTTTGTTTGCAGATAGCATATTTGTTGTTGTTGTTTAGTCATTTAGTCGTGTCCGACTCTTCATGACCCCATGGACCAGAGCACGCCAGGCACTCCAAGCATATAGCATATTACACATGTAATAATAATAATAATAATAATAATAATAATAATAATAATTTATTTATACCCCGCCAATCTGGCTGAGTTTCCCCAGCCACTCTGGGCAACTCCCAATTGAGTGTTAAAAACAATAAGTATTAAATATGAAAAACTTCCCTAAACAGGGCTGCCTTCAGATGTCTTTTAAAAATAGGATAGCTTCTTAGTTCCTTGACATCTGCTGGGAGGGCATTCCACGGGGTGGGTGCCACCACTGAGAAGGCCCTCGGTTACATGTTACATGTGTTGCATCTTCTTTCTCCCATGCAAGCAGAAGGAATGCCTTTTTTAAGGTGCTTGCATCTCTTTGTAATATACAGTTGTATTAAAGAATAAATGTTAAAATCTGCCACTCAATATTTATTAGGAAGCACATTTTCAGTTGATGTTTTGAAACCAATCCATCTAGGCCAACTTTCCCCAGGTGCCCACCAGGTCTTTGGACTACAACTCCCATCAGCCCCAGCCAGCATGGCCAGGCTGGAAGAGACATTACAGTCATGTGCTGGGGCATCAGACTGAGGAAGCTTGAGCTACACACTGTGTGAAAAAGTCCTTTCTGTCCTGAATCTTACACTATTCTGCTTCACTGGATGACTCCACTAGGTTCTAGTATTATGAGAGGGGGAGAAAAACATCTCTCTAGACACACCACATAATTTTATACACACAGTGATAAAAGTTTTACTCCACCAGTGTGGGCCACCACTGAAAGCATGAAGGAAGAGGACTGTCCCTACTTGGGGCCTAAAGGACAGCAGGTCCGATGGCCAGTTCCCTCTGAAGGTAGGTCCATGATCCAGAGGTGGCCACAGAAAAGGCCAGGTCTGCTTGAGTGCCCTGTCAGTGACTCACCAGCTTGCGGGTACTGCTGGGGTTCATAGGAGAGGTGGGTTCTGGGATCTTGAAAATACTGGAGGCTGTCGGAGTGAGGCGGGTAGACAGGCATTCGAGCAGCAAATGGGCCAGCTTGGGGCGTGATGGAGTTCATCTCTGTGCCCACAGGAGGCGGCGGCGGCGGCGGAGGAGGACCTGCTGAGGTAGCTGCCACCTGACTGACAGGAGTCTTCGAAAGGGAACCAATTTTACTGGAAGAAATTCAGAAAGAGAGAGATTAAATTTAGGCCGTCTCTTGAATTATAGAAATCTTGGGGTAACTTTTAAAATTTAGGCACGTAGACAAAACCTCTAATGTTGATTTTAAAAAGCATTCCCTACATCGCAGGAATGGGGAGCCTGGGGGCCTTCCAGATGTTGCTGGACCCCCAATGCCCACCATTCCTGGCTACTGACCAGGCTGGCTGCACACATCACAGCAGGGGCCTTCTTGAGAAGAGGAATTGCCTCCTGCATGGAAAAACAACGTGTTCATGGGGGGAGTAATGGGAACAGAGGGAACATAGGAAACTGCATTATACTGAGCCAGACCACAGGTCCATCTTGATCAGTACTGTCTACACCGGGAGCACCAGCTCTGCAGGGTTTCAGGCAGGGAGCCTCTCCCTGCGCTACCTGGCAATGCCACTGGGGACTGAACCCGGGACCCTCTGCTTGCAAGAAAGATGCTCTGCCGCTGAGCTATGTTCCTTCTTTCAAGCATGGCACATACTTTTCAGAGAGAGGGTCTGCCAAGGAGCCCGGGGTGTTCTGTCCATTGGCTCCAGCTTTCCCCGCTTTCTTCACGTTCTCCAACACCATCATGGACGAGGGGTCGGCGCAACGTGGGATCAGCTGGGGGCTGCCACTCTCCAGGCTCACAATGCCGTTAGTGCTCTGTGCCATCTTCCCAGAGCTCTCCGCACTTCCCATGATGGAAATGATGCTTCCTGTCGTGGTGGAGACTGCGCTCGTGACACCGGCTTTGCCTAGCAGGGGGAAGGTTCTCACTGTGGCACTGATCTTCTTGTTCCTCAGCCGATACCTGTGGTTGCAATAAAGCAGTGGGCATGTGAATTTAGGTGACACTTCCCTTCAAAATTACAGGAACGGCTTTATTATGCCAGCTTTGCCGTTTCCTTCATTTGGCACTGGTATGTTATTTTGAGTATAAACAAGACTCCGTTTTTGTATCTACACACACCACTTTTAATTGTTTTCCGAGATAAGGAGGGGAGGAAAAGGAAAACACACATTCTGCGATCAGAAACAGGGACGGCTTCTGAAATTCTGGGGTTGTCCCTGGAAAATCAGGATACCTGGAAAGCATGCATATGTCTTTTTTAAAAAATACTAATTTTCTTTTCTCTCATTACAAATATACTTATAACATACAGCTTACACCACATCTCTCCCTCCCCCCTTTTGGACTTTCCTAAACTTCCATTTTTGATTTATTAACCTCATTCATATATTCTGCTGTTTTCTACAAATATCATATTTTTCCTTTCATTACATTATCTGCTCCCTATCCACAAAGTTGTGAATGTTTAGTTAAATCCTACCATCAGGTCAATATTCTTTCTTTGTTTCTGCAAATATAATTAAAAGGTTCCCACTCTTTTTCAAAATCCCTATTGTCCTTTTCCCGAAGCCTGTGTGTCAGCTTCGCCAGTTCTGGAAGGCAGGCATATGCAGAACAGCTTCCACATTTGTATGGGCCTCAGATTGCTCAGAAAAGCCCATTTATTATTTCTTAAATTGGAACTGTGTGGTAGAAAGGCTGGTGACCTCATTATACATCTTTAGGCGGCAGGTGAAAATGGTCTTCGACCAGGCTTTTGGCTGACAGACATCCAATGCTCTTTTAAATGTGTTGTGGGAGGGGGGGTTATTTTCTTATATTTTTATGTTGTGAACCACTTCGAGATCTATGGATGAATATAAATTAATAAATAGATGGTGATAAATTGGATAGGGCTTGCCACAGCATCTGAAGATGTTCCAGGAAAAGTCAAACCAAAGGGAGACTGGACATCAGGGAGCCATCCCCAAAGCTAGATCCTTTTGAGTTGTCTTGAAGGAAGGGTCACTGCCGAGACTCCCACCTACTTCCCTCCTCTGCCCCACAGTTCTCTGGCTCTGGCTCCATCCCCCCTCCAAATCTGAGCAAGGGGAGCTCCTCTTCAAATTAGAGGCAGGTGACTGTTTCTGCCAAAAGTAATTTGAGAAAGGCTACAGCATTACAACTCCTCTGGTCAATGGTGGTGGGTTTTTCTAAACTGGTTTATTTATTTACATTTCAAAAAAAATAATCCATTAGTAGTTAATTCAATTTTTAAAACGATAGAAAATTGTAAAATTGCATATTTAAAGCCTTTTCAGTCTTAATAATTCATGCTGTGGCATCTTTTGTATTCCCTTGTAAGACTCTTGCTGTGTAATAAGCTTGTTTGATAATCTTTATCATTATTGCTTGACTGTCTCTCATGGTATGTTAAAGTATGCTGAATAGAATTTATTCAGCCTCGTGATTTTTTAAAAAAATCTCTGCCACTTTTCAGTTTGTTTTTAGCTAAGCAATCTTTGTCAGTGCCAAAACTTTTTGTCCAAATTCACTTACGGTGCATCTTCAATGCAGGAAAATAACATACTGTGCAGATAAGGAATTCGATGGAAACCCAGTTGATTAGATAGCAAAGGGAGTAATGTTAGCATCTTAAACTTATGACCTAAACGTAGATGAGATGGAACGTTTTGGAAAGCTTGCTATCATTTAAAGAAGTTCATGATTTAGCTAGGCCAAATACTTTTTTTTGGAGGGGGAGGCACTGTCAAAGTAAGGTACATCAACATATTTACATGAAATATGAGGGTGGTATCCAGCTAAATAGACCTGCTAGCGCAAGTGTAGAAAACTTTTGGCCCACCAGATGTTGCTGAACCACAACTCCCATCAGCCCCCCAAGTGATGGTCAGTAGCCAGAGATGATGGGAGTTGTAGTTGAGCAACTTCTGGACGGCCAAATGTTTCCTCCTCCAAGCATACCTGCCATCTTAAAGGCAAAAGAGATCAGGAATTACTCACACTGAGATGTTGGCATGGCTTCAGAACAAAAGGAGGCCTCTGAGGATGGAACAAGAGGACACAGAGAGATGCAGGGATGGGGGAACTACAACTGCTGTTGCATGACAACCCACTCCCATCTTCCCTGGTCTGGAGTCAATGGGAGTGGAGTCCAACAACACCTGAATGACCGCAGGCTGCCCACCCCTGCATTAAGGGAAAGCTCTGTATAGGAAAATAAAATTATAAAAGGGATTTAAAAACTAAAGAAAATTGAAATGCATGTGAAAAGGGCTAAGTGAAGTTAAGGTTTTGTCTGCAAGGAAACTGTGAGAGAAGGACAGGACATGTATGTAGAAGCTACTGCTACAACTGTTAAAGATCAAAAAAGGAGCGGAAAATAAGAAAGTTGCTGTGCCTTGAGATTAAGCCAGTAGAAGCCAGTATAAGGAAGTGCTGCCATATATGAACACAGCCACCCCTTTGCTTGTAAACCTATAAATGCTTGTGTGTTGGTTTCTTTCCCCATATTTGGGTGTTACCTCTCAACTACCGGCTGGCTGAGGTTGTATCACACTGGCCTTACAACGTCTACGTAAATGTCCTGTTTGCCCGGCAGTTGGAGTCTGGATCTTATTGGCCATCTAGGCTGAATCCACAGGGTATTATTGAACTGCAATACTTCCCCACCCACCTACTTCCACCTTCCTTGGTCTGGGGCCAATGGGAAGTGGAGTACAATGACACCTGGAGGGCAGCAGGCTGCCCATCCCTGCATTCAGGGAAAGCTGTGCATCAAGCCTCTCCTACAGCGCATCCACCAGCTTAGGGAGAGTTCCTGCTCCTCCCGCACTTCCCAGTACTTACTTCTCCAGCTCTTCCTGAGAGTGAGCGAAAGTGCAGTTGGTCCCTCGCGGACACCCGCCTTGCTGTCGCAGGTCACGGCACATGCTTGTTTTGTATTTGCTATTTGGTTGCAGCTTTCAAAACGACAGAGGGAGAGAGGGAGGGAAAACATTTCATTACATAAACCAAGCCTGGAATAAATCCCCACCAGAGTTGTTGCTGACCCCACTAGAATGAGAGAACCGCATTTGCAAGACTTTCGCCTTACTGACAGCTGTGCTGGGTTCTGTACTCACCATAAAATTGAAGAATTGTAGGTTTGGAAGGGACCTTGAGGGTCATCTAGTCTAACCCTATGCAATGAGGGAATCACAGCTAAATAATCCCTGAGATGTGACCACCCAACCGCTGCTTAAAAGCCTCCAATGAAGGAGAGCCTACCGCCTTCCAAGGGAGACCGTTCCACTGTTGAACAGCTCCTACGGTCAGAAAGCTCTTCCTGGTTTTTAGTTGGAATCTGCTAGTCAGTTAAGCATGAGAACTTTCATAGTTCTGTTAGTCCAACATGCAACCACGCTGAGAGAACATAAGAAGAGCCATGAGCGGTGGCCCATCTAAGTCCAGCATCCTGTTCTCACAGTGGCCAACCAGAAGCTTGGGGGAAACTCGCAAGCAGAACAGGCGCACTCCCTCTCCCGCCCTGTGGCTTCAGCCACTGGTATTTGGAAGCCTTACTGCCTCCAACCAGAAGGTGTTAAGAATATGCCAGGCAGCATCAGAAAAGAGAACTAACCAGGAGAGTCACTGCCTGCCTCTCGCTCCTATCCTAGAAAAGCCCACAAGTGCCAACCCCCATGAATCCAAGAAACAAACAGCAAGCTACTTCCAAGGAGTTAAAAAACCACCCCAGCAACTATCCCTATGGACAGCCCCAAAGCCCTATCTGGCCCATGGATCATTGGTTCCTTTCTTTTCTTTTCTTTCTTGTTTTAATTTTTCTTCATGTATATATTTTTAATTCTACAGTTATTCTTATACCAAAAAAGTTAGTTGGACAGGTAAACACTTTTACATCTTTCTTTTTTTTTGTTGTTGTTGTTGTTCTAATTCCTGTGGGCCAACGAGGATCCTATAGTGTTGCAGATTTATGCTGATTGTAAAAATGGAATGACACATAAAGGTAAAGGTAAAGGTACCCCTGCCCGAACGGGCCAGTCTTGACAGACTCTGGGGTTTGTGTGCCCATCTCACTCTATAGGCCGTGGGCCAGCGCTGTCCGGAGACACTTCCGGGTCATGTGGCCAGCGTGACAAAGCTGCATCTGGCGAGCCAGCGCAGCACACGGAACGCCGTTTACCTTCCCGCTGGTAAGCGGTACCTATTTATCTACTTGCACCCGGGGGTGCTTTCGAACTGCTAGGTTGGCAGGCGCTGGGACCGAGCAGCGGGAGCGCACCCCGCCGCGGGGATTCGAACTGCCGACCTTTCGATCGGCAAGCCCTAGGCGCTGAGGCTTTTACCCACAGCGCCACCCGCGTCCATGCTTAATACTTTGGTTCCTAAGAGCAGTTAGCCAGATGCCTCTGGCCACCCGTAAGAAAGGCACAAGCACCACCTCTTTACCGCCAGCCACCGGGAATTCAGAAGAGTCATGGCAGCAGGTGGGCATTCCTAGATTAGATAAATTCTAATACTTAGATACATATGTACCTTACTGAATCATTTTAAAATATACTTTTCTTTAGTCCCTTGGACCCAGCTGCCTGCGGCAGGGGGAGCGAAGAGGTGCAATCTCCCTTCTCTCCCCAAGGGAGGAGCCCAAGGTGGCAAACACAGTAATAATAAGTAATTAAAAGCACACTAAAAACAGATTCCAAACATTCAAAAACATCTAAAAATAATAAACACAATGAACCACCTAAAACAAATGTAGGAACAGATATACCCAAATCATGTGTTCAGACAGTCCTACCAAAACGGGGGGGGGGGGGGAGTCTAAAATCAGCAGGAGTCTAAAAGTGCAGAGCCCAGGTGCCACCACAACCAAGGAATGACTTCTTAAAAACAAAGAGCAGACATTTTGTGGCACTTTTAGAAGCGCAGGTTCTGCAGATCAAAATGACCAATTTGACATATATGGGATAAGGCAATTGCTTAAAAAACTAGTCCCATGTTGTTCTGGGCTTTAAATACCAGCAACAACACCTTGACCTCAGCCTGGTAGTGAACTGGCAAAAGGTGCGAATCTCTGAGCACAGGGGAAGATCCTGAGAAACTCTTGGTCCCGTCAGGAATTGTGCAGCCGCATTCTGCACTAAATGCATTTTCCGGACTAAGCACAAGCGAAGCCCGACATAAAGGACTGCAGTAGCTGTGGAACCAAGGTCTCTCTGAAGCTGAATGATTTCACCCTCAAAATGTGCAGCCAGAGGTCTTCCCCCTCAGTGGGGGTCAGAAAACTCTGGACCACCATATATCTTAAAATTTTATTCACATCCCAACTCTACAGGTCAAATCTTAACTGCCGAGAGTAGCTGGGGCAACCTAGTCAGAGGGCCAGAACACAAATAATAAAATTATTATTCCCAGTTCAGGAAGCTGCCTACACCTTCTCTGGGATTTCAAACAGATGTCTTTCCCCCAGCCAGTCCTCTATGGAGAGACCGGGGACTGAACCCGGGAACTTCTGCATGTGGAGCAGGTGCTCTGCCCCTCAGTTAAGCCCCTTTGTTGGCCGAAAAGCAAGCTAAAAACAACCAGCTAAATAATATCAGTCAGTCACCTGTGGAGTTTCATGGCCTTTCCTACTGTAATTCTGAATGAAGTCCACCAGGCCATGGACAACTGTCTTCACAGCCACCATGGCATTTTCCAGTTGTTCCCATGTTGGAGATGTTGCATCTGTGGGAGCAGCAAAAGAGAAGGAAGGGGAAAGTGAGCTATCTGCAGCAAACAGGAATGCACCACATTTTTTGGTCAGTTACAACTTTTCTCTTGAGCTAAGCAGAAACAATCTTTGAAGTGCAGGGCTAAACTAAACAGGAACTCTGCTGGTGCCAAAATTCCCACCAGGCTACACTGATGCTCTACTGACATGGCATCATTTTCTCACAGTATTTTTCTGGTAGAGCCAAACTGGAGTCCTAAAATTTTGTTTTCCCAGATTTGTGATTGGGCCTCTACCTCTCTACTGCTTCTACTATCTCACAGTTGGCAACTGCATAAACTGCCTCCCCATATGAACCAACCCAGACCCTTATCTCATGATCTGGAGCCCTTCTTTGCGTGCCCCCTCCATGAGAGGTCTGGAGGTGAGAACGTGAGTACGGGTCTTTTCTGTGATGGCTCCCCACTTGTGGAATGCTCTCCCCAGAGAGGACCACCTAGCATCCTCTCTACATTCCTCTTCTCCCAGACCTTTCGCTAATTAAATAATTGATGGCCTTTTAAATGGTGTATGTTTGAATGGAGGAGTGTTATTGTCTTATTTGTTATCATGTTATGTATTTTTGTGTTCTTATACCATAAACCATCCTGTGATAATCAGATGAAGGGCGGTATATAACTTCAACCAACCAGGCTTCCTTTACCAGATGTCTTCTATATGTTTTGGACCACAACTCTCATCAGCCCCAGACAGCAGGCAAGGGGTCAGGGTTGATGGGATTTGTAGTCTAACGACATCTAGCAGGTACCAGGTTACTACAAAGAACGCACTCCTGTGGAGGAAACCGCACAGAACAAGATAAAGATTGTCCCATGTGACGAAAGCATATCTAGGTTTCCCATGGCATGCCCAAATCTTGCTGTGAGTAAAACAACTAAGAAAGAAATCCCCCAGTATACAGTGAAAAGGGAAATAAAATTATCCCTCTCCTTTCGTAAGGAAGGAATGTAAAACAAAATGTGAGTGTGCATGCTCACATGCAGACCATTCACATACCTGGATTAGGATCTATGTTGGCCAATAGCTCCAAATGGGGACGAAGCCTGTTTAAATTTGCAGGGTCTCCCGTACGTTGCAGAACAATGGTCAACTCCTGCACACTTTTTGCAAAGGATTCTGGGGACTGAAGCTAAAGAAAAGAAACAAACAAACAAGTGCTATAATAATAATAATAATAATAATAATAATAATAATAATAATAATAATAATAATAAATTTATACCCCAACCATCTGGCTGTGTTTCCCCAGCCACTCTGGGCGGCTTCCAATAAAATATTAAAAATACAATAAAACATAAGAATCCTTGGTGCAGCGGGGAGGTTGGTACACCAAAAGGAACCCTGTACTGCTTTGCATTATATGAAGGAAATTCTACTGTGACCCTATGAAGAGGCCTGCTGGATCAGACCATCTAGTCCAGCATCCTGATCTCTCAGCAGCCTCTCCTGGGAAGTCCACAAGAAGGAGGACCTGGGCACAAAAGCAGGTTCCCCACTTGCAGCTCCTAGCAACTGGTATTTAGAGGCCTATTTTTTCCCAACAGTAGAGAGAGAACATAACCATTGTTTCTTGTAGCCACTGATAAGACTTATCTTCTGTGAATTTGTCTTATCTTCACTACATCATGTGGGAGCAAATCCCGTAATTTAATTATGCACTGTGTGAAGAAATACTTCCTCTTCTCCAGCCTGTTTTAGTATTATAGGAGAGGAAAAAGAGTTTTTTTTCTACCCACTTTCTCTACACATATTTTTGTGGATCAAGAAACAGAAGTTTTTCTTATAGAAGTTTTTCTTCTATAAAATGGTTGCTGTTTGATTGACCTGAGCTGAAGGTGTAGGCAGGAGAGAAATATTCCATAATTAACAGCACGTCTTCAGGTTGCATGAACTGAGAATCAGTGCTGAGAGGCTGTATCTCTCAGCTCAGAATCTGCCCTATGCAGCTTCATCACCAGACGTAGTGCTGTATTCCAGAAAAAAACAAATAAAAAGCAACTATTCTGTAGCCGCTACACACCTTGTCAATAATGGACTGCATGTGGGATTTGTGGGCCAGGTCTCCATAGAGTAGGGAAGACCACTGCTCTGGTGATATCCGAAGGCCGGCTTCCATGGCAATGTGGACAATCTGAGCATCATGTTCCCTACGCAATGCCTCGTAGCTGCGAAATTCCTCTTTCAGTTGCATCAGGGAAGAATCTTCATCTCTTTTGGTGACCTACACAAATCAGTAAATGAACAAACATGCCTGTTGTTGTTTAGTCGTTTAGTCATGTCTGACTCTTCATGACCCCATGGAGCAGAGCACGCCAGGCACTCCATGCCTAGTGCACTCAAATATCGATTTAAAGGACTGTGGGGCTGCATCCATGTGCAGACATAGTCCATCTAAACCACACTGCCTTTCAGCAGAATGCATGCTGATACCCCCATGCATATCCAAGAGTGCATTTGATGGAAAGGAATGCGCCCCATGATTATTGTGTTATCACCAGTTACTGCTGTCATGAACAATACTATGCTCTCACTGCATAGATTTAAACTTTTCTAAAATTGACAGGGACTTGTCATTAGGGTAAGGAATCACTGCCTCTACTCAAACCCATATGGTAGTAAGTTGCTTTGGCTGATCTTGGAGAAGATAAAAAAATAACAAATGTAATAAATAATAAATGGATAGAACCAAACTTTTTGAAAAATATATTAGTTTTGCACTGGTCTTCCTTTGAAGTTTTAAAAGAAGTGGTCAGAGAGAGTACCATGAGTTAATTCTTATTACTAAATTACCCTAACATTTTTTGAGGTATTGTAACCAATATTTCATTAAAAGCAACTTTGCTAACTATGAGTTGCCTAGCTGCAGAAAACCTAGAATGATTTTTTTTACTATGAAATTTACTTTACCAGCAGGGTCCAGGGTGGGCTATAACAATGTAAATTTCAGAATTAAAAACAGTTAAAACAGATTAGAAATGGGAAACTCGAAAGCACTGCACCTTGAAGCATGAGGCTCGATATAGAAGCTGTACCACGTGGCCAATGCTGGTTTTGGATGCCTGGGGGAATCTTGGCTCCAGCCTCTGGACAACAAAAAGCACCAAGACTTTCCTGGAGAGGGCTGAGCCGTCTTCCAAGGCCAGCAGCACCAGCTTCAAGGCTTCTTCCTGCATAGCTAGAAAGCCATAGGTTGACGTTATTTAGGGTCTAGAAATGCAAGGGCAAACCATAGCAGGTTAAAGGATGTAGGCCCAAACTATTCTTTGCCTGAACCTTCGCAACAGTGAAGGCTGGGAACTTAAAATTATTTGTTCCAAAAATAAACAGAGCCCACCAGCTTCTACCCAAGGTGGGAACCTGGTAGGAAGTTTTCTCAAATAGTGTCTGAGTGATGAACAGCCCAATCCTAGATGTATCCATTCAGAAGTATGAGTCTTAGTTCCAAGGGAACTTGTACAGGACTGTGGCCTCATTGTTTCACTCTGACAAGTCCCTCTCTCTATTTACTCCAGCTAGGGGTTACCTGGACCGAGGAACTGGCACCCTCGTGCCCGGACAGCGGCCCAGAGATTGGCAGACAGTTGCTGAGGGTTCTGGTGCTGCAATATCAGCTCAGTGACAGTTCTCTCCCCGAGGGAGCGGGCTGCCCGCATGGCCCTGACCCGGCCTTCCTCTTCCACCAGCTGACAGTTCACTAGTGTCACCAGTTTCCGTTGCATAGGCCGGCTCAGTGCGCTCTGGTTCAGGCTGGCAATGCCTTCAGAAGGAGGAACAAAAGGAGAAAGGTTAGCAGGGAGGCCTTCTAATCAATGTGAAAGGCAAGGATTTCCTCAGTGAGCAGGTGGGGCACAATGGCACGTGAAATGCACAGATTTTGGTAGCGGTCGGGGTGGGGTGGGGCAGAATTCATTCAGTTTACATTTCTATATGAACCTACTACATTTGCACTTCCTGAGCTAATACAATACAAAACAAAACAAAACATACGCTATCCTTTGATGTCTCTGAATATTGTCTGTTTCTGAATTTTACACTGCAGTGCATATAACGATGAATATGTTAGTGAAAAGTGCACTTATAATGGGTATATTTAGGAAAAATATGAACAAAAATGCAATTAGGAGAAAACAGAAAATACTAGGCAAAATTGTGTACAATTTGTATATATTAGGAGAAACAAGCATGCAGATGCACACAGATTCTCCCTGAAGACGCTGCCCTTTTTGCCTTTTTTTTTACTGCAAACAACCACAAATAAATGGATTGAATCAAACTAAAAGTTAGGAAAATGAGAAAATGAGAAAACGAGAGAAACCGAAACTGGCAGAATTGCCTATTTCTATCTGGGCATCAGGGAAAGGCAGTTGACAAATTAACTAATCTCCTTCTGTGTGGCTATATACTACTAAGAGGGTCAAAGAAAGCACCATGCCTTTGAATACCATTTGCAGGAGAACAATAGTGGAACAGGGCTATTGCGCTCATGCCTTGCTTGTGGGTCTTTAATGGGATCCAAAAGGGCCCTCCTGGTGTCCTGGAACCTGACAAGATGAACAAGCAGTCTGATGTGGCCGAAGGCCACTTCCCACCATGTGCGATTCGTATTTAAAACCTTCAATTTGAAAAGGACACCAGCTTGACTGGCTTCTTTCACTACCTCATGGGGGAACTTACCCTTGCCTCCACTTAGTGGCTTCAAATAAAGTGCCAGATCTTCAACACATTTCTTTGCCACTTCATAGTGTTTGTTCTCTCCTAAGTTGCTTAGCTTGATGGTCTGGTGATCAGGTGCCTGTAAAGGTCAAATGCAGAAAGGAAGAAGCAGTATGTAATTTGTTATCAAAGAATGGAGAGAGATACACACCATTAATGTGATGCTGCAGGAAATTATGCACCATTTCTCAACAAGCACCCTAATTCTGGAATTATGCAAGATCAAAGAGCTGCCACTAAAAATCAGACTTGACAATAAGCAGCAATGCTTGCTTATTTGATTAGACCCAGACCTAGCATAAGCTTTCATGTCTTTAAGATACCACTAGGGTGTGTGTGTGTGTGTGTGAATACTTTTTATTAAAGGTTTTCTTGGTTTACAAAAGTACATGCAGACAATGCATGCAGCTTGTGCGGAAACAAAATATTGATGTATCAAAATGTGATTTAAACACTTTTGTTATTTGAGGAAAGCCTTTATTGGGGCTTATCCGCACTTACCTTTCTTCTGCTCTTTCCGGGCATGGTCTGCACTTTAAAGCTCCATGTCAGAGCGCCCCCACTCATTTTCCCCCTCTGGAGCTTTCCCTGTGAAAAGCTGCTCTTTAAAGATCAATCAGACCAAACAGCAATTTGCAGAAAACTTGAGTTGACGTTTGCTCTGCTTGAGCATT